>NC_090924.1:652076564-652701564 GCF_040938575.1 Ambystoma mexicanum
CATTGGTCCAATGCCAATTAGCAAAGTATGCCAGTATGCGTGTACTATTGTGGACAGGTATTCAGGATACCTTATGGTGTTACCATGCAAAAGAGCTGAACACCATTCAATTGTTAGATTAAGTGGCAGTGTACTATGGTGTACCTTTACAGATTCAGAGCGACAATGGATTGCATTTTAAAGGTACATTGATTCAGGAGTATTGTCAAGAATAAGGCATTTAGTGTATATTTCACATCCCTTATCATCCCATTCATTGAGAGAATGAATGGATTGTTGAAAGAACAGTTGCAAAAAACTGGAGAGGGCAATTTGAAAGGGTGACGTGAATGCATTTCTGATGCTGTACAAATTTAGAATAACTGACCGATTGTGAATCATGAAACGCCATTGATGCGTATGTTAACCCCAGCTTTGCAAATGAAACCAAACATTGCTGCAGAAACTTTGCTGTATTGGGAGATACTGCCTGGGGCTTTAGCTCCTTATCGAGCAATACAAGAATCAGCAGGGGTAGATTTGCATGCTAATGAAGAGATCAGACTGGGGGATTAGTGTTATTGACACTGGAATTGGAGTACGAATTCTATCGGTGCATATGGGATTGATTGCCCCTAGATCTGGATTGGCATTGAAAGGGATCCAGGTGTTGGGAGGATTTGTAGATGCTGACTACCAAGGTGAGATTAAGGTAATTTTGATCAATAGCAGAGACAAAATGTTGCTGATTCACAAAGGCGACATAGTGGCTCAGCTAATCATTATACCTGTGAAGATGTCAGTGGTGAAAAAAGGAGCCAGCCACTGTGATAACTACACGTGGGGATAGAGGTTTTGGCCCATCAGACAAAATGGTACCAGGGGCTAAAATTTGGGTCGAGAAACCTAGTGGCCTGCCAGTTCCTGCAGATGTGATTGCAGCAGGAGAGGATCAGGTTGTCCTAGTCATGGAGCCAGGGAAGAAAATTGAGTCATACTCCTGCTAATAAATGTTTTATGTTATTTTATTTTGTTATTGTGTTACAACCGAAATTCGTTTTTTCACAAGTACAAAATCAATAAAACATATAGATAAAATAACATATATATTCAGTAAGTGTGTTAATTTGTGTTGCATCTTTAAATAAAATATCGTCTTTTCCATCAATTAATGAATGCGACATGTGAGTACCATTAACAATATTCTCTTGGAATAAATCAACACGGCTGCAGGACCTGCACTACATTTATGGTCAGTGATGTTTCATGGCCTGCTATAAGTAAATCCCAGAACATTTCTGAGGAAAATCAGTCCTCAGCCTCTACAGATTGCCGAAAGCACCTCCATCTTACATCCCGGGTGTCCCCACATTCCATCAAGATATGTTTAATTGACTCCCTGCACAGGTCCTTACAAGCAGGGCACAGTTTATTTGCTTCTCTACTCCGCCCCCAACAAGATAACACCTCCCCAATGCGTATCAAGTTCAAGTGGAATCTTAGGAAGTTTTGCCTTCCCTTCCAGTCAGGAAACTTTCTCAAACACTTTGGAAGAAAACCTGTGGGACCATAATCTGTCGATATAAAGATATCAACTTTCTGCCTGTGATTTTAGTGACCTTAGGCCTAGCTCGTATCTTAAACTAGCCATGGAGAGACTCTGGGGGGAAGACCAAGAACTTTCTTCCATATACTACCCTCCAGTCCCTGCCAATTTAATTCCCAAGCCAGAGGTTTTGCTTCTAGTCCATAGAGAATTATCGGGATCACTTTTGCTGTGTAATATTTAATCACAGGCATTATGGAAAATGTGCAATACTTTCCCAGTATTTTTTTCATTTGTGACGCTAGTTGGGAGGCTTTTTCTATGAAATCTTGGTTATTTTGTCCCACCTTCGGAGATGCATACAGGGGGAAGCCTAAATAGGTGACTTACTCAACCACTGGGATGGTTTGGGCTCACAGAGTCCAGGTACATTCATGTCCCTGTCTGCCTTGTCTCTTGAAGACAGATATTTTAGATTTCCACAGATTGTTTGATCGATCATTCTCCTTTATGTGTGATTCCAGTGAGTTCAACAACTGCTGCAGACCCACTTCTGTCTTGTCTAGGAGGGTGATGTCATCCGCGTATGCGAGCCATCTAATCGGATTAATGCACATTTTTGGACTTGCCAGTGCTGCGGTTTCTATCTCCCTTCCCATGTCCGCTAATTAGAGGTGGAATAAGAAGGGTGCCACCATGCATCCCTGTCTAACTCCCCTCTCTACTTTCATGTGTTCTGAAAGTGAACCTTTGGTATCCAATCTTATTCTCACTGTGTTGCCCTTGTGGAGAGTGGCCAACATGGACAGCAGTGGTTTTGCTATTCCCCAACTCTCCAACTTTACCCGCAAGCGGTCCCTGTTCACCAAATTGAAGGCTGTATCCATGCCCCAACAAGTACTGGTCCCCCTTTGAGGCTAGATTTGTCACTTAGGGTCGCTAGTATGGTTCCGTTTAATGATGTTCAAAGGCCTTTACGGAAACCAGTTTGTAATTTTGACAAGATGTTACTTTGTTTGGCCCACTTCTCTAGATCTCTCAGCAGGAGTCCCTCAAATAGCTTGCTTTCTACGTCCAGAAAGGCGATCGGACGGTAGTTTGTCAGAACCGTTCGATCCCCCTTCTATAAGATGGGGATAATAACACTGTCTTCCAAGACAGGGGAAATTGTCTTCTCTATAGGATTTCTTTAAATAATTGCTTTAGCAGCCCTGACCAAAGATTTATGTTACCTTTTAGTACCTGGTATGTCAAGCCATTTGGATCTGCCGCTCGAGATGACAATGTCTTTCTTATCAATTCAGCAACATCACTCTCTACAAAATCTAAGATCCAAGGAGTGTTAGGGATCTTGAAGCTAGGCGTGCCTAGTGGTTTTTGATATTATGTTTGTTTATTGTGTTTTTATTATCGCGCTTTACACCAAAGCACTTTACATTATAGCAACAAGAATACAATAACAGTAGAAGCAATTACAAAATATGAGTCAAACCAGTAATACAGCAAATAGAATAATTTGCCAGTGAAGATAAATGAGGGAGGAAGGGGAAGGAAGTGGGGAACAGGAATTGAGAGAAGCTGAAGGCGAGAGGGAAGAGGGGACTTTAGAGGAAACGAAGCAGGGGGAGAGAGGTAAGATGAGGAGGGTAAAAAAGGGGGGCAGAGGGGACGGTGGAAGAGGATCAGAGTATCAGGGAGGGGAGTGGAGAAGAAGAGATTTTAAGGAGACACGAAAGGTGGAATAGGTGTATTTGGAACGGATTGAGAGAGGAAGGGAGTTGCAGTGGAGGGGGGCAAGGAGCTGAAGGGAGCGAAAATGAGAGGAGGCACATGGGGACAGGGGAACCAGGAGAAGGAAGAGGGCTGCAGATCGGAGGGAACGGGAGGGAGTGTAAAATGAGATGAGAGAGGAGAGATATGGGGGAGTAAGATCATGAAGAGATTTGAAGACAAGACAGAGGAAGTGGAATTTGAGTTGGGAATGAAAGGAAAGCCAGCCAAGATGTGAGAGCGAGGAGGAGATGGAGTCATGAGGAGAGAGAAGACAGAGGGTACGAATGGCAGAGTGGTAGAGGGATTTAAGGGGGGCAAGATGAGAAACAGGGAGTCCGAAGAGGAGAGAAGAACAGTAGAAAAGACGAGAGAAGAAAAGGGAGGTGATAAAAAGTTTAGTGGCCTGGAAGGTGAGAGAGGAGCGTACTTTGCGAATATTGAAAAGGTGGTAACGACATGTGCGGGAGGTGAGAGAAATATGGTGGGTGAAGGAGAGGGATGAGTTAAAGTAAATGCCTAGATTACGAGCATGGGCAGAGAGAGGAAGATTAGCGGAGGAAAGTGAATAGAAGGAGGGGGAGAAGGAGGAGAAATAGGGTTGGAGGGAAAGAATAAGACTTCAGTCTTATCTGTATTGAGAGAGAGAAAGTGGGATGACATCCAGTTTTTAATGGCAGTAAGACAAGATGAGAGTTTAAGATGGAGGTCAGGAGTGAAGGAAGAAAATGAGAGGAAAAGCTGGGTGTCGTCAGCGTAGAAGTGGTGAGAAATACCGAAGGAAGAGATGATAGCGGTGAGAAGGGAGGTGTAAAGAGAGAAAAGAAAAGGGCCAAGGACAAAGCCTTGGGGTACACCATAGTCCAAGGGAAGAGTAGACCACCCCAGGAGACGGTAAAAGAGCGGTGGGAGAGGTAAGAAGAGAGCCAGTTGAGGACAGAGCCTTTGAAACCTAAAGAGGAAAGAGTGTTGAGCAGTAAGGGGTGATCAACAGTGTCAAAGGCTGCAGAGAGATCAAGGAGCATGAGGACAGAGGATTGCTTAGAGTAGCGAGCAGTGAGGAGGGAGTTGAGAACCTGAGTGAGGGCGGTCTCAGAGGAGTGTGTGGGGCGAAAGCCAGATTGAAAGGGGGCAAGGAGAGAAAAGTTAGTAACAAACGCAGAGAGCTGAGAGTAGACTATGCGTTCAAGTAATTTAGAGAGGAATGGAAGAAGAGAGATTGGACGGAGGTTGGATGCAAGATGAGGATTAGCAGAAGGTTTCTTCAGAATATGGATGATAGTAGCATGCTTGAAGGTGGAGGGGAAAGTAGCAGAAGAGAGACAGATATTGAAGAAGGAGGTTAGGTAAGGAATGAGGAGAGGGTAGATCTTAGGAATAAGGAGGGTAGAGAGTGGATCAGAAGGGGCAGCAGTGGGATGAGATTTGGACAGGAGAAGGGAAACTTCAGGCGTAGTGACAGGAGAGAAGTCAGTCATACAGGCAGGGGGGATTGGGGAAAAGGGGGGTATCGTTGCAGAAAGAGGAGGAAGTGATGTTTTGGCGAAGAGAGAATCTTGGAGGAGAAGAAGTCAGAGAAGTCAGAAGGGGATAAGGGAGATGAGGTAGAGGGGTCATGAGTAGGTGAGGAGAGGAGGCGAGAGAGGGTTTGAAAGATACGACGAGGATGAGAGGGGCTTGGAAGTGTAGAAGGTTAGAGTAGTAGGAGTGTTTAGCAGAGCTGAGGCTGGAGTCATATAGAGAGTGGTAAGAGAAGTAAGATGTCTGGTTAGATAGAGAGGGGAATTTGAGCCAGCTAGGCTCGAGGCGGCGTAGGAGACGACGCATGGACAAGAGGTGGGAGGAAAGCCAAGGTTGAGAAGGCTTACGAGTAGGGCGGAAGGATGAGAGAGGATAGAGTTGATAGAGACTGGAAGAGATTGATGAAGACAGAGAGGATAGGGCTTCATTAGCTGAGAGAGAGAAGAGAAGTCAGAGAGAGGGGGAAGAGAGGAGGAGCAAGTGTCGTGAAAGAGAGAAGGGCTAAAGTTACGGAGGTCTCTTCGAAAGAAGGATGAGGAGGAGGGCGAAGGAGAGGGTTGAGGGAGAGGAGGAGTAAGGGAGAAGGAGAGTAAGGCATGGTCAGAGAGATAGTTGGGTAGAGTAGAGACGGAGGAGGAGGAATAGGTAGAGTTGAAGATAAGATCAAGAGTGGAGCCAGAAGAATGAGTTGTAGGGGAAGGGAGAGGAGATAGGAGGTAGGAGTCCAGGATGGAGAAGAGAGGGGAAGGATGAGGAGGAGAGGGGAGGCGAAGATTGAAATCGCCAAGGATGGTGAAAGGAGAAGGAGAGGGGGAGATAAGAGAGAGAAGGTGGTCAATGTCTTCGTAAAAGGAGGAAAGGGGGCCAGGAGGTCTATATATAATTAGAAAAGAGATAAGGTGAGGGGAAGAGAAGGATTTGTAAAGGTATTCAAAGGAAGGGATAGTTGGGTAGGTACAGAGGAGGCAGAAGAAAGGTATTTAGGTTCGAAGAGGAGTCCAATGCCTCCACCACGACCAGAGGAACGAGGGACGTGAGAGAATGAGGAGGAGGATGTGGTGAGAGAAGCAGGAATAGTAGAGTTGTGAAGTGGGATCCAGTTTTAAGTTATAAGGAGGAAGTGAAGGTTAAGTCGGAAAAACATTTCCAAGACAGCTGCAGTCTTATTGCAGATGGATCTAACATTCCAGAGAGCAATGTTGATAAGCCTGGAGGGTTGGAGAATAGGGGGTAGATAAGATTGGGTCGAAGGGGAAGGGACGGAAGGGGATGGGTTGGACGGGGAAGGATGTTGAGAAAGGGAATGGACATGATGATGAGGGGAAGGGAAAAGAGAATAGGGAGGAGAGGGAGGGTAGGAGAGGGGGAAGAGGGAAAGGAGTGAGGGGGACAAGGAGAGTGAGGTCTGGCGATGTGCATGACAGAGAGGCTTAAGTGAGTGGTTTAGGAAGGACCAGGAGAAAGGGGGTCGTAGGAAGAAGGGGCTCAGAAGATATCAGGAAATATAAGTCACAAGGGGTCTAGATGGTAGGGGGGGACCCGCCGAGAGGAAGGCCCACGAGGAAGGTCCAGGCTCCAGGTGGAGGCAGACAGTCCTTCGAGAGATAGAGACAATGGGACGACAGATCCAGGGGTTAAGGTGGTAGCCGGCAGACAAAGGGAAAAGAGAATCCAGATGGTGGCAAATCCATTGGTTATGGTGGGAGCAGGCAGTCCAGGGACAAGAGAGCCCGATGAAGGGGGGGATGGTCAGTAATATGAAGGGACCAAGCGGCGGCAGAGGTCAGTGAACAGGTATGTCCCGGATTATGGCAACCAGTGCAGGAGGCAGTAGCACTGAAGGTGGCAGGTAGTCCGCAGGATTGTGTCCACAGGATTAAGGCAGCAGTGCAGGGGGCAACGGCAACTACAGGCAGAGGACTAAATAGATGCCCAGTGGTGGTGCCCGGGTGAAACCAGGAGAGAGAGGGTTGTGCACTGAAAGTGAGAAGTTAGGCAGGGCAGCCAAGAGTGGCGGTGGTGGCCCAGTACACCCACCTGACAGAGGCAGTGACAGTGCCCGCTTTAGTCAAGGAGAGGCAGGGACAGCAGCAGGATCCTCCACGCTGTGAGGCGAGAGTAGGAGAGGCAGTGGCAGGGCCCGCTTTAGCCAAGGAGGCAGGGGCAACAGCAGGTTCCTACAGGCAATGAGGCAGGAGCAGGAGAGGCAGTAAAACCCCCACCGCCTTGGAGGGGCCGGAGCAGAGAAGATGCAGTGGAGAAGTGCGGACCGTGGCCAGCAGAGGTTCAGGATGAGAGCAGGAAGGTCTGCGAAGTGATGGCCGTGGGGCCGGGGCTCGGAGGTGTCGACTCACTGTAGTACCAGGAGCAGAGGAGAGGCAGTGAGCCAGGCAGCGGAGGAGAGGCCAGGTCAGGAGCGACTGCGGCCCACAGCTGAGAAGAAGCAGCAGAAGCCTGAGAGCTGCAGCCCCGAAACCTGAATCCGCAGCACCCGAAACGGAGGCTGGAGACTTGGCTCGGAGGTGTCTGCAGTGAAGGGCAGAGCAAGCCGGCAGAGAACCAGGACACCGGCCCGGGCCGAACGCCAAAGATGGGCGGAGCAACGGCCGGCAGAGGCCCAGGACAACAACGCCGAAGAGGGTCCGCCAGGTGCCGGCTGCGACTAGCAGCAGAGGAGAGGCGGCGAGCCAGGCACGTCCAACAGGGTCGCCGCTGCAGAAGAGATGGAAGCTGCAGGCACAGACACCGACTCGTTGCAGTACCAGCAGCAGAGGAGAGGCGGTGAGCCAGGAAGCAGATGAGAGGCCAGGGCAGGAGCGTCAACGGCCTCCAGCAGAGAAGAAGCAGCAGATCTGCAGCACCTGAAACAGAGGCTGGGGCAGCGGAGGAGAAGCCAGGACAGGGGCGTCCGCGTCCGCCGCACCAAAGGAAAGGCAGAACAGAGTTGTCCAACGTTGGTAAGAGAGAGCAGCAGCCATATAGGAGCTGAGGTGAAGGTCGTCAGCTCCCCGTCGCACACAGGGAGAAGCAGGAAATGGTGCGGCTGAGTTACCCCAGAGCCAGAGAGGGGCCAACGCAGAGAAGTCACAGATGCGGGCAAGCAGATCCAGCGGAGGCCCAGCAGACCCACTCCGAAGAAAGGCAGGAAGAGGCCAGGCCATATTGGGAGGTCAGATGGTTGTTCCATTCCATTTCTGGTACTAAATTTATTTGGGCATTTGTTTGGGGTGCCTCGGCTCAATTCACTATTGCCCAAAAGTTACGAGAGGTGTTACCACACAAAGCTTTGAGAATCAACTCTCCATCTTTTTGCAGGCACAGGGTTTGGTGTTGCCGGGACCGGTTTTTGTGTGCTTTCTTGATAGTTTTTTAAATTCCTCTTTATCCAGAATTTTCGTCCGCATAACCCTTAAGATATTTCACATTTCACTTTTTTTATCCCAGGTTTCTTCGTCAAATGTGTGCTGATGTACTGTCTGCTTGTGTTTACTTGATCTTAACTTGATCTTAACCGGCGATCCAAAGACCATAAGAAATCCTGGAAAAACATTGGGCTAAATTTTTGCTTCAAATCAGTGTCTGGTATATCTTGGCAAGCCTCCTGATGGCTTATCCTCCCCTGGAATGTCGCTTGCTGATGTAGCATTTTAAAACCTTCTAACTGGAAAAAGTTTATTAACCATGTCTCCTGAAAAAAGACCAAAGGCCTCATTACGGGTCCGGCGGTAACCGTGCCCGTGCTATCGGCGGGTTGCCGCCAGACCCGTAATAAATTACTGGTGCCTGACTTCCCTGTGCCACTGGGTTATTCCGTGACTGCTTTGTCTGCTGTGAACACTGTGCCTGGCAGGGTCGGACCTGTTGGGCACAGCGGCTCCGGCAGGCAAACTGGTAGTTTGCCGGTCTGGAAACAACAGTGCCGGTAAGCTTACCGGCACCATTGTTTCCGGACCGGCAAACTTAGAATGAGGCCCCAAGTAATTTTTCCTGAAGATTTCTTCCTTAATGACTGTTGTTTTGAAGGCGCTTGAGCCCTGCGTGATCCAGCTCACAAATCGCCACTTCCTCAGACTAAAGGGATTCCTTTCCCACTCCTAGCTTTTGAAAGACCTGGGTTAGAGTTTCGGGGAGCATTGACCAAACCTTCTTTTGGGATTCACCTGGCTCTATTGAGCAGCCATTCATTATCTCTGTTTGTGGCGTTCCTTTGGTATTATTACCCTTCTTTAGAATGTGCGCCCCCCCCAATTCTTGGACCACCGTATGTTTCATCGGATCTAGTACAGGCAAGGTTGTGAAAACCTCTAGGCCATGTGGTTTCAGCGATTTAGAGGCTACCAAGATTGCAGTAGCCCCCCAGATTTCGGACCCCCTCAGCCACCAGGACAGTATGTGCAAAAGGAAATTTAATAAACCCTATATCATCTGAAGAAAACAAGAAGTACAAATCTGGAACTTTCTTCAGAAATGCCAGAATAGCACCTTGATTCTGAGATCTATAATTCAGGATTTGTTTTGTGCACTTTAGCCAAGGTCTAATGATGTATGGAGCAATTTCTTCAAGATTTAATATTGGCTCCTGATTAATTGCCGTCTCCTCCTCCCGTCTCAACCGATTGTGCACTTCGCTAGTCTCTTTTCCTTTCCTCGGCTTGTCTGGTGTGATACAGGCTGCTTTCTCTGACATGTTAGACCCTCTTCCTTCTTGGGTCTGAAAAAGTTGGACCTCTACTGTCGTTTTTTTGTCACTCTCTGAGGACCCTCTTGGTATCTTGACTTTCCTCGAAGGAAGATTGGGGCCTGTTTCCGCTCTTGAGAATGCTGTGTTTTGAGTGACTTGACCCGTTTTCCTAATAATGTTTGTTTTTTCATTGGGTTGAACATGGGGGCCCATTTAATTGGATTTTTCGCCATCTTTGGTTCCAGGTTGACAATGATCTGTTGTTCCGTTTCCCTTGCAATTGATGCCTTGTGGTTGTGTCGTTAATGGCACACTTCTTATAATCGGATGTTTCCTTTGTCTGTATGCCAATGGTTGCCTTGGTCCCTTGTATGTCGGGATTATTTTGTGCCTTGTCTTTGTTCGATGATTGATTGTGTTTGGTTTTGTCTGTTGCTTCTTTCATATATTTCTCCTGCTTCCTTAATTCATTCTGGCTAGACATACTCTGTTCACTCTGAGGAGTATTTGTATCCTACTTGCTTGAGCCTCTTAGGGCTTTGTTGAAGCTGGTTGTGCCGGTGTTCTTAATTTCTTTTGTTTTCTTGGTTTTCGATTTTTTTCCCTCCTGTTCTTCTGGGGGTATGGAGTCCATCCTTCCCTTTTTTGTCCCTTTCTTTTGGCTTTCCTTCTCCCCCTATAGCTCTGATGTGTACACTAAGTCCAGGTATTCCCAGTGGTCTTTCCCCCTTATACAGATTTGGGGAGTGTGTTTGGGAGAGTTACTGTAGATTCAATTACATCGCTCTCGGCTACCTGTGCCATTCTGCAAAATTCCTCCAGGACTGATTCTGAGAGGGGGGTGTCATCAAACATTAGAAGAGTCCCATCATCCAGTGGTACGGGCTCCTCTTCTTGTACAGGCTCCTTTTTCCCCGATGATGTGGTTCAGGAGTTCGATAATTAGACCCTTCGTCTCTTTTTTCCCTGTTTTTAGTTTATGCAGGGCCTCTTTGATCAGGGTTGCCTCCAATGTTTGTTTTGCAACCTCTTCCGTCAAATTTCTTAAAGATGGTTTTAAGTAGATGGTTGTTGTATTTAGTACATTTTTTAAACCCACCATTGAGGATTCACATTGTTCCCCTTCTTTAGTTATTTCTAACAGCATCACTGAGTAAGTCTGGACTTCACCCTTCAGCATTTCGAACACGTTTATCAGTGAATTTAACACATAGTTGAGGGCTGCTAGTGTAGCTTCGTTGGATCTTGTATCCTGGATGGCCCTTCCTGGAGTGACTTGTTTTACTGGTTCACTGATTGCTTGCCTTGGTCCTCTTACGTCGATTGAAATTGGTCTCTAGAATGCAATTCTAACAAAGAATTTTGCATTCCATTTATTGTTATGGGTGATAGGTTGAGGTCATGGGGAAAACCTCTTCCCATAATGGCGGAGCCCATTACCCGGTCCATATCCTCTCTTCTGCTGTTCCTGTATTTAAGTCTTCCATACTCTTGTGCCTTCAATATGGGAAGCATTCCTTCCTTTGGTTCTTGATGATTGTCGCTGTGAATATAAATTCTGTTTGTACTGCCAGTAGTTGGTCAAGATTCGTATTCCCCCGTCGTCTCACGCTACAGTACTGCTGTTTTTTAGGGTAATCTGTGGCGTGCACTTGAGCACTCACGATTACTTCTTGCCCTGCTGGTGTGCATTGCTCCATTTGTATGTTCAACAGGGCAGATCTGGGTTGTTTTTAGCTACAAATGAGCCATCCCAATCCGGAGCTCACGGGTCATCTGCAAGGGCTCTGCTGCACAAAACGTATTTGGTCGGCATACTTCCCCCGGTTTGTCTTTTTTTTTAAAAAAAATTTTTATTGATTTTTAAGAGCAACAAACTTCAACTTTATTAACTTCCCTCTCATGTGCCCACCCCACCACACACCCCCCTCTTTCCCTTAGGCTCTAGACGACATAACTTTACATCCGATCATACAAGAAAAAACTAAAAAAAGGGGACACTAAAGTTCGACTTCAAAACATATTAAGGACACGAATATTATGAGGGCACCATTGGAGCATATAGTCACTCTGGAAATATTGCAGAATTGGACCCCAGTTCGTACTGAAGTTCTCGGTGGCGCCCTGTAGTTTACATGTTACCCACTCCATGGTTATAAAGTGCCATACCTTTCTTAGCCACTGGAGCTGAGTCAGTGGTTTCTGCTGCTTCCAGTCCTGCGCTATAACCAGCCAGGCCGCCACCACCAGGACCATAATCACCTTCTGTTGGTGCTTAGGGTATGCTTTCTGTGTGGGGTCCCATATACCGGCTAGCCATATGCTATCTCCCAGGTCTTCTGCTCCTTGAACCATTTTTCCCACTTGCGCCTGAACCTCGTTCCAGAAGGGGATGATAATCGGGCATGTTTTCCAGTTGTGTTTCCAATCTCCTACTTGATGGCAACCCCGCCAGCACAGTCCATCCATCGTCGGATACATGTCCCTCATTCTCTTCGGGGTAATGTGCCATTGCAGCAAAACATTTTGCCACATTTCCTTTAGTTGGATGGAGTTTGTCAAGGTGGTGACATTTCGCCATGTTCTCTCCCAGTGAGAGCATGGAATTTCCGACCCCAGCGTCCCCTCCAACCTCTTCATATACAGCCAGCATATCTTTTCCCCTTGCGAATTCAGGTGAGCGTATAGATTTGAGATCAGCCCATGCGTGCCTGGATCAGTTATCAGGTAGGTCTCAAATTGCGTAAGATCTCTCGTTGCTGCTTCTTCATCGGGTCGGGATGACAGCCAGTGGTACAATTGAACATAATTGTATTTCTCTGTTCTCGCTACCCCTAATTCTTGTACACAGTCCTCAAATGATCTGATTAGCCTGCCTTTGTACATGTTTCCAATTCTAGTGCAGCCCGCCTGCTTCCATGATGTAAATGCCTTCGGATCGATCCCCGGTGGGAAATCAGGATTGTGAAATAGCGGCGTAAACGGAGAGGGGTGAGTTGTCAGGCTTCCTCTCCTTACTGCCGAGTCCCATGCGTTGAGGGGCGCCCAGTATTTCACTTATTTGCGTGTTTGGGTGTCTGTGCTTCTTATGGGACCACAAGAGGTTCGAGAGCAGGCCCCCGGCCACCGCTATGTCCTGTGCTGCCCATTGAGTCTGCGGGTAGTCTGCCACCCACTCATTTAGAACTCGCAGTTGAGCCGCTTCGTAGTATCGTTTGAAGTGTGGATAGGCCAGGCCTCCCTCCCGAACCGCCGCTGTCAATATGGTCATTGCCACCCTCGGTCTTCTGCGCTGCCATATGTATGCCGATGCCATTCTATTTAACGAGCGGAAGAAAGACCTGGGAAGCCTTGGAAGGGCCTGGAAGTAGTACAGGACTTTGGGGAGGATCGTCATTTTCACCGCTGCGATGCGCCCACACCATGACGTGGAAAGTGGCGTCCATCTCGTCAGCAGCTTTTGGAGGTGGATGAGTAAATCGGGATAATTTGCCGCATACAGTTGGCTCGTTTTGGAGGTAAGCTTCACTCCGAGATAGGTGATCTTGCCTCTCGCCGCCTGGACACCCTGCTCCTTGGTCAATTTTAATATAGTCTCGGGGTCGGCAGAGAGATTCAGGATCTCAGATTTCATTTTGTTAATTTTGAGGCCTGAGATAGCGCCAAATGCCTCCAGCTCGCGCATCAGAGTGGGTAGGGACCTGATCGGATCGGTCAATGCCAACATCATGTCGTCGGCGAAGACCATTGTTTTATGTTCCAGCGCGCCCATCCGAACCCCCTTAATTAGGGGCTGTTGTCGAATCCTTGCTAGGAGAGGCTCTAGAAACAGGGCGTACAGGAGGGGGGACAAAGGGGCACCCCTGTTTTGTGCCTCTCGTCTGCGCGACCGATTTAGACAGGAAGCTATTTACAGCGATCCTTAGGGATGGGCTTTTATAATTTGCTTTTAACATCCCCATGTAGTAAGCCCCAAAGCCCATTTGTGTCAATGTTCGAAAGAGCTGCGACCACTCGACTCGGACAAACGCTTTTTCAGCATCCAGGGCGACTAGTATAGCCTCAATGTCAGTGCGTTCGGCCTTTTCTATTATGTGGCATACCCTCCTAGTGTTGTCCGCCGCTTGTCTTGTAGGGACGAAGCCCGACTGGTCAGCGTCTATCAGAGACGACAGGTGTTCCGTTAGCCTATTTGCTAGGATTTTCGTGAAGAGTTTTGCATCTAAATTAATGAGAGCTATCAGTCTATACGATCCTGGGAGGGTGAGGTCCTTTCCCGGCTTCAAGAAAAGTACCAGTTTTGCCTCATTCATCGACGCTGTTATATTGCCCCTTGATTTGAAGGTGTTGAAGAGGCTTGTAAGTCTCGGGGCTAGGGTGTGTCGAAATCTCTTGTAGAAGGCTTCAGTGTACCCATCTGGGCCTAGAGCTTTGTTTTTGGGGAGTTGTTTGATGGCTTGTCGTACCTCCTCCTGGGATATAACCTGGTCCAGTGCCTCCCGGGCCTTCTCCGTCAGGCGCGGAAGGGATACCCCCTGAAGGTACAGATCTTAGTCCTCTTCTGATGGTGCACTGGTTATGTAAAGGTCTTGATAAAAGGATCTCATTATCTCGCCCATGTCTTCATTGGACGTTTTCCGAGCACCATAGGAGTCCACAAGCGCTAGGATGGATCTTTCCCTGGTCACCTCCCTGAGTTGCCGGGCCAGTAGGGTATCCGCCTTGTTGGCAAGGAGGTAGAATCTTTGCTTCGTTTTCATTAGCGCGTGGCCTACCTTTCGGGTGTGCAGGAGCTCCAACTGACCATGGATGTGTTGCATAGCCCGCCTCTTAGCCCTGCTCGGGTTCGCCGCTGCCTCCCTCTGGGCGTCCAGCAGTTGAGTCTCCAGATCTTTCTCCCACTGCCCCAGTTGTTTCTCTCTCTTGGCCTTCATTGCTATTAATTCACCTATCATGACCGTCTTAAAAGCATCCCACAACGTGTCTTGGGCGGTCTCCCCGTGTTGTTTTCCAGGAAGTACGTATCAATCTTGTGTTGGATTTCTTCTACTAGCACCGGATCCTGCAGAAGCTCCAATGGGAAGTGCCAGGACCACACCCTTGACTCTCTTGTTTTCAGTGCCAGGGATAAGGTTATTGGGGCGTGATCGGAGAGGACGATGGGGCCCGTCTCCACGTCTCTGATCATGCCCAAAAGGGGCGTGGAAACCCATACATAGTCTATCCTCATTAGAGAGTTGTGGACATGGGAGTAGTGCGTGAAGCCCCGCCGGTCCCTGTGCTGTGCTTGCCAGGCATCGGCCAGGGAAAGGGAGTCAAATGTCCTCTTCAGCGCCTCCGATCGGGCCTTCGAGCTTTCGCCGGCTCTGCTCGACCTATCCAATGAGGGATCCCAGGCCAGGTTCAGATCCCCTCCCAGAATGATTTCCCCCATCGCGAATTGCTCAAGCGATCCCAACATGTCCTTAAGGAATGCCTCTTGGCCCACATTAGGGGCGTAGACCAACGCAAGGGTGATCCTCCTCCCTTCGGCCGTTATGTTCACGAATACATATCTCCCCTCCCCATCTGATTTGTGGTTATGGATCTGGACCCTCAGGGTGTCCTTTATAGCCACTACGACACCGGCTCTCTTCCCCTCCGCGCTTGACTCGAAGACATGTCTCGCCCCTCTTATCTTGGTGCGGGTTTTTGGTCGCTCTTCTTTATATGCGTTTCCTGATAGAGTAGGATATTCGCCTTCTGTTTCCAGGTCTGTCTGCCCAGTTTGGCTCTTTTAACGGGGGTGTTCATACCTCGCACATTCTGCGACAGCACTGTCACCGGGACCTTATATGTCGTGTTCATTACGGGATTGGTGGTGAGACTTGTTCCGGTCGCCTCTCGTGCCAGCCGCAAATAGTGTCTTGCCCATATGTTGCCTCAACGCCTTTAACTGGAAAATCCCCCCCATTTCCCTTCCCCCCCAACAGAACCCCTGAAGTCAGGGCCGGGTTGCTACGTGCCCTGAGACGAAATGTCCAGGGCTCGCGGCTCGTGTTTTCCCTCTTAAACACATCGTGGGGTGTCCTAAACCCCACTAACAGTTCCATCAAGTTTTCCCTAGTTCCTCTCCTGGCCTTCTAAAGAAAACTGACGGCCGCATCAACCGCGTTGCTCTTCTCCCGTTGTCGCTGCATCGGCAGGGCAGCGCTCATTCTGGGTTTGAAATGTTCTTGGTGCGCCCCTGGGCTTGCCTGGACTTCCTTACTCTCCCTTTCTTGTGCATCGTCTCCCATGCCTCTTGTTGGTTTGGTCCCCTGAGTCTCCCCCGGGGATCCGGGCGTGCCTCTTCTTCTCCACTTGATATGCCCAGTATTCTTTCTCCCTCATCACAGGACGTGACCCTGTGCTGGATTAACTCCCATGTGAAGAGGAGGCCAAACGGGAACGTCCATCTGTATTTGATCTAGGCTGCCGAAAGGTGGCGGACCACCGGGCCCATCAGCCGTCGTTTTAGCAGGGTGGACTGAGCCAAGTCCTGATATAGCTGCACCTCCTGACCGTTCACTCTTAGCTGGGGGGAGTGCCTGGCCTTCTGCAATATCTGCTCTCTCTGGGTGTAAGATGTCATGGCCACCAGTACATCCCTGGGTCTGAGTTCTGGTTCAGCTCCTCTTGTAGGACCCACTCTGTGGATACGGTCAATCCCAATCACTGGATCGTCCTCTTCGGCTAAGATCTCTGTGAACAATTGCGTGACTGTAGCCCTTAGGTCAGGGTCCCCTATAGTTTCGGGCAGGTTTTTTAATTCTGACGTTGGACCTTCCTGACCTGTTTTCAAGGTCTTCGCTTTGCTGTTCGAGGTACATGGTGGTCTGGGCTATCCTGTCAAGTGTCTCTTCTGACTTGTGGGTATCCTCCTCTACTTGCTGGAGTTGTCTTTCCAGGGTATCCGTTCTCTCCCCCAGTTTGGCAACGTCCTGCCTTATTTCCTGGATGGATTGCACCATCTCCCCCCTCAGGAGCGTGAATTGCTCTTGAACTGAAGTTAGTAGTTGAGATTGCAGATCCTTAAAGCACACCTGCATGTCCACTTTATTCATTGCAGGTTCCTCCATCCTGCCTCTGGTCGAGATGGAGCCCAACGGGGGAAAGTCCTCAGATGTGAGCGTGGGTCCAACCTGGGTCCCCCAGAATTGCTTCAAGTTCTTGCCTTGGGTTCTCGGCGGTGAGGACCGCGTGGAGGAACCAGCCCGGGTCTTAGACATTTACGTTCTGTACCGGGATTGATTGTAGTATGCCTCTAGGGGCCTATTCCCTCTGGTTCCGAGAAAACTGTAACGTATGATCCCCGATGGGGGCACGTGGGGGCGCCAGTTCCCAGGTGGGGTCCGACCCCAGGTGTCTGTGGGTTTGCCCCACTGTGCCCAGGGTTCCTGCTTGCCTTTGGGTGCCGGGGTGGCGCTCATGGGGTGCTGGTGGGGGCAGTTAACTTTTCCGGATGTTACTGGGGGTGGATCAGTGGGGCCCCCCGCCAAAGGCACCCGGCAGGGTGTCCTTTTATGGGATTCCCCCCTTCCTGGTCTCCTCTTATGCTCAAGATCCTCGCCGTGTATGAAGTGGGGGGATAGCCCGGATCCAGAGGATCAACCTCTTGCCTTTAATGAGGTGTTCCTCCGGGGGTGCCCCCCGCCAACCGCTTCTCCTGTGCTAGATGTGGGGCTTTTTGCACAGCGGGGGGGCACTCCGGAAGCTGCCCTCACCTCTCTCTCCGCACCCTGCGTCCTTGGCTCCTCCTCGGGGAGTCACCGCCCCGGCTCCGGATCCCCGTGTTTCTCCAGCGAGGGGCTCCTCCTGGCCCGTTCCCGCTCAGGTCCGGCTCTCTGTCTGCTTCCTGGGGGAGGCCGCCGCATGCACCAATCCTCCCCAGCGCTCCAGATGCTTCGTGTGGGGGGTGTGCCGTGCCCCGATCCCGGACCCTGCTGGGGAGGCCCGGGTCCGCCCACTCACGCAGCTCCTTCCTCCATGCGGGCGGCAGCTGCCGGCCAGGCCTCCACACCCGCTCTCACGGGCAGCAGTCCCCGCACCGCTGGATCCTCTCCTGTGAGCCCACCGAGCCCACCGTGGGGGGTGTCGCAGTCTGCCGCTGCTATGCCTCAGACCGAGCAGGTCCAGGTGCGGCGCAGGTCCTCCGTCCCAGGCAGATGCCACCCCGGCCGCTGGCAAATCTCTCGCCGGCCGGGCCCGGGCGTCGGTCCGCTCGCTCGTCCCGTGCAGATCTTCTTTCGGGGGGGACAGCTCTTGTTACATGCCCTGCTGGTGCGTTATCATATGCGAGATCGTCCGCTCTGCTTCTCTGATGTGCTACATTTTGCGGCCCATGGAGGAGAGACGTTTAGACGCGTCCTCCTACACCCGGCACCATCTTGGAATCGGTTTGTCTTTTGTTTTTGGCTATTTATTCTCTCTCACTCTCACCAAACTCTTTTGCGCTGCCGTATAATTTATTTATTTGAAAAGCGGTGGGTCCTCGTACCGCCTTGTGCCACTGTGCGTTAGCTGTTTGATTTCCAAAATAAGTGCAGATGCAAATTAAAACTGGCGATGGGGTCACAGTCCACCTCATACTGCTGTATGTTAACGGTTGGTTTCTGTGGTGAATACACGTAAATGCAGTTAAAGGTGGCTGCAACCTTTTCACAGCCTGTGGAAAAGATCTTTGGAATTCTTCCTGATATTTAGAAGCAGCCGCTTCATGCCACTGTGCATTAGCAGTTACATTTCCAAAATAGATGCTATGTATTTACGGTTGGTTTCCGTGTTACAGTTAAATACAGTTAAAGGTGGCTGCAACCTTTCCACCGCTTTTCGTACCGCTGTGTATTAATGGTTGATTTATGTGGTGAATACAGTTAAATGCAGTTAAAGTTGGCTGCAACCTTTTCACAGCTCGTAGGAATTCTTCTTAATATTTGGGAGCAGCCGCCAACAAATGCAAATTATTACTGAAATGGGAGCGCGTTGCACACTAACCTTGAGGCGAAAGGTTCACCACGCGTCTTGGGATGATAACGATGTCCCGGGTAGCACTAGGGTCTGGTTATCCAAACCGGCCGTGCAGCCGTGATGCAGCCCTGCCGCCCAGTCGACCAGCGATCACACACTGCTCACACACCGCGCGTGCTCCGCGCAGACCGCAGGGTTTTGTGTGTTTATGCTTGCCTCCCGGTGCTTGATGCTCCTCCTCCTCTGCTGATAGCCACTGATGGCAGACTACTGTGTTTCACCTCCAAGGTTCATGCTGGGTACCGGGGACACAGACACACAGACTGCAGGGTTTTGTGCGTTTGTGCTTGCCTCCCAGTGCTTGATGCTCCTCCTCCTCTGCTGATAGCCACTGAAGGCAGACTACTGTGTTTCACTTCCAAGGTTCATGCTGGGTAACTTGGACACAAACACACACTGCTCACACACCGCGTGTGCTCCGCACAGACTGCAGAGTTTTGTGTGTTTGTGCTTGCCTCCCGGTGCTTGATGCTCCTCTTCCTCTGCTGGTACACAATGAAGGCAGACTACTATTTCTCCTCCAAGGTTCGTGCTGGGTAACTAGGATACGAACACACACTGCTCACACACCGCCAATGTTATCTACGTGAATAATTTACAACGCGGATATCTTGTTTTTGCTTAATTTTTTTTTTCAGACCCTGTGTGCGGTTGGTGCGATTGTGGGTTGGTGTGGAGTCCGTTCGGGAGGGTCCGGGGACATGCAAAGAAGAGTGGCACGCGTCTCCATTGTGCACCTGACTATGGCAAACTGGATGACGACTAACAGCTTTGTTGTCACAACGTTGCCCAAGACCAGTGTAGCAGCGGGATACCAACATTTTTTGAGGAAACGCTGTGGATATAGGCGTGATGCTTTGCCTTCCTCCACGACAACTGTTTCTTTTCTGCGCCATGGTTATTCTTTTATTGTCTCGTAGTCTGAGAAAATGTTGGCTATTCTTGCCCGTCGAGGGCTGAACATTTAGCACTTTTGCTTGACTGACGTTCATGGTGCTTCGTATTTGATTTCAATGTGTCTTGTGGCCGTGCCAACACCGGCACCTGTGCTAAGGCACATTTTTGAGGTACTGCATAATGATTCCTTAGTTGAGGACCCTGATGTGAGGAGTTCTTTTTCCGTTTACAAGTACTGTACATTCTGTCATGAAACGGATCGCAAATGGAGAAATATGACGCGTATTGCCCCATTTACGACACTGCTCCAGCTGATGTGTGCTATGTGATGACTTGTGATCCTCAGTGCATTGGCAAGGTCCTGCAATTGAACTTTTAATGGGATGAGTAGAACTGACTTTGTGAAGCGCTTATGTGCGCAATCTGATAGCACATGTGCTCATTTTTCTAATAAGATGATGTGTAATTTTACTGTAAATGCTGCCAGCCATCTTCGACATGTGAAACTTCCGACAGGTTGACTATTTTCCTGTGGGAACATTACTTACAGCTACATTCCTACAAACATTTCTGGTGGACCTTGTCCCTTGACGCGGCTAAGTCTGATGATGTTTCCTTTACGACCTGCGATTAATCGAGCTAAACGTTATTCTGTTGATCATGTTAAACTTTCACCAAACTGTGATTCTAATGTGCATTTGTTATCTGAACCCGAAGTTTTAGCACTTGCATTTTCTTTGGTGGGTGTATGGGGCTTGACTGCTGGTGGTTATGAATCTCTAATTAGATTAGCATGTTTAGTGGCTAAAGGTCTTAATGAGACCTCTCAAGCTTTAACAGACTTGCTTTTGGACAGCAGAAATTTCAGAAAGGCTATTTTGCAGAACAGCGCTGTTGTTGATTATTTGCTTTTGAAACATAATTTGGGTTGCAATGCTGTGGAAGGGATGTGCTGTTTTGATTTGAGTGACCATTCCCGTTCTATCGAGAAACATAATAGTAATTTCAATGACCTGATTCCCCAAAATACGCAGGATCAGAACGGGAGCTGGTGGTATCAAGTGTTTTCATGGATTCCTGATGCAATGCAATGCGTTATGTTCTTGTTTGCATTCTTATGGTTATTTTGGTTTTGGTTATTTGTTGTTGTTGTATTTCATGCATTCCCAATTTGTTAGGGATGTTAAATGTCCAAAGGGTGGATTGTAGTGCATAAGCGAAAATTAGCTAAAACATGGCACCGGTGCGCAGTCATTTTGGACATTCTTTTTTTTTTTTTAAATGTTTTATTGGTTAGAAGTCATATATGTAAAAACAATCATCAACTTAAAATAAACCTTTAACATTACAATTTCAGAGAGCCTCTACAACTAAACAGCAACACATTCTGATACCCTACATTCCCACTTAATAAATCAGGCTAAACCATAGGTAGTTAAATCAGAGTCGACCAACTGAGTTCAATTAATCCTCACCCTCAATCCTAGGCGGTCCCCCCCAGTTTGATAGCACAGCGTTGAGCATTTTAAACCATAGGTAGTTAAATCAGAGTCGACCAACTGAGTTCAATTAATCCTCACCCTCAATCCTAGGTGGTCCCCCCCAGTTTCATAGCACAGCGTTGAGCATTTTCATCACCGCAATAACCACCCTGGACTTATCACCAATTAGTATCCACTTCCACCATTCCACACTTGTAAGAGTTGACCCCATCCGTAGAGAATCCTCAAGAAAAAACGCTTGGTTCTCCCTCAGAGCTTCGCAATTCATTACTAAATGCTCCGGGGTTTCCACATTTTGGATCCTCTTACAATACCGACAAGTTGTATTATCAACACCCACCATCTTCCTCCTAAACAGAACCTCTCTTGTATGGAGGATATTCAGACAACATCTAAGAAGTAAATCCCGATATTTTGGGGAGGGAATCTGATCATAAATTTGGGTAGCTCATTGACCCTCCCACTCTCAGTGGTCATCATTTCTCTAGACTTTAAACCACCACATTGATCCATGGTGAAGATCCAGTCACTAGACAACAATTTCTTTCTCACACTCATTGGATTGGACAGCAACAATTCCACAGAGACATTCTTATCCAACAAAAAAGCTTCCACCTTAATCCGCCATTGTTCCAACTGGCCTTCTACCACCCTAATATCTAGTGCCAAGATCTTAAAAGGCATCACCACACTCTCCAGGGCACACTTTCTATATAAAGAGGCGGTCTTCCAAGCCACTATTGATTCCAGGGACTGGAGCCTTAGTTTAAGCCTAATCATACACATCTGGAGGTCATTTGCCAGTTTTAAGATCTTGCGGCAAAAATGACCCTCCAATTTCTCCCAGCAATCACATGAGAGGCGAAGAACCGCCTCGGCGCCATAGGTGAATATTTGCGCCACCTTCTGCTTATAGAAGGTCACAATAGATGGAGCACCCTACCCTGATTGACCAGGGGGATCATTCTCTGCCACAAATATGCATTTCTGTTAATAGTGACTCCCAAATACACAATTGAATCAACTATCTCCAAGGGTATACCCTCCACCCTCCAAGTAAATTTCCCTTTCTTAGTCAATCTTGCATTCTTCATCGGGAGCACCTTAGATTTTGCTGCATTCTCATACCATTAGCTTTGAGATATCGCTCAAAAGCTTGCAGGCGTCGTTGGAGTCCTATTGGAGTACAATCAAGGGAAACCAGGTAATCCGCAAAAAGAATCCACGAAATCTGGGCTCCATTGATTGTTGGCAGAAAGGCCCGAATATCCACCTGAGACAATCCCAAATCAGCTATATAGAGGCAGAAAAGGAGTGGTGCAAGCGCACACTCCTGTTTCAAACCCCGATAAGTGAAGATGTTACTGGATAGTGTACCCCTAGATGGCAACCTAATTTGGACTGAAGTATCTGTATAGAGAGCTTCCATTGCTTCTACCAGATCAACCGGACAACCCCACTTCCGCAATTTTGCCCACAAATGACTCTTGATAACACTATCGAACGTCTGTTCAAGATCCATGAAGGCCAAGAACAGTGTTGACCCCTTCTCAAAACTCTTTTCCTTTAGGAGATTCAGTAGAAAGACATTTAAAGATGTTCCCACTCCGCTCACAAATCCTGTCTGTCTAGGGTCTAGTATCCCACTCGCTTCAGCCCATTTTTTTCAGATTCTGCAAAAGGAGAGTTGCAAAGAGTTTACCAATCGCATCCAAAAGGGCGATAGGATGGTAGTTTTTAGGTTCCGCCCTATTGCCCTAATTTTGGACATTTACTTCCAAACTGCAACGAAAGTCTACATTTACTGCAAGCTCAGTTAGAAGACAGACATGTATTTTGCAGCGTTTGCAATATTTTAGTGTGAAGTAGATGAGCTCACGGCGCAGGATAGTTTTTCAGATTGGAGGCAGAGATGTGCAGGTGCGCTGATAATGGGTGCTGGGAACGAGAACATGAGAGACGAGCTGGGTTTTTCCACTGTCTGGATTTTTTTCATTCTAGGAGTACCTCCAATGCTTACTGTCTGTCACTCCGCCCGGAGGCAGTCGGTAACCTATGGAGGGCGGGTACCTTGACCTAATAAGAAGAGAGGTAGAATCATCCAGGGTAGTTGAAGGAAAGAAAGGAAAAGTCTCGCTGAGAGGGAGCACGCTCTGCTCTAACCCCTGTTAGTTGATGTTATCTCTCTGCCTACCTGCCTTGGGACTGGGTGGTAATGTCATGGTCGAGATGAAGGTGGTCTCTACAGCTGCACTAACATTGATGTATTTGTTATAGGTCTATCGATGTGTAACAAGTTGCATTTACAAAATTGTTTTATGTATGTTTATGGAGTCTGAATAAAGGGCCTGTAAAGAGCCAGTTGTATTCGAACTAATGGTCTAATTGTGTATCATTGCCTTCCTGAGTCCAAGAACCTTCATTTTGTGTAATAGGGTGAGTAGTTCTGAGGTTTTTACACGTGTCTGGAAAGCAGAACAGTGCCTCCAACACTGAGAATGTCCTTGGGTGAGATAGTGGATGATTTATTGGGACCGCTTAACTTTAAGAGTGCACAAGATGTTCATTTATTGGTGGTGATTGATTTACTATCTAAGTGGCTTGAGGAATGTAAACTGAAGGACACGTCGTCCACAAGTTTAATTGAGTTAATGGAATCCATATTTTGCAGGTAGGGGTCTCTTTGGAAGGCGCTCACAGACTTAGAACTCTCAATAGTGTCTAGAGAATTTCAGCAATTCTTAGTGAAATGTGGAATCAAGCACATGACCACAGCATTATATCACCACAAGAGCAATGGATGTGTTGAAAGATTGAATAGGACAATAATGGGTGTGATAAGGATACAGGTTGGAGGTCTTCAAACTGTGGGGCGCGCCGTCCCCTGAGAGGGCACAGCCTGATGCCTGGGGGGGGGCACAGGACCCCAGCCTCAAATTACTTGAAACAAAGAAAATACTGGCGTGGAATGGAAAATGTACAGGGCTCCCGCACCCACTCCAAAAACAATTAACATGAACGTTTGTGCATATCCCATCCCAACATGGCCCCTGCCTCACATGCTCAGTGTGATGGGGGCCAGGCTTAGGGTCAGTGGGCGTGGCTGACCCAGGAAATAAACACCCTGGAAGCGTGCTTTCTCCCTTTCCAGGGAATCCAGTCGGAGGCACGAAACAGGACTGGGATTATACGATGTTAGGAGGGGTCCCTGCGGTTGTTTTTGGAGCTGGTGGGGGAGCACTGGGGTTGTTTTTGGAGTGGGTGGGGGGCTTTTCGGTTGTTTTTGGAGTGGGTGTGAGGGCTCTGGGTTATTTTTGGAGTTGGGGGGGGGGCTTTGTGTTGCTTTTGGAGCTGGTGGGGGAGCCCTGGGATTGTTTTTGGAGATGGTGCGCAAGCCCTGGGAATATTTCTGGAACGGGTGGGGGGAACCCTGGGACAGTTTTTGGAGCGGGTGGGGGAGCCCGTGGATTGTTTTCGGAGCAGGTGAGCGAGCCCTGTTGTTGTTTTTGGAGATGGTGGTGGGGGGGACCTGAGACTATGCCGGGAGTGGGGTTGGGGGAGCCCTGGCACTGTGGTGGGAGCGGGATAGGGGGAGTCCTGGGACTTTGCAGAGACTGGGGAAGGGGGAGCCCAGGTACTATGCAAGGGGTTGGGCGTAGGGTGGGGGAGCCGTGGTAAAGCCTCGGTGCAGTGTGGGGTAGTCCTGGGACTAAGCAGGGTGTGGGGTATGTGGAGCCCAGGGACTATGCAGGGAGTGGGGTAGGAGGAGCGGGGTAGGGGGAGCCCTGGGACTGTGCTGGGAGCGGGTGGGGGAGCCATGGGACAGTGGTGGGAGCAGGGTGGAGAGAGCGGTGGGGCAGTGGTGAGAGCACGGTGGGGAGAGCCCAGGAACTATGGTGGGGTGGGGAGAGCCCCGGGACTGGGCTAGGAGTGGGATGAGGGATCCCAGAGACTGTGATGGGAGCAGGTGGGTGAGCCCAGGGACTATACTGGGAGCAGGGTGTGGCATGGCGCACAATAGTTCATAGCCATTTGGACTTCTGGCCATTTAGCATTTTCGTGGGGGCCCGACCGCCCACATTTTGTTCAGAGGGAGCCTAGGCCAAACTAGCTTGAAGACAACTGATGCTGGTTAACTCAGGTGGTGATAGCATATGTGCATTCATGGAAAGGATGTTCCAGTACAGTATTGCACCACATGGCACAACAGGTGAGGCACTGTTAAAATTACTTAGGGATAGGAAGCCAATGTGGCTGGGTAAGTCGAGAATAATGAATGTGGAATTGAGGAAGGTCAAAGAGAGGGTGATGTGGTGTGTAGAAGCGGCTAAGGAATGGTATGATCATAAGAAGAGTTGTCACAAGATGATATCTAAGTCGGGTACAAAAGTGAAAATTAAGCTATCCCAGACGTAGGAGGAAAGGGAGATCAAAGTTTTCATGAAGGACAGTGGTTGTAGAAGACTGCGGTAATGCAGTCCGAATGCAAGGAGTGTGGAACAAGGAAAGGTTAACACGTTTAAAGGGTTGAGTTGTATGCATGGTTATGGTAACCACAGATGGCAAAGTGTGATCACTTGATATTTGAATGTGGGAAGTAAAATAGGTGTGTTATTGGCACACCAAACTGATGTCTGCACCATGGCACCATATTTCTGACATGCTTAATGGTGCCATGGTGCTAAGACCAGTGTGATGGAGCATTAATGTTACCCAAGTGACTACTGTGATCATGATCACCAAATCTGGTGATGATATATATACTTGATATGTACTTGGTAGTCATTTTGGTAACATTAATGCACCACACCAGGGACCTGTGTGAGCTGACGTTTTTTATCTGCTGCAAATGTGGCACGTTCACAAGGTTATTTGAAGACAGGCTGTAAAAATATCACATTTGCAAGAGATAAACTTGCCCAAATCGACGCTGCTCAGTAGGTGTGATTGTGATTTGGAAATAGGCTGCAATGTCAGCTTGCGTCCAAATAACCATTGCACCAAATGTGCAGCACCACGTTGGCTATGGCACCACTGCGGCGGCATCAAAAGGGGCTCTGTAGGAGACCACCAGGGGGGGGCAGACGGAATGGCTGCTTGAGCCTTGGTCTTCCCCGCGGCCCATCAGGAAATGGTGGCGCAACAGCGATAATTTAGCCCATTTGCAGATCACAAGCAGTAAATTGAAGAGGAGAGGTGGCGGACACACGCCAGGGAGCTCCCTGGAGAGAAACGGGGGGAGCAACCCTCCGAACACAGCACGGACCTGTGCCCTCCCCAAGGACCGGGCTTATCGCACTCCGGATCCCAAGCAGGCTAGCAACTCCGCCCCGTGCCCGGCTCTTCAGATCACAAGGGGAGAGACTAGAGCAACAAACAGCCATAAACAAGCCGGCCAGAAGAAGCAGCACAAAGGAATTTTAACGAACCAATGTGCCAGCGGGGGACGGAAGAATAGAACGAAACAGCAGGCACCACCCGGAGAATTATGCAGGCGGTACCAGTTAAGAGGTCAGTGCCCTTGATAGGAGCAGGGGGTTGCTCCTGTGCAAAACTCCTTGGAGAGTTGAAGCTCGCTGTAAGCGGGGAGCGGCACGCGCTTGGAGGGGGCCCCCGGGCTCCATGTGCTTAGCTCCTAGAACATAACGGACATTTACTCATCCGCCCTGCTATAATTTATTCAGAAGCCCGGATTAATCACTGCCCTCAAAAACAAGAGCCTGCCAGAACCCATACCGCTATTGTGAGGCATAAACTCCCCCCCCCAGGCAAGTGGCAACAACTGCCGCCCAAGCGTGCCGGTGCAGGCACCATCCTAAGCTACATACAGGGGCACAGGGATCGAACTGTCTTGTCCACTTCATAAGTATTGCCCAGCTTGCAACCAGTCCCGGGAACAGAAGCCAGCATTAGAATTTGGGAGACCTGGGCGCAAGGCGCATGCAGCACCAAGAGGGCAGAACTGTTGTGGAGGTGCACACTGTGTGTCATTGCACCCCCACCACCCACTCCAAGCCATCAGTGAGCAAGACCAGGAGCTACTCAATGGCTATGGGGGGATGGATAGGGGGGGGTGGCACGGGACCCAAAGCAGAACTGGCTCCTTGGGCACAGTGGCCCACCCGGCTAGGGGGGGGTGGCACGGGACCCAAAGCAGAACTGGCTCCTTGGGCACAGTGGCCCACCCGCTCTGAACTGATCATAGGACTGCTGCAAACACTACTGAGCCCTATCTAACTGTAGTAAGATAATCTGCCGTCACATCAGATGGCAGGAACCAAGGCCAGGAGACACCATCAACGCCGCTTTCCAGTTAGAAATCTGCCCACTACAGGCGCCAGCCGACACAAGAAACACATGCCAGTGGACTTGGATGCTGCAACAGCACAAAAAGTACAGGAGTATCATAGCACAAGCCCTATCATGGCATCCCAACCCCAAATGGACCTACCGATCATACCATTAGCAGGCCAAGACACTCCTACAAAAGCAGACATCCGCCTACTCCTGGACGAGATCAGGTCTTTAAAGAGCAGTATGGCTACAACAGTGAATGCCCTCCAGGACAGAGTAAACAAAATTGAGGACAAGGTAGAGGCCCTGGACAATTACCAACTGTCGACCGACCTGGTGGAAATGAAAACGGAAGGTCGCTTATAGGATCTGGAGCAAAGAAACGCAGACCTGGCTGCCAAGGTCAACGACCCCGAGAATGGGGAGAGGAGATCCAACCTACGAATGCAAGGCCTCAAGGAATCACCAAGCGAAACCCCAGCAAGCCTGCAATGGCAAGTGAAAGCCCTGGTTGATTCTCTTTTCCCCTCCACCATAATACCAGACCTGGAGTTTGAGAGAGTGCATCGGGCATGAGGCGCCCCCAAACGTCCTAGCTAAATGCCACCACTACAGGCACAAGGTCAAAATTGTGCAACAGGCAAGAGAGCAGGACCACATCGACTTGGAGGGTTCACGCATCAGAATTTTCCAAGACCTTTCAGCCACCACCCTCACCAAAAGGAGAGATTGCCACCCGCTAACCACATGGCTATGTGAACAAAATATCCATGATAGGTGGGGCTTCCCCTTCGCACTCTTCTTTGAACACAGCAGTGAGGAATATAGGATGATTTCCGCGGAAGAAGCAAATAGCGTACTACAAGGCTTAACAATGGGAGCAAGGGAAGTCAAGATGGAAGAACTCCTGTCATCCTCGGAACCACACAGGAAGCCGATTGGCCCCTGGCCCAAGAGAGGGTGCGGCAAGGGCACAAGGAAGTTTAAAAGATACAACACCTCATGACACGCTGGGGGCACAAGATTTAACTGGATCAGATTATCTGGTTATATATGGAACAAAGGGGAGCGTTTTGCCACAAACATTGAACACTTTGGGATTGGTGGGTGCACTGACCCCAGACAAAGGACGAAGAACGGACCTGACATCCCTTTCGGGTCTTTAGTTACCGAGCTGAATAGTTAAGTGTTGGTTACACAATATAAGCGCCGACTAAATGCAAGTATGTTGTAGCTAAAAGTTGTGGGTTTTAGGGAGTCCCCTGTAGTGTGGCCCTATGTTTTTTCTATGGCATCTCCAGTTACAAGGGGAATCTATACCCTTTCTTTTTTGGGTTCTTGGGGAGAGGGGGGCAAAGGGAGGGAGTTCTCAAGGGGGGAAAGAGGGGATGAAACTACAGGGAGCTTCAGCAAGCGTCACTCTCAAATCAGCATGCAGCATACGTTTATGGGCAGCACACCAAAAGAGAGGCAACATACACCAGGCCACAGCTATTTTGAACACAAGATAGCATACACTGGGGTTAAACAAGTGGCTGCTTACGAGATTATTTACAGACCACGGGTAGGGTGAATAACCCGGTACGATTTGGGTCTCTAAACGTGAAGGGCCGTAACTCACCTCAAAAGAGATCAATGCTGATGAGGGCATTCAACCAGTCCAGTCTTGATGTCCTTTTCGTACAAGAGACCAAATTTCGGAAGGGAGAAGAGATCAACCTAAAGGGAAGACATTCAGGAGGAGCTATTTGGGCATCAGAACTAGTTAAAAGGGAGGTGTGGGCATTCTACACCAGGCATTGCGGGGGTTGCAAATCACCCAAACCCATAGAAACTCAGACGGGAGGTACCTTGTAATAAATGGTATCATTCGATCAAAAGCAGTCACACTGTGCTCTGCTTACGCACCCAACAGCCAACAAATCACTTTCAGCAGAGAGCTTTTTGCTTTCTTAGAAGGATGGAGGACCGGGGCACTGATCTGTGGAGGGGACTTCAACATGGTCATGGACCCGGCCCTGGACTGGGCTTCATACAGGGAGGGAGCCGTTCCACCCCAATGGAGAGAGACTTTCCAACTCCTTACACAGGAACATTTCTTGATGGATACATGAAGATCCCTACACCCGCAAACAAAAGCGTACACTTTCTACTCTCCCCTGCACCAACCATTTACGCGCATAGATTACATCTTTCTAGAGGCAGCACTTGAATATAATATCGAGAGGGCCACCACTGATCTAGTGGGCTGGTCAGACCATGACATGAGCACTATGAATCTTGACTTAGGCCCAAGCACAAGGACGGACAAAAAATGGATCTGTAACGATACACTTTTTAAAGATCGGGCCTTCAATGAATCACTCGATGTCGAAATCAGCTAATTCTTTAAGCGTAACGACATTGGTGATCCTTCTCGAGCCACAGCAACGATCAGGGTGCTTCTGATAGCGCAAGAGACGTTCGCGAACAAAAATAAACTCTTGTGAGAGATGTACTGGAAGGGGGAAATCAGAAACAAAGAGGCTGACCTGTGGGCTTAGACATAAGCTGAAAGAACTGTGGAGTGGGAAAGCGTTAACACACCTTTGGTACGTTAAGCAAAAATATTATGAAAGAGGAGATAAAGCCCACAGCCTACTAGCAGCTAGACTAAGAGGGCAGAGAGCTGAGAGAGCGGTAAATAAAATTAAAACTCAGAGGGGGCAACGCTGAACAAACCCACCAAAATCATAGCTTGCTTCGTCCAGTTCTATGAACACCTATATACCTCATATTGCGCATCCAACCAGGAAAGCATAGACACATTCCTGGAAATGTACACGTTTGAACCACTGTCAAGCCCAGACATAGACAAACTAAGCACTCCAATAATAATAAAAGAAGTAAGTGCAGCCATTTCATGATTAAGGGTGGGATCAGCGCCAGGGCAAGACGGTTTCACCCCAGCTTTTTTTATAAAACTCCTAGCAGCGCTATGTCACCCTTTCTGACCCTTCTTTTTAATGACATCATGGAAAAGTGTCACGCCCCAGCATCCTTTATGGAGGCCAGGATTATTGTTCTCCCCAAAGATGGAAGAGATAAACTAGAGTGCGGTTCCTACAGGCCAATCTCCATGTTGAACGTTGACGCCAACATTTACGCCAGCATTCTCGCCAAAAGGCTAACTGGGGTGTTACAGAGGCTCATCCATAACGATCAGGTCGGTTATGTGACAGGGCGACATGGCTCAGATAATATCTGCAAAACTCTGGACTTAATAGCATCGAATGACCCTCAAGACTCAAGCCCCACCCTAGTCTCAGTGGATGGAGAAAAAGCTTTCGACAGGGTGGAGTGGCCGTTTATGCTGCAAGTCCTGAAGAAGGCGAATCTGGGTGCACGTTGGATTACGGGGGTGCAAGCTCTGTATCGCAACACGAGAGCAAAGGTTGTGGTTAATGGTGTGGCGTCCCCCCCTTTGCCCTGAGCCGGGGGACCAGGCAGGGCTGTCCCTTATTACCCCCGATCTTTGCGTTGGTGATGAAACCTCTGGACCAGACCATCTGTGGGGAGACACCTCAATCATTGGAATCATTACTTTTGGGAGGGAATATAAATTAGCACTGTTTGCTGATGATGTCTTAGTCTACTTGACGCACCCATCCAGATCCATCTCAGCACTCCTAGCAGCAATAGAAAAGTACGGGACCCATTCAAGGTTCTGTGTCAATCGAAGCAAAACAGTAATCCTACAGCTGAACTCTGGCTGCTCCCCCCTAGACAACCTCTTGAAAACCTGGGGTCTGAAACAAAGCCACGATCACATCCGATATCTAGGGGTAACCATAATGAAACAGCTTAGAGACCTATATCAGGCTAATTACACCCCACTTTGGACAGTGGTTAAAAGGGACGTCCAAGAAGGGTCAAAACTAAAACTAACATGGGTGGGGGAAGGTTCAACGACAATTAAAATGAATGTGCTACCACGGCTCCTCTACCTTTTCCCGTCTCACCCGGTAACGCTCCCAGACTATTTCCACAAGGAAGTCAAGCACTCCCTATTGACTTTTTGTCAGAAGGGAAAAAGCCCCGAATCGCTTTTAATACTATGATCTTCCCAAATAACAAAAGGGGCATGACGTACTCAGACATTTATGAGTACTATTGGGAAGCACAATTCCGTGTGTTAGTGGACCACTTAAGGGAGTCCCAGGTTAAGCAATGGGTACATCTAGAGAATGGTTATCTCGCACAAGTCACGTTGGGAGAATGGTTCTGGGTCCCCCACAAATCCCTACCGAGAAGAGTGTATGAACACCTGATCCTGGTAGTGTTGTGGGCCCTTTGGAAAAAGAAACCAGACATGAGAGGCGTCACCACATGGCCCTCTCCCCTAAGCTGCATCTGGGCGCCTCCTGTCTTTCCCTGGATGTGGAGATTGGAGGTTGTGCCCTTCCACCGTGGCACCCTCACTCTCCCCTCGACATGCAACATCTTCACTGTGACCTCGGACTACAGCAAGATGGCCGCCGGAGAAAGCACCACCTTTGTCTGCCTGACCGGGAGCACCTAGCAGCTTCCAACTGTCTGATTGGTCCAGTCCTGCCCAAATGGGAGAGCGGGACAAGCCGAGAGGCGAAGCTGGCCTCAGCCTCTGCTCTAAGGCCCAGCGCGAAGGCTGCATGGCCTGTCTTTTCCTGTCTTACTGGGATGCCAGGTGCAGGAGGTAAGACCATTTCCTCGCGCACTAGTTCGGCACTGCTCTCAACACCCAGCTGACTCTGACTTACCCTACAGCACAACCAATTAACTAAGTACCATCACGTAATATTCTTCTTGCACACTAACCTGCTGCCGCCTCCCTCTCCCTCCTCCCTGATCCACACCTATGACCTCTGATTCTTGCCGGTGTAATGTCACTTTTTTCTATCTGTCAGAAAATCCTATCGGTAGGAAAATCTGACAGGAATTGTAATGTCATTTTTTGCTGCCCGTCAGAAAATCCTACCGAGAGCAGGCATTGGGCAACCCACCCAGTGGTAGGAAAAAGTGATGGGTAGGAAAATCTGACACCCTGTCATGTCATTTTTTGCTACCTGTCAGAAAATCCTACCAAGAGCACTTTTTGACTGTGTACAAGGAAAGTGGGGGTCCATTTCAACGGGTAGGTACTAGGCACTGCATAATACATTGGTGGTTTATTTACACTTAGGGCCTCATTGCGAGTTGGGCTGTAGCCCTTAAATGCAGTGGTAACGGTATTACCGCCGCATTTAAGGGCTGGCCCTATCAAAAGTTTGACGCTAAATCAGCTGTTTTACCTCCAGCTTGTTTCTGGAGGTGAAAAGCCCTATTTTTGGCAGTATTACAGCCGGCTGTATTAGCCCACAGTATAAGCACTGAAAATTCCCCATTGGATCCAATGGACCCAATCAGGAATGGGTATTTACCGTTAAGGCCCAACCCGTGATCCGGTGGTAATACCACCGGACCAGTCAGTGCTAGGGCTATTACAGTCGGCGGTATTACAGCCGGGGATACAGCCCAACTCGTGATGAGGCAAAGTCTAAAAGGGCACATGAATATATGTTTCATTGGGTACAGCCGAATGGCTCAGTCCAGAGGCCTGCTTCGTAGTGGGCGAGGTCCTCTTACATCACGACTGATGAGGTACTAGCCATGACCAGTCCCTTGGAACCAATCACTGGGAAAGTGAAAAATGTGGGGCGCATACCTGGTCAAGATACACAATGTTATATTCTATGGTATTGTGGTATTTCTCTTACAGGTAAAACCCTGCTCCCTAAGATCCGAAGTGGGTAGCCTGTGATTACCTGCCCCATCTGGACCTTAGACAGTTGGCCCGGAATACCTCTGTGCCCGGAGGCTGCTCCACCCACCAAAGATGCCATAGTCATTGCTGCTACAGTGGCTGAGGCTGTTAAAGTAACTATGGTGTGCTAATCCCCGTCCCATTTGGTTACAGAACATGGATCTTACACTAGATTGCGACCTTTTTTCAGGCAAGCAACCTGTACCTAAAGGAGAAGAGGGCTATGAACTGTGGGCAGATCTCACTCAGCTTATGCTACAGGACTGGAAAGTGTCTGACCAAGAGAAGAGACGACGAGTAATAGAGGCCTTGAGAGGGCCTGCACTGCAGATGGTACAGTCCCTTCGAGCATTGAGTCCTGATCCAACTTCCCAGCAAGTGATGGGCGCCCTGGAGGGAGCTTTTGGCACTACTGAGCCAGGAGAGGACTTAATGATGAGGTTTTATGCCACCTCTATGAAACTGGGAGAGAAGTTGTCTGATCATCTGGTGAGGATTGAGCACATTTTATGCCTAGGCCACCATAGATGAGGAGAACAGACTTCCTGATTGAACCGATGTCGATTGAAGCAACTGCTTGGAGGGGGCAATGAAGCCGCTATACCCATACTGCAACTGAGGCTGTGGGAGAAACTGGATACACCTCCATCGTATGAGGAACTACTAAAGTCCATTAGGGCCCTGGAAGAAAAAACAGGTGATATCAATGTACAGAGCCAGCCAGTACAAAGCAGGATCCCAACGCCCAATAATACCATTTCTGAGCAGAAGCAGATTGGAGAGCTGCAACAGCTAGTCAGGAAACTACAGACTCAGTTCACGACCCGGGAAAGCCCGATTGCAAACCAAAATCGAGGCAGAGATGGTTTCCCATCATGCCGAGAACGGGTGTATCCATGAGCACAAGAGCCTCAAATATTTTCCCCAATCCTCTGCACCGTTACCACCATGGAGATTTTGCCATTCATGTGGGGATGAGTGCCACTCAACTCGACCGTGTGGCCGAGACCCAGATTATGCCAGAGTAGCTGCTCGCTTTAATGTTCTTAAATCCACTCCGGCCCGGGCATTGTCAGGAAACGCACAGGAGGTTGTAGCGGAGGAGCAGCTAGAACCTAGACTACAGGAGTGAGCTCCGCAGAAACTAACTCCAGCAAATCAACAAGGACATCACATCCAAGGCTACAGACTATCCCGTATCCAAGTAAGGCTCAGGAGGGTCCCACAGCTGACCATCTCCATCTAGTTAATGAGGTCACTAACACCACAGATGTGCTGCCAGCAAGCTGCAACAGACTACAGACTCAAGCTCTGCTCCATCGAGGCAATCCAGCAGGTCTCATTGGGCCCACCATGACCATCCCAGTTGATCTTGAGGGGCAGAGGACCACAGCATAACTGGACAGTGGCTCCCAGGTCACCATCGTGTATGAGCCCTACTATCACTAACATAAGTCGCATCTGCCATTAGAACCATTGGAGGGGCTAACTCTGATGGGCGTGGGAGATGCCGCCTGTCAATACCTGGGATATACATGTGTGAAAATCCATTTAAATCGAGAAGGGGTTGGGGTGAAAACCACCTTGGCATTAGTGTGCACCACAAGGAACCCAAATCCGGAGGTACCCCTAGTCATGGGCACATCCTCAGCTCTGTTTGGCACGCTGGTCAAGATGTGTATGAAAATGGCCGGTCCACAGTTTGCAAAATCTTTGAAGATGCACCCGGCTTGTTAACAGGCCTACCTCAAGAAAGGCATGGAGAAGCAGGATCAACATGACGGTCAACGTGAGAAAGATCATCTACAAGACCAGCTGTCCATGTGGGCAGATGTTTTTTCAACCAGTGACTGGGACTTAGGTGAAGCCAAGGGGATGAAGCATCACATCCGTTTAAGTGATGTCACCCCGTTACAAGAGAGGTCACAGAGACTAGCACCGGCGATGTGTATCATCAAGGAATCCAGAAGCCCTTATGCTTCCCCCATAGTGGTGGCATGAAAGAAAAACAATGATGTGTGACTGTGAATTGATTACCGGCACCTAAACAGCAGAACAGTCCCCGATCAATACACTACACATCAAGTGGACAAGGCTCTTCACTGTCTGGTTGGGAGCAAATGGTTCTCAGTCCTAGATCTACGGAGTAGGTATTATCAAATTCCTATGCTGCCCAAAGACAAAGAAAATACTGTATTCATCTGCCCCTTGGGGTTCTACCAGTTTACTTGAATGAAACAGGGGATATCGGGAGTGCCTGCCACATTTCAACGCCTGATAGAAAGAACTGTGAGTGACATGAATCTAATCAAGGTTCTGGTCTACCAGGATGATGTTTTTGGACGGACCTTAGAAGAACATCAACAAAGGCTACTGAAGGTTTTGGATCGAATCCAGCAGCAATTGCTGAGGGTGTCCTTGGATAAGTGCCAGTTTTGTCAAACCAGTGTAATGTATATTTGCCATGTGGTGTCAGCCGAAGGATCCAGCCAAGTTGGAAGCTCTCGAAACCTGGCCCGCCCACAGAATCTGCAGGAGACGAGAAGCTTCCTGGGGTTCTGCAATTATTATCGAAGGCTTGTGAAAGGGTTTGCCAACATAGCAGTGCTTTATCATGCACTTCCCCCACGCTGTGGTGGGTCCCTGACCCTGATTGGCAGCCCTAGTATCATCCCACCAGGTACTGCGACTAAGAAGAACTGCCTGGATGCACTCGCAGGCTGTGGTGGGTCCCCGACCATGACTGGCAGATCTGGTTTCCTCCACTACTATATGCCACCACACAAACAAAAACTTGGTTCACTCGCATGCCAAGTACTATGCTTATAGGTTTTGCTCTCCCAGTTCTCTTTATAGTCTCATGCTTTGAGGGGCTGACTTAGTTTGTTTTCTGACCAGGTACTTGCACAAGTAAGATCAGGTACTCTTCCTTCTTCTAACCACAAAAGTGATGGGTGGAAGGTTTTGAATGAATCTGTACCACTGGCATTGCTCTGGACAACCTTCCACACCATCGTTTTTTTCCCCCGTAGCGCCATTGCAAAAGGGGTCCAGCCATATGCAAATCATTCAGGTACTGCCACCAATGGTAGCAGCCCAGCCCGTACTGCTAGGCCGTGTCCCCTCTGCACAGAAACACAAGCAATGCCAGACATGTTTTGGCATTGTTGGGGCTCCTCAGTGAGGTGCAGACTGGTTCCCTATGGCGCAGCAAGTGAGGGACCCACGTCTGGCCATACCATCTCTCACATAGTGAGACAAACTATAACCACAAAACTGATGGGTAGAAGGTTTTGAATGAATCTGTACAGCTGGCTTTGCTCTGGGCAACCTTCCTCTCCACTGTTGTTTTAAGCCCGTCTGCACCATTGCAAAATGGGTCCAGCCATATGCAAATCAGTCAGGTACTGCCACCAATGGTAGCACCCCAGCCACAACTGCAAGGCCAGGTCCCCTCTGCACAGAAACACTTCCTTCTTGATCTACGTCTGAACTGTAGGGTCCCAGATTCTGTTCTGTGTGTAATTGGCCTTCGTTATGTTCACAGGGCTCCCAGCACCTCCCGCTCTTCCACGTCCCTTGGTTGCTGGTGCGTGATGCTCTTGATGCTTCCTGCATGCCTGCCATCAGTGGTGGGGCTTCCCCTGCTTCCTCTCTCCTCTCTGGCATTTGTTGGTTCCGTCGTACCAGGTTTGCTCTTGTCGGCGCGGGACTGTCCGTCCCCAGTTGCTGACCTTCAGGGTTGCCAGGAGCGCTTCCCATGCTGCACACCACACGGCCTCTGCACACCAGCAGGCTCCACGGCTCCCTGGTCTGCCTTCCTTCTTCCCAGAGTGTTCTCCGACTCATACTTCCTCCAGGGCGGGCTACACATTTATTCAAGTCCCTCTTCCTTTTTAACTTGTCTTGACTTGACCGGTTGTCAAGAACCTCTAGAGTGCATGTTCTGGTATCAATAGGAACTCTATATTGCTCCGTGCGTCTTCATCGCCCCAGTACTGAGTGGGCCATGATGTTGTGACTCACTAGGGATCTGCTTCGCCTCAGTACTCTCTACCATGGTTGCTTTATCAAAACACATGGTGTAAGAAGATAAAGGAGTAGAGAGAGAAGTTAAAGAAGAGGTGGGGTCATAGTAGGCAAGAGTTCTAGGGTCAGGTGACTGGTGGGGATACTGCATTCTCCCAGGGCCATCACTGGTCTCATAGTTGGTCTCCCTCCCCATGCAATCATCTCGCTCAGTACCAACCCCTCTGGGACTATCGGGTAGTGGACTCACCAACCTGGCACATGAGAAGGTGCTCCCCCTGTGGAAGCAGTGACGACACCCTGAGATTTGTCACAATACATAGAAGAAAGGTTTGCTAGTGTGTGATGGCACTGTGGACCACCTGTGAAAGGAACATAGCGGACTCACTGACATATGATTGTTCTTTGCATTAACTGTGATAGGCACATAGCCGACAGACTATCATATAATGGCTTTGTGTACCACCTTTTATAAACACGTTGCAGACACACTCGCTGATGTGTGGTGACTCTATGCATCACTTGTGATAGGTACATAGCAAAGAGACTTGCTAACTTGTGATATTTGTGTGCATATACTGCGATAGAAAAGACACAGACTTGCTGACCTGTCAGGGCCCCCGTGTTTAACCAGTGATAGATAAAGTGCAGATGGATTGACTAATGTGGGAGTGTATCATCTATAATTGGTAGAGAGTAGGCAGGCTTGCTGACAAGACAACTCTTTGCGTTCTCTTTGACAGGCACATAGCAGACAGAGTCGCTGACATTAGAAACCTCTGTGCATAACATGTTATAGTTATAAAAAAAGAGAGCCTCACTGACTTGCGATGGCTCCATGGTCAACCTGTGATAAAGTTCAGACAGATCCACTAATGTGGGAAGGATCTGTACCTGTGATGGGCACAGAGCACACAGACTTGGCTAACACATGATATCCTTGTGCATAACATGTTAGATACTACTTAAGGGCTTGGCCTTCTTCTCCCTTGCCATGCTCTTCCCCCGGGCTCAGTGTCAGATTGCCAGCCCAGTCGCCTCCAGCCCACCAGCCAATCACAAGCCACATGCCCTTCCATACATCCAGCCATGCCTGGGTGTCCTCATCGCTGGCATCCTTTGCTAAGGACAAAGACAAGAAAATTACCTGTTTGTAATGGCTAGGGAATGGACAGGAGAAACCCCTGCTTTTCCAACAGGCAGACATTACAATGTGTCTTCAACAGCCACAGTCCATTCCCAAGCTCATGAGGACACAAACTCACAAACTCTTGTTGCGTCATTGAGCCGCGAATCATCTCAATCTCAGCCACATTCTCTTTCCCTCGTTAGGATATCATCTGCACTATCCTGGATCTCTCACCACATAATGCTGATTAATTCAAACCAGTCCATCCATCATGCTGTTGACATCACCAACCTCATCACCGCAAACAAAGTCAATGCAATATTTATCTCTGAAACTTGGCACTCCCTCTACCAATGTCTTTGATGTTCTCCTCTCACCTGGGTACAGCATTCAAAATGTTGGCCGCACAGAGAAGGTAAGGAGAGGTGTGCCAGTTATCCACAAATCAGACTCAACCTATACCATGCTCAGTTAAACGGCCATGAAATCCCCACTGCTTCTCTCTTGCCACCTTCTAGCACCGCATATAGATATAATTACATTTCACACACCTCCACTAAAACACTTCTGACGCCATCACCTCAGCATCAATCGCAAACATCTTCCTTGGTGACTTCACTAACATCACTAGGGACTCTAAGCTCCACCTCATGGATCCCCTGGATATAAAACAATGAATGATAAACCCCACAGACATCATTGGATATATACTCCACCTTGTCATCTAAGCATCCTTCCTATACACTGTCTTAACCCTATCCCACATGACTGGACAGACCACGCTGCCACCCTCATCTGCCTTACTTTTAATGTCCCGTCCAAAAAGGGTCATTGTCATACGACCATCTCCTTGAGTTTCTCCATTGAGGACTTCCCCTTGGAAGCACTAGACACAAACTAGCAACTCTAACTCTACCACCCTCCAATGCTGACAGTCCCTTATTAACTCTCAAACAACTATAATGGAATTGGTTGATGCCCATGACCCCTTTAAACTGCTTCACATCAGGGATAAACTCACCATCCCCTGGTACACAGAAGAAATAACCAACAATAACCGTACTATCCAGTCACTCAAAAGAACTGCTGTAAAGCATAGATGAATAAAGCCCTCCTCAACTTCAAGGCTTTATGCAGTACTTGCCTGTCTCTCGTCAAAGCCCAAACTGCTTATTACTCATCAACTATTATGTCCACCACCAACAAGTATAAAGCTCTCTTCACAGCAGTCAAAAACTCCTCAACCCACTTCCCGACCCTTTAATCCCTGACTCTAAAGAAAAGTGTAACGCCATGAACAGCCTTTTCATCAAGATAACATATGGCAATTGATTCATACCCCAAACTCGTAGTTCCCCACGGCTCTCAACCCTACTGCTTATAACACAATTCAGGACCACCTTCACTCCCGTTGCCCTCATGCCACTTAAACTAACCACATAGCATACAAAGACGATCCACACTGTCATTTGTGATGGCAAGGAATGAAGACAGACCAAGTGGTGCCATAGTGATTGCTATAGACGTTTATTAACCAAAGACAAAGCCTATCTATCCCTATTCTATAGGCAGTTTCCCTACGTAAAGAAACGAAACTGAGGTCTGTCAGGGTGTCTGTAGTGTCCAAATGTCTTGGTCAAAACCTCTATCTTTCCCTGTCGCTACCCCAAATAATAACTAAAGTTCAAGCAATTTCTGAGCCCAGGAGAATGGTTCCCTTCTCCTGGATGAGAAGTCTTTCCAAACAAAAGTTCTTGAAAGTTCAGCAAAAAGAGTTCCAGCAACCAAACAAGCTCCACGAAAAGTTCTCAGAAAGGCTAAGAGAAGCACTCCCTTCTCCTAGCTAGTTCCTCAATGTTCTGCTTTTTTAAAATCAACTCTTGTAATTCGCTTTGGGAAATGTCAATATCTTCTAAGTTCTTTGATACTTGAAATTTGACCACACTGGGACGAGTAAGATAACCCCTTAGGTATTCTTGACTTTCCAGGACCACAAGTTTGTGGAACTGGCCAGGGATTTGCGGACAAAAATCAAACTACTTTCTCAAGATACTTCACAGTCTCAACTCTTCCCGGCCTCCTCCCAGACTTATCTTGGTTCCTGTTAGCTTTACCCGGGGAACCTCTTCACTGGTTTTGCCAGGGGGCGCGGGTTCACTTCTTCTATCACTTTACTTCCACGATTTACTCCTCTCTGCAGCCAACTCTTATGCTTGACGGTCTCGGCACAGTTGTTGGGCCGATTGGTTCACCCACGACAGGGTACGCCACCATCTTAGTCCTTCTCACTGCTGTCATCTACGCGGCTTCACATTAGACTTGAGGTTTTAGCGCAATTGTTGGACCTAATGATCCACCCATTACAGGTCATGCCACCACTGTTGCCTCTCTCCACTTTCAGTATGCTGGCCTCACACCGACCTGCAACAAACATTTCAGGCATCCCGCTGCTCACCTCTGCTGCCTCTTTATAATCCCCCAGAGCCCACATTCAGCTTCACAGGCTCTCCGGAGGCCCTCTTGCTCGCCAGGTTCTCCTCTTTGCAAACCGCGGTCGCTCGGGTCCAGCCGGATGGGCCACACTGCAACAAAGATCACTTGCTTCCACTCTCATCATCGGGTGGCGACAATATTGTCCTTCTTTGCTGTTTAGCTTAAGGAGCGGGGACAGCCCCAGCGTAACATTGGTCCAATTGCTTACAGCTGGTGGAGTGTTCTTCCCACTTGACTGTTGCATTTTCTGACTTTTCTTCATCTATGTATTTATGTTAATAGATTTGTCAGGAATGTTACAATAACATATTATTTCAGACTTCACCATACATCCAGTGAACTGGGGTATTGGTATCAGCCCAGGGGGTTGGGAGATAAAGGGGGCATATCTCAGACTCGCGTCCTTATCCCCATGAAGGGAGTCCCTCCCCATGAGATCCTCCCGCATGTTACCACACCCAGGGTGACTACTGGTTAGAGGTCACACCTCCATGGCCTCATCCCTCTGGGGAGAAGTGACACCATCTGAAGGATCGTCACACATCCTAAAAGATCAAGGGGAATGCCATTATCCCCCCTCCTTAAAACAGTAAACACCTCACTCACACAAGGCATCTTTCAAAGGACCCTAAAACAGGACTCATCCTCCCTCCTACAGAAAAGTACCTTGAACCCTGACAATCTTGTAAGCTACTGTCCAATTTGTAGCCTCCTATTAATTGGAGAAATCCTTCAGTAGCCAGTTGCCAACCAACTCCATGATTTGATTAACTAACACAGCCTCTTGTGATTAACAATCAAGTTTCGGCACTGAAACTGCCATCATTCAGGTCATACATGATACTCTTAAAATCAGTCAAGTCTCTCTGCTGGAACAGACCAGACATTTCTTGCTAAGTTGCAATTCAACCATAAGTTATGTGATCACATTTATTTTGGGGTGTTCTTAGGCCATTTATTTTCCCTAGTTTTCCACTGCATTATTGCCCTGCCTGCACCATCTCTTTCATCTACACAGGCAGTTTGTTATCCAAGACCCTTTTAGTGGCTCTACATTCTGAGATCCCCTTTTAGAAGTTTGTCACGCAAGAGCCCAAGGTACAAGTGGCTTGATTCAAACATCGTCTGAAGCTCCAGAAGAGGCGTAGCTCACTGACACAATCCTGAGACCTTGGAAAGTTTGCACAAACTGAACGATACCCTTGTGAGTTGCACAGTGGGGCCTTGAGGGTTCCCGAGACCCTATTGCATTTCCCCTCCACACCTATTCCTGTGGGGGCAGGTATTGGGTACCCATGTTGATCAACTCCTCTAATAATGGTACCACGATATGGGAATATTCTTCTGAGGTGGGTGCGTCTGTGCACAATCACATAGAGCTACTGCTCTACCCTCAATACCAGGCTGTAAGACTAAATCTGATCGAAGGAGAACAATCTCAGTACCCATGCTCATTTGCCCCATATCCAGCCTGACGTCTACAATAAATACCCTTAACACCTGACTTATTTGGCAGGTGTTCTGTTGGTCCACCACCTTGTCTGTATCCCACTTACTACAGATGAATGGCCCATTGCCCCATTATCTACTATTAACGCTTGTCGTGGCACCCATGGACAGAGTATCACTGAGGTATCAAAGGTGTTTTATGTGGAAGGGGATGAGGTCTGCATACATTATTCTATTGTTTTCTTTTGCTTTGCATGACATGATCCAATCACTGTACTGACAGTAAGGCTTTGCTAGGAACCTATAATATCTTGAACCACAACAATAAGTATGGGTGGGGGTAATTCATGGAAGTGGTACATGATTCAGTGTCATGTCCACGCGTACGATCAGTCCGGGCACATACGGGTATAGCCCTTTAAGAACGCTGCAGCCAGGTGCCTGGAAGTTGGCATGGCAACGTTGGCATCCCGTCCTTTCCTGTTCCTGGTATCGTCAACGTCGAGTAGCACGTAACATCGTCATATGATCTGTATTTAAGCACCTCCCACTTGTTGCCTCAGTGTACTTAGGCGTCCTTGTGCCGTCGGGTTAGGCTGTGCTTTTTCCTCTGGAAACCGGACCTGTCCCATCTTGCCTCTCTGCTTGGAACTTCCAAAGACTGCACAGACTTTACTCCGGTAAGCCCGTAAGGGGTTTCTTGTTTTTTGATTTAGCCTTGGATAAGGGGAGGGGGCTAGATATGTATTGACTAGGACAGCATCAGTACTACCATTTATGCATCTCGTCTAACTGTATACCATTGCAAACTACGTTTTGGGTTCCGAAAAAGTGGTTGTCCTTGCCATGCACATTGTGATTAAACCTTGCACTTCGCTTGTAGGTTCACTCTGTTTTCCTGTCCTACGCATCTCGTCTTGCCTTCTCGACACCGGCTTCTACGACATTGATCCTGTGGAAGCAGTCTCCTAGTGCAACACCTGGGTCTCATCTGGTATCCTTTCTTTCCTCTGATTAGCTGCTCTGGTTGTCTGATTACAACACCAGAGGGGTACATCAGGTGGAAGAACTCGTCCACTACACTACGTGGGCAACTCGGACCTTGACATAATCAGAAGCCTCACTATGGATACCAATGAGGCATTGGTCACTATTATGCAACTAGTGGCAGATTTGCATAACGATATGACGGTGGCTCATACAGCTAGGCAACGTCGCATAGACGAGTTGCAAGCAGGTTTTCAACCCCTTGGGGCCGAAGCTCCCGCCCCGCTATCGCTTCCGGCTCGGGTGTGGTGCCTCCACAACAGGGTACTGGACCTGTTTATATGACCGCCCAGTTTCCCTTAGCCCCACCGGAACGCTTCAATGGTGACCCCAAGGCTTTCCGAACCTTTTTGAATCAATGTAGGCTGCACTTTCTGTGCCGCCCTGCCTCCTTCCCGGATTCTACTACTAAGGCAGCATTTCTGTTGTCTCACTTGGGGGGAGCGGCAGCTGCCTGGGCTAATCCGTTACTGGAGGAAGGGAGTCATCTTCTCTATAACTGTGATGCTTTGATCGACGCTATGAGTCGAGTATTTGACACACGTTACGCCACACAGACTACTGATCTGGAACTACTTGGTCTTCAGCAGGGGAACATGTCCCTATTATCGTATTTAGCCAAGTTCAATCAGCTTGTGGCGGAGACAGGGTGGCCCCAAGAGAAGAAGGCCTCTTTGTTTTATAAAGGCTTATCAGACTCCCTTAAGGACACTCTAGCTACAGTACCCGTAATACCCACGGCTTTCAACGAACTGTTGGATTTGGTTCTCCAGATTGATTCTCGACAGGCAGCTAGGAAGGGAGAAAAGAGAGGGACACCTCCAGTTGTCCCTGCAACCCCTCTACCTGCTTCTGGATCCACAGAGCCTATGCAGATAGGGGCAGTTAGGGCCCCCTTATCCGCCGAAGTCAGGGAACATCGGAGAAAGAATGGTTTATGTTACTATTGTGGATCATCAGACCATTTGCTTCGAGAATGTCCTAAAAAACCCACCAAGAAACAGGGAAACGCCAAAACCCGGTGACTGAAGGGATCCAGACGCTGGGTGGTTCCTCTGTTGGTCCCACGTTATATAGCCCCTACTGCTTGTCGGTTTCTCTTTCGGCTGTTGAACTTGAGAAACTTGATGTGGTGGTGATTTTGGATTCAGGAGCTACGGGAAACTACGTGGACGCTTCTTATGCTAGGGAACTGGGTTTACCAGTGGTTCCCAAATCATGTCCTGAAGAGGTGAACGCAGTTGACGGTTCTTCGTTAATATCTGGTCTGGTAACAGAACGTACGACCGATCTCGTCATGACTACGGAGTGTGGCCATCAGGAGGTCATAACGTTCGATCTGATAGCTGCACCACAGTTCAAGATTATTCTAGGTTTACCTTGGTTGAGATAGCACAACCCCTCTGTGGATTGGCATTCTGGAGAGATTAGTTTTTTTTCAGACTATTGCGGAAATAATTGTTTAACAACTCACTTAAACACTGTCAATCCGAGTCAGATACTCTCAGAAAATGTTCATACCGCAGGGGCGGTTACTAACACTGTACTTCCTCCTATGTATAAGGAATATCGGGATGTCTTCCACGCACGCGGGGGCGGACGTGCTTCCACCGCACCGGCCTTATGACTGCCCAATTGAGCTTGTCCCCGGAGCCAAGATTCCGTCCGGGTGTATATATTCCCTGACCCCAAAGGAGGATTTAATCTTGAAGGAGTACATTAAGATGTCCCTGAAGCCTGGCTTCATTCGACTTTCACGTTCACCTGATGCCTCCCCTATGTTCTTCGTCCCCAAAAGAGAAGGGGATCTCCGCCCATGTATCGACTACAGGGAACTAAATGCGGTCACTGTCCGGAATCAATACCCCATTCCTTTGATTTCGGTCTTATTAGACCAATTGGGTTCAGCTAAGCTCTTCACTAAACTGGATTTGAGGGGGGCATATAACGTGGTGCGTATACGTCAGGGTGACGAGTGGAAGACCGCCTTCAAGACCAGGTATGGTCTTTTTGAGTACTGTGTCAAGCCATTTGGCCTATGTAACGCTCCGGCGACCTTCCAATATTTCATCAATGAGGTTTTTCACGACATGTTGGACCAGTACCTAATCGTTTATTTAGACGACATATTGATCTACTCGCCATCTATCTCCACTCATGTCACTCATGTTTCTAGTGTGCTCCAAAGATTAAGAGAAAATAACCTATACGCCAAATTGGATAAGTGCATGTTCCATGTGTCCGAAGTGGAATTCCTGGGCTATAATATCACTAGCCAAGGGATACAGATGAGTCGGTCCAAAGTAGCGGCCATATTGGATTGGCCCTGCCCTAACACACGAAAAACCCTGCAATCATTTCTAGGTTTTGCAAATTTTTATCAGCGTTTTGTCCATGGGTTCTCCGCTATTGTGTCTTCGCTTACAGAATTAACCAGCAGCAAGCGCGAATTTAAGTGGAATCAGAAGGCTCAACAGGCCTTCGAGACCTTGAAATCCGCTTTCACCTCGGCACCAGTGCTCCTGCATCCAAACCCATCCCTGCCATTCATCGTGGAAGCCGATGTTTCCGACATTGCCTTAGGAGCAATCTTGTCGCAACATTGCCTGGAGACCGCTGGTTTGCACCCGCTTGCCTACCATTCCAGAAAACTCACACCCTATGAGAGAAACTATACTATCACTGAGAGGGAACTTTTGGCCGTTAGGGATGCCTTTATGGTATGGAGACATCATCTCATGGGCACCCCTGAACCGGTTCAAGTGTTCACTGACCACAGGAACCTCTTAGCCCTTCAATCAGTGAAATGTACCACAGCACGCCATGCTAGATGGCATGAGTTCTTTGCCATGTTCAATTTTACCATTACTTATCGTCAGGGATCTTTGAATTCCAAGGCCGAAGCCCTCTCTCGTCTCCATGGAGTTTCCGAACCATCCAATCTTCAGTGTGTGCTGTTGTTACCGAATCAAGTAGTGTGTGGGTGTACGTTACTTCCCTCCCTAAAGGCTTCGATCCAGAAATGGGTCTCCACCAGTCCTCCAGAAGTCTCTACCCACGGATTGGAGATCATCTGTTCTTTGCCATACAAACAGGGAAAGCTCTATCTACCTGATTCAGACACACGGAATACAGCCTTGCAGTGGTGCCACGACTCTGCTCTGGCTGCGCATCCGGGAATGCAGAAAACCCTAGACCTTTTGAGAAGATGGTGCTGGTGGCCTTCTATGGCTCCGGACATTAAGAATTATGTAGCCTCCTGTGCTGTGTGTGCTCAATGCAAGCATCAACGTGGTAGACCCGTGGGCTTGTTGCAGCCTATGCCTTTACCCGACACTCCTTGGAAAATGATTTCTATGGATTTTGTTGTGGAGCTTCCATTGGTCGAGGGGTATGACACTATCTGGGTCGTTATCGACTATTTTTCCAAAATGGCACTTTTTGTACCCTGTCGTGGTGTACCAACCGCTCCAACACTGGCCAAACTGTTCTTGAGGAACGTGTTTCGATTATTTGGTCTGCCTTCGGTAATAATTACGGACCGCGGGTCCCAATTCACTTCCCGTTTCTGGAAAGCCTTGACCATGACCTTGGGTATTGATAGCAGATATTCCAGCGCTTACCATCCCCAGACTGATGGTCAAACCGAGCGGTTAAACACCACCATGGAACAGTATCTACGTTGCCTTACCTTTCAACATCAGGATACGTGGGTTTCTGTTCTCCCCATGGCAGAATTCGCCTATAACAATTCACTACATGCCACGACACGCTTGTCCCCCTTCTTTGCCCTCTATGGACAACATCCTCGCTCCTTGCCTAGTATTACTGATCTGCCTCCACACAATCCTGCGGCCTTTGGATGCCTGCGAAAACTATCAGACAATCATGTCTTTGTTAGAAAACAGCTACTGCAGGCCCAGCTTCGGACCAAAAAGTATGCTGATGCACGCCGTACCCTGGCCCCGGAGTATCTTCCGGGCATGAAGGTGTGGTTATCTGCAAAAAACCTGCGCATCCCAGGCCGAAAAACCCTGCTGCCTCGGTTTGTAGGCCCCTACAAGGTTTTACAAGTTATCAATCCAGCCGCTATCCGCTTGGACCTTCCTTCTACATGGAAAATACACCCAGTGTTTCATGTATCCTTGGTAAAACCATGTCACCCAGCGGCAAGACTGCCTTCGCGCCCTCTGCCTATCAAGGTACAAGGGTCAGATGAATACGAAGTGGCAAAGATCTTGGATACTAAAGTTCGACGGGGCAGACGCCTCTATCTGGTCGATTGGAAACGGTACGTTCTGGAGGATCGTACCTGGGAACCTACAGAAAACATCCATGCCCCTGTTCTTCTGTCACGTTTCTGGTCCGCCCGGCGGGTGAGTGTTCCTTTGAGGGAGGATACTGTCATGTCCACGCGTACGATCGGTCCACGACCATACGCGTATAGCCCTTTAAGAACGCTGCAACCAGGTGCCTGGAATTTGGCATGGCAATGTTGGCGTCCCGTCCTTTCCTGTTCCTGGTATCGTCAACGTTGAGTAGCACGTAACGTCGTCATATGATCTGTATTTAAGCACCTCCCACTTGTTGCCTCAGTGTGCTTAGGTATCCTCGTGCCGTCGGGTTAGGCTGTGCTTTTTCCTCTGGAAACCGGACCTGTCCCATCTTGCCTCTCTGTTTGGAACTTCCAAAGACTGCACGGACTTTACTCCGGTAAGCCCGTAAGGGGTTTCTTGTTTTTTGATTTAGCCTTGGATAAGGGGAGGGGGCTAGATATGTATAGACTAGGACAGCATCAGTACTACCATTTATGCATCTCGTCTAACTGTATACCATTGCAAACTACGTTTTGGGTTCCGAAAGAGTGGTTGTCCTGCATATACATTGTGATTAAATCTCGCACTTCGCTTGTAGGTTCACTGTGTTTTCCTGTCCTACGCATCTCGTCTTGCCTTCTCGACACCGGCTTCTACGACATTGATCCTGTGGAAGCAGTCTCCTAGTGCAACACCTGGGTCTCATCTGGTATCCTTTCATTCCTCTGATTAGCTGTTCTGGTTGTCTGATTACAACACCAGAGGGGTACATCAGGTGGAAGAACTCGTCCACTACACTACGTGGGCAACTCGGACCTTGACATTCAGAATCATATCTTGAGATTCCAATCAATATAAAACAGGCTACCCTGTTGTCTGTCTGTGGGTCAACCCCTAAAAGGCAGGAAATGCGGATTATCATGGTTGTGTATGGGGCTTCGTCGTGAAGAAAGACTTCATAGGTGCTGTGGTACAAGACCTCTGCCACAAGGCGGTGATGGGGTCAGCAATGGCCATATTGAAAGGCATGGCTTTTTCTGTAGGTGTTCCCTCATCCAAAATGTCAGTCAGATCATATCCTGACCGAGTTCTGTCTGGGGCACTGCTACCTAGTACATCCACTCCCCTGCCCACTGTGGAACAATACTTTGCATTTGCTTGACCATAAGGGTGGGCTTGCTGAGTCTCCACATCAGAGGAAGTGTCCAAGCCACTTGCATCTCAAAGCCCCTCTGCCACAGCTATCAAATCAGCCACATCTGAGAAAGATATGTGCCTCCATTGCCTGACTTTGCGAGATCAATGTCAAACGGCTCGTGTACATCGTTGTAACCGAAAATCAAAGCCATAGTGCCGAAAAAAATCAGATGATCGCCACTGAGGCATGTACGAGCAGTCAGACATTGATGCCGACTGATCCACACCAGATGCACCAGATGGAGTGTGCTGCTTCGAGGAGTCACTTGTACCTGCAGCTACGTTCTTAAACATGACGTGCATTTGCTCTTTAAAAACCTCCCACTCGGTCCTAAATGTAGGCACTGAGCCGACATAATGTGTATGCCAGAGGAACCAGAATCGTACATTTGTCAATGGCGCCATTTCTTTTTATAGGAAGAGGAGAACAAGGAATGACTGCGCAAATGTGATCACTTTTTGGTCTCTTTATGGTGCCTAATATCCTTTGCCGGAGTGGGCCCCTCCGTATTGAGCTTCGACGACCAGGCGGTCCAGCAGGCCGGAGACTTTGACGGGGGTGAACCTAATGCGAGTTTCGTAGCCCTCTTCGCAGTGATTTCGGGTTCATCTTCATGCAAGAACCGCAGTCCTCATTGACGTGACCGATGCCGAGGCACCACACGTAGACACTGTGTGGGTCTGTAATGGACATCTTGGAATGACAGTACTTGCACCGCTTGAAGCCTGATACCTTGGGACTGACATAATGTTGAAACCGCATTGAATAAGATGAAAATCCGTAGGTTGAAAATAATATTTCTCTGAGAGAAAGTGAGTTGTACCGATGAGCAGCATGCTGAGCGTGTGGAAAAAAGAAACTGAGGAACTGAGGGACAGGGTCATTTTGACGTGGTATATCTAGGGCGACTAACATTACATCTGGAGTCAAGAGGGATTGACGGGCGAGTCGAGGTGCAGTAACGCCCCATGTAAAAAAAAAATTACGAGCAGCTGACACTGGAATGGATATCTATCTGATGAGGAACCTGCGGGAGAAAAGCAATCCGTTGAAATGTGTTTTGCATAAAAATAGAACTGGATAGGCATACTCGCTCCCTCTCACTCTTTCACTCCGTTCCATGATCTTACTCTCTACTTTTCTCTTCGACCTCTTTCAATTCTTACCCTCCTACCTTCTCTTACTACCCACACTTTCCATTCTCTCCGTCCGACTCTCTCTTTTCCCTAGCTCCTTCCTCCTCTTTCCTCCTCTGTCCATTCCGTGTTCTCACACTCCTCGCTCTTTGATCTCTCACACTTCCCTTCTTCAGCTATGACAGTCTCCACCACTTCATATGCCCCTCTACAACTCCTGCATATCATTTGGCCTCTGTACCACTCACTACTCCCTCACTCTACCACTCACTTCTCATTTCCACTTTATATGCCCCTCTACAACTCCTGCATATCATTTGCCCTCTGTACCACTCACTACTCCCTCACTCTACCACTCACCTCTCATTTCCACTTCAACCCCCTCTACTCCTTCTACATCTACACTCTTCACCTACCCCTCATATACATCCTGCACACCACAACACTACCGCTCATCTCACATACACTCACAATCACAGCTCCCTCTGGAGTCACTGGTTACCACTCCCACACAGAGTGTACGCAAGTCACCCACAGATTATTCAGCACTTGGTTCAACCTTCTGTGTACCTCACTGATCAAAAAGTTTTGGGGCATCTAGGAAGGGGCTAGAGGATGCATATACATCGCTTAAGGGGAACCAGAATAAATCTAAAATAGGATAACCACTTGTTACTGTGAATTACCACATGAAAAACAGGGTATGTGAATTACCATAGGTGTGCTCAGGCCATGAAATCATGCACCCCCACAATGAAAAGGTATGTGGGTGTCCAGGGAGGAGATAGATGGCGCTGATACATTGGTTGGGATTGGAGTAAATATAAAAACAGGATGACCCCTTGTGTTAGTGTGAATTACTGCAAGAGAAATAGGGGATGCAAATTACCATAGGTGCAATCAGGCCATGATATCTTGCACCCCCACATCAAAAGGTATGTGGTGTCCAGGCAAGGGTTAGATGGTGACTCTACATTGGTTGGGACCAGATTAAACATAAAACAGGATGACCACTTGTGTTAGTGTGAGTTAACCCCAGGGATGCAGGGGATGCGAATTACCATAGTTGCGTTCAGGCCATGATATCTTGCACCCCCTACAATCAAAAGGTATGGGGTGTCCAGGAAGGGTTAGATGGTGCCTCTACATTGGTTGGGACCAGATTAAACATAAAACAGGAAGGCCACTTGAGTCATTGGCCCTCATTATGACCCTGGCGGAGATCGTGGTGCAATATGCACCATGGAGCACGGCGGAAAGCTGCCGATACCGTCATGGGGGTTGGCGGATTTACCGCCCCATTCCGACCTTGGCGGGGCGGTAAATCCCCATTCCCCATTTTACCCTTCCCCATTCCCATTTTTGCCCCATAGGGTATAATGGGAGTGGGGAAGGCGTTAATTACGCCACCGTAAAATACGGTGGCGTAATTAACAACAAGGTCCCGTAGCGCCATGGATTTCTCTGCCCGGAAAAACCAGGCGGAAACCGCTTCATGGCGCTACGGGAACTCGTAGTAGGGCGGAAGGGTCCGCCGCGAATACCGCTGGCGTAAACCCACTCCGCCAGGGTCGTAATGAGGCCCATTGTGAGTTAAACCCAGGGAGACAGGGGATGTGAATTACTGTAGGTGTGTTCCGGCCATGATATTATGCACCCCCACAATGAAAAGGCATGGGGGTGACCAGGGAGGAGATAGATGGTGCTGATACATTAGTTGGGACCAGAGTAAATATAAAACAAACTTGTGTTAGTGTGAGTTAACCCCAGTGAGGTAGGGGATGCAAATTGCCATAGGTGTAATCAGGCACTGATATCTTGCACTCCCCACAATCAAACGGTATGGGGGTGTCCCACGAGGGGCTAGATGGAGCCTCCACATTGGTTGGGACCAAACTGAGCATAAAACAGGATGGCCACTTGTGTCATTGTGAGTTAACCCCAGGGAGACAGGGGATGCGAGTTACCGTAGCTGTGTACAGGCCATGATATCTTGCACCACCACAATCAAAAGGTATGGAGGTATCTAGGGAGGGGCTAGATGGTGCCCTTACATCATTTGGGGCCAGAGTAAACATACAACAAGATCACCACTTTTGTCTGTGTGAGTTAACCCTAGAAAAACAGGGTATGTGAATTACCATAGGTGTGCTCTGGCCATGAAATAATGCACCCCACAATGAAAAGGTATGGGGGTGTCCAGGGAGGAGATAGATGGTGCTGATACACTGGTTGGGACCTGAGTAAATATAAAACAGGATGACCACTTGTTTTAGTGTGAATTACCCCAAGAGAAATAGGGAATGCAAATTACCATAGGTGCAATCAGGCCATGATATCTTGCACCTCCCACAATCAAAAGGTATGGGGGTGTCCCGGGAGCGTCTAAATGGTGCTTCTACATTGGATAGGACCAGAGTAAACACGAAACAGGATGACCGCATTTGTCAGTGTAAATTATCCACAGGAAGGCAGGGGATGCGAATTACCATAGGTGTGTTCAGACCATGATATCTTGCACCCCCACAATCAAAAGGTATGGGGGTGTCCAGGGAGGGGGTTAGATAGTGGCTCTACATTGGTTGGGACCAGATTAAACATAAAACAGGATGACCACTTGTGTCATTGTGAGTTAACCCCCTGGAGACAGGGGATGCGAATTATCATAGGTGCGTTCAGGCCATGATATCTTGCACCTCCACTATCAAAATTGTTTGTACTGTTTTTGTAAGTGTATGAATGCTGCACCTCTGGTACATGTGCATAGTATTTAACGCTGTGACGTGCAGTATGGGCCATGATTTGCAAGGGCAAAATTGTTTTGATGTAGTGGGGCACAAAGGTCTGATAAAATGTCCTCTCGACACATAATGGAATATTCTCTGCAGGCCTGGGTGAAGATGTGTGGGGGACTATTTCAACATGATGGTTGGGGGCTCCCCTTGCTTAGAGCAGAAAGGAGCCTGAGGCTCCTGTGGAGGTGGAGGGCATACATTATAATGGAGATAAAGATAAGGTTAATAGCCGCCAATTATCACAAGCCAGCAGGGAGCTGAAACACTGAATGACCGCCGAATAGTTGTGAATGATCCTTCTTCATAAGAAAGGACGTGAAGTGGAGGAAACAGTTTTGAAAGTAGGTGATAATATTTCTGTTTTCCTCAGTGGGGCTCCATTAACGGTGCCGGTGCGTCCGTCATCCCCATTTCCATTGAGTCCTATGTGACTCAAATGGGAATGGGGATTTACCGTTTACCGTCGCCTGACTTCCCGGAACACCGGGGTTGTAAAACCCCAGTGTTTCCGGCAAGCCAGGTGCCACTAAATATTGCAAGTCCGGCTGGAACCCGCCGGTAGCACTGGCAGGGTTACTGCCGGACTTGTAATGAGGCCCATTGTGAGATTACATTATTTGCTCAGGATCACACACTTACGCTAAAAAGCGAAGCAGGGATTTTAACCCACTCTGCAATTTGGGCACGGCCATCTTCTTCCACGCTTTACTTGGAACAAATATTTAAGTTTTGGGTGTGAAGACCTAAATAATACTGTCCTATAGAGTTTACTTACAAAATCCACAAATTGCTTAGTAAAGCATCATGACAACATCTAAATACTTATAGCAGCAGCATGTTGGGCCACAATAATATCGGTGTACCTTTATTTTACACATCCTGAATGGAAAACTATAAGATGCAAAAGGCAAAATATCTATGTACTCACTTTATTTTCAGCGCTTTAAGACACACAATAAAAGAGGCTAAAAGACTCACTTAGGTTTGGAGATGTGTCACAAAACTCCAGCATGGTGTTATGCATGGTTTTAATAATATTCAACTGAGGACATGAAAGCACACTTTACGTTTTAGGATATCAAGCTATTAGACTTTGTGGGTGTGAACACATTTTAAATGTGTGCTTTATTGCTTTGCACACTTTGGGGGCAGATTCATGGAATTATTTGCGCCGAAAAACAGAGATTTGTAGGCAGAATGGCGCACAAATCCCCGTTTTTCGGCGCAAATAATTCCATGAATCAGCCTCTTTAACTGTAACAGATTTGCAAGGTGACTGGTGGTCTTTCAGTCAGAAAGTCACCATTATGAATAAGCAAGCCTCGGCTGCCGAAGGCAAAAGAAAAATAAACGTGTTGTCGGGTTTATTACACAGACTGTGTGTCTCAGAGGGGCTGTGACACTGTGAAGAAACAAAATGCGTCCCATGTTTCTGATCCTTTGAACTGTTAGCAGCTAACATTTCGTTGCGTGCCTGCCTTCTTTATGATATTCTGCATCCCCACAGATGACAGGAATGGGCAGGGGCAGAGCTACAAAGACATCACTGGCCAGTGCCAGGAACGGAGCTGTTGGAAGGTGGGCTATCAGGCTGTATTTTCTAATTTTTCATGTTTACGCTGTAGCCATCTGTGGGTGGGCGGGCATCCAAGTGAGCATGGGTCCGAAGATTGCCGAACTCTTGCCTCCCACAAGCTACCATGGGATGCAGGATAGCATACAACACCGGTGTAATATCATTTTTTTTCAGCCGGACTTTTCACGAATATGTACGTGTATGTGAACTAAGTGCATTATTATCACATTAATAATGCACTTAGTTCACATACACGTAAATATATATTTGGGATGGATTCTTTCATATGTTTTGCACATTTAGTGCTTATTAGAATCCTGAGAGCTTATAAATACAGTGTCTGCTGCGTTTCGTCCACTGGGTTCGTGCTTTTGCATCTTTTTTTGAGTCGCTCGTAATGCAGCTTCACCTTGTTCTGTTACTTCAGTGAGCCTGGCTCACATCAAGTTACAGAAATTACACCCCGGGGACCCCAGAAAGACAGGCACACCACATTCCTGCTGTCAAAAAATCCTATCACTTAAGTACGGCTCAGTCAGCAAGATAGGTTGCTGCCGGCTTAACCATCTCTGCCCCACGCTAGATTTCTCTAGCGATTGCCCATCCCCTAGACACCCACTTACGTAGCTAGGCAGCTAACGCCACGCGTGCCCCCCTCTTGTTCGCCTATGATACTGTGTACCCCCACATCCCCTATGGTCGCATGTATTGTGCTGTGTGCCCCATAGTCGCCTGTGATTCGTGTGTGCCCCCCTCCTCCCCCATGGTTTCCTGTGAGTGTGTGCCCCCCACCATCCCCATGGTCGCCTGTTATGTAGTGTGTTCCCCCCACCATCCCCATGCTCGCCTGTTATGTAGTTCATGCCCCCCACCCTCCCATGGTTGCCTGTGAGTCGTGTGTGCCCCCCACACTCCCATGGTCGCCTGTTATGTAGTGTGTGCCCCCACCCTCCCCTCCCCATGGTTGCCTGTTATGTAGTGTGTTCCCCCCACCATCCCCTTGCTCGCCTGTTATGTAGAGTGTTCCCCCCACCATCCCCATGCTCCCCTGTTATGTAGTTCATGCCCCCCACCCTCCCATGGTTGCCTGTGAGTTGTGTGTGCCCCCCACACTCCCATGGTCGCCTGTTATGTAGTGTGTGCCCCCACCCTCCCCATGGTTGCCTGTTATGTAGTGTGTTCCCCCCACCATCCCCTTGCTCGCCTGTTATGTAGTTTGTCCCCCCCACTACCTCCATGGTTGCCTGTGAGTCGTGTGTGCCCCCCACCCTCCCCAGGGTCACCTGTTGTATAGTTCGTGCCCCCCACCCTCCCCATGGTCACCTTTTATGTAGTTTTTGCCCCCCACCCTCCCCATGGTCGCCTGATATGTATTTGTGCCCCCCACCTTCCCCATGGTCGCATGTTATGTAGTTCGTGCCCCCTACCGTCGCCGCCTGTGAAGTTGTGCCCACCTCCCTCCCCCTGGCTGCCCCCCCTTCCCCTTCTCCCTCCCTTCAAAACCATGCCTGCCTATTTAACCTCTGCCTCTGCATGCTGTGGCCGCCCTGCAACAAGAGGTTAGGCAACAAGTTTGGGCCACCTAAATTGTCTTTGCATCTGTATGCTGCTGCCACCCTGCAACAAGGGGTTGGGCCTCATGTTGGTGCCACCTAAACTGACTATGCATTTGTATGCTGCTGCCACCCTGCAACATGGGGTTGGGCATCATGCTGTGTTATCTAAATTGTCTTTGCATGTGTATGCTCCTGCCACCCTGCAACATGGGGTTAGGCAACATGTCTATGCCAACTAAACTGATTTTGAATTTGTATGCTGCTGCCACCCTGCAAAATGGGGCTGGGCAACATGTGTGTGCCACCGAAATTGACTTTGTATTTGTATGCTGCTGCCACCCTGCATCATGGGGCTGGGCAAAATGTCTGAGCCACCTAAATTGACTTTGTATGCTGCTACCGCCCTGCAACATGGGGCTGGGCAACATGTTCATGCTTCTTAAACAGACTTTTACTTTACAAGCACTTATGCAACTAAGTAAGCCGCCCTGCTACATGGGGCTAAGCAACACCTATGTATTTATGTATTTCAATCACTTCTGTAACTAAGTAAGCTTTCTATAACAGCGCTGCGATGCCCGAGGGCTGTTGTGCGCTTTATAAATACAAATAAATACATAAAGATACCTCCTAGCAGACCCAATTCGCTTCCAACCACAATATGAACAGGTCCTGGTCAGAGTGGGACAAATGTGGAAGGAAGGGATCTTCCTGACCCAGGAGAAATTGGAAAAAGCTCAAGAAGGCCAACAGATCCAACCACTGTTATATCTGCAATTAATAGGCGCACGTATGGATCCACAGTGCAACAAACAGCCTCAGAGGCAACTCACTCCCTTCGAAAGTGTACCGAACACATATATGGGCACCAAGCGTTTGATTGCAAAACACTATAGCGCCCTATTGGAAAGAGGGCACCTACCAACACCACATACGCAAGCACAGTGGGAAAAATACATGGGATGGGAAGGCAATTTATAGGGATGGGCCGCAGTACACAGAGCTGTCTGGAATTCCACCATCTCAGTCCAATACAAAATGCACAACAACAGGCTGCTCATGCAATGGCACCTCACCCCCCCCAGAGATTAGCGAAAATGTACCCAGCAATAAGCCCTCACTGTTGGCGGGGATGCTCACAGATCAGCAACTACTGGCATCAATGGGGGGTATCTCCCCCAGTGTCCAAACTTATTGGAAGGAAATCCTGGGTTGGATCCACGGCATAGAGGGAATTAGGAAGGCCATGACCTCACTTTTGGTGTTGCCTGGGGGTCAAGCTTGTCAAAGACCAATATTTAGTTCTGTCCCATTTGCCCAGGAACTTACTTCTAGCAGCTTGGGTGTGTCTAAACACCCAAGCAGCGGCTACCCAGAACAAAGTTGTAAAGTGAATTGTGTGCACACCATGTGCCAAATGTTTGTTCTTATTGCTCGAAGCCCTTTATGTGGTGGAAGGGGCAAAGGGGGAGGGGAATTGAAAACTAGACCAATCACCTGCACTGTTGTATTGGGCAACTGTGATGTAACGTATTTTTCTGCATTTGTTGGTCTTCAATAAAATTCTATTTACAAAAAGGCTCTGCGGCCACAGTGGTGCTCCCAAATGTCCTGTGCCAAAAGGATTGTATTGAAAAGGGCACACATTTTGTTAATACAGAAATATCTGTTCTCAAAATCTACAATAAGGGCAAATGAATTATTACCAAATGGCAACTAAATGAAAGCCTACAAATAAATAAAATATTTTTTAAGAGGTCATTGCAAATGTACATAGCCTGGTCGCCAGATAAGATTTTTAGCCAGGAATATTTTTTTAAACCTAGCTAACTGCTGCACAACATATGGCCCACCGGCCATGTTCCTCCCACCATATTGCATTTTACGATCAGTGCCAGGATATTGAAATGCAGCCTGCTTCATGAACTTGAAAAGCACTGAACTTGTATACCCACACAAGCCCTTTAAGACGAGGTAACAATACTTTGAGATAGATGGGGATGCAGAATATACTCAAACATCAATAATCAAACTGACTCAGGAAGTTGGCAAAGTGCGTCTGTTTTAATATCAATCATCTAAAACAAGGAGCATATCGAACATCAACGAACACGCTTGATCTTCTTACTCAATGCATTTCATAATAAAAGTAGCTTATATACTAACATTTTGTCATCCTTGAGGTCAATCTATGTGGCAAACTACAAAAAAAACCTACTTGGGGATGTGATAGGATTACAGGGAACACCTAGGTATATGTTCTATACTGGTCAGGGAAAGTGATTGGGTATCTAACATCAGGTGGGGCAACTAAGCCCTCTACTAGTGCAGGTCACTACGAACGTCATCAAATACATGACGTCCCATTGGTGATATATATATTTTTTTTAAATCTTTTTTTATTGTGATATAACCAAATCTTGGTTTTTTACACATTATTTCTACATGACAGAGTATAAAAATACAGTACAATCATTTCAATTCAGACTTCAATTATTCTTAAAACAAACTATGTTGTACCTATAGAACGATATATACAACCAGGAAAATAAAAAATAATTTAAACAATTCATTCCGTAACAGAAGAGGAACAGTAGCAGGAAAACAGAAGAAAAAGTAAAAAGAACACAAACCTGAAGAAAAAGTTCAAGAGAGAGAAGAGAGAAAATAGTGTTCACATTCCTCACAGGAAGGCAATTTACCAGAATTCATGTGGAATAAACCCTGTCTGCTGCAGAACTCGTATCACGTTCAGTGTTAATTTCGTCTCATGTCCTGAGATCATTCTTTTCCAAAACGTATTTGATGAAATACGTCACTAGATCTGACGAAAGGGGCCAGATGTTGTACCCTGCTGTCCCAGGTCCTCCGGCAAAATCTCAGTATGTGTTCAATGGTCTGATCTCTAGGATCGATACATTCGGGACATGAGTTGTGTGTCACAACTACTAGGCCCCACTTACTCAGAACCGAGCCCGACCTTATCAGGTTGAGATGCAGTCTGATGAAGTTCTGCCTAGTTTTTTTTTTTTTTAAACTTTTCTTTATTGACAAGAAGTAGCAGCCGGTACAGTGCAAATTAAAACAGTGACACACATTTCATGTTGAAGCGTGAATGATGTAGTATAAGTTCTACAGAGGGTCGAATACAGCCCCAAAAGAGGTTAATCACAATAAAGGCATGCATCATGTAGAGTGATCCGCCCCTGATCAGGAGAAGGAGGGGATGATAAGAGCTCCAAGTCCACCTTACTGTTCAAGTAACTACAAAACTCTGTCCATATGTATTTAGGGCGAGCATTACTAGGCAGCATGTTAATATAGTCTTCTTCACAGGATTGTGTCCAGGTGAGGGCCTTCAGCCACATTTCCAGGGAAGGGGGGGATCTGCGCTTCCAGCATTGCAGAATGCATTTCTTGGCCACAATCGCTGCCACATTCAAAAACTTAGTTTCCCGTTTCGCTTCAGCCCCCTCCCAGAGCCCAAACAGAAGAGACAGGGGTTCAGGATCTACACAGAACCCTACTATTTCAGAGAGGGTCTCAAGCACCGCATTCCAGAACGGGGCCAATGCCCCACAGGACCAGAACATGTGTGCATGGTCCGCTTCGTTAGATCTACATCTTTGACAGGGGTGGGATTGATCCCGGGCAAATTTTCCAATCGCATAAGGGGTGCAGTACAGGCGATTGAGTAGCTTGTATTGAATACATCTAACTCTATAATTAAAAGAAACCTTGCGAGTGTGCATGCACATTTTGGACCACATATCATCTGTGATGTCTAATCCCAGATCCTGACTCCAGGCATCACGAACAGTGTGGGGGGGTTCAACAGCACGCGCCATCAACATTTTCTCCAGCATGGGGTCTGGCATGGATTCACATGCTCATGAATATTCCCCGTCGTCAGGCTGGGAATCCTCGGTAAAGAAAAATCAGTATCAGTTTCGTTTCTGATCTGTCTTTCGTAGTAGTAACCAATCACTGATCTCTGCGTCATACTGACCACAGCCAATGACTGCTCTCTACCTAAGCCCCGTCTCTGGCAGCCATCTTCAGATTTTTACCGCACATTCAAGTGTTGGGAGTCCTCATGCTTAGCTCTCGACCTTTTACTGCGTGTTTCGCGCTTTTTCAGGTGAATTTTCACATTTTTTCGGTTAATCAAGCCTCAAGCTCTACCGTTTCTACTCCCGTTAACGGCTACCCGTTACGGGATTTTCCTGCGCCCCTCAAGGGTGAAGATTTCGTCGAATCAACTTCTTGGAGGATTCCAGAAGATTCGAGGCCTACTTCGAGATGGCCCAGGACGCGAGTTCGTCACCTGGACCCAAGCTGTTTCGCAGCTGCCCTGGATGCGGGCTGTAGAATGTGTTTAAGGAAGACGAACATTCGCGATGCCTCTACTGTCTTCATGGTGACAAGACTCATGTAGAGAAGGACTGCCAGTTCTGCAAGAACTTGTCGGAGCGGACCATGAGGGACCGTCGATCCAGTCTCGCCAGCTGGTTGGAGAAGGGCTCAACGGGTGAGAAGAAGAAGAAAGGGTCCGAGCGGGCTTCTAAGTTCTGTGCGGTCGCCCCGGCGACGGGGGCCTAACACTAGGCCAAGCGCCGCAAGTCCGCTGGCTCCGGGAGCGCTGAAAGGTCGGGCTCTTCGGTCGCCAGGCAGGGCGCGCCTTCCCCGGCACCGTCAACCACGAGCCAGCGCTCCGGTTCGGGGCAGAGGAAGTCCGAGACCCCGGGTAAGCTTCGAGAGAAGCCCCGTCCGATCTCGGAAGAGGGGGAGCGAGGCGTCGCCCCTCCCCCTAAGGAGAAGGCCCGGGACGCACCTAAGGTGGTGAAGTCCCCTACCCAGCAGGCAAAGGCCTCTATCGAGGCGATCGCGGCGACTCTGGCCGAGCCGGCAGAGACCCCGCCAGCGGAGACTGCCTCCGGGACTAGAGTTTCCCTGCCGCCAAGGAGGGAATCCTCTTTTCAGCCCATCGTCATGGCCACCATGATGGAAGACGCGAGGGGGGCACGGTAGCCTCCTCGAGCTCGGAGTCAGCCTCGGAGGAGGAACTGACCGAGGCCGTGAGGAACCTTGAAGTCCAATTCGAGAAGGTTCGATCCCGTAAGGAAGATCCTCGGGAGATAACCAAGGAAGACGACGATGGCGAGGAAGAGCAGCCTTCCCTTCCGGCGCAGCCGGAACCTAGGCCTCAGGATGACTCGGTGGCCATTTTGTCTGCGATCCAGTCCTTATGCTCTGAGATAAGGACGAGATTCCCACGGCCCAGGCCGGAGGACCCGCAACCTGGCCCGTCGGGAAGTCCTCAGAACAAACGATGGAGGACCCAACCCTCTCCTCCACTCGCCCCCGTAAGGCCTACAGTTCCCTCCTCATCCTCCCACGAGTCGGGAGATGACGGTGCGATGGGCTCGACGATGGGTTCTGAGGGCGACGACGACGGAACGGGTCTCCCGTCGCACGGGCCTCGCCGCCCAACGAGATTGGCTCATTCCACGCCATGATCGCCAGGGCGTCCGAATTGTTCCAGCTCTGCCCGGAGGAGCAGAAAAAGGAAGGTTTCCTCTATCAGCGCCGGGAGGCCAAGAGGAAGACTGTCATCGCGGTGCCTCTAATCGATGACATCTGGGAGGAGGGCCTGTCGGTTCTCAAGAACCCCTCCACGGCACCAGCCAAACGGGACCGGTACGAGAAGAAGTACCGGGTCCCTGAAACCGCTCCCCTGTGCCTCAGGGCCCAGCCAACGCCAGACTCGGTCGTCTCGGCGGCGGCGAAGAAGAAAGCGGCGGGGTCAGGAGCCTCGACGTCGAATTCCCTGCCGGACGGCGAGGGAAAGAAGTTGGACGCCATGGGGCTGCGGGTCATTTAGTCGGCGGCGACGACGATCAAAGCGGCCAACGCCCTGGCGATCGTGGCCCGTTACGACATGGAGCTCTGGTTTAAGCTGGCCCCCAAATTGGACTTCCTACCGAACGACAAGAGGTCTGAGGCCCTGGAAATACTTCAAGAAGGCGAGGTGGCGTCGGACCACGCCATAACGGTGGCAACCGATATTGCCGATACTGGGTTCCGCCAGCTGGGCAACGGTGTTTGCCTACGACGACGGGGTTGGCTCCGGGTGACCGACTTCCATGTGTTGGACATGCCGTTCGACGGCAGCAACTTGTTCGGGAAGGCGGTGGACGAATCCCTCCAAGCCATAAAGACGGACACGGAGACGGCCCGCGCCCTAGGAGACCTTCAGCAACGACGGCCCTTTCGGAGCTCCGGAGGCATACAGGTTGCCTCCAAGGGATCCAGCGGTGTCTCGTCGTCCTACCGGCAGGCGGCACGCTCCTCGTCTCAGGAGGCCTACAGGGGTCGCGGCAAGCAGGGAGCGCCTCGCCGCCGTCGGCAAGGTGGCCAGGGCACCAAGGCCACCACCTACAAGCAGGACTAAACCGGCCGTGGTCTCGGGCCACCACCGAAGCACCCCGGTGGGAGGCCGGCTGACGAATTTCGTCGGCGTGTGGAAGTCCATCTCCACCGACCGTTGGGTGCTGGATACCCTGGCAAGAGGACACTCTATCGAATTCCTGAAGAAGTGCCCTCAGGTTCCACCTGTGGCCAGGAAGGAAAATCACGTCCCGCAACTGCTGTTAGAAGTACGGGCGATGCTCAGGAAAGGCGCCATCGAGCTTGTCCCGAAGAGGCTCCGGGGCTCCGGGGTGTACTCAAGGTACTTCCTCGTCAGGAAGAAGACGGGCGGCTGGCGCCCCATCCTGGACCTTAGTCGTTTGAACAAATACATCAGGTCACAAAAGTTCAGGATGGTCACCCTCCAGCACGTACTGGGACAGCTGGAGGAAGGCGACTTTCTATCGTCGTTGGACCTGGAGGATGCATACTTCCACGTTCCCATCCTCAAAAGTCATCGAAAGTTCCTCAGGTTCGTCGTCCAGGGACGCCACTACCAATTCAGAGCACTGCCGTTCGGATTGAAGTCGGCCCCCAGGGTCTTTACCAAGTGCCTAGCACCTGTGGCGGCGCTGCTGCGCCTGCAAGGGATTCACGTCTACCCCTACCTGGACGACTGGCTCATCCGCTCAAGGACGAGGGAACTCGCCGTCGAACACACTGCGAGGACCGTCCAGCTACTCACAGACCTGGGATTCGCCATAAACTACCCAAAGTCCCACCTGGTGCCGTCGCAGGTGGCCCTGTTTCTGGGAGCGAAGCTCGATACAGTGAGGCGCCTGGCGGCACCGTCGGAAGAACGGACGAAGACCATTCTAGGCAAAGTGCAGCGCCTGCTAGCCACGGACGTGGCCAGGGTGAGGTCCATTAAGTCCCTCCTGGGGATGATGTCCTCTTGCATCTACCTGGTGCGCCTCTGCAGACTACGGATGCGCCCTCTTCAAGAATTTCTCGACACCTGTTGGATGCAGGCGACGGGCACATTCGAAGACAGGGTCCCCCTCAACGAGGTGTTCCGGCGGGCGATTCAGTGGTGGGCGTTCGAGCGCACCTCACGGCGGGCAAGGACTTTCAGACGCCGGCGTACCAGGAGACGGTGACGACGGACGCCTCCCTGGAAGGTTGGGGCACCCACACCGGAGATCTCCACGCAAGAGGCCTCTGGCTCCCGGAGGAGAGGCTCCTGCACATCAACGTCCTGGAACTCGAGCCGTGTTCTGGGCTCTCAGATTGTTCCTCCCGTCGCTCAAGGTCAAGGTGGTGCAGATCTTCACGGACAACACCACGACAATGTTTTACATACGGAAGCAGGGAGGCACCAGATCCCCAGCCCTAGCCAAGGAGGCACAGGATCTGTGGCACTGGGCGGTCGCCCAGGGGATGTTCCTGGTTCCCTTCCACCTGGCAGGAGAAAGAAACACCATCGCCGACTCGCTCAGCAGGGAGCTGCGCGCGTGTCACGAGTGGGAACTGCGCCAGGATCAGGTGGATCAACTCTTCCGACGATGGGGCAAACCCCAAATCGACCTGTTCGCAACAGCGACAAACTCGAAGTGCAAGAGGTTCGCCAGCAGGTTTCCCCAGCCGAGAAGCATGGGTGATGCGTTCTCATTCCCCTGGGACGGCCTATACCTGTATGCGTTCCCTCCGTTGCCGTTGCTGCTTCGACTCATCAACCAGCTCAAGAGGTCCCGGTGCAGGATGATCATCGTCGCACTGGCGTGGCCGAGGCAGATCTGGTTCCCGGACCTTCTGGACTTGTCAACGTCCCCTCCCATCAAGCTGTCGGCGGACGCGGACCTTCTCTCCAGAGAAGGAGGCGCCATCTTCCACCACGACCCGGTGTCGCTGAACCTGCAGGCTTGGCTCCTGCAGCGCTAGAGTTTGGAGGCTACGATATACCGGCTGATTGCAGAGAGGTTCTTGCAAAGGCCAGGGCGTCCTCGAATCTCAAATGCTACGGTCATAAGTGGAAGAGGTTCTCTATCTGGTGCCGAGCACAGAAGATCAACCCCTCTCGGATTACGGCCCCTCAAGTGCTGCCGTACCTGCTATCGCTGGCAAAGGCTGGGCTAGCCCATGCCTCCAGTAAGATTCATCTGGCGGCGATCTCCAGATATACCAGAACCACAGGACGGACATCCCTGTGGTCCCATCGACTGGTAAAAGAGTTTATGAAAGGACTGTTCCGGTCGTTCCCGCCGGTGAAGGCCCTGGCCCCGGCGTGGGAACTCAACGTGGTGCTGACCAGGCTCATGGGGCCCCCATTCGAGCCGATGCACTCCGCACCGATGAAGTCTGTGTCGTGGAAGACTGCATTCCTGGTGGCCATTACCTCCGCACGACGAGTGGGAGAGATCCAGGCCCTATCCTGCAAAGCACTGTACTTGACTTTCCATGCCTCGAGGGTGGTGCTTAGGACGCACCCCTCCTTTATGCCCAAGGTGCCGTCGGACTTCCATCTTAACGAGCCCCTGGTGTTACCTGTTTTCTTCCTGTCTCCTTCGTCGCCGGCCGAGAGGACTTTGCACTCGCTGGATGTGGCTAGAGCGCTGAAGTTCTACGTGGACCGCACGAAGAGTTTCCGGAGGACATCACAGCTGTTCGTGAACTTTGGACCTGTGAATCAAGGGAAGGCTCTCTCGAAGTCTTCTATTTCCAGATGGCTCTCCGGCTGCATCATGCACTGCCACCGGTTGGCTAACCGACCGCTGCCAGGCTGTCCAAGAGCCCATTCGACCAGAGCGATCGCTGCTACTACGGCGTTCTTATCTGGTGTGCCCCTGCTTGACATCTGCAGGGTGGCTATGTGGAGGTCGACGCATACCTTCACGAGATTCTACTGCGTCGATCGGGATTCCAGGGAGGAGTCCAGGGTTGGCCAAGCAGTGCTGCGCAACCTGTTCGCTTAAGGTGAGCCTGGTGAGGAGGTAAGAGATGCTTAATGTTGAGTTTTTTGTATTGCTTAATGTTGAGCCTTTTGCCACTCCCCGTGGTTGTGCATGTGTGTACTGCTATTTATTCTTATATTTATGAGCATGTGAATCCATGCCAGACCCCATGCTGGAGAAGGAACAAGTTACTTACCTGTAACTGTTGTTCTCCAGCATGGGTCTGGCATGGATTCACATGCGAACCCTCCCGCCTACCCCTCTGCGGCTCTTCACTTGGTCATACTGCCACTTCACGTGCTACCAAATCTGAAGATGGCTGCCAGAGGCGGGGCTTAGGTAGAGGGCAGTCATTGGCTGTGGTCAGTATGACGCAGAGATCAGTGATTGGTTATTACTACGAAAGACAGATCAGAAACAAAACTGATACTGATTTTTCTTTACCGAGGATTCCCAGCCTGACGACGGGGAATATTCATGAGCATGTGAATCCATGCCAGACCCATGCTGGAGAACAACAGTTACAGGTAAGTAACTTGTTCCTTATACAAGGAGGATACGATACCCCTACCACCAGCGGAATTGGCTATATAGCAGACCTCAGGGGACTCAGGGGGTTCGTTCGGGTATGAAGGCCACATGTCCTGGACTGCCGCCCTAATACGGAAGTATTGCAGCAGCTCAAGTGGGGACCTGGAATGCCCTGGCCTCCACGTATCTGGGGTGATGAATTTCCCGTCAGGGAACAGGTCGGAGAATGATCTGTATCCCAGGTCCGACCAGTGGTGTATGAGGAGCTGATCCTGTGTGGGGGTGAGGCCGGGGAAAGACCAGAGGGGCAGCCATTTGTAGTACGGGGGGGAGCCAGAACCAGGCGTCAGAATCTGCCGCCACGCCCTAATAGTGGAGGCCACTGGGTCAGCAGGGGCCTACGTACAATATGAGTGAAACATGATCAATTTACTTTGCTACTTGTAGTTACAATTCATTACTATTAACCTGCAAAATTGTGTAATTACATTTACCTTTGTAAACTAAAGAAAGTTAGGCGGTGTTTGTACACTGTAGAATTTACGCCTTTTTGGGCGCCAAATGTTTAAATTAATTTTGATTCAAAATAGAGGGACGTTATGTCCCTTTTGAGTGCATCTAGGCTTGCTGTGTAGCAATACTCAGCTTTGGATTTGTTCGGTTTTTTCTGTCCCAAGTGGCCTTGTGACGACAGCCCGATTGCACCATAAGACTACGTGTTAGCCAATTTGAACATTTGAACACTATTCCTTGTTGATACATTGGATTCACAATCCTTCTACTCTCAAACCTTTACTTAACCTGTCTGTGCACCCCTATACCCCTTGTTCTTGAAACAGGATCAAGGACATGACATTCACCTCCTCCGTCGCTAGGATTTCAAGTTTAACATGCGGGGGGGGGGGGTTCCTGGTGGTGGTACCAATATGTAGCATGCTGGGCCTGGGCGGCTATCCAATACTGGGTGAGGTCAGGTGCATTGAAGCCCCCCCTCTCGTAACACCACTTTCTGCGCACGGCCCCTGAATGCCAAAGAAAACGGGCGCACCCCGAGTGCAAATCCACAAAGTATTGTTTCCCGGGCCAAAGTGGAACGTTAGCGAATACGTACAGCAGTTTGGGAACGATAATCATTTTTATTAGGGACAGTCTCCCTGAAAGTGAGAGGGGGAGGTTTTGCCATCTTTCCATCCTGGTATGAACGTATTGTGTGGCAGCCCCATAGTTATCAGACAATAGAGAGTATTTTGAGAGGGACACCTGGACCCCTAAGTATTTGATGCCCTTGGGAGCCCATTTGAGAGGGAATTCGCATGCAGGTTGGGAGGTAGCAGGGAGGTAGCAGGAGTAAGGGGAAAGATTTCTGATTTAGAGTAATTTATGGTGAAGCCCAAGAATGTGCCAATTTTGATAATTTCACGCATGATCGGGTCGAGGTGGACTGAGGGGTCTCTGATATATAAAAGCACATCATCAGCGTATAGTGATATAATTTCGGGAGTATCCCGCTGGCGAATCCCTTTGCGCACGTGGTTGTTACGTACACTATCATCCATGGGCTCGATGGCCATCACGAATAACAAGGGAGAGAAAGGGCACCCCTGTCGTGTCCCCCTGTGGAGGGAGAAGGGAGCCGATAGGTGAGAGTTAACCAGGACTCTGGCCACAGGGTTAGTGTATAGCAGTTTAATGCAGGACATCATGTATGGGCCAATCCCCATCTTCTCCAGCACCGCCCACAGATATTGCCACGAGACCATGTCGAACGCTTTTTGGGCGTCTAATGTCACGGCCACCGCGTTGGCTTGGGGGTCAATTCTAGAGATGACGTTAAATAGCCGCCGAATGTTTAAGGCAGTGGAACGAGCAGGAACAAATCCGCTCTGGTCTGGGTGAATCAGGTATTTCATGATGGGGAGGAACCTATTTGCTATGATTTTGGCGAAGATCTTGGTATCGGTATTGATAAGGGATAGAGGTCTATAAGAGCCGCACTCATCCTGAGGCTTACCCGGTTTAGGAAGCACGGTAATGACAGCCTCACGCAGGGACCGGGGGAGGGTGGTAAGGCGCAGCAACTCCTCCCAAACCTCGTGAAGGCGCGGAGCAAGGAGAGCAACATGTTCCTGATAGAACTCGGCGGTCAGGCCATCTGGACCGGGGGCTTTCCCCTTAGGGAGGGCTGAAATGACAGCAGTGATCTCGTCAAGGGTGAAGGGAGCATCTAGTTGTTCTTTGGTGGCTAGGGATACAAGGGACATTGGAATGCGGTCTAGGAGGTCGTCTAGATCCTACGGGCTGTGCTCTGGTTGCTGGGCATAAAGGGTTGCATAGAAATCTGCGAAGGTCTCAAGAATGGGCGGTCAGACCAATGTCGCACTCCGTCGTTGTCAATGATACTATCAATTCGAGCTCTACCTCCCTCAGCCTGGACGAGGCGGGCAAGAGTACGGCCTGGTCTCTCTCCTTCACCATACTTTCGGGCCGCAATGGGGCGGGCAAGGTATTTTATCTCGCTGTGGGCGAAGGACTCGAACGTGTCTAGTTCAGTTCTAATCTGTGCCAGTTTGGGCGGAGAGGGGGTGGCCACATACTGGCGCTCTAGCTCCCCAAGTCTGGACTCAGAACGGCGCAGAGAGTTTCTAATATCTTTCAGGACCCCAGCCTCCCTGGAGATGCACATGCCCCTGATGAAAACCTTAAAGGCCTCCCATCTCACCCCGTCCGTTGTGTCATGGCGTTTGTTGCTATCAAAAAACGAGGTGATATCTGCAAGGATGTCAGCCTTGAAGACTATATCGTTTAGTGCGTCAGACTTAAACCTCCAGTTAGAATGCTGAGGGAGGGTCGGGTGCAAGGCGATGTCCAACGTGATCGGGGAGTGATCGGAGAGTGTGCGAGGGAGAATCTGTGTGGTGAGTGTTTTGCCCATGAGCCCCGCAGAGAGAAGGAAGAGATCAATCCTGGAATGACTGTCGTGGACGGAGGAGTAAAATGTAAACTCTTTCAACATTGGGTAGAGTACCCTCCAGGCATCCACCAGACCGGCAGCGAGCATGTGTGCATGGAGGCGGCGAGCGGCCCTGGACAATGTTCTAGGTGCAACACCGGATCTGTCCAAGTCGGAGTCCAGGATGAGATTCATGTCCCCCCCCCCATATGATGGGAACCCCAACATAGCCAAGGAGGATGTCAAGGATGTGGTCGAAAAAATCGGGTGCATCAATGCATGGGGCGTATGTGTTGACCAGAATGCACTCTGCATTAGCGAGGAAACAGTGTAGGATCACATATCTACCCTGGGCATCTATATGGCTGGTGCGAAGGGAGAACTCCAAGGACTTGTGAATTAAGGTGAGGACACCTCTGGATTGTGAGGAGAACACAGTGTAATATTTGTTGGGGCCCCATGACGGGGCAAGAGAGGACGATAATTGTGCGAGGGCATGAGTTTCCTGTAAGAAAAGTATTTTGACCCCGTGCCTCTGGACGTAGGCCGTGACCCTGCGTGCCTTCGTGTAGTTGCTGAGCCCTCTGATATTCCAAGACATTAGCCTAATAGCCATTCAGTAGCAATTTAGGGGGGATCCGAGTAATGTGTGTCATATATTGTCGAACAAGTGCTGGCCACTTGTACAGTGACCAGATGTGTTATACCCAAAGCTACCACCATCTCACCATTTTTGTTATAACATCCCCCAATAACACCTCCCCCCTCCCTCACTGCCACCCCCAACATAGCAGTGCCCAAGAACCCACCCAAAGTCTCATGGCTTTTGTGCCAAGCCCAACGGGGCTGGACCAACCCCCAAACCAAACAGGGGAACAGCAAATGAACTAAACAAGCCAAACTCGGCGTTGCAACTGCAGCGGGGGTAGCTGCTGCTGTGAGCCCGATTAAGATAGTTGAACAGTGGAGTACACCAAATAGCGTACAACGGTGGTTAAGTTAAGTTTTTTAGAGGAGACAACATAGTAGGGTACAGTGAGTAGGGGCTGTAGAAATGATCCAAGTATAGGTACCATATACCGTGAACCATACAGCTGTGACCCATGTTGCATTTCATGAGATTTCACAATGAGTTATGACAATAGTAAATTGCAAATAACAGGCGTGGTAATAGTACCACAATGATTCGAGTAACAGGTGCATGACAGGCCGGCTCAACCCTCATCAACGGGATCACCCTCAGGGCCTGGGACAGGAATATGGGACTCAATAAATTTCACCGCCTCCTCAGGGACAGTGAAAAAGTACAGCTTATTACGGTGGGTGAGCTTCAGCCTGGCAGGGAACAACATGGCATATTCCACCTTCCTCTCTCTCAGCATTTTTTTCACACCATTGAATTGCCTGCGCTCCAATTGAACATTAACAGAGAAGTCTGGGAAAATGCGGATAATCTGGGACTCAAGTCTCAGTTCCCCTCTTTCACGGGCCAGCCGTAGGATGTGTTCTCTATCTCTGAAGCTGAGATCCTTGGCTATAATTGGTCTGGGGAAGTCGCCCGTCTTGGGGCGAGGGGCCAATGAGCAATGGGCCCGCTCGATAGTAAAGAACGGGGAAAGTTGAGGATCCCCTAGGAGGTCTCTCAGAAGGGCCTCGACTGCAAGTTCCATTTTGCCCTTGAGGGCCATCTCGGGAACCCCTACAATGCGGATATTATTCCTGTGGGATCTGGACTCCAAATCATCGCACTTCGCCTTGACCTGCTTCATATCTCGCACCAAGTCAGAGACCGTATTCTGGAGCACGTGTACCTCGTCCTCAGTGGCCCCAATCCTGGTCTCGGCCTCAACCAGCCTAGTGCCATGCTGATCCAATGTGGTGCGTAGGGAGGCTACATTGGCATTTATGTCGTGTAATTCTTCGTGAAATGACGCAAAGTTTTTGGCCATTGACTCCATGAGTGACGTAAGGTCCGGCTGAGGAGAGCATGAGGATACATCCGAGTCGTCTTGAAGAAGGGCAGCCCCAGCTTGGTCTTGCTTGGCTAGGGCTTTGGCAAACTGTCCATTGCTCCAGCCTTGTTGGCCCCACGTGCTTTGCCGGACATCTTCGGGGGCACCTTGATAAGAGCAGAGAATGTTTCGTAGAAAGGCAGCAATGGGGCGCAGGGGGTTTAGAGAGGGACTAGGCCCGTAATCAGCGATGGGTCGGCGACTGCCTGGGAGGCAGAAGCAAGGAGCACCCCCAACTGGCGTGTTCTGGGGCGATGAGCGCGCTCCAAGGGGCAAGCAAGGTGTCAGGGTGGCAGTATGGTCCGGGGGGGACAGTATCCTGCGGCGCCCGCCTCTGAGCCAGGAGGGCCCAGGCAGAGGGGGCCAGTAGTGGAGGGCAGCGTAGTCAGGAGCGCAAGGTCCACCCGGGGCGTGGCGAGTAGGTGCGTAGACTGGGGAGATGAGAGTAGTGGACGCCCAGGGTGGCACCAGCAACAGGAGAGTGGTCGCAGGGGAGCCTGGTATGCTTGGGGGTCGATTTCTTTCTTTGAGTGGAACAGGCGCAGCCCAGGAATGAGGCAGAGCAGATGGGCACAGTGTACAGCGATCAGTTCACTCCCCCTCCTCACCTTATGACCCTGCAGGCCGAAGAGTGGGTGTCCATCCGGGTACAAGCATGCCTCCAACCCGCAGCAGTGGGTCCAGATGGGATCGGGCTCCCAAACCACAGCTGGAGCCCGTAACGGGGAGGCCTCGGCACGGCCACCCGTCCCAGCCATCACAGGGGACCAGTGAAGTAGGCGGCGGAGCCGCGAAGCAGGAGTGATCAGGTGGCGTTAGTGCGGGGGCCACTCCAGCAGCCCCCGCCGTATCCCGGAGTGTCTTCGCCCGCAGGGGGCCAGCGCCGTCACCGCCGCCCAAAGACGGGAGCGGTCGGCGAGGAGAGCGGGGCGCGGATGACAGCGCCGCCGCAACGGGGAGGCCTCGGCACAGCCACCCGTCCCAGCCGTCACAGGGGACCAGTGAAGTAGGCGGCGGAGCCGCAAAGCAGGAGTGAACAGGTGGCGTTAGTGCGGGGGCCGCTCCAGCAGCCCCCTCCGTATCCCGGAGTGTCTTCACCCGCCAGGGGCCGGCGTCGTCACCGCCGCCCACAGGCAGGAGCGGTCGGCGAGAAAGCCGTGCCGGCAGACCACGGGCCCCGGCGCACCCCCACGGGGGGAGCGGGCCGCAGATGTCAGCGCCGCTCAGGAGCAGCCGGCCATGCAGTCTAGGGAGGGAGGGCGGAGAGGGGGTGATGTCTGTGCCCCAAGTTCTGCCTAGTTTTAACATCAGGGAACTTCGTAAGATATCTAGCCAAATAACCCTGTTTTTTACCATATTTAGAGAATGAGGTAGGGATAGAAGAAGCCCTCATGTTATCACTTGTTGTAATCCAGTACTTTTTATTTTCTCCAAACTTTTATGTAACTTTACACAGACATAGCACAGTTCCTGATGGACAAATGAACTTATTCAACAACATTTACATTTACAGTGGGGCGTGGCTTGGCAGCCATGGAGTAGGCTGCACGAATCCTGAGCTCCAGCATCCGGCAAATGATCTGTTCGAATCGCAATCCTTTAAACCCCGTGAACTGATGTTAAAAGATGCAAGATGCTGTGTGACACTAAGCGTGCCCGGATGAGAGTGGCTTCAGGCAGCTGGGGCACATATGAGCAAAGTTGTGGATGTTAAAAGCTGCGGACAACAACGTAGGATCCGAAATAAAATGGCTGCTGACTCCTAAACAAAGGAGACCTGGAGGCCGACTCGAAATAATATTGGCGTGACATTGAGTCTTCACTAACGTGCTACCCGCAGCAGTCGGAGTGAATAACCCCTGTGGACGCGGGCAACGGGAGGAGATTGTGGAGGGGGAGCGCTGATACCATCAAGCCGCATTGGCCCCCCTAGGGTGGAGGACTTATGAGCAATGAGCTGTGGTGGAGGAAGGTCCCATACGGGCAGCTGCGGCCGTATCCCTGTGACACTGCGATGGATAATTGTGGTGGGCTGAAGTGCCAAGGAAAATTACCTGGAGCTACATGATGCGAGTGGCAAAGGCAGAACAGCAGGACGGGAATAAACACAGCTGGAAGGCTCAGTGAGGCGAGCAGTAGTAGGGAGGCGAGCGGCTTCTGGCAGACTGTGGAGCCCCACCTGTATAATTGTTAAGAAGCTGAGGACTGGCATGCCCCACGGGAAGAAGTCCTATTCCCACAGTTCCAACAGTGAATACAGTTGTAACAATGTTGTAACAATGTTGCGCATCGAGAACGCGGCCGGCAATCCGCGCGTGGTGTTTAGCAGGCACTCTGACGCAAACCAATAGCCCTCCCCCGAGTGGTGGAAACCTGAAGGCAGGGCTGGCGTCCGGTACATAGACGGCGCCTGCACTACACCCCTGTTAGTTGGCATGCGTTGTGGGCTTTTTGCTGCTGGTGGACATTGTGCGGAATAAGAGCCATGGAACTGCGGCAAGGCGGGGACCCGCAGGGATGACACCGTGCGGTGTCATGCAAATAGTATGGACGGCATTGTCGGAGCCTGGGAAATGAAGGGAACGAGATTTATAGCTGCATAGGTTGCAACACATGTAGAGAAAGGGGTGCCGACGCAGTATCACGCCAGAAGAACAACGGCGAGAGAGCTGAGCTGGGTGAGCAAGGGGCTGGCGAGGCATGCATGAAACATTTCCACATGCACAGAGTGCGGGTGCCGGTGACTCTTCCCTGCCACCCTGACGAGAAGAAAGATCCCACATGATTGAAACATCACGTCAGTGTCTCGAGAACTAGGATGCTGCCACTCCAACGGAGCGGAATGAAGAGAGTCTGCGGCCTCGGCCGGGACCCATGTCACGAAGCTTGATCCGTAGGGACACGTGAGCTAGACCTGCATGACCATCGATGCGGGCTCAATACTACAGAACGCGCAGGCAACAAGAGGTCCTGCTAAGAGCCAGAGGGTGCCCATCTGCAGAAACAGCAGCGAACAAAGAAGTGGGAGGATACAATTTACTCAGAGCATAGCACGAAGAGCGCATACCAACGTCCTCTGCAGCCCACTGAGGGGACCACTCCCAAGCATTAGCTAACCCTGGGAACTACGGAAGGGCGGAGAAGCAGGATTCGCACGCCATAGGAGAGCCGGACTCAGACATATAGACAGGGCTACGCAATCTCGGTGAGAGGAGCCAAAACAAAGAGCAAGCAGCCTACATTGGACGTCTTTGCTAAGACACAACAGACTCCCACTGGCTTGACACAAGGCGCGGCGGCCGCGTCCGCGGAGAGTACCCCGGCAAAAGTGGACCATCTGCTCCTAACAGCCATCAGCGAGTTAAAAGTCTCATGGGGGACAACAATGGGGGACCTAAGGACTGCCCCGGAAAACAAAATAGATGCAGTTGGAATAGAGGTCACCTTGCTTCGTCAAGATGTGAGAGCGCTGGCAGAAAGGACAAGTGGACTGGAGAGCGCAGTGAAAACCAATACGGAAACCAGCGCGAGCAATGCAAGGGAGATCCACATACTGAAGCAACAGGTGGCTAACCTCGAGAAACGTGCGCAGGAGGCTGAGGGAAGGGCGAGACGTAATAACATACGAGTGGTCGGCCTGCCGGAGGGAGAGGAAGGCCATGACTCCACGGACTATGTGGAGAACATGATCCTGCAGGAGATAGGGGCTGAAAAACGTTCGCAAGGATTTACTGTCGACCGAGCGCATAGGGCTCTTATGAGAAAACCACGACCTGGAGCCCCCCACTCGGGCAATAATAGCCAAGATCCTGAATTACAAAGACAGGGAGAAGATCTTGGAGTATTTTCGCAAAGGTGGAACGATAGAGAAAGCGTCTGCAAACATCACAGCATATCCCGATTACACCATGCTGGTGCAGAGGCAACGATACAGCTATGTGGCGGTCAAGAAGAGACTGCGCACAGCTGAAATCAAGTACATGCTTTTGTACCCTGCGAAACTCAAAGACCTGCACAAAAGTAGGGCGTTTTTCTTTGACACCCCGGAGGAAGCAGTGGCATGGCTGGACATGCAGGGCTGCCCAGAACAAGAAGAGAAGAAAGATCACAAGGAGCACGATAAGTGATGGGGAAATGACTTGAATAATACCAGGCGGGGTGGGGGGAGGCCTGGAAAAGATAGTGGCATGGATGATAGATGAAGGGCAAAATAGAGGGACAATATTGAAAATTGTAACAAGGGGCTTTCGATTTGATTGGACTTATTAGACTAGAATATAAGATGTACAAGTCAAGTGTGTAGCGTTAAGCGTGCTGCATTATGAGCAAACAGGAGCAGCAGGATGGGAGCGACCTACCCCCCGGAAGTAGTAGTAGTAGGACAGCCACTAGGGCGACTGCACCCTGCTGAGCCGCGAGTACAGGCTATTGCCAGAAAGGGGCTAAATGCAGGGTGCCTGAGATCCAGGGATGGAGCTGGGCAACAGTTGGGGAGGATGTTGAGGGGGGAGGGGGCACAGGGGAGGGAGTTGGGGCAGGGAAGGGAGGTGGGAGGGAGGGAAGTTTGGGGGTGAGAGGGTGGGGAGTTGGGGTAGAGTTAGCAGTTGGGAGATGTTTGTATTGGGGAACAAGCCTACATAAACAAGGGGAAGATTTGAGATTTGACGGACCTGGAGGGCGCTTCGGGAGGGAAGGGAGAGAACTAGATATGCTATGGGAGACCTTAAAGTAGTCAACTGGAATGTGAGAGGGCTCAATAGTTACTTCAAAAGAAATAAGGTTATGATGTATTTGCAACGGCAGAAAATAGACATAGCTTTATTGCAAGAGACTCACCTGACGCAAGAAAAACTGGAGGTGATACGGAAGAAATGGAGTGATACTGTAGTGGGTGCAACATACTCGGCGTAGGCTAGGGGGGTAATCATCTGGGTGGCGCCGCATTTACCGTTTCAGCTATTGTAATCTACGGTGGAGGCAGACGGGAGGATGGTAATAGTAAAGGGATTGGTGGAAAACAAGGAGATTTGTGTGGTAAATACCTATGCCCCGAATCTGGACACGGCGGCATACTTCAGAACCCTATATAGTAAACTTAGCGCAAGCCTGGGAGAGGCAGTGATTTGGGGGTGGGGGGAGACTTTAACTGCGTGATGGACCCGAAGATAGATAGGTCAGACTCCAAAATAGATAGACCGACCCCAGCGGCCAGGATACTGCAGTTCTTGATAACAGACTTTGGGTTGGAGGATGCATGGAGAACACACTATCCGCAAGACTGACAATATTCGCATTACTCTGCCCCTCAGAATCTGCATACCAGATTAGACTACGTGTTTGTCACACAAGCGCTGACGACAGAGATAACACAGATAGAATACAAGGCGAGTGTCCTATCGGACCACTTGCCGCTTATATTGACATGGCAGTATATACCTCCGAGAGCGAAAATACTGACATGGTGTCTCAGAGCGGAAGCGCTAAAAGACAGTATATTCAGAGAAGGCATGAGGGAGGAAATAATAAGCTACTTTGAAATCAATACAGGTAGCGTGGAGTCGGCGTGGGTTCTTTGGGAAGCCTTTAAAGTAGTGGTGAGGGGGATAGCAATAGCCAAGTCCAAAGGGCTACAAGGAGGGATCATAGCGGACCTACAAGAAGTGGAGAGGGAGCTGGAAAAGGCATTGAAGGGGGGAAGCAGCACCAAAGATGATAATATAACAATACTCGGGATACAACAGAAATGCGCGGGATACTGGGAAAGGCTGTGCAATCTAAACTATAAAAAATACATAGAGAGACAGCATTGGGGGGGAGATAAACCAGGGAGGGTGTTGGCATGGTTATATAAAAAAGAGACTCCCAAACCAGTAATCAGAATGATAGTGAAAGAAAATTGAAGTATAGCAGACACCCAGGAGGACGTGAATCTAGAATTTGCAAACTATCACCATGCCCTGTATGGAGAGACATGAATGAAAATGATAATAATACAATAAGCGAAATTTTAGATGATATAGGATTGCCGCAGATCAGTGCTGAAGAACGAGAGGAGCTAGATGCACCAATTACTCTAGAGGAACTGGAAGAAGTGGTGAGGCAGTTACCCACTTGTAAGACCCCGGGGGCCGATGGAGTCCCCAGTGAATTTTATAAGATGTATAAAAATGAGGTACTCCCACCACTCTGTTACGCTCACCTGGCTCCCACAGGGGCGTCGGCCGGACCCGGACTGCTGCGGCCTCCAGCAACGTGATGCGTAGTGCAGAGATGACAGACTTGACTGGCCCTCCTAATCTCGTCAGCTTGACACGTAGAAGGATTCTCCTGCAAGTGGAGAGAGGAATTTAGCCACCCGTGGATTCTAGTGATGGCACCTCCCTGCTCTCCCCACTAATCACCTCCGAAATCCCCTTCCAGTACTCTCACCTTATATTCTTGAAAGATGAGCTCTCCATCCTGCGTGGATTGCAGGGGTGCGTAGACATATAGAGTTTTGTATTGTATAGAGTTCAATATGTCCGATTTTCACTCTTGTCCCATTCCTTTCTTATCTTGCAGTGGAGTTCGAGGTGGTAGATGGCGTTCAGGTAAGAGTCTGTATTACCCGATGCTGTCCGGTAAATGATGCATGTATTTAACGTGTTGTTTTCTCTCCATTTTCAGATGCAGCATTTGAAGATGTGAAGAGTTAAAGAATAATGCCTCCGGTGGTAAATCAGGTAAGTCTATGGTGGTAAGAGAGATTGTATTTGTTGGCTCTCTCGGCTCACCTGGTTATTTCTTTTGTCCGCAGATGCCGGAGCCCGGCGAAGAAATGACAGAGGCAGCGCCGGATCGAATGGTTCTGTGAGGACTGGTGAGTATGGCGCGGCTCTGCAGCTGGCGATGCGACGCGTGTAGAAAGAATGTCCTTTCCAGGTGCTGAGACGTGATGGTTCCGGAATCAGGTGAGAAACTGGAATAAAGTTTGTTTTCTAACCTTGCCTCTAGTTTCCTTCCTCTCTAGGAGCTCCGGATTCAGGACGGGCGTGGCAGAGGTCTGGAAGCTGACTTGCAGGCACGGTGAGCGTTACGCTGCTGGATGCAGAATAACGCGAAGCGTGTGTTGCTGGTCGGGCGTGGTTTAAATAGCCTCAAAAGTAGTCCCAGTTAAGAAGTCCCTAGAACCACACCCGAGTAAAAAATAGTCCCTGTAGTAAAATAGTCCCTTTCAGGCTTCATGTTGGATTGGAGTCATTTGCAGCATGGTCTGCCTGAGGTAAGTAATGACTATGAGCCTGGCGCCTTAGGTGCCAGGACTGATTTCTACTATGAGCCTGGCGCCTAAGGCGCCAGGACTGAACCCAGATAGCCCCTAGCCGGGGCTGCTGAGGTTTTACTAAGTGTCTAGATGCCTGCTCCCGGGGCTGAAGGGCTTGGTCCGGATGCCTGGGAAAATGCTAAACGAATCATACGTAGTCGGAAAGCTACCAGAATCCTTGAGAGAAGCAATAATGATTCTGCTCCCCAAACCCAATAAGCCTGGCTGTTAGTGTGGATCCTACAGGCCCCTTTTGATGTTGAACCAGGACAGTAAAATTCTGACGGCTGTCCTGGCAAATAGAATGAAGAGAGTCATTACTAAATTGATACATTCCGATCAAACTGGGTATATCCAACAATCTTAGGCGACTCCATCGAGTCATTGAATATGCTAATGAAGAGACAAATGAAATGGCAATTGTATTGCTGGATGCAATTAATAGTAAGCACAAAAGTGATGGGTGGAAGGTTTTGAATGAATCTGAACCACTGGCATTGCTCTGGGCAACCTTCCACACCACCATTTTTTAGCCCGACTGCGCCATTGCAAAAGGGGTCCAGCCATATGCAAATCAGTCAAGTACTACCACCAATGGTAGCAGCCCAGCCCGAACTGCTAGGCCAGGTCCCCTCTGCATGGAAACACAATAACCCCAGACATGTTTCAGCCTTGTTGGGCCTCCTCAGTGAGGTGCAGCTTGGTTCCCTATGGCGCAGCGAGCAAGGGACCCACGTCTGGGCATACTCTCTCTCACATAGTGAGATAAACAGTAAGCACAAAAGTGATGGGTGGAAGGTTTTGAATGAATCTGAACCACTGGCATTGCTCTGGAGGGTTGACCAGAGCGATGCCAGAGGTTAAGATTAATTCTAAACCTTCCAGCCATCACCTCGATTGTTTTGCTATTGTCACCCCGAGTGGGACGGGTATGCCCAGACGTGGGTCCCGTGCCTGCTGGGCCTAGAGACCCAAGCTACTCCTCACTGATGATGCCCAACAAGGCTGAAACATGTCTGGGGATTCTTGTGGTCTTGAGCAGAAGGGATGTGACCTAGCAGTTCGGGTTGGACTACTCCTTTGGGGGTGGGACCAAGCCTGATTTGCATATGGTCTTTCCCCTTTTGTAATGGCTTGGCAGGTGAAGAACGATGGTCTGGAGGGTTGCTCAGAGCGATGCCAGAGGTTAAGATTAGTTCTAAACCTTCCAGCCATCACCTCTTTTGTTTTGCTGGATGCAACCAAGGCAGGTGGCCATGGTTGATTGCTGCCTTGGCAAACTATGGAATAGGACCGGGGTATCTAAGATTGGCCAAATTATTATATAGCGAGCCGCTGGCCAGAGGGAAGACAGGGTCAGCTATATCAGAGAGGTGGCAGCTTGGTAGAGGCACCAGACAGGGATGCCTGTGGTCCCCCATGTTGTACATCCTGGCTTTAGAGCCTTTGCCGATATATTTGAGGCAGCAATAGGACACAATAGACATCGCCATTAGAAGGGAATCGCACTTGATTTCCCTATATGCTGATGACATGTTGCTGTATCTGCGCTACCCGGAAGAAAACCTACAGTATGTCCTGGAAGTGCTGGACTGATTTGCAGGACTCTCAGGCATAGCAGTGAACCCCATAAAGTATTGTGTGTTTCCACTGGGGAGGTATAAAGGGATCCCATTAGAGCAATTACCGATCCTTCAGATACCATGGAAGGTCAACACATTTCGATACCTGGGAATAGGTAGCAGAGCACCAACAGAATACTGAGAAGGCTGTAGGAAACATAGAAAATAGTATGAGATTTTGAGTAAAGCTCCCCTTGGCGATGATGGGCAGAGGGGCAATGCTTAAGATGGTGGTCCTGCCAAGACTGTTACATTACTTCGGGAATATCCCATACTTGATATCCAAGCGATTCTTTGCTAAGTTGAACAGTATATGCAGGTAATTCCTTTAGCAAGGGACAAGGAACAGAAACTGCAAAACTCGCATGAGAAGGGAGGCATAAAAAATTACCAAATTATGAGGTCTATTACATAGCGAGCCAACTCAAGTACGTAGCGAAGTGGCTTTCTGAGGAGCCGACCTCAGAAACCAGGTTGTTTCAACAAGGCTGTGCCCCATTCTTCCTCAAAGAGATAATGTGGTTACCCAAAGTAGACATGGAGGGGTCCCCGAGAATGATGGTACTTGGGTGGGAGATATGGCGAAAGAGCTTGTAAGATGATGGAAGACCCTTATCCGTGCTCCCTGCAGGCGCCATTGGTAGCTCTGGTGGGAAAAGAAAAGAAAAACAACTAAGATTAATGATCAGCAAGCATTGGGAGCCCATGGGGATAGCGACTATGGGAAACATATGGCAAGATGGGAATATAAGGGACTTCGAGGGGCTGGTTGAAGAAACAGGGGTACATGCAGGACAGTATATTACATATCACAGGGTGGTGCAGCGGATCAAAGAGACATGGTCTGAAGAAAAACTATCAAGTGGACCTGATGCCGTTATTGAAACTCTTGAAAATGCTAAACGAATCATACGAAGTCGGGAAGCTACCAGAATCCTTGAGAGAAGCAATAATCATTCCGCTCCCCAAGCCCAATAAGCCTGGCGGTGAGTGCGGATCCTACAGGCCCCTGTCGATGTTGAACCAGGACAGCAAAATTCTGACGGCGGTCCTGGCAAATAGAATGAAGAGAGTCATTACTAAATTGATACATCCCGATCAAACTGGGTATGTCCCTGACAGGAACATATCCAACAATCTTAGGCGACTCCATCGAGTCATTGAATATGCTAATGAAGAGACAAATGAAATGGCAATTGTGTCGCTGGATGCAATTAAGGCATTTGACTCGGTCAGGTGGCCATGGTTGATTGCTGCCTTGGCAAACTATGGCTCAATACAGCCATTTGTAGGCATTTGGGCAGATCCAACACCAGCTTCCAGATCACTGCTTCAATTTTCTGCCAGTCAATAGAACATAGTAGTGGTTTAGACTCTATACCATAAAGTAAGACTGTTACCACCTTTGCCACATAGAATCTAATTAACGGCAAAATGGAGAATTTGCAGTATAAACCCGAAATCTTTTACATCTGCGATGTTAGCTGTGTGCTCTTGGCCAGTGTCTCCGCTAACCTTATCCCAATTGTTGGGGCCGCGTGTAGAGTATATCCAAGGTAAGTTATTTCGTTTACCACAGGGATAAGTTCATCACCTATTTACCAAGAAAATCTGACTCCTTGGGCTCCCTTATCTCCAAAAATTACAACCCTGGATTTCTCTGGGCTAAAAACAATGTTGTTTTCTTTCATGTAGTGATCTAATGCTCTAAGAAGTCTTTGCAGACCAACAGGTGTCTTGTCTAACAAGACAATGTCGTCTGCATACATGAGCCACTTTATAGGCAGCAAGCCCAACCTAACACTGGGCAGAGCTGAGGAATCAGTCTCCTGTTCAAATTCTGCGAGATAGAAGCTAAAAAGGAAGGGTGCCACCATGCAGCCTTGTCTGACCCCTCTATTCACTGTGATGTTTTCTGACAGCTGGCCATCTAGGCCACAAGTCCCTTCAGGGCCCCCCGCTTCACCAGCTTAGACCAAAGCCGTTCTCGATTGACTAGATCGAATGCGCTCGAGAGATCTATAAATGCAGCATAAAGCTTGCCTGCGTTTGTGGTATCTTTAATATTTGTTAAGAAGGCCAGTATAATGCTGTTTAATGATGTTGAATGGCCACGTCTGAAGCCTGACTGTTGTTTGGGGAGTATGTTATTCTCCTTTGTACAAGCTTCAAGTTCTCTCAACTCTAGACTAGTAAATAAAGATCGGCACTATAATGGCCGGGGGCCATGATGGCGGAATCAATTTTTTTTCTATGATTCCTCTAAAGAGTTTGTGAAGAATTTGTGCCCATAGGTCAGGATTTCTCTTAAAGACTTGATAAGTAAGACAGTTAGGTCCTGCTGATCTCGATAGTGAAGATTTACTAATCAAGTCTAAGATGTCTTCTTTAGTGAATCTTAGTGCCCATTTACCTTCTACTATAAAAGTAGGCTCACCTTGTGGTTTTAGGTATTTCTCTCCAAAGTACCTTAGCCAATCAGGTTCTGATACAGTGTTTGTTTGGACACCCTTTTGATCAGTATTATTATTATTAATTAGTGTCCAAAAATTACGAGTGGAATTTGAACCCAATGAGCGCAGCATAGATTCACCGTAATTTTACAAAACGGGATGCTTTATGATGTCTGGACCAACTTCAATAGTTATTTTGAGTTATTTTTATCTCAGCAGCCAGTGTAAGTTTGTTTGACTCCTCCTTCCTTAACGTTCTTAATAGACTACGTGTTTTTCTTTTTTGGACCAAATTGCCTCATCAAACATGTGTTTGTGTGTGCGTTGTTTGCCCTGTGGAGGATTCTGTGGTTGATCAATGGACCACAGAAAATCGTGGAAGACAGGGGGTTTAAGATTATTTTCCAATTCGTACAAGGACATCATATCACAGAGTTGGTCCAATCCATCATTCAGGCAATCACAATCTCTTCAATATTTTACTAGCCGATTTTGATGGGTGTTAACAGTGACCGAATTTTGCCATTGAGCTGTGTTCTTATGGATGGTCCATTTTATAAGGGCTTCGAGTCGCTTATGGTCACTCGTGCCACCTTCTTTTACTGAGAAATGTACACGTCTTTCAAATAGGTTCCTAGATACAAAAATATAATCTAATGTTGATTCTATAGTCTCCCGACACCATGTGGTAGCAGGTGGGAGATCCCCCTCTATTGAGCCATTCAAGATCTTGAGATCCCATTAATCAAAAAAATTCAGCCCTCTTCTTCCATTCGTAGCTATTTCTTTCTTGGTTCCTTCGAGACCAGAGTGGCTAATTTGAACACATTGGGAGTTCAAGTCCCCCCCACCACCACAAATGCGTCAGGGTGGGACAACTTAATATCAGTGAGAATAGATGAAATTGAATCTAAAAATTCCAACAATTTTTCACAAGCAGGGTTCCAGTACAAATGTATAACTATGACCTTTATGTGACCATTGCTTGAGAATGTGACCGCCTTCACTACAAGGATACCTTCTTGTTTACAAGGAAGAATTGTTATATCATCAAATAGCACCCATCTGCAGGCAATTAAAAGGCCTCCCATAGGTCTTCCTTTCGCTTTTGACGTTGCTGGTGAATTGTTAAATTGAAACCCTCTATTTCAGGTATATTCACTAACTAAGTCTCGTGTAGTAATATCAGGTCACCTCCCCCAAATAGCAAAGCTCTCATCTCATTGTTCCTGAATGAACTGGAACCCCGCGTATTCCAACTGGTAATTTTTATGTTCTCCCAACTAAAGAGAGGTCTGTCCTACTCCCAATTTCTGGCATACTTGCATTATTATATCAGGTAGCATTGGCCACCGCAATGAGTCAAACCCCCACTTAGATTCCACATCCAGACTCTTTAGCCATTTAATTTGTGCAGATCCTTGTTTGAGAGGGACCCCTTCCTTGCCACTAGTACCCACAGCACTGACTTCGGTGCCAGGTCTGGTTTCCAGCACTTCTAAACCTTGAAGGCACGGCTTATCAACAGCATTTAATATGGCATTAGCCCCAATCTGGGAATCGAACCCTACTTCTGCCAAGCTTGTCAAACCAGAATCTGGAAAATGGGCATACTCAATATTCCTAGAAGAGAATAAGTAAAGGTCTGGTATCTTTTTACACATTGAGAGTAAAGCCCCCTGTTCAATGGTGTTTTGGTTTGTCTGTTGGTATCACACGTAAACCAGAGCCGTGGCACTGCGTAGGGAGCAAAGGTCTCTTGACTTTACCCCCCGCTGTTCATATTCAGGCCCCCCTCCAACGTCGGGTTTCCAGGACGTTCCATCATTGTAGAGATAGCCGGAAGCCTTTCTTCCTGGCTTACTTCAGGTTGGCCTCGTTTCTCAGACTCGACTTGCGAAGATAGCTTCTCATTTTTGTCATTCTGGGATTCAGTTTGAATTTCAGGTGTTCCTAATGTTAATGACATCTTTTTCCTTGGCATATTAAAAATTGGAGCTATTTTTAGGGCCGGCTTTTGAGTGGAAATTGCTTTTGGGACCGATTTGTGCCGAGGTAGAAAAATCAGAGCCCATTTGAGCAATTTCCCGGTTGTCACAGATCTCAAACCTTCTTGTAGGTGCAAAGGTCCGTGACTTGGTTCCTTGCCACACCCAGCATCAGTCTGGATACCTATGGTTACTTTAGGCACAGTGCGTTCTTCTGGCGTAAAAAGTGTTATTTTCTTTCCGTTTTGTTTGGGTTTACTTACAGCCGGGGCTGTGGAATCAAGAGGTTCGACTTGTAGCTCCTCTATCTGAACGTCAACATTTTCCTCAGTTAGTTTTGGCTGACCACTGAGCCCCTTGACAAAGTTGTTGACTTTATATTTTTTTACTTTTTTTGGCTCTGTGCAGTTACCTAAAAAGGGGGCAGAACACGTGGAATGGAGAACAAGCAAAAATATGGGCGTAACGAGGGATGTACCAAAGTAAAATCATCACAACAGCCATACAGGTGCTAAAAACCCGTATTCATGGAATTGAACAGGGTTCTCCGTTGTGCGGAAAAAGATGCGCAAATCCGGAAACACGTACGCCACGCGAAAGCTGGCATAAGCGTAACCCTGCCCTAAAACAAATGCATAAAAAGGGCGCGCGAACAACAAACATGCGTATACAACTACGATGAATGTACCATTTGTCACAGCAGTGAAGTGGGACACCGCAGGAGGAGGAGGTTGGCCAGAGCACAGATGTTTCTACCTAGGACCAGCCTTTTTGGGATGGCTGATGTCCAGGTCTATGGCAGGTATAGGTTTCCACCTCATATCATATTAGACCTGGTCACGGAGTGGGAGGATGACCTTACATCACCCACCCTGTGCTCCCAAGCACTGAGCCCCTTGGAAAAGGTGCTCAATGTACTGCATTTTTTGACCACTGGGTCATTTCAGCGGATAACCGCCATCGTTGAGAGCATTTCACAGTCCACGCAGTCACAGTGCCTACACTAGGTGTTGGCAATCATGACTGCACGCCCCTCAGTCTGCAGGCGCATCTACATGCCCAGAACACCTGCAGAAAGGCAGGCCGTGGTCCAGGATTTTTATAGGGTGGTACACTTCCCTGAAGTGCTTGGTGCGATTGACTGCACCCATATGGCTCTAGGTCTACCTAGGGCCACAGAGCACATCTATCGCAATCGCAAGCACTGGCATTCCATCAACCTGCAGGTTGTATGTGATGCCAAGGGTCTCATTACTTCTGTATATTCAAACTTTCCAGGGTCCACGCATGATGGGCCTCATTACACGGTAGGCGGTTGTATGTGATGCCAAGGGTCTCATTACTTCTGTATATGCAAACTTTCCAGGGTCCACGCATGATGGGCCTCATTACACGGTAGGCGGTAAACCATGGCGCTATTAGCGCCATAGTTCATGCCGGTAATTTACCGGTACCGCCTTGGAGGAAAGGGGAATTACCGCCCTATTCCAAGGTTGGGTAGGCGGTAATTCCTCCTTCCTCCATTGCCCTTCCCCATTCCCATTTTTGCCCCATAGGGCATAATGGGAATGGGGAAGGCGCTAATTACGGTACTGCAAATTGCGGTACCGTAATTAGCACCCCGGTCCCTTTGCGGGTTTGTTTTTTAACGCCTGCTAAAAGCAGGCGTTAATGTACCAACCCGCAAAGGGACCTTGTAGTAAGGCGGTAAGGGTTTACCGGTACCGGTAAAATACCAGTACCGGTAAACCCTTACCGCCTACCGTGTAATGAGGCCTGATAGCTTCATATTCAGAATGTCACCCCTACACCGGGCCCTGGAAGCTTGGAGGCATGGCAACGCATGGCTCATTGGTGAGTATAAATGCCCATGCACATGCATGCATGTCACACACAGACAAATACACAGCATTGACAAACATTTTTACCTCTACAGGGACAGTGCCTACCCTCTCAGCACCTACATGATGATGCCAATACGGAACCATGCCACACCACCCCAGGTAAGATACAACAGAGCCAATATTGCAACTCAGGGCATAGTGGAGCGCACATTCAGAGTGCTGAAGTCACATTTCTGCTCCCTTGACCACTCTGGTGGTGAGTTGCTATATGCACCACCACTAGTGTGCAGGGTCATTGTGGCAGTATGTGTCCTGCACAATGTTGCAACACAGCGCAGCGTACGGGTGGACATTGTGGTGCCCCCACATCCCCAACCACTTGCACGGCGGCTGCGCAGGTAAGGGCAAAGTGCTTGTGGAGAGGCTGTCCGTACTCAGCTTGTGGCACCATTTTTCACCTAAAATCCTACCCATGTGGAGTGCACACAGGCCTGGCACATTCCAGGTGACATTCAATGATGACAAAGGGACAATCATCTGTGCCCACCAAACTACCCTGAGAATGTGTCCTTGGAAGTGTTACATTATGTGCATTCCTTACAACTGAAACTAATTCATTTTTTTGGCTATCCACAAGAAGCACATAGATGGACTATGCCACTACCACCATGCCAAACTAGACCTCCAATGTCCTGTGTGGCACATAAACCATCCCATATTATTTTTAAATGTCATTTGCATATGTAAAGCGCACAATAGGCCATGGCCATCGCAGCGCTGTTACACAAGGCTCACTCAGTTACATAAGTCCTTGGCTAGCCCATGTTGCAGGGTAGCAGCAGCACACAAATGCAGAAAGTCAATTTAGGTGGCCATGGCTAGGAGGAGAGGGAAGAGGGGAGGTGGAGGACAACGAGGTGGAGGAAACAGGTGTGAGGGGGCATACACAACATCACAGGCGACCATGGGGGGGCATACACAACATCACAGACGACTGTGGGGGAGGGGGCCTATACATCATCACAGGCGAACATGGGGGGGTGCATACACAATATCACAGGTGACCATGGGGGGAGTACACAACATCACAGGTGACCATGGCGGGTGCATACAGAACATCACAGGTGACAGGTGTGGGGGGGCATACACAACATCACAGGTTACCATGGGGGGGCATACACAACATCACAGGTGACCAGGTGTGGGGGGTCATATACACAGTGCCCCGTTCTCATGCAAACACCACCAAAGTGTTAGCAAATGCCATGCACTCACCTTTCCGTGCAACTCACCTGCCTTGCATACGATGCACACCATTGTGATACGCTCCACCTACATGTAATGAAATGCAGAGTAACAGCCCAAAATACATGCGCATACATTATCACAGTTGACACCAGAAAGAAAATAAGAAAATATGCATACAACACAGAGTGCAGGACAAACACAGGGTGAATGTCCATTGGCATAGATATGTACAGGAGTACAGTGTACCACACCAGAGAGAGAGGGAGGGAGAGAGAGAGATAGTGGCACAGAGAATGAATAAAAAGGAAAAGACAGATCAAGGAGTACATGGCTCGGTTCACCAAGGTACAATGACATACTGCACAGCACAGTTTGCGTGCCCATTCACCTTTCCACATAGGTAGGTAACACAGTGACATGAGCTCCAATGAAATGTCCACAACCCCATGTGAGCATGCAAAGCACACATAATAGAACTGACACATGCATCAAAGATGAACAACAATGAAGCATGCACAACATGCAAGACAGTGCAAATTCTTACCAAATAATGGCATCTAAATGATCTAAGTCCCACATGACCTTCACCAGTAAGTATGTTCCTTAATTTGATAGAGGAACGACATTGACTGGTGGAGGGCATGAGGAGTGTGGACTTCGAATGGTGCAGGATGTCTCACCCGGGAAGCAGTCACCACCACATTACGTATTACTGGAACAACATGGGCAAACATATCAAAACAGACATTGTGCAGTATAATTGACACAGCACACATGTGCCATGGAAAAACGAAGTCATGATTACCAGCACATGCCACCCGGTGTACCCCCATGCAAACATGCTAGATTAGTTCACCAGGCAGGCCTGCACGTACACCACTGCACATGTACAGTCCCTGAGCAGTTAATGGCACACCTCAAGGGCACTGAATGCAAAAAATAACAAAGACCACAACCAGGAAAGGGCAAAACAAAATATGACATGTCAACATCTGGTCCAGGGGGTGGGAGGTGGACCGAGTGGGGGGGTCCACCTAGGAGGGGAGAGGGCCAGGTGGCATGTCAACACCCACATGTTTGGAAGTTGAAAAAACTATTCCATCCATGGGTACATGGACCGCACGGCTATCATGGATTGGAAGGGCTGACGCTGTTGTCACCACCTTCCTGTAAAGCCCTGGCCTGGTCCTCCATGGCAGCGACCAGACGGGACCCAGATGAATGCACCTGGAACATGAAGCCTCGGAGGTGCACATTGAACACCTCACGGGATGCACAGAGTTCCTCCGAGATGGTATGAGTCAACAGTTCCATCTGCTGTTGGCACTTCTATTGAAGCTCTGAGGGCCAGTAACTCTCGCCTCAGAGCTGCCCTATGGGCCCGACCCTCTGCAACCAGACATGCCCGCAGAGACCTCAGGTCGGCCCATTGGCTCCTGTTGCTGGCCACCATGTGCAGCCTGTGTGAGCGGCATGTGGACTGCAATGCCTGCAGCTGTCACGCTTCCTGTGTTTCTCATGAGAATGTGGAATTGGCCACCCTATCCATGCCCTGAGCAAACACCTCATAGGAAGCGGCCTGTTGCTGTGCAGCACGCAACATTCACTGCTCCCACACATCACCCCCAGACACGACACATCTGCCATGTGTGGACCGAAGGGAGCGTGGCCGTTGATGTGAAGCCGCTGTCTGTGACTGCAGGACTGCCTCCCTCCCTTGGTCATCCGTCCCAGGACCGGAAGCCAATACAACTGAGCGTGGCCTTGCAGCCATAACCACCACAGACGCACGTGGCAACACTGAGTGGCCCTGCGAGGGGACGTTTCGTCCCGCAGACGCACAGGCTACATCTGCACCATCACTTGATGCACTCACCTCCGACAGCATACGGGAATGGATGCCCGGCTCACCACCAGAGCCACTGCTATCATTGGAGGTAGACTCATACTGAGTCGTGCCCCGGATGGACTGTAGCACCAGTGGATTCTCATGGGCTGCCACAATACGTCCTCCACTGGTGCTCTGTTGCGGCTCAGCCTCCCGTTATTCCTCTAACTCCTCTCCTGAATCTGGTGGCTCATCACCTGCACATGAACACATAAAGACATGAAGAATCATGTTACTTGTCATCACAGTGCTGTCCTGCAACACATTTACATGCATGTCAACATGACATAATTTGCATTCATACGCTATGTACAAAAATCCCTGAAATCATGGCGTCTGCACACTTGCCACCACATCCCATGCCCCTGACCATGAAAGCACTGCAGACATTCCCAACAGACATGTGTGGTGTCCCAAGTGTGTGATGTCGTGAGAGTGAGGACATGTGCTTGGACATAGGAAGAGGGGACAGGGACACACAAGAGGGACAGGGCCATGCACCCATGGGAGAGGAGGGTGGTGTCCAGTGTGGCAGGTCAACATGGATGACTCTAGACTGATTTCTTACAAGGGGCTCAGTGCCATACCTGTGGCAGGGATTTGCGCGGTGTACCAAAATGCTCGGACACACATGGCACAATGTCCCGCACGTTGACAGTGTGCATGGAAGGTATGTGTAGCATGAAGCCACCTATGGACATGTGTGGATAGAACCAATATTACATGCGGTGCATGATGAATATCACGTGCCTTAGACACAAGCACTTGACTGGCATAGCTGAGTCTCTAACATCACTGATGTACATAGCCAGATGCCGTGTCGTGTTTGCATGCTGAAAATGTGTATTAGTATCTGACGGTTGAGAATGACTACTGTCACAAAGCCATGTTCAACCGATGTGTAGCACATGTATTGTATGCACTCTGCAGTACACTAAGCTCGAGTCAGTAGACCATGACATGCCCATGGCAGTCATATAAATGCAGGCCGAAGTGTCACACAATCATACCAATTCATTCAATCTACATACACATATTCTGGATGCACACGCTTCTTCACTCACCGGACATTTCCTCGTATTCTGGCAGGCCTCCCACACCTTGGATCTGATCTACATGAATCAACTCGCTCATAGCCTCTTCATGTGGAGTGAGCTCCCCCTGCAGTGACCCACATCCAGTCACCATAGCAGAAGCAAGGTTGGCACCCAGCTTGCCTTTGGTTCGGCAGCTGAAGTTATTCCACCGCTTCATGACCTCACGAGCGGTGCGCATCTCATTCCCCAAGGAAATGATGTGATCTGTGACTCGCAGCCAGTGGACCATACGCTGAGCAGGTGTATGGGTGTTCACTGGCCCTGTGCACAATTCACAGTGGTGGTCACGCACGTAGTCCACGAGGATCTTGAGTTCATCATCATTGCAGCTCCTCTTCCTTGTCGTGGCGATCTCCTTTTTCGTGCTCTGGGATTGAGCCTTTCCCTGTTCTGCACGCTTCTGCCTCTTGGAAGGTGGTGCAGACCCTGTGTGGCTGGGACCACTCAGAGCATTAGGGGCTGGACCACTAGTGGCCTGGGCCATGGCAACACCCACTGATGTTGGGTCATTCACTGGCCCTGCAGGTATCGGACCCAAGGTGTTGAGGTCAGGTGTTTTGCGTTGCTGTCCCTTCCCCTTGGACACAGGCATCAACTGCCCCTGTGTGTCCGTGTCCCTGGGGGTGGAGTAGCAACTGCAGTTGCTGCCTGACCCTGGTTGTTGGGGATAGGAGCTGCCCCGGCAGGTGCCTCAACCTGGGAGCAGGGGAGAGCAGATGACCCTGCAGGTGCCTCAACCTGGGAGCTGGGTCCAGGTGTTTTGCGTTGCCGTCCCTTCCCCTTGGAAACACAGGCATCAGCTGCCCATGTGTGTCCGTGTCCCTAGGGGTGGATGACAACAGGTACTGCAGTTGCTTCCTGACCATGGTTGTTGGGGACAGGAGCTGCCCCTGCAGGTGCCTCCATCTGGGAGCTGGGTCCAGGTGTTTTGTGTTGCCGTCCCTTCCCCTTGGACACACGGCATGTGTATCCGTGTCCCTGGGGGGGGGGGGGCGACAGCAGGTACTGCAGTTGCTACCTGACCCTGGTTGTTGGGGACAGGTGCTGCCCCTGCAGGTGCTTCAATCTGGGAGCAGGGGAGAGCAGATGGCCCTGCATCTCCCTGACCCAGGGTGCTGGGGACAGCAGCATCACCTGCAGCTCTCTGGCCCTGTTGGGGGTGGTGCACAGCTCTCCCTGCAGCTCCCCGACCCTGGCCACCTCTGCCAACTTTCCCTCTCAGTGCCTTCCCAACCATGGTACAGATGGAGTAGTACAATGGGAGGCACACCAAGCAATGTCCTGGGCAATTGCAGTGAGGAGGCAGGGTACGTGATGTAAACATACTAGTATGGTCCAGCAAGACTCAATTATACCCCCGGTGAAAAAATGAACGGGACACGTAACGCACAGATACCCAAAATATCAAAAAAGTGTGTACGCAACCCTCGGTAGCTCACGTGAAAAGAAAAAGCGTTACGCGGTATCCTGTGGCACCCAGCAACACATAAAATGCATACTCAAAGCCCACAAAAGCCACTGTGATGTCAATAATAGGGGCACACGATACACAGGGGCAGCCAGAGTATGAATAATGCATACGTCACTCACCGTTAGCCTCAAAAATAGAAGAAGACACGCGCTTGTGCGTGGAGGCATATCAGCCACCAAAATAAGAAGTTTGCACTGTCACAGTGGTGAACAAAATGCATTGCACCCCAAAAAGCTCCGAAGTCCACACGTCTGTCCGCTCCAACTTGCACAAGCTGTGTGATGTTCTCCTATGCACTACTTTATTCTGAATATGAACGCCAACGGCCAGCGCGTGTCACGTAACTTACGCAATTAGGCCCTTTCCTCTGATTTCACATATATGCGCTAATTTCGCACACACAAAGTAACCGTCACTCTGTTTCTGGGTGCCCACGCGAGTAACACGGAAAACCCACATGCTCCTGCATACAAGCCATTTACCTGCCTCCTACTGCCCTGAGCTGCCTCCTACGAGCCATCTGTTGCTGCCTGCCCACTGTGTGTGCCTGCTGCCCACCTGCCCTGCAATTTGAGTGCCTGCTGTCAAGCCATTGCCAGAGCTCCTGTCATCGGCCCTGTGACCACCTCAGTTGATTCTGAAGACTCCCAACGTGCCAGTTCATCACCAACGCTCCACATCCCAGCCCCAGGGCCACCTTGCCCACCAACACCTGCCTCGGGGGTGGCCATGTCTAAGCAAACATCTCCAGAGGAAAGTGGCAACCCCACGGCAGCAAGGCAGAGAGCTGTCAGCTTCAGTGCCAAAGAAGTTGACAGCCTGGTGGAGCATGTCCTCAACGCCCCAACGCAAGTCGGCAAGGAAGGACGGAAGCTGATCTGAGACCAGATCGTGGGTGCCATCAACGCAGAGGGGGTGGCACCCTGTGACTACATCCATGTGCGCAAGCGCTGGGAGGACCTGAAGTCCAGGACCCCAGAACAAGGCCCAGCGCTTCCTCCAGGCTGGTGAGGAGCAAGTGGGGCACCGGGGCCGGCTGAACAACGCCGACATGCGGGTCCTGGAGAGGTTTTACCCGGCGCTGCACACCCAGGCCAGCGATTTGCAGCACCGCCTGGAGTCGTCAGGTGAGTGTCCATGTGTTGCTGTCCTCCACTGTGCATGTGCATGTTGATGCATGGTGGGAGTGTGCACCTTGGCCGTACAGCAACTATGCCTCTTGTACGGATGCCTGTGTGAATGTCCCAGACAGAGCTGCACATGTGTTCAATGAAGCATGCATGATTCCAACGGTGTTACTTTAGCAAGTGTGTTGTACTGCAGTATATTAAGATGTGCACGTGGTTTCTTACATGTGTGTGAGACGTGCCCGTGTGAGAGGTGTGACACATGTGTGTTGTCGTCAACATCATGAACAGGCATGGTGTACATGTGTATGTGACTGGCCATCACTCCTGGATGGATGTAACTGGTGCATTTCAATGTGTGCACTACTCTTTTTGCCTGGTTGACGTTGAGGGGACTCTGATGTGATAGCTCAGTGCATTGTTTCAGAACTATCAGGTGATGTGTATGCATGACATGTGTATGTCCCTTGACATGTGTGTGTAGCATGCACAATTTGTAGGTGGTGACAGTGCCATGTCCAAGGATGTGATTGTCTGTTGTGAAGGACAGACATGTATGAGCATGTATGTACATTGCATGTACCTGTGTGTTGAGGAGGGTGATGATGGTTGTGACCTGTGGCAGTGTACTTCATGTGCATATGTTTTGTGCCAAACACACATAGGTACAGTACCCTAATGTTTGTGTTCTATGTCTCCTTATCCACAGTGGCGTTGGAAGAAGAGGGCGGAGAAGGTGCTGTGGATCAAGGCGGCGGGGATGCCTCCACTAGGCAGAGACGCAAGGCCCAGCCACGCCCCTTGATCATTTCATCATTGGGGAGCGAGGAGGCTGGTGCCGTGTCTGATCCATTGGCCACAGCTGCTGAGGGGAGGTCCAAGAGGGGGAAGGTGGACGTGGACTCCTCGGCAGCGGGGGGGACAGCTCAGCTCATACAGGGGCAATCCACTGCAGAAGATGCTGGGGAGGCATCCAGGTTGGCGGAGGTGGAGGAGGAGGCCGAATCAGCCCAGTCCATGGGGCCCGGCAGGGGTGATGAGGTGGGAGTGACTGGTGCAGTCCAGACTCAGGGACAGGAGGCAGCACAGGTTGCCGTGGAGGTGCCTGTGTAAAATCCTGCCCCTGGGCCTGCACCAGAATGCTCCTGCCGGCATGCCCCATGACAGACCCATCCGCAGGTGTTGTATGTTTCCACACAAACTGACACCCCAATGCCTGTGGATTTCACCATTCAACACAGGGTGGAACCGCTGCTAGCTGGTCTCATGAGGCGTACAGCCGACATTCGTGATGATGTGCAGGCTTACAATCATGGGCTTGCACATCATCACAATGAGGTATGGCATCTCCTGAACTGGCTAGCAACGTTCCTGGTGTTGAATTGGGTGCGTGGGCTGGCCACTCATACAACCCCCTCCTCGTCTTGCTCCTCTGTGCGCCAGCTGTCCTCCCGAGTGCCTTCCGGCCTAGATACCTCCAGGGCCCCCTGTGTACCTGTCCAACCCACTTCGGCCCATCTGGTGGAGATCCCATCCCTGCCTCAGTTGGGAGTCAACGTTGGATCAGATGAGGTGGTCACCACGCCGATCCAGGCTACACCAGGAGCTGTGGCAATGGAGGGAGAGCAGGCACCCAGGAGCAGGGCATTTGCCAGACGGCCCAGGGTAATTTCATCAGCACAGAGGCTGGCTTGGCAACGCAGGCACCAGGCAATAAGGCAGCAGCAGGCTCTGATTAGGAGACTTTGTGACTCAGGGCATGCCATCAAAAGGGGGCAGGTATCCATGATGCCCTGACTGAGACATTGAAGAAGAATGGTGAGGACTAGCCTGCTCTCTTCGTAAATAGTTATTTAGGTATGATATAAGTTTCTGTTGTTTTTTTATTTTTTATTTAGAGCTTTTGGACTTTACTCCATTTTTTGTACATAATTCTTCATTTGTGGTTTTGCTTTTATTTATTTTATCATTTGGAGCTCACTTTGAACTTTACTCCAAGTTTCTTTTTGTACATATTTTACTTGGTTTTTGTCAATTTGTGTTCACCATGCAGTAATGTTTTTTTTTTCTCTTCATTTTGCTGCTTTTGTAAATATCTTTCATGGACATGGACATTTTAGCTTTCTTTTGATTTATTCATGTTCATATTTTTAATTATGATTTACAGTGTGTATGAGCTAAATACAACTGTACAATATCATTTATTTTCTTAACTCACAGTCATATTATTTTTCAGTGTGCCGCTTTATTAGTCCGTTTAGTGTCCCTGGTACTGACCATTGTTGGTCATGTGTGCGCATGTGTCATGTTTGCTATCCATTTTGCGTGATGAATATACATGTGGCTAACCAGTGGAGGATTGTAAAGGGGGAGTTTGGGTGTGCACAGTCAAGTGGCATTTGCTTTTACATGTGCAGCATCACTCTGTAATGGCCCTCACTGTGTTTGTGAGGGAGGTGGGCGGGGTGACTCTCGGAATGTTACATGTTCACGATATTTGTACATGATTTGCTTGATGCTGTGTAACACACTTGTCGTGCTTTTTCCTTCACCAGCCTGTGTTGTGCGGTTTTCATTGTCTCTGGTGTTGGTCTGCATCTTACACTGGCATGCAATATTGGCATTACTTTGTTTTTACACATCGGCAGACCAATTGCCATGTACTCGATCAGAACTCAAGTAATTCCTCTTTGCTTGTGCTTTCTATCCTCCTCTACCCTGCTGAACTCCTGTCTGAATCTGCACTGGTCACCTGGCTACCCTCTGACGTTGGCCAAGGTCCCCTCACCTGCCACTTGCACACCCGCACTGCCTCCCTGCCATCAGACTGTTTTTCTTTATACCAACAACCCCCTACCTGCACTTGACACCTTATGTCTGCACTTGGCCTTGCACTTGCCACCAGCTGTCCACAGTTTGATGATTTCCTTATTTGTTGTATTTCTTATGATGTACTTCCCATGTACTGCACTGCCCGCTCCCCCTTACCCCAGCACGTTTCTCCTTCCCCACTTCCCATGCACTGGCGCCATTTCAATGTCACCTGGTTTATCAAGATGGTTGTCTCTATCTTCACTCTGTTCCCCCTCCCCGGACTCGTTGCACCTTCAGACACTTGTGTATAGGCGCATTATGAATGCCATGTCATTTGATATGGTTTTATGCCATGCCCTTCACACATGGGAGGAACAGTGTTGTGTTTATTAGGATATCTGATCTGGTGGCAGCTCATTGACGCTCAGGCCATGACACGTCTGGGCAGTGTCTGTTCATGTGGCACACATTGAGGCTGCTTTTTATTCTGTAATTGTGTGACTAGTTCTCCATGGGGATCCTTGACCTCACTTTACCTTTAACTTGTCAGATGTGTATGTTGGGAGATGGTTGTAGACAGGAATTGTGTTTGAGCAACTGCCACACTCAAGGATGTGGCCCAGGTGTATCCATTTCTTTGTGTTTGCAGGATACATTTTGCCTTGGATGTTCATGGTGGTGTCACAACATGGCAGTTAAGGTGCACGACACGCCATTGATGGAGTGATCATGTGTCACCATGTCAGCCTCCTGCATGCAGGTGATGTCCGGTCTGGTGGGGGTTACCTGCAGGGTGGCGTCACGGGTGATGGGGGCGGCGGTGGGGGTATCCCATGTAGAGAGGGCTGCCTGCAAGGTGGCGTCACGGGTGAGGCGGGTGGAGCTGGGGGTGTCCCATGTGGAGAGGGCTGCCTGCAGGGTGGCATCACGGTGATGAAGGTGGGGGTGGTCATGTCCCATGTGGAGAGGGCTGCCTGCAGGGTGGGGTCACGGGTGATGGGGGCTGGGGTGTCCCATGAGGAGAGGGCTGTCTACAGGGTGGCATCACAGGTGATGGGGGCTGGGGTGTCCCATGTGGTGGGGGCTGCCTGCAGGGAGGCGTCACAGGTGATGGGCGTGGGGGTGTCCCATGTGGAGAGGGCTGCCTGCAGGGTGGCGTCACAGGTGATGGAGGCGGGGTTGGGAGTGTCCCATGTGGAGAGGGCTGCCTGCAGGGTGGCGTCACGGGTGATGGGGGCGGGGGTGGGGCTGTCCCATTTGGAGAGGGCTGCCTGCAGGGTGATGTCACGGGTGATGGAGGCGTGGGTGGGGGTGTCCCATGTGGAGAGGGCTGTCTGCAGGGTGGGGTCATGGGTGATGGGGCTGGGGTGTCCCATGTGGAGAGGGCTACCTGCAGGGTGGCATCATGGGTGATGGGGGCTGAGGTGTCTCATGTGGTGGGTGCTGCCTGCAGGGTGGCGTCACGGGTGATGGGGGCTGGGGTGTGTGTGTCCCGTCAGAAGGGGTCTGCTTCCAGAGAATTGCGTGGTGCAGACGCAATATTTGGCTGTGGTGCTGCCGCGGATCGTGGTGTGATTACGCTGCGGTGCGGGTGGGGTACGTGCAGTGATTTCACGTGATTTGGCTGGGGTGCAAGGAACACGCAGAGTTCTCACAAGATTTGGCTGGGGGGGTGGCCGGGGATTGCGAGGTGTTTTTGCGCGATTTGGCTGGGGTACGGCCAGGATACGCGCGCAGTGTTTTGCCGCGATTTCGCTAGGGGGGCTGTATGCTGGCATAGGGATGCCCGCATACAGCCTTGCGCTGTGCGGCGCTTGCGCCTTTTCTGCGCAGGTTTCTATGAATCAGGCCCTTTGTCTACTTGCATTGATGCGACTGTACAATTGTAAAACGGCTTGATATCTTCTTCATTATTTCTGTAGCATGAGTATCTTCATCTCGAGCCCGAAATGTTTGCTCATCTTTGATACCTCCTCCTTTGATTCCATAGAATGTCTGTGCTCTTCAGGCTCTTCTTATGAGTGCGTCAGTTCTGCTCTGCATGACGTCACCAACCTCCGTTCCCGCTCGTTTTTCCCACTTCCTCCGGGATTTCATTCAAATGGCCATCATATATTTGTGAGTGCATGTATGGCTTCCTCAATGGGAATCTTACTTCCATGATTCTTTGCGGTATAGGTATTTTCACTGGTACTGCACGTGTCTTACACTCTGGCTCCCAACATATAGGCATCATGGGGGAGGAGCTTTGGGTGGTGGTACTCGGCTCCACCTCTACAGCATGAGAAACGAAGTGGAATGCTCTTCATTATGAAAGTCGTAATGTTGTTTGTTCGGGAATATTGCTGGCCCTCTTACTTGTCTGTATGTCTTCCGAGTCACGTAGTGTGAAGGCTGAGCAAATAGACAGCCAGCAATATGGGAGCCATGCCTGCAAAAAATAGGCTTGTGTTGTTGGCGTCACTGTTGTTGCCAGAAGATTGCACCCTCACCCTGAAGACTGCAACTGGCTGCAGTCATCTCGACCTACTGGTATGCATACCATCCCCGGAGCCTTTGCCTGCCTGCACCGTTGGCCTACCCAGAGACCCTTGTTGCCCGCTGACCTTTGCTTGGCCCCCCAAGGTTAGAGGGGGTCAGTGTCAGCTGTATGGGAGAGAGACCGAGAGGGTGCTGGCATGTTTTATTTTGTGTAACATGTTTCTATTGCACATTTTTTAAACATAACACATTTCCATGAATGAATACACAAATCATTGTTCATTTCAGAAAATGATCCCTGCCCTCCTCATTAATTCAGAACCCCATAAGTCAGTACCATTCCAAATTGAGTTTATCTCGTTAAAATCTTTTCCAGTTCTTTAACTACTTTTTTCTAGATGTTTCTCTCTGAAGGTTATCCAGGTCGAATCAATGTGCCACTAGTTGTATCATGTAACATAATAGTGAGTCTCTCCACCTCAAAGTTGTCTATTCTCTTCAGTGCCCACTCTTTCTCTGTTGGCAGCCCCTCCCTTTTCCAATGGATTCCCAAACATGTTCACACTGCTAGAAATAAAAAATGCTCCATATGCTGTGTGCAACTTTGTTCCCCTTCAAACCCTTGCAGACCAAAGAGTTGTATCATTGGGTCTAATTCCCTAAGTGTCCCCTCTAGGTCCTTTATCCAGCCTAGGACTTCTTTCACATAAGCCCGAACATTTTCATATCCCCACCACATGTGCCAGTAGGTTCCGACTCCCCCACAATTTCTCCAATACCCAGGGTTTGAGGCAGGGGACATTCTAGCCAACCTCGCAGGGTCGTTTTTCCACCTGTGTAGTAATTATAATAAGTGCTAAGAGCATCTATGTTCATCCTGAATTCCCATAAGAAATCATTTTATGTTCCGCTCACTCCTGCAGTTAATTGTTAATTCATGCATTTTGTATTGGTGCGCAATGGATCTCTTATGGGCGTTGGTGCAGAGCTGAGACCATAGGTAGTTGGAAATTTCCATCTGAAGATCACATCCCCCTATCTGTCTGGCCCTGGTGATCACTCTGTGGAGTTGCTAGATGAGACCTTTTTAGCTGGTTCAAGTATCTAAGATCTTCTCAAATGGCGTACACTCTTTCTGGAGTTCCCCTTTCCATTTAAGACCTGTCAGGACTCTCTTCAGTTGCATGTACATCAATACTGAGTTCTTCATAATGTATAAGTCCTCCTTCAACTGCTGGGGGACTTGAATTTCCCCTCCTTCTACTGCCTTACCCTCTCCACCCCGCCTCATACCAGCTTTGGAATCTAAATGGATCTATGATGGCTGCTCTCACAGGAGGTGGGGGGGCATTGGTGAGTGAGTGGAGATGGGCACGATCTATGATTTTCTGTCTTTTTTCCCTTCCTCCATATTCCCCATAGGCACCCTAAGATGCCATGATTTCTTATCCTTTTGGGGAGCCTGTCTGCCACCACCCAAAGCCACTCCCCCACCAATTGGTTCTCCAGGAAGACGTATTGTATTCCCCTATTGTTCCACAGTTGTGCCACCATAACCCTCAACTGCGCCGTCATGTAGTACAGGGATTGAAATAAGGATTTGATGAGCAAGAGATAAAAGCAGCTCTTAGGTATCCAGCATCGCAGAGGGTGCAAGAGCTACCTCTGTGGAACAAGGAGCTAGTACCTTGGGTACCGCAAATGTAACTGACAGAAGATGAAAGACATAACTATGTTGATTACATATGACCTCTTATGTTATTAACAACTTCTGCGTGTGTCACAGTGTTCCATTATATACATTCCCAAACACAGAGTTCATGTCAAATAGGTATGTGTATGTCGTACCAGATGACCTAGGAGTCAAAAGTAGCTGTTGATGTCAAGCCAACTATGCTCTCTTAGGCTATAACCAGGAGCTAAATAGCTCAGTTATTTTGAACCCTGTAGTAATTCTCCATATTGGGTAGGCCCCCTTTTCTTCTTGGGCAGAGTTTGGGATTGGTAATTATTCTAGGTTTCTTCTGCTTCTATATGACTTATATGTTTGATGTCCCTTAGGTTCCCTAACTCCCTCCCCTCCCCACCGAACCCAAGCCCCCGGATGCTTTCTTTTATTTAAGTATTTATTTATTTATTTTTTCTCTTGCTTCTCTCACCCCTTGTTCTATTCTCATTTACCATGTTACATTTCTGTAAATATGGTGTTTTCTTTTTGTATATTCCGCAGATTCTGAATTTTATCTTTTCATGTAAAACAATGGCTTGAATCTTTCCGATTATCACTGTTTTATGTATCATTTGTTCTTGTTTCTGTCATTAATGTTAAAATTATAATAAAATATGTTTAAAAAAAATAAATGTAAGTATTTTCACCTTTGATTTGTTTTTGGTCTTCTCTTGGACTCCCACTGGGAACATTTAAAGCAGAACTAGAATTCTGGGGAGCACATGATAAAAGGCCAGATGTATGTTTGTGCCTGTATGTTTGTCCGAGGCAGTAGCTTTGCCTGTTGTCACCACTAGAGGGAGCTGTTGGCTTAGGATATATAGTGGTCCCACTGTATTAATGAAAGCCTGCACTTTGGCCCGTGTACACAGGCCTGTGCACTAGTTAATTTTTAAAGAATGTACCCTTTGCAACCAGGAGAGGTTGAGCTTGGACCATGCGTTCAGGTCCTCGTACACCCCCTTAAGCAAAGGGGGGTAGTTTGCATCAAAGATATCCTCCATCTTCCTGGTCAGGGTAACCCCCAGATATTTAAGTCCTATCTTTTGTATTTACAAATCCCTTGTATCATCCCTTTTCACCTTGCGTAAAGGAACAATATTGACTTCTCCATGTTTATTTTGAATCCTGGTAGGTGGCCATATATCCCAATCTACCTGAAGACCTCTGGTACGGACAAGAGCAGATCTTTAAGGTGAAGGAGGATATTGTCTGCAAACAGTCCTATTTTGAATTCATCGCTCCCTACTCTGATGCTTCTGATGCCATGGTTTAGTCTCATCTTCATCGCAAGAGGTTCAAGGACTAGCATGAATAGCACGAGCCAGAGTGTGCATCTCTGCCTTGTTCCCCTCTCAAGCCTAAACCATCTTGATCTTTTCCCATTCACTATCACCTGTGCCTCCAGGAGTTGAATATAGAACATCTATCGGTTTCCTTGTGCGCTGCCCAAATTGGAGGTTTCCAAAACTGCGAAGAGTAAGAAGCAGCTCACATGATCACACTCCTTCTTGGCGTCTAGGGAGAGTAGCACTGGATCTCCTTGTTCCCCCAGGACCATTCAATTAGGTTCAGTGTTTTATCAACTGCATCTGCTCTCTGTTTCCCCCTGATAAACCCCTTCTGGTCCGTGTCTATTAGTATCGGTAGGACCTTATTCATTTTGATTCTGGAGTCCAGTAATCTCACAAACATTTTTTCATCAACATTCAACAAAGATATTGCCCAAAACGCAGCACATTAGGCTAAAACATGGTTGTAGACATTCCTGAGTGAAAGAAGTTCCATAGAACCGGGTATTTGACCCATGTTCATTCTCAGTAGAGGGGTTCCCACACTCTCGTTCATTCCTGGGGGTCCTTCTCCTCTTTGTAGCGAGGTGAGGAGAGCCTTCTGAAACAAGGGTGGGTGGCATAACACCCTTTTCCATAATGTCATTAAATAGTTTGGCTAATTGTAGCACTACGGTGCCCGTATTGCTTGAAGTACAAGACCGTGAAACCTTCCTCCCCAGTGCCTTACCAGACTGTATGCCCTTTATTGCCCCGGCTACCTCCTCACTAGTATCTCGTTATCCAGTATAGAGGAAATCTCATTATTTTATCTTGGGAGTCCAAATCTGCAATGTATTCACTTGTCTCTTCACAGGAGGTATCTCCCTGTTTCCTAAATAACTTCAGATAGAAGGCCAAGAAGCACTCTGATATTTCCTGTGGGGTGTCCACCAGAGTTCCCTCCCTGCCTGTTATTTTATCTACCCTTTTGTTCATCCTCTGGGATTTTAGTTGCCTCATCATTTTGGATATTTGCAAAGCAAAAAGACTGTATTTCACTCAGACGGTCGAGTCAGCCCTCTGTCTACCTAAAACTCTTTTTTCGGTGGTTCGCTCTCTTTCCTCTTCTGAGAAAATTACTCCTGTTCTCCATTCCACTCAGGAACGCTGTGATTCTCTTGCTCAATTCTTCCGATTCAAGATCGATACCATTCGTACTGCCATTCAAACTTCCTTGCCGCCTTCAACCTCTAATGGTTGTTCTATTTCAGCAGGTAGTACTACTATAGTTAAAGAATGGTCTACCTTCCCGCTATTTTCTGAAGAAACAGTTATGGGGGCCATACAAAGGATTAAATCTGGTTCTCCCTCCGATGTGATTCCGTTAGCAGTTATGAAAGAAATTCCCAGCGATATCCTTACGGAACTTACTGCATTTGTGAATATCTCCTGCCAGACAGGAACTATCCCAGCTGAACTTAAAATTGCTACTGCTATCCCTTTGTTAAAGAAACAGTCACTTGACCCTTCCCTCCTTTCTAATTTCCGTCCTATTTCTCTTCTTCCGTTTTCCATGAAATTGCTGGAATCCTTGGTCTCCCCTCTTCTCTCTTCCTTTTTAGAGTCATCTACCCTGCTTGATCCTGCCCAATCTGACTTTAGGCCTGGTCGGGGTACGGAAAGCGTTTTGGTGTCAGTTCTGGATGACATGGCCAGTCTGGTGGATGCTGGTGGTGTTGGGGCTCTGATTTTGTTGGATCTTTCAGCAGCCTTTGATACGGTCGATCATCCCATCTTGCTAACCCGCCTGTCCCAGATTGGGACTACAGGCCAGGTCCTCTCGTGGTTCTCTTCTTTTGTGTCTGATTGCACCAAGGTGCTTTCTCTTCCTCCTTTTCTGTCTCGGTCCTTTGACCTCACTTGTGGTGTGCCACAGGGTTCGGCCTTGTCACCCATTCTCTTCAATATATCCATCTGGCCGACACCCAGTTTCTAATTCGTCTGGATTCAGATCCTACTGAGGTGTCGTCATGCGTCCACCAGTGCCTGGCCGCTATAGGGGAGTGGATGAGCCGGAACTGGTTGAAGTTGAATGGTGACAAGACAGAGGTGTTGGTGGTTGGTGCCCCCCCCCGATCCTTCACTTTGGGTGTCCTCTTTCTGTCCCTCTTCTTTGGGCTCTCTGCCAGTCCCGGTGACAAAGGTTAAGAATTTGGGTGTTATTCTCTCTGCCTCTCTTTCAATGCACTACCACGTCTCTGCTGTGTGCAAGACAGGCCATTTCCATCTTAAGATTTTGAAAAAGGTTCTACCGCTTCTTCCTGCCACTCTTCATCCTCCAGTTGTTGCAGCCATGATGCTTAGCTGTCTGGATTACTACAACTCGCTGTATCTCGCCCAACCTAAGGGCTTAATCCAGCGGCTGCAGCGCCTTCAAAATCTGGCTGCTCGTGTCACTACAGCATCTCCATATGGAGCTCATAGTTCCCCGGTGCTTCTTGCTTTGCACTGGCTCCTGGTCAGTTGTAGAATTGAGTTTAAGTCATTGTGCATTGTTCATCGAGCACTCCACGGACTGGGAGCCGAATATCTACAGTCTAAGTTTGTTCGCTATCACCCTGTTAACATGCTGCGCTCCTCCTCAGCGGAACTGCTGGTAGACCCTTCATACCACCGCATACACATTGGAGGCCGGGGCTTTTCAGTTGCGGCGGCTCAAATGTAGAACAACCTCCCTCCTACTATCAAGGCTATATCCAACCATCTAGCCTTTAGAAAATCTCTGAAGACCCTGCTATTTTAATTCTATGTGGTTCTTTCAGCTGTTCTCTTCACCTACTCCTCAGCGCCAAGATACCTTGGGTAACCGCGCACTTTAAAAGTTCAATTAACATAACATAACATCAGCATAGTCCCAGCCTTATCACCTTTCTCATAGAATTTCTGTTTCAGAATGCATATTTTGTGGAAAACATCTCCAGAGCTAACTCTTTCAGTTCCCCCTTTTCCCTTTAAAGTCGATACTTTGTCTCCTCCACTTTTCAACCTTTGTGTCATTATGACCTCAAGTTCCCTTATCTCCCTCTTAAGTTTCTATTCCACTATTTCTCTCTTTTTTAGTAGCCCCTGAAAAGTCACTTTAGCAGCCTCCTATATCACACTATTTTGAATATCCCCCTTATTAGTCTCTATAAAGAAGAGTTCCATCTCCTCCTTGAGGTCTTTCTTGAACACTGCATCTTTCAATAAATAATCGTTGCATCTCCAGGACTTATCCCATGCTACTTCTATCATATAACTTGACAGTGCTCCATATTCTTGAGCCTTATCCATCAGAATTTGGTATATTCTCATGATTGTGTTGTGGGGAATGGAGAAGAACGAATAGGCTTTCTTCTTAGAGTTTAGTTCCCTCCATAAAGTAGGTATTTATCTAATAGTCACTTGAAGCTCCTAGGTTCACCTTCATTCTCGCTCCCCTCCTTTTCCCTTAAAGCCCATCTATCTTCGTGACATTCTGTATACATATTGAAGTCTCCTCTTATGTGCAATAAGCCCTTTACCTATTCCAACAACTCCCCTAAGGCCCCGTCTCCGAAAGCATATTGCCCTGTTGCCCCTGGTTTGGGCTATATATGGAGCTTAACGTTAATCCTAAATTCCCAATCCACCCTTTAACGGTTAGTGCCCTTCTCTCCAGGTTTTTCATTATTTTTCCTTCCAGGTTTATTGTTTTTCTCAAGAGGATCCCCAATCCTTAAGCTCAGAACATGTGACCAATGTGCTTTCTCGGGATTCTGTGCTCTTTTTCCTGCCTCAGTCTAGTTTCCTGCAGGAACAGGACATCCCATCCGTTCCTCTCAAATTCTCTTGGCACCTGCGCCATCTTGGTTGGGGAGTTCAGTCCCTTCATATTTAGTGTGGCTACCCTAAGTAGCCCCAGTTCCAATAGCACTTGTATTCCTGTCTTTTTGTGTGTTCGGGGGTAGTTGGCTGAATTATTTTCATCCTCATGTTCAATTGGTTCCTGAAGCTTAGTTGAGTCAAGTTTACCAGAGGTATAACGTTTCTCCCCTCCCTTTCATCGCCCACTCCCTATCCTTGTTCCCCAGCAGATTCGCAACCACAAACATCAGGGAACATTTACCCCAGCGAGACAACCTGCTTTGCCTCTGGCTGCCAAGGTTGTGCTTTGCCCCTACGCCTCCCTTTCGTTACACAGATCCATTCTCCCCTCCTATATGCTGCACACAACTAAAAGCAATTATGTTACACTTCTTATAGTAATCAACTCCGCCTCGTTGGTGATCCTGAAGTCTTCTCCACCAAATTCAAACACCAGCGCAAAGGGGAATCCCCATTTTTACCTAATTCCCTTCAAGCTTAACCAAGTCGTGAGCTGTTAACATTCTCTAATTTTCATGAGTTTAAGCCTGAGAGATCCTGAAAGATCCTTATTTTGGACCTGGAATACTGTATCTCATCCTTCAGGCGGACTTTCATTAGCTCTTCTGTTTTTTGTGTGTAGCTTAAGCATTTTAGCACTACAGATCTCGGGCCTTTCACGCTGCCCCCTCTCCTGTGCGCTCTCTTAATGTTTATGGCCCTCATTACGACCCTGGCGGAAAGCGACTGACCGGAGCGCCACAGCGTAAATAGCGTTTCCGCCATTGTACGAAGGAGCAAAGTGCGGCCCATTCCGACCCATCGGGCACGAGCACCACGCCACGGCGGAAGTGCAAAGTCCGCGATGGCGGAAATGACCCCAAAACGGCCCACACCGCCGCCGTACGGCGCCCTAGGTGCAATACCGCCACCCCACTTAGCGGTCACCGCAGTGTGCGCCTACCGGAAAGTACGGTGGCCGGAAATATACGGAAACGGAAGTTAAAACATGGGCCCGGAACGGGAAACATCCCGGCGTACACCTATAAAAACACCAAAACCACACAACCACTAAAATCACTACCCTGAAACACACCCCAACCCGTCAACCACCCTAGCGAAACCACGAAAAATGGGAAAAGTAGCGAAGAAAGCGTGCGACCGCAAGCGGCAGGTCCACTTCTCCCGTGAGGAACTCACCGTGCTAACAGAGACCCTCCAGGAGAATGCAGCCGTCGTCTTCTCCACGCAAATGACCAGGACGGCACTTGCAAACAAGAAGGCCATATGGGCTCTGGTGGCACAGCGGGTAAGTGCGGTGGGGACCGCACCCCGCACCCCACAGCAATGCCGCAAGCGATGGGACGACCTGCGGATACGCGTCCGCAGCATACTCTCTGCCAACCGCAACATTGCCACAGCCACCGGGGGAGGTCCTGAATCACCCATCAAGTTGACCCCCTGGGAAGAAATCTGTGCCTCCACCATCGGAATGGAGAGCATAGAGGGAGTCGGAGGGATGGAGAAAGGAGTGCAGACATCCGAAGATTCAGGTAGGAGGGCCAGATAAAACAATGCCAAATCCACAAAGTCCAACCATGTGAAGTACCATGCGTCCACATAGTGCAACAGAAACACATGTCCAGGAGAACGTCCACACACATCGGCCTGAAAGCGCACGTCAAAACCCACAATAAATACATAAATAATTAAAAACCCCTAATACACGCACTACACGTGCAGCAGGCACACCCTAACTGCAGGCTGCCAAACAACTGCACCCTCACTCCACACACAAATCAAAGCACCTCCAAGACCCCGACCCAAATCACCCTCAGGTACCACCCCAATGCATGTGATACAATGCCATTCCAATTCCCACTGACCCATCAATAACCCTCGCCCTCCTTTACTCCACCACAGGGTCCGATCCAAACGACGAGCTACAGGACACCCCTACCAGCACACCTGCAAAGAGGGCCAAGACCAACGGCCAGAGACCCTCCACCTCAGCTGCACGCATCAAGACACGGCAGCAGCACAAATCAGGTGGCAGCACAGAGGAGGGAACATCAACAGGCACCCCAGCAGCCAGCATGGCCACAACACCACCACCACAGGTCCCCCCAATGGATGCCACAGAAGGCACTGCCTCTGGTGGCAGCAGCACCATAGGTGACACCCCATTGATGGCAGCATGCTCGGACACAGAAGACGGGGATGTCGAGGTCAGATCCATCCATGACCTGTCCCAATCCCCCTGTCTGTCCCCTCCCGTACAACATGAGGATACCACGCAGGTGCAGCCACAAGACGACGACTGGCCATCCCCCACAAGCCCTGTGGCAAGGCAACATGAGGACAACAGCCCCTCTGTGACACCACCGCAAATGGCCATGGCCCAGCAGAGGCAACAGTCCCTCGACAAGTTAATCGTCCAACAGCAGCAAATGGCCACACTCCTCAAGGGCCATGCCGATGAATGTGGGGGCACCAAGGCAGACATAGAAACATCAACAGAGACACTTAGGGCAGAAATGGAGAGAGGTACAGAGACGCTAAGGGCACAAATTGAGAGTAGCACCGAGAGCCTGAGAGTCCAAATGGAGAGTAGCACCGATAGCCTGAGGGGGGAACTGCATGCGACGTCCAAAGACGTATGTGCCGAACTTGCCGCAGTGCGCCGTGTGCTCACTGAGCTCTCGCAAACCCTTAGGGACATGCATGGACGTGAGCAGGCAGACACATCATCCGTTGCAAGTTCCGTCCAGGGCAGCCCCCAACGTAGATCTGGAAGGAACCTGCGCTCCACAGGCAGGGGTGCCCCTGATACCCGCAGAGGGGGCATGCAATAGCGACAGCCCACTGACAATGAGCATCTTTGGACACTGGTGTTCGGGTGGGAGGTAGGAGGGTGGAGGGGGTGTGTTGGGCTCACTTGGGTGGCGGGTCGATAGGGTGTTCAACATGATATCACATATGCCATAAAAAGTGCACGATCAACCAATGAGAAGTGTGGACATTGATCCTTGTGTACTAGGCCATCATAGGCGTACAGTCCATATTGTGCATGTCCCAGACACACGCAGTGCCACGAGTCCCGTGTCCATGCATCAGCCACCAGGCGTGAGTGCTAGAAGCATACATCAATGAGATGCTGACGAATGTCACGGCCCTCCGGTGCCTCGCAGACTCCATGAGGTGCTGCCACATCCCCACCCTCATCATGACCATCATCAGGTGCTTGCAGTTCTGCGTCAGGGGGCATGGGCACATTTCTACGTACGCACATGTTGTGGAGCATGACACATGCCATCACCATCTTTGCAACCTTCTCATGGCGGTACAGGAGTGCCCCGCCAGACCTGCTGAGGCAGCGGAAACGAGTCTTCAGTAGGCCGAATGCCTGTTCTATGACTACACGGGTACGTGAGTGGGCATGGTTGTAGTCCTCCTCATGCTGGTCCCGTGGGTTCCGGACTGGTGTGAGGAGCCATCTCTTCAGTGGATATCCAGCATCACCTGTATGTGGACGAGAAACGTATGATGTGGAATGCCATTGATACGTACGCACACCCCCCCCCCCCCCCCTTCCTGGCAGTTCATTGCCAATTCACATACCCCACATCATCATGCATGTAATGAGACTCACCGAGTAGCCAGGATCTGTTCCCTGCGTGTCGTTCCATGTAGCGTGGTATTGTAGAGTTCCTCAAGACCATAGAATCATGGGTTGATCCAGGGAATCGGGCACAACAATGTGTAATGATCCTGTTGGAGTCACACACCATCTGTACATTCAGGGAATGAAATTGTTTTCGGTTGCGGTACTGGGCCTCCATGGCATGTGGGACGACCAATTCCACATGGGTGCAGTCGATGGCACCAATGCAACCCGGTATGCCGGCAAGTGCATGGAATCCCACTTTTGTGTTGGTAATTTCCTGCTCCGAGCGTGGTAGAGAGATGTAGTCGTCTGCGTGCTTCAGGAGGGCATCGAGCACTTGCAATAGTGTCCGTGAGAACAGTGGCTGAGAAATGCCATGCAACTGTCCGACTGTGTGCTGGTAGGTGCCTGTGGCCAGGAAGTGGAGTACAGACACCACCTTCAGTAGGGGTGGGATGGCGGTTGGGCTATCTATCATGCTGACAAGGTCAGCCTGTGTCATGTCCACAATGGCGGCTATGGTGTCCCGGTCCAGACGGTAGAGGGTGTGGATCTGCTCATCAGTGAGGTTGAACGGATGTGCTCGGAGGCGTTGAATTGCGGGCTGCCTGCGTGGTGGTAGTGGCTGTGCTGGTGGGCCTTGCTGGCCCTGCCTTGGCCTCCTCCTCCTCCTGCGTCTCCTCCGTGCGGCTGGTTGTAGTTGGTGTTCGTCTACTTCTTGGAGTCGGAGCACTTGCAGTGCTATCAGGTCCCCCAGGGCCAACATCGCGAGTCCTGCCGGTAGCATTTCGGTGTGGTTGTGGGAGGAGACTGGCTGTGCAATTTATGTGTTTTCAGGCTGTATGGCCTCCACCTGTGGTGATTGATTCCACCTGTGCAAACTGCTCTCCCCTTTGGCCGAGCACGTCCCGCGCACAACGCTGCAATTCGGGGAATTGTATCTTGCTATTGCAATCATGTATTAGTACCCGATGGCCGTGTAAGATTGGTTGATATGTTCATTCTGCTGTGGTCCCATTGTTTCACATACTATCTGTGCAGTCGCGAACAGACTTGTGAGGGGTCAGTGGGACGTAGTACTCGAGTAACGGTGGGCCCTCATGCATCACTGTACCGAGTTGCAACGACGGGCGGGGCGTCCCATTCGTGGGTGAAGGCAGTTGCCATTTTCACACACAGCCGCACTCGATGGGATAATTAGTGATTTCAAACGGCCACAGATGCCTTTTCGACGTGATGTTGCAAATGAGGAATTCGAAGGGCGGCGCTTTCGGTTTCCAGCTAGCGGCGAGGAGATGCCCACAGGTCTGACTGCAAATATAACGTTCTATTGTTCAATGTCCTTGAGACAGGGCCCATGGCGAGGGAGCAATGATTGATATGAATAGTTTGGGATGCGCAATAGCTACGTGGGCGATGAGGCCGTCCGTTCCCAAATACATGTTACTTCACAACACTGGAATTACGGGCTGGGGCACTGTGGATTTAGCAGGCTGCATAACGCACAGACTCAATGGATGTTTCTAATGTCATGTGAGTAATTATTCAGGCATTTTGATCCCGGGATGAGGGAATGATGGATGGATGCATGGGCAGGTGATTTGATACAGAGTTTGCCATGTACAGGGCTTCTTGGGATCTATCCGCCTCCCCTACGCTATGTGATGCAGGGCTGCCATAGTGGGACCATCGTCCATCTGGCCTTGTTGAGCCCTCCCTGTCTCGAGGCGCCCTCAGACACTCGTTTGCGATGGTGTTTGCACCTCGATATAGATGGTTATGAGTCGCAAGTGGTTTTGGGGTGGTGATGTTCCTTTGGAGTGGGCTAGCATGCATATGGCTGTGGATTTCGTGTGATCATTGAAGTGAGTTGTTGGTATGTAGTTCTGATGGCCATTCTGTTCTTTTTCTTTTCTTTTGGTTGACAGGTATCTCCTCCCCTTTTGCCACTGCCATCTGTATGCCACTCCTGCAGATGGATTTTACTCCCGACACCTGCTGCTTCGTGTTAATCAGTGGAGCAGCATTACGATCTTATGGGACGATCGCCAATGGCCCACATGCCCTTACGCAGTACTGGTGGCTCGGAGCAACATTTCGGCCTTTCAGCTGGACTAGTGCCTCCCCATTGGGACGGCCCTGCGGTTCTGTGCGCTTCCATGTTGCCTTTTCGGACGTGAATGTGGCTCTGTGTACCATGGGGGAACAGGGCGACACACAGGTAGTGGCTGGTCATTTCTTGCGGAAGCAGCCCACATTGGTGATTGGTGTTTTGGATTTCATGGCCTGACGGCTGTATGTGCTTGGTGAATTTGATGTGCATAAATATCTATTCTGATTTGGCCCGTGTAGCGTTTTTCTTTGCAAGTGATGTGGCATATGCCTATTTGGGGGGCGATGTATTGTGAGGAGATCTGCATTGGGTTCCAGCTTCGGGGTTTAGTTGCGTGGTACTGTGCTGTGCGCGTTTGCCTACGAAGCCCAGTGAGGTCAGGGATGGGGGCTGCCAATATGCCAGTTTGAATGTTGTCATGCTCAGGGGCGGGGGATTGGGTTTTGTGTAACAGATGCCGGTCAGCCAGGTGGACTGGTTGAATGATGTGGTTTTCGGTATATTGCTGGTCACAGGTGCCTGTGTTTGCGTGCGTTTCTTGGTGGGGGACTGTGGTCATGTCCATTGGGATGGCTTCTGTATTCGTGCCATCTGTGCCCTGCAGCTCCCATTGGCCCCTGTTGTGTTTCTTTTGTTCGTTGGCATGCATGGGTGACTTGTACATTTCAATGGTTGCATTGTGGCTTCATTGCACCTACGGGGAGTTGTACTTTGTGGGCAGGGAGCGGTGTACAGGCACTCAGTGGGGCCGTTTACGGTTGATTCGCGATGCCGTACTTCTCGCCATGGCGGAATGGTACATTCCGCCATGCCTGATGGCGTTAGGTACATGTCCGCTAGGGTCGGAATTGGCGTACCGTTGCACCATGGTGGTGTTTGCGGTTTGGCATGGCGCGCGCGCGCGTGCTTGGTGCAGTTAGCGTTGGCGTTCACTACGGTGTCGCTAATGGCTTCGTACTTTGCGGTGACGGGTCATAGTCGCACCGAGCGCTATTCGATGGCGGTATTGCATTTCCGCCATCGTTTTTCGATTTCCGCCAGGGTCGTAATGAGGGCCTATGTCTTTCCCCACCTCGTCGTTAAAGAGCGTATTTATTATGTCTTTAACTTTCCTTTCAACTTCTGCTGGGGTTTCCCCCTTTACTTCTTCAGCCCCAGAATCCTCTGGTTATTTCTTCTTTCTCTGTTCTCGAGATCATTAACCTTAAGTCCCAGCTATGCTTCCCTTGTTTCCAGATTTACCCGTCTAGCTTACATTTGAATTCTACTATATTAGCGGATGGTTGGTTGTTTTTAATCCCTTCCATACTTTCTTCAGTCTTTTCCTCTCTACCTTGAAGTTCAGAAATGGAACCTTGCATGTCTGATCAGAGTGCCTTAATTTCATGCAGTATGCTCCAAATGTCCCCCTTCGTTGTCTCTTCCAACTTTTCTCCCTCCGTGGTGTTCCTATGTGGGGGTTGTTCAATCCTGGGAGTGACTTCCACCTATCTCCTAAACCTTTGCAGTGCTTGCACCCCTTTCTGGGATCTAATCGGGCTCCTGTGGCCTAAGCTCTCCTTCTGTTCCTCCAGGCCTGATCTATCGTCCCTGTCCCAGACCGGTCCGGCTTTTGTGTATTTCATTAGGGACCTGTCCTCATGCAGTCTCAGAGGGCTCCTGGGTCTGTAAACTCACAGTCTCCTTTAGACAGGTATGGGCCCCCCTCCTGTGGGTTTGTTGCCTTGCACCAGTCTGTAGGTTTGTTTATTCACCGGATGTTGTAGCTTATATTGGATGGCGGTGCTTCCCGGTAGAGGCTTCGCTTTGGGTCTACCCACATACCAAAGCCTGTTGGCCGGTCAGTTGCACCCTTTCACCACGCTTAACATGGATTCCCGAGCACTGGCTCCACGTGGCGGAGAGCATTCCCCAACAAAACTCTGTCTGGTTTTGTTCGATCCAGTGAGTTCCTCCCACTTGGTAATTCCCCTCATGCGCCTTTACTGTCTCTGATCATGAGCATGCTCTATCTCAGGGGTTCTCTATCTCCCCAGGCTGACTTCCTCGTGGCGTTGCATGTTTACACGGCTGGTCTTTGGGTCTTGGCACACCTCGAGCGCTCCTTCAGGCATCTCTAACCTCAGTCCTAAAGTCTTTCCCCCCGACGCCTCAGATCCGGGGAGGTCACAGCGCATGGATTAATGCAGGGCTCTTTCCGGTTGTCCCCCTCCTTTCTTCCAACTGTTGCTCCCTGGGGCTCTGTTCACTGGACCTTGCCTGTGTTGCTGTGCTTAGCCTTTTCTTCTTGCAACCCCTCTTTGAATATGCACACCTAACTGACTGGGGGCAATTTCTCAGCTTTTCGGAGGCTGTGGGTATTGCCTTTATCACTGCATTTAGGGATGGCGAACAAGAGCGAGCCTCAGGTCACATGCCCATCCGGGTGTGATGATTATTCCCGGTACTTACACAGGCTTCGGGGAGAAGACATTTGCATACCTGTCTATCCATCTTGCCAATTCTTGATTCTCTCAAATGCTGAACCCGGCTGAGATGACAAACCCTCGTACCTCCGACAGGAGCAGATTCAGGAGGGTGTTGTTGGTACACATTTTCCTTCCAGGCTTTGAGCTTGTTGATGTATTTTTGCTGGGATGGTCATTTTCGGGCGGCCTGCTGTATATTAGTGGGAAGACCATGTGCAGTCCATGCCACTGTGCCAGGAGCCTGTTCTGCATCATTTGCAAGAGAACCATTGCTTGTTCTCCTACTTTAAACGTACGTAGTTGGACCATCTTATTGTAGGCCTTTTCTTGTTGGTTCTGGGCCTTTTTCAAGAGTTATCTTACAAGCCATCTGACCTTTTCCCTATACTCTCTGGCGTTTTGGATTAGGGGGTGGTCTCTGGTTTGTTGACTGCTGTGCCTTTCTTCTCAGAAGATGTTCAAAGACATCCTTGGGATTCCCTCCATACACCAGTTCGAATGACGAGAATCTGGTGGAGGATTGTGGATTATTTTGGATGGCAAACGGGGTCCAACTGGCCCCAGTTATAATCCTAAATCATAGTCTTCTCAGTATTTGCTACAAAGTCTTGTTAAATGTTCCTACCAGACCTTCCATCTGAGGGTGATAAACAATGCAGAGTATGGATTTTCATTGGGTCCTTAATTTCTCCCATTAGCAAGGACATACAACTGCTCCCCTGGTCTGTCAGTATCTGTGCCAGGAAGGAAAACCCACTCTTGTGAAGAATTGCACCAGAGCATTTAGAATGACCTTTGTAGTGTTGCACCGCTTAGGGAAGGCCTCTGGATATCAGGACGCTTAGTCTGCGATAAATAGGATATATTTGTTCCCTGATTTTGAGGGCCCAACTATGTCCTTGCTGATCCTGCTGAAAGGTACTTCAAAGATAGGTAGAGTTTGCTGAGTGGGCCTTGGCACATCGTTGGGCGTAGTCCTTTGACAGATGCGACAGCATGCACTGCACTTTTTCATCTCAGGGTATACCCCCGGCCAGTAGAATTGGGTGAATTGGGTGAATAGTGTCTTTTTAGTCTATTCAAGGCCCAGATGCCAAGTGGTCAGGTTGGAGATGGCACGTTTCATTACTGCCTTGCTGAACTGTTTGGGTACCAGTAATTGTTGATGGCTAACTCCGTCACCTCTTGCATCTACACTGATTCAGTACAATAGTCTTTCATTCTCAATGAAATGTGGGACCTTTAATGTTTTACTTTTGGTCTCCGACACCAAGGACTTCCAGGTTTGGTCCAAGAGAGGATCTGTTCTCTGGGCTGATACAGACACCACAGACGCTGGATTGGAGAGGCCAGCTGAAGCATGTGCTCTCTTGTGCTTCTGTCATTTCCCCAGGCCCTGCCTATTTTCTGTCTGTCTGTCGTATCCAACACTTCCACCTCTTCAGTAGTTGGAATTAGACTCTTTTCACATATTAGCTGGGCCACAGCTTGCCCCTGATTCAGAACAAATGGGCATCTTCCTATGTTTATCAAGAGTAGCATGACCTTCTCCCAAAAGTCTTGGTCGATCACTCCTGCTACAACCTCTAGAACCAATCCACACATTGGAGCCGCTCTCCCATAGGTTCCCTCTGGTACTTACAACTTCAAGCCAGTTAGAACCATGGCTTGGGCCTGATGTGGAGGCAAAAATAATATTGGGCCATCTGTTTATGTACTTTTCTGCCCCTCTCTCGTGTTAGCTCGGCCATCCATGGCTGCCATGTTAAACTGTGCCCTACTGCCTCTAAATGCCTTGTTCTATGTTGTGCGCATGTCTTAACTGAAATGTATTCTAGGGATGCCGCTAGATGCGACTCACTTCTACATAAACCGCTTCTGACGTAGTTCCGTAGGTAGAATTAGCAACATTAGGCAGACAGGCACTGCCTGAGCCATGTGAGAACAGTAGTAGTTGTGAAAACTGTTGACTTGCTAGAAATATATCTGAACATGTCTGCTGCTTGTTGCAAAGTTTACTCGTCAGGGTGTGAGAACCTTACCAAATGGTGTAGGTTGTATTATGATAATCACATAGTTCACGCTAAAACCACCTGAAACATTGTATAATGTTGCCACGGTATGATTCATAGACCACCCCTACCATAGAAGAACCGTTGTGCATTACTGTATAAATACTCAGTAAGTCAGGGCAGAGGGGTTGCTGTGCCGTATACCGTTCGTTATTTTCATGTCCTGTATTGTGACTTTTCTGTATGTTGCCTTACTGACTGCCATTAATGACGCTTACCACTCTATCTGAAAAGTCTATGATTGATTTTCCACAACACTGTGGTGTGATAGTTCTCCAGCATGGGGTCTGGCATGGATTCACATGCTCATGAATATTCCCCGTCGTCAGGCTGGGAATCCTCGGTAAAGAAAAAACCAGTATCAGTTTCGTTTCTGATCTGTCTTTCGTAGCAATAACCAATCACTGGTCTCTGCGTCATACTGACCACAGCCAATGACTGCCCTCTACCTAAGCACCGCCTCTGGCAGCCATCTTCAGATTTTTACCGCACGTTCATGTGTTGGGATCCTCGTGCTATTGCTCTCGAGCGTTAGTGCTATTTTTTCACGTTTTTTCTCAAAAAATTTGTTTTTTCGGTCAAAAGAGCCTCAAGCTCCACCGACTCTCCATCCGATCAACGGGGACCCGTGTCGGATTCGTCTACGCCCCTCAAGGGTGAAGATTTCGTCGAGCTACGCTTTTGGAGGACTCCAGAAGTTTCTCAGGCCCGGTCATGGCCCAGGAGAAGGGAAGCTCGACGCCCGGAAAGCTGTTCAGGGTCTGCCCTGGATGCCAGCTGCAAAACGTCTTCAGGGAGGACGAACACTCTTTTTGTCTTTACTGCCTACATGAGGACAAGACGCACGTGGAGAAGGACTGTGCGTTTTGCGGCAACATGTCGGAGCGGACCATGAAGGACCGCCATCAACGTCTCGCCAACTGGCTGGAAGGGAAGAGCCCGTCCGGCGAGAAGAAGAGGAAGAAATCCGAGCGGTCTTCTAAGACCTTTGAGGACGCCCCGGCGACGGGGGTCCAACATAAGGCCAAGCACCGCGAGTCCGCTGGCACCGGGAGCGCCGAACGGTCGGGCTCTACGGGCGCCAGGCTGGGCGCACCCTCCCCGGCACCATCAACCACGAGCCAACGCTCTGGGTCGGGTAAGAGGAAGGCTGAGCACCCGGCGAGGCTCCTGGAGAGGCCCCGGTCGAGCTCGAAGGCGGAGGGGGAGCGAGGCAGTGTCCCCCCCCTCAAGGATAAGGCGGTGAGCGCACCTAAGGTGGTGAAGGCCTTAATCCATCCGGCCAAGCCCTCTATCGAAACTGTCGCGGCGGCCCTGGCTCAGCCTGTGGAGGCTACACCAGTGGTGGCGACCTCGGGGCTCAGAGTCTCCCTGCCACCTCGGAGGGAGTCCTCTTTTGTGCCCATCGATAGGACCCCCGTGAAATCCTCTGTGGGGAAGAAAAAGGGGGGGCAGGGCGTCGTCATAGATTCGGCCTCAACCTCTGAGGAGGAGCTGGTCGAGGTCTTAAGCCACGGCCTCGGCGTGGAAGAAGACCGGCCCGTCGGGATGGATCCCGACGCAGGTGACGACGACATCGTCGAGGGTACCGACGGGGCCCCTGATCGCCCGTCGGATTCCCCTCTGCCAGCGCCGCGAGACAACTCGGCGGCCATTTGGTTGGCTATACAGTCCTTATGCTCAGAGATAAGGACGAGACTACCGTTGCCGACGGAACCTCTCCCGTCGGGGGGCCCAGAACCGGGACCTTCTGGGGTTCCCCCTACCAAGAAAAGAAGGATCCACCCTCCGCCTCCTTTTCAGCCGTCGCGCCCCTTCCAGCCCTCCTCCCCGTCCACCCGAGGGGATGATACGGGGACTGACACGGCAGCGACGGGTACGGACGATGAGGTATTCGACGAGGATGTACCGTCGTCGCCTCCCACCAGGGCTTCTCCGCCCGACGAGATTGGATCGTTCCACTCCATGATCACCAGGGCATCCGAGCTTTTCCAACTCTGCCCTGAGGAGAAGAAGAAGGAAGGTTTCCTTTATCAGCGGCGCGAGGCCAAGAGGAAGACGGTCCTCGCAGTGCCTCTATTGGACGACATTTGGGATGAGGGCCTCACCCTCCTCAAGAACCCTTCCACGACGCCAGCTAGAAGAGACCGGTACGAGAAAAAGTACCGGGTCCCGGACACGGCCCCCCCTGTGCCTCCGGGCTCAGCCTACCCCGGACTCCGTCGTCTCCGCGGCGGCCAGGAAAAAAGCGGGGGGGGGGGGGTGCGGCCTCCACATCTACTTCCCCACCGGACGGCGAGGGAAAGAAATTGGACGCTATGGGACGCAGAGTCATCTCGTCTGCAGCGACGACGATTAAAGCGGCCAACGCCTTGGCTATCGTGGCCCGCTACGACAGGGAGCTCTGGTACAAACTGGCTCCCCTGCTGGACTTCTTGCCAGACGACAAGAGGGCAGAGGCCCTGGAGATCCTGCAGGAAGGTGAGGTGGCTTCGGACCACGCCATTACCGTTGCGACGGACATCGCCGACACTGGGTTCCGCCAGTTGGGCAACGGCGTTTGCCTTAGGCGGCGTGGATGGCTCAAGGCTACGGACTTCCGTCAAGACGTTCAGACCAGAGTCCTGGACATGCCCTTCGATGGGAACAACCTGTTTGGGAAAACAGTGGACGATTCCCTTCAGGCCATTAAAGCGGACACCGAGACGGCCCGGGCCCTTGGAGTTCTGCAACAACGACGGACGCCCTTTCGGAGCAGCGGAGGCAAGGGCGCCTCCAAAGGTTCCGGCGGCGGTTTCTCCACCTACCATCAAGCGGCCCGCTCGTCGTCTCAGGAGGCCGAGGCAAGTCTGGCGGACCCCGCCGTCGTCGCCAAGGAGGTCAAGGTGGCAAAGCCTCGTCGAAGCAGGATTGAACCGGCCGTGGGGTTGGGCCCCCACCGAAGCACCCGGGTGGGAGGCCGGCTGGCGAGCTTCGTCAGCGTGTGGGAGTCCATCTCCACCGACCGTTGGGTGCTGGACGCCTTGGCCCGGGGCCACGCGCTCGAGTTTCAAAGAAGGTGTCCGCGCGTCCCCCCCGTGGCCAGGAAAGAACTTCACGTCCCTCAACTTCTCCTGGAGGTAAAAGCGATGCTCAGGAAGGGCGCCATCGAACTCGTCCCAAAGAGGCTTCGGGGCTCCGGAGTTTACTTGAGCTACTTCCTCGTGAAGAAGAAGACGGGGGGATGGCGCCCCATCCTGGACCTGCGACGTCTGAACAAGTTCATCAAGGCGCAAAAGTTCTGGATGGTCACCCTCCAGCACGTCCTGGGTCAGCTGGAGGAAGGAGACTTCCTGTCGTCGTTGGATTTGGAGGATGCCTACTTCCATATTCCCATCCTAAAGGGGCACCGAAAATTCCTCAGGTTTGTGGTCCAAGGGCGTCATTACCAGTTCAAAGCCCTCCCCTTCGGACTACGGTCGGCACCCAGGGTGTTCACCAAGTGCCTCGCACCGGTGGCGGCGCAGCTGCGCCGCGAAGGGATCCACGTCTACCCCTACCTGGACGACTGGCTCATCCGAGCCAAGACGAGGGAGCTCGCCGTGGCTCACACGGCAAGGACCGTCCAACTTCTCACGGACTTGGGATTCTCCGTGAACTACGCCAAATCCCACCTGGTACCCGCGCAAGACGCTCTGTTTCTGGGAGCGAGGCTCAACACAGTGTCCCTTCTGGCCTCCCCGTCGGAGGAGAGGACCAGGACCATCCTGGGCAAGGTGCAGCGGATGTTGGTGGCCGACGCGGCCAGGGTGAGGTCCATCAAGTCCCTCCTCGGAATGATGTCTTCCTGCATCTACCTCATTCCCATGTGCAGGCTCCGGATGCGCCCGTTGCAGGAGTTCCTGGACGCGTGCTGGATCCAAACGACGGGCAGCTTCGAGGAAAGGATCACACTCGACGAGAGTTTCCGACGAGCGATCCGGTGGTGGGGCACCCGCGCGCATCTGACGGCGGGCATGGACTTCCAGACCCCAGCCCACCAGGAGACAGTGACCACGGATGCCTCCCTGGAAGGGTGGGGAGCGCACACCGAAAATCTGCACGCAAGAGGCCTTTGGCTCCCGACGGAGAAATCCCTACATATCAACGTCCTGGAGCTCCGTGCAGTGTTTTGGGCCCTCAGGTCCTTCCTTCCGTCCCTCAAGGGCAAGGTGGTGAGGATCTTCACCGACAACACCACCACCATGTTTTACATCAGGAAACAGGGCGGAACCAGGTCCCCAGCACTGTCCAAGGAGGCGCAGGACCTGTGGCATTGGGCAGTCGCCCAAGGGATGTTTCTGGTGCCGTTTCATCTGGCAGGGATAAAAAACACCATCGCCGACTCACTCAGCAGGGAGCTGCGCTCGTGCCACGAGTGGGAACTACGGCAGGATCTAGTGGATCGCCTCTTCCGACGGTGGGGCACACCCCAGATCGACCTGTTCGCGACGGCGACGAACTCCAAGTGCCGGAGGTTCGCCAGCAGGTTTCCCCAGGCGAGGAGCATGGGCGATGCTTTCTCGTTCCCCTGGGAGGGCCTGTTCCTCTACGCGTTCCCTCCTTTTCCACTGCTAATCCGGCTCGTCAACCAGCTCAAGAGGTCACGGTGCAGGATGATCCTCGTCGCACCTGCGTGGCCGAGGCAGATATGGTTCCCGGACCTTCTGGACTTGTCAGCGTCCCCGCCAATCAAGCTGCCGGTGGACGCGGATCTGCTCTCCAGGGAAGGAGGCGCCATCCTCCACCACGACCCGAAATCGTTGAACTTGCAGGCCTGGCTCCTGCAGCGCTAGAGTTTGGAGGATACGACATACTGGCCGACTGCAGAGAGGTTCTTGCAAAGGCCAGGGCGTCCTCGACTCTTAAATGCTACGGACACAAATGGAAGAGGTTTTCTGTCTGGTGCCACGCACAGAAGATTAACCCTCTACGGATTACGGCTCCCCAGGTACTGCCGTACCTGCTGACGCTGGCCAAAGCTGGACTGGCACACGCGTCCATCAAGATTCATCTTGCTGCGATCTCCCGATACACCAGAACCACGGGCTGGTCGTCCCTGTGGTCTCATCGTCTGGTGAAAGAGTTCATGAAGGGACTGTTCAGATCGTTCCCGCCGGTGAAGGCGCCGGCCCCGGCGTGGGAGCTCAACGTGGTGCTGACCAAGCTCATGGGACCTCCGTTCGAGCCTCTGCACTCGGCCCCGTTGAAGTTTCTGTCGTGGAAAACAGCGTTTCTTGTGGCCATCACCTCCGCACGACGGGTGGGAGAGATCCAGGCCCTTTCCTGCAAGGCCCCGTACTTGACTTTTCACGACACGAGGGTAGTGCTCAGGACGCACCCCTCCTTCATGCCCAAGGTACCGTCGGACTTCCATCTCAACGAACCCTTGGTGTTGCCTGTGTTCTTCCCGTCGCCTTCGTCGCCGGCTGAGAGGACTTTGCACTCGCTGGATGTGGCTAGAGCGCTGAAGTTCTACGTGGACCGCACGAAGTGTTTTCGGAAGACGTCACAACTCTTTGTGAACTTTGGACCTGTCAATCAGGGGAAGGCTCTCTCGAAGGCTTCCATTTCCAGATGGCTCTCCGGCTGTATCATGTACTGTCATCGGTTGGCAAACCGACCGCTGCCTGGCCGTCCGAGAGCCCATTCCACCAGAGCGATCGCAGCTACCACGGCGTTCCTTTCTGGTGTGCCCCTGCTGGACATATGCAGGGCTGCTACGTGGAGGTCGACGCACACCTTCACGAAATTCTACTGCGTCGATCGGGATTCCAGGGAGGAGTCCAGGGTCGGCCAAGCAGTGCTGCGCAACCTGTTCGCCTGAGGTGAGCCTGGTGAGGAGGTAAGATGCTTAATGTTGAGTTTGATGTAATGCTTAATGTTGAGCCTTTGCCACCTCCCGTGGTTGTGCATGTGTGTACTGCTATGTATTCTTTATTCATGAGCATGTGAATCCATGCCAGACCCCATGCTGGAGAAGGAACAAGTTACTTACCTGTAACTGTTGTTCTCCAGCATGGGTCTGGCATGGATTCACATGCGAACCCTCCCGCCTACCCCTCTGCGGCTCTTCACTTGGTCATACTGCCACTTCACGTGCTTCCAAATCTGAAGATGGCTGCCAGAGGCGGTGCTTAGGTAGAGGGCAGTCATTGGCTGTGGTCAGTATGACGCAGAGACCAGTGATTGGTTATTGCTACGAAAGACAGATCAGAAACGAAACTGATACTGGTTTTTTCTTTACCGAGGATTCCCAGCCTGACGACGGGAAATATTCATGAGCATGTGAATCCATGCCAGACCCATGCTGGAGAACAACAGTTACAGGTAAGTAACTTGTTCCTTATCTCTTCATTAGAATAGAAGTCACACCCGGAAGGTCCTGGGGGGACGCAGGTAGGCAGTCAGACTGTGGTCGATAGTCTCACTAATCTCAACATCTTGGGGCCGTGGGGGACCATTGTATCGGGGTCTAACTGGATCCCACTTCTAACACCACCTGTCACACATGGCACAGAAAGCACTCTGAGTCTCAAGGAGAGTTCAAGGATCTTTACTGAGATCTTTGTGGGGCCTACAGCCATCCGTCTCGTCACAACCCTCCTCCCTACCCCCCGCATCTGAAACCCTTAATTAGAACTAATGATTGTTGACCCCAACTGTTTTAAGTTCTGCCTTAGACTAGAGATGGCTCCCTAAATGCGGGCTCACTGACTCCCTCAGCGACTTCCTAACTTTCCCTACTCTCACCATGGTCAGTGTTCTAATTGCAGGTGGGGTCGTGCCTTGCAATTGCTCTGTACGCGTCAACAGGTTTTACTCACGCCCACTGTCATGTTATCCTTCTACTCAAACTACTTTCTCTACCTTAACTCCTCCCTGCCAACCTACTGCCCCTCGGATATTTCACTCCTCTTGTCTGCTGCCTTCACACGCGGATGTTTCCCCCACTCCTACTTTGCCCCTGCTACTACTACTACTCTCACTCTATGACTACTCCTCCTCCCATTCTACTACTCCTCCCACACTACTACTGCTACTCCCACATTACTATTACTGCAATTCTACTACTCCACCTCCCACACTACTACTCCTTCCACACTACTACTCCTCCCAGTAATCCTCCTCCTTCTGCATTATTATTCCTCCTCCCACACCGCTACTCAGTCACCCTCCTTTTACCCTGTAACAGTATTCTCACACTCATACCTTACATTACCCTCTCTGCATACTTGTCTCACACTCAAACACACACTGATGAACCACTATCACTCCTAAGCTAATGCCTCACCTTCTTCAACACCCTTCTCTACAAGCCGCCTCCTTTCTCTTGTTGGTATCTTGGTCGCCTTCCAACTCTGACCTCACCACAATACACCCACAAGTCTTGTTCCCTATGCCCTGATAAAGTACCCTTCTGCGTGTGCTGGTTGGCCATTCATCCCTAACCAATCTTTTTTTCTCTATTTTACCCAGGGAGTGTATGTGAATGGGAAGTCTTTAAAATGGAGGCTTTGCCCCGTCTTAATTACTCCAGGTGGGCTCGGTAGACTTGGTGGTGTTGGAAAATCCTTCGTACACTTCATGCCTTTGGTCATGCTGTTGGGGACTTTCTTGGTAAGTATGGGTTACTTTCCCTGTTGTAGTCTGTGGTGGTCTAATGGATTGTCTCTTTCAAATGCGGGATTGCCAGTAAACTTTGCTGACTCTTCTCTGTGGGTTTCCGCTTCACAGTGGTATGCAGTTACAGCTAGTGTCCCTCTCTATATATCCTTACTGGGGCTGCCCGGGCGGAGGGGTCTCCACGGTCTGAATCTCTGTTCGCGGGTAGCTTTACTTGGGTTCACCAGCTTCTCGTCTCGTATCTGTGGCAGTATCTGAAAACACTGGCGAGTATATGTACTCAGAGGCAAGTCTGGAGACATGGTTCTGTAAAGATACATGCCGGTACCAAATGGGGGCAAAAGGAATTGGGGCCCTCGCCGATGCGGGACCATCCATCTCAGACGTAGGACTAGCTCTGGATTCCCTCCTGGTAGGCCTTCGTTCTTCTGAGAGTACAACAAAAATCAACAAAGACATGGCCCCTCCTTTTTATAGGCAAAGTGGTACAGCTGATTGGTCCAAAGCAAGCCATTTGTCATGGGTCCATTTCAAACTGCTGTAACAATTATCCTTTGCCCTTTGATGTCATAACTAGATTGGTCTGTCTGCTGCAAATGGGGAGATGAGCAAGAGGTTTGGTGGGGGGCTCTAACAGAATCCAAAATTGTGGAACCCCCTGAATGGACTGTACCACTGTCATAGGCTACTCTATGTTCCGTCTTCTTACCTCTGCTAACCTTGAAAGACTCTTTGGTGATCAGCACCTTGGTGTGGACTATGTATTGTATCTTGGCAGGCATGTCTTTGAAGTTAATTCCCAGCCCGTCCCCTAGTGACATTTCTTGTCCTGGGAGAGGAGGGGAAATTCCTTATAAGGAGCATATTTAAGAAGCTTCCTGAACTCCCCCAGAGGATGCCTGTGTGAGGTCCAGGCCAGACAAACATGCATCACAGTTCGGCCATGGATGAGTCACTGATCCAGGGTGACAACTATATGACACTAAATTGCCTTGTGGCTTTATATTTGTGTGATCTAATGGGCCACCCTGCCAAACCAGGCAGTGAGTATCTTTATAGGTTCCTCTGCCACTAGGCCATTTTGAGACAGACAGTTATCCTTTTGGGGCAAGGAGAGTCTTTGACTTCAAAGAGTTCTATGTTGTTTTTATCGAAGGAAATTACTCTCTTGTAATTTACTTTGACAGTATTACTCTTTTTTTTTAAATAGTCCCACCAATACCCCACAGCCCACTACTACCATGCCAATCCCCCTCCCCTCCTACACCCCCTAAACCCTCAAAACACTTCTGCACCGCCTCACTAATTTATTTCGGCAAAAAATGGCACACCCTACAAAGGCCATCCGCCGCCTGCTTGGAGTTTGTCTCCAGCAGGTTGTACTCAGGAATGCACATGTGACCTTTAACCCAGGTTCACTGCCACTGCAAGCAGGGGCTGGGGAAGTCAGAAGACTGTCCCAGCTGAGGCACATGGGTGCACTATGCATTTAGCAGGGAACACTTTATGAAAGGAGTTTTGATCAGCAAAGTCCCTTTTCGGAGGCAGAATGAACAACATCATTTTATGTAATGAAAATCATAAACGTTCAGGCTGTACCATCTTTCACACCAGTGGAATCCCCTAACAGAGATGTCATAGAGCACTGGGAACCCCCACTTTTAATACCTTATTCTCCTCATAACAGAAACACCTACAGAGGACTGCTGATGAACAGTGTCAGATAAGTGTAGCAGTGTCCCGTCACCACAAGAAGATAGTGCATGGTAAGCACATGTAGCCCTATACGCCAGTACATTCAGTTGGAAAACGCAAAGGTGTTGCAACATCTTTAGACTCAAAGGATAATTGGCCAAAGCAAACTGATAACAGAAAACTCTTTCTGAAAGAGCGGTAGAGGCATTCTTCAAAAGAGTTGTTAGTTGGATTTCGCCTCTTGTTCACTGCCATAATAAACAGGACACACTTGTGAAATGCAAATAATTGTTTGCGCATCCGAGGAACACTTTTAAGTAAAAGATGCATACATGTATAGAAAGAAAGGCGCTGAATAGTCAGGACAGTGTATAATGCCTTGGTCAGCCAAGGCTTTGTTCAGATTCTGGAAAGCCTGTACTGCTTCCTGTTGGTTCTCTGTAGTTTTCGGGGTCTGGGTAGTCTGTAGTCGATCAGTTAAAGGTGCCGTCAAGGTTGAAAAATGAGGAATGAATCTCTGAAAGTATTCTACGAACCTCAGAAAAGCCTGGATCTGTCTGGCATTGGTGGGAAATGGTAGTTTGTTTATGGCCTCGAGTTTGTATTGCTGAGGCCTAATGCTACCCTGTCCCGTGTACTATCTCAGATACTTGGTATGCGCGAACGCCACTGCCATTTTGGGAATAATATTGAGGCCTGCTTGCCGTAGCGTGTCAAACACAGCCCTCAGATGCTGCAGGTATGTATCCCAGGACGTGCTGCATACAATAATGTCATCCAGATAGGTTGCTGCATAAGTTCATGCCCTTTCCATATGGAATTCATTAGACGTTGGAAAGTTGCCAGAACCCCATGCAATCCAAATGGAAGCACTGTGAACTGGTATAATCCTGAGGGTGCGGAAAAAGCGTTTTTCTCCTTGTCACTCGAGCCCAGCATGATCTGGCAATATCCCTTCGAGAGATCAATGGTTGTGAGGTGCTTGGCTTTACCCAGCTTATCCAGGAGATCTTCAATTTGTGGCATCGGATAGGCGTTAAACTTGGGCACCTCATTCAGTTTCTGGAAATCCATGCAAAACCTGATGCTTTCATCCGGTTTTTGCACCAAGACAATTGGTGAGCACCATTGACTGTGCAATGGCTCAATCACCCCCATTTCCAGCACTGATTGTTTTTCTTGGTAACGGCTTGAATTCTATATGGCTGTAATCTCACTGTGGTACCCGGCACCATTTTTATTTCTTGATATGCTCTCCCGGTCCGTCCTGGTAGCGATGTGAAGATCTTCTGAAACCTCTGGAGGAGTTCGTCCAGTTACACCCTTTTCCCTTGGTTAAGGTCCTGATTGATACGTATGGCCTCTATCCCCAGATTGTCCCAGCCAAAGTGCATTTCTGTGGTGGTGTTGCGTTCCGTGCTGATGAGTGCTATCGTAGGCGTCGGTTCCACCCACTTCTTGAGTAGGTTGACATGGTGGGTTTGCACCAGGAATCTTCTATCCTCTTGCAGTTCTTTATACGTGACAGGGTCTAGCACTTGTCCTACCGTATATGGGCCATGCCAGACAGCCAACATCTTGTTTTCAGATGTGGGGATTGAGACCAGGAACTTCTCACCCACCTGGAAGCTCTGCCGTCGGGTTCCTTTGTTATACTGGGCTTCTTGTAGCCACTGGGCTTGATGCAGATGAGTGTGAGCAACGTCCTAAAGTTTCTCAATCTTTTCAGCCAATTTGTGAGCATAGTCTGTCAGGGTAACCTTGCTGTGGTTGATCTTCCCATTCCTCTTTCAGAATATCCAGCAGTGTTCTTACTTGTCTGCCAAATAGCAGGTCAAAGGCGCGAATGCTGTGGAGGATTGGAGTGTGTTTCCGAGTATCCAGGGCACCAGCCGATCCCAATCCTTGTCTGTAGGAGACATGGTTTTCCTCAGCATCTGCTTGATGGTCTGGTTATATCTCTCCACCAGACCATCTGTTTGGGGATGGTAAACCGAGATTTTGAGATGCTCTATGTGCAGAGTTTGGCACTCCTATTTGAGGATGGTGGACATAAAGTTAGTTCCTCGATCTGTGATGACTTCTTTGGGAATTCCCACTCTAGCAATGAAAGGCACTAAAACATTGTAGATTTGTTGCATGGTGATGCTCCGCAGGGGAAAGGCTTCCGGGTACCTTGTGGCATAATCCACAATAACCAGCAGATAATTATGCCCATGGCTAGTGGGGTCCAAAGGTCCCACAGTATCCATTCCGATCCGGTGAAAAGGCTCTAGAATCAGGGGCATAGTTTGTAGCGGGGCTTTCGGAATGTTTCTTTTAAACAAACAATTTTATTAATTTTCCAACAGAGTAACTCACAGACTTACATTTCCATTCACATAACATTCTACACCGAAGTATGTCTGTCCGTTCCCGCTACCCCCCAACTCACACCTCCCCACCCCCGGCCTACTCCACTTATAGTAGCATTATCCCTTGCAACTGACTATACTCGATGTCTATATTAGCCATTCTTCCTTTCCTACTTCCCCACCTACACGCTACACTCGGTGTCATTATGTCCAGAGGTTGCTATATCCGATCCCATCTGTTTCCAAGCATCCAAATCAACATCATTCTGCTCTTTCCGGCCTCGATAAGCTGCTTCTTGCCACACTGAGGTTTCTGCATTGGTCCATTTCTGAAGGTCCCCCCACCACAAACGCACCTGCGAGCTTTCCACCCCATCGCTATTCTATGTTTTGCCAGTATGTATGCAAGGTCTTTTAACTTACTCACGTGTCTCATCCGCTTTGGTCTTGCAAAGTCACCCAGCAGACAGGCCCTGGGAGATCCTGTATCTAATGTAATGTCCACCCATGCTAATGCTTCGGCTAACTCCTATTGCGAATCTTCACGCAGGCCAGAACATGTGTACTATGTCAGCATTAATTAGTCTGCATTTCAGGCAGGATTGTTCTGGTGCTTTACTGAACGTTCCTATTTTATTTGGTGTTAGATATGCCCTGTGGGTCACGTACAACTGGATCAACTGTAACCTTGCGTTTCTGGACACCTTGTGGTAAGCCATCGCTCTGCCCCATACCTCATCAGTCAGTTGCTCTTGTAAATCTGCTTCCCAGCTATGCCTGGTCTGTTCTAGCTTATTACCTAGCCTTATCATCAATACCTCGTATTTTCTCAACACTGATTGCCCCCCCTCTGAAATATTGTAAAACGTCTCTATCCACTCATCTTCCTGTCATGCTTCATTTGTACTTGGCCATTTCTGCCTTAGGCTAGTAAGGAGGCTGATATATGTAATATGTTGTCCCAGCTGTACCCCTGTGTCCGTCGCAAGTACTACAAAATCCTTCGGTCTTCCTTTGTTTAACGCATCCCCCACCGTCGCCACTCCCATTGGTTCCCAGTATCTTCTCACATTTAGTCTGAATTGTGCATCTTCCCCTCTAAGTGTCACCAGTGGAACCTGGGGGCAATATGGTGTTACCTTCCCCAGCAGCCGGGCAACCCTTGCGCCACATTGCCCTGCCCAGCTTCAGCAACAAAGTAGGCTGTTTATCTCCCAGCGCGAATGTCCATATCACTTCTTTCAAAAAGAATGGGGCACATGCTGCCTGTAGCAGCTGTGACTCTTGGGTCTGTTCGTCGGACAGCCATTTGGCCACGATCTGCAGTTGGCTCGCCACGAAGTATACTTCGAAACTGGACACTTTTATGCCACCTTGTTCGTATGGGTTCTGAAGTTTCGTGAGTGCCACCGTGCACCTTGAGTTGTGCCACAGGAAGCTCCGGCATATAACATCTAATCTCTTAAAAAGGCTTTTGGAATGTCATACTGGATATTAGCAAAGTAATGGAGAAGTCTCGGAAGCACCACCATCTTCACCAATGCGATATACCGCATGGGGTTCCAATGCCAGGATGAAGAGCATCAGAGACCATGGACAGCCCTGTCTTGTACCCTTACTTAACCGCCACCATTCTGAGTTGATTGCGCCTATTTTCACTCTCGCAGTCGGATCAGTATACAGCAACCGCACCCATTTGATATTTGTGGGTTCTATGCCGAAGCTTTCCAGCACTGCTGTCAGCCATGGCCATCTGACAGAGTCAAACCCTTTAACCAACGTCAAGTGAGGCCACTGCCAGTTGTTGTGTGCTCATATGGGTATGATCCATAATGTGGTGTAGCCTTTTAAGGTTGTCTGTGATGTTTCTATGTGGGAAATACTCTGTTTGATCCAGGTGTATAAGCTTGGCTATTAGGGCTGTGAGAATTTTACTGTCCTAGTTGAGCAGTGAGAGGGGTCTATATGACCCACAATCGGTGCTGGGCTTGTTGGGCTTCAATAGAGGGATGATTATAGACTCTATTAATGACCCAAGCAGTATGACTGTGTCTAACGCCTCATTGAACATTGCTAGCAATGGGGGCGTGGCATCTGGCATGTATTCTTTGTAAAATTTGCTGAGCAACCCGTCAGCTCCATGGGCTTTGCCTGTCGGTAGCTCCCTTATGATGTGTTCTACCTCTTCTAGAGTTATGGGAACCTCTATCGGCCTCCTCTGCGTCTAGCTTGGGAGGGTCTTAGCTTGGGAAGGTCTATCTGTGAGAGTGCCTCCTCTATCTCTGACATTTTATCAGACTCTGGTGACTCCTCCCTCCAGTCCTCCTCAGCTGGGTCTTCGGTAGAGCTGTCCTGTGTGTCCGTCTTCTTCTTCCTTCTGGTCTTCTTTGTCTCTTCTCCTTTTTCGGTCCTTCTTCTTTTCGTGGACATAAGGGCAAGCTCCTCCAGAAGCCACATTGCCGGGGTAGTATACAGCAAACAACTGGGATTCCCTGGGAGCCGACCCCAGTCAGGGAAAAAACCTTGCAGCACTAAAAACCCTGGAGAACCTCCAATTCCAGATGAGTATGTGACGCTTGTCATCGTATCCCAATCCCGTAGGAATCCTTAGACAACAGGTGAGTAATGTTGGTTCAGTTCAGCGCCTCCCCAGAAAGGGTGAGAGCTCGAGAGGTCTTTGGAACGTTAATGCCAGGATATGAGATTACAAGGATGGAGAGGAAGCAGCTCCGGTTCACAGACAAGAAGGAGCGGAGAGCTGTACAACTCCCAGGTAGGTGATAGCCACAGAGGCTGAGAACAGAAAGGAAGGGAGAAAACAGAGCGAACCGGGACGAGACCCGGAAGGGAGGGAGACAGCGCGAGGGAGGTAACCAGCAAACGCACTGAACGGCGCAAGTGAGAAAGCCACAAAGAGCGGGAGAGAGAGACTGGTGAACGGAGAGGAACGGCAGGAAGCAAAGTAGCTACAGAAAAACACAGAATGGGAGCAAGGGGCTCCAGAGGCTATAACTGGCGTCTCACCAACAAATGAGGAAGGTTGCAACGCTCTGTGCTGCACTCTGTCTCCTAGTAAATACTGGCGGTGGCCATTTTGAACAACACTAGACCGTTAAAGGACGAATGCTGGAAAACATGATGGACATCTTAATGGAGTCGCCAACGCTGCCAGTGTTTCCAAGGGCCCAGCATGACACATCTAACATTCTGAGATGTCGCTACATACCTGTAGTAGTCGTAAAAACCTTCATTCACCCCTTCTTGCATCTCCCTTTTCACCCCGCCCTTATCCACAATCAGATGTATCATATCCCGCTTAGTTTCACTCTTGTAAAGACAGGCTAGCAAGCATCGCGGTTTATCTCCTTCCGCGTGCTGTCTCTCCATATATTTCCTATAACTCAGCATTCCTAGTCTATTCCAGTGTTCCAGACACTCTTGTTGTAGGCGGGAAACCTCACATGCCTTCTCTTTCGATCTATCTCCAGTACATTCTATTATTTCCAGTTTAGCTTCCATCTCCCTTAACTCTCTTTCTATGGTGGTTTGTATGCCTTTTGTTTTTGCTATTACCGTCCCTCTATCCACTACTTTAAAGGCCTCCCATAATGTTTCCCCCTGATTCCACACTACCTGTGTTATATTTAAAGTATTTTTTCACCCCATCTCTCAGATGTTCCCGGAACACTGCATCCTTACGTGATTCGCCTCTGAGCCTCCATGTCGGAATACTAGCCCATGGGGAAAGAAACTGCCATGTGATCGCTAGGGGGGCGTGGTCCGAGAGTACCCGTGCCTTGTATTCTGCCTCTTTGAATTCCCCCACTGTCTCTTCTCCTGTGAACACGTAATCTAGCCTCGTGTAGAGATCTTTAGGAGCAGGGTAATGTGAGTACCCCCTACCATGTGGATGCAGCGCCCTACATATATCTGACAATTTGAATGCGTGGAACAGCATATTTAGGGCTTTAGCCAAAGGGGCTACGTGTGTGAATTTATCATCTGATCTGTCCAATGCAAGGTTAAGTGTGCAGTTGAAATCTCCCCATATCAGCGAGCCATCTCTATATGAACTAATTTTGGGACATAATGCACGAAAATAGTCTGCCGTATCCGGATTAAGTGCGTACGTGTTAATGACACTTATTTCCCTCTGCTCCACCAGTTCTTGTATCACAACCATCCTACCTTTTGTGTCTAGGAAGATCTTGAGGACTCTGAACGGAACAGGTGGTGCCCCTCATTTTAGAACCCCTATGGTGGGTGCCGAATAGGATGAGCCCAGTGTTGTGCCCGTCCACTTTGTCGCTAAAGCATTTTGTTTCTCTTTAGTAAGGTGGGTGTCCTGAAGGAGGGCTATCGATTTTCTGGTATCCTAAATATGACATTATTCTATTCCGTTTAATATAGCTGTTTAGAACCCTGACATTCCAGGATGCTATTTTAGGTTCCCCCATTCCACATATAAGTATTAGCATTCACGACCTGTCTGTTGCATGTACCATATCTATTGTGTGTGGATCTGTAGGCTGACCCCCTTCTTGCTACCCCAATTCCACCCCAATCAACAACTGCCTAGCTCAATGCTTTGTGCTCAGGTATCCTAGCCTCTCATTCCCACACCAGACTTGCGTCGAGGTGCACGGAGTGCGGCAGGAGGATACGTAACTGCTAGTATCCTAAAACAACTAAACTAGTTTTGAGCATAGCGTGCTTGCTTTTAGTGCGTAAACAACTAAACTAGTTTTGAGCATCGGGTGCTTCCTTTTAGTGCGTACCCGGCTGGGCACTTCACCAGTGGTTCCTGCGTTCTAAGAAAAACCAATAAAATCAGAAACGGAAAAATGTGCACTTGATATGATATGATATGATATGATATGATATGATATGGTATTTGTAACGCGCCTATACACAAGTGTTTCAAGGCGCGACGAGGCAGGGAGGGAGGGAAACAAGGGGAAGACAGACAAACGATCCTACTAGGCCAGGTGTCATTCAGATCGCGCAAGTGCAGAGGTAAGGGGAAAAGGAGGAAGTGCAGGGGGAGGAGGTGGGGGGGAAGTGCAGTACAAGGTAAGTAGCGTAAAAAATAATAAATAATAAATAAAAAGGGCCAGCTGGTGGCAAGTGCGAGGTAAGTGCAGAGCAAGTGCTGGGAAGGGGGCTGTAGGGATACAGTGACAGTCCCACAGTGCAGGGGGAGCCAGGGAGGCAGTGCAAGTGGAGAGTGGCTGGGCCCTGGACCGAGGTTGCTGAGAGTGGCCCAGATGCAGGTTTAGTGCTGAATTCAGTGGGGAGTTAAGCAGGATTAGCAGGGGAGAGGGAGAGAGAAGGCAGAAGCGAAGAGGAAGGTTTTGAGGTGCTTCCGGAACCGGAGATGGTTCTCCTCAAGTTTCAGGGAGGCAGGAAGGCTGTTCCAGAGGGAGGCCCCTGCTGCGGAGAGAGATCTACCCCCAGCTCGTTGCTTCGAGAAGCGGCTGACCATGAGGGAGTTGGAGACGGATGAGCGAAGGGCTCGTGAAGGAAGATATTTAGGAAGAGAGAGTTGAAGGTATTTAGGTCCCAGGCCCCAGAAGGCCTTGTGGACAATGCAGAGCGTTTTGAACTTAATCCACGCAGCCACTGGGAGCCAGTGAAGAGATTTCAGTCCTGGAGAGATACGGTCCCTGGGCTTGAGGCCAAGGACAAGTCTCGCAGTTCTGTTCTGGATAAGTTGCAGAGGGCGGAGAGTGGAGGCAGGCAGATTAAGATAGAGGCTGTTACAGTAATCCAGCCTTGAGAGAACCAGGGCTCGGGAGACAGTGAGCTTCTGGGGGAAGGAGAGGAAGGGAAGAATACCTCTGAGGAGGTGCAGCTGGTAGTGTGACTTCTTAGAGACGTCAGATATATGAGGAGAGAAGGAGAGTGTGGAGTCGAAGATGACCCCGAGGTTTTTAGCCTTGCAGGTAGGGGCAGGAAGGGGGCCAAGGGAGGCCGGCCAGAGAGCTGCAGGGAAGGAGGAAGTGGGTATGCCGATGAGTAGAATCTCAGTCTTACTGGCATTGAGGCAGAGGTCATTGGCCGCACACCATTCCTGGATAGCAGACAGACAGTCGGAGATGAGGGAAGGAGAGGAGGAGGCCGAGGGTAGCCTGAAAATGAGCTGGGTATCGTCTGCATAGCACTGGAAGTAGGGGCAGAGAGCGGCGATGCGGTGGGCAAGGAGTGCCAGATACTGGTTGAAAAGCCAGGGAGAGAGGTTGGATCCTTGGGGGACACCACAGGTGGAGAAAAAGATGTCAGAGAGGAAGGAGCCCATTTGGACCTGGGAGGGTCGACCGGAGAGGAAAGAAGTCAGCCAGGCCAGAGCCTGACCAGTGATACCCAGGTTATCACGGAGACAGTTGAGCAGGATGGCATGGTTGACAGTGTCAAAGGCAGAGTAGAGATCGAGCAGAATGAGAACACAGGGAGTGTTGGAATCGAGGTTCAGGAGCAGGTCCTCACGGATGTTCAGGAGAGCAGTTTCCGTGCTTCTGGCCGCTCTGAAGCCGGATTGATGGTCATGAAGATTACCAACAGATTCAGCATGGAGGTTAAGCTGGGAGATGGCCAGTTTCTCCAGGAGCTTACCCAGGAAGGGAGTAATGGAGATTGGGCGATAATTGGCCGGGCAGGAGGGGTCGGCAGAAGGTTTCTTGAGGAGGGGGTGCACAAGGGAGTGCTTGAGGGGGGATGGGAAGACTCCAGAGGCGAATGAGTGGTTGCAAAAGTCAGCCAGGGCAGGAGCCAGGGAGTCGATGTGGTCCTTGATGGTTTTGGAGGAACAGGGGTGAACCTGTTTAGACGAGGCTTTCATAGATCGGACTTGTCTGGAAACCTCATCAGCAGAAAAAGGTGGAAAAGCAGAGAAGGAGGGTGGAGGGGCGGCTGCAAGAGAGCAAGAGGAAGAGCCGGGAAGAGAGGGAGGGAGGAGAGAGGAGGAGAGCGAGGACAGGATGTCCTGAGTTTTTGAGATGAAGTGCGAGGCCAGTGCAGTGCAGAGGGCCTGGGAGGGGACAGGAGAGGTAGAGACTGCAGCGGGGTTGGCCAGCTCCTTGCAGATTTTAAAGAGTTCGGCCGAGTTGTTAGATGCCTCAGAGATGCGGGCTTGGATAAGGGCTCTCTTCTTGGTGAGAACGGAGAGCCGGTATTGCCTTTGGAGCAGGCGACAGGCCAGTTTGTCAGAGGATGAACATGAAGCACGCCATTTCCTCTCTGCCACCCTACACTTGCGTTTTAGGGTGACGAGATCCGAGTCATACCAGGAGTTACATTTGGCTTTGGGCTTCAGGCGGATTCTCATGACGGGGGCAAGGATATCGAGAGTATCAGATATAGAGGAATAGAGCATGGAGAGGGCTGTGTCAGGGTGGGAGTCAGCCGAGGGGGGAGGAGGGGGCGAGAAGGTAGCAGCGAAAGCCTCAACTGACACGCGCTTCATGGGTCGGATGACCGAGAAGGTGGGTGGCAGTGAAGAGGGTGGCTTTGCCTGTGGGGTAGGGAGGGAGAGGTGGGAGGATAGGAGAAAGTGATCGCTCCAGGAGAGAGGAGTGGAGAGAGGAAGGGAGAGGGGAAGGTCAGAAGAGATCAGAGCATCAAGAGTGTGCCCTGCAGAGTGAGTAGGCCCAGATGGGAGAATAGAGAGTGAGAGAGAGTTACAGAGTTCGCGAAAGAGACCAGTGGGGGGACAGGAGGCATCGAGGTGGATGTTGAAGTCACCGAGAAAGAGGAGTTGGGTGGTTGAGGACAGGAGTGAGGAGGAGAGGTCAGCCCATTCAGAGAGGAAGGAGGAAATTTGACCAGGTGGCCGATAGATAGTAGCCACGGTAAGGGAATGGCTAGGAGAGAGAGAGAGTCGGCAGACAAGGCATTCAAAAGAGGAGTAGGTCTGCGTAGGAGTGACAGAGGCAGGAATCCACTCAGGGAAGATAAGGGCAACACCACCCCCTGAACGGTTGGGCCTGGGCACGGAGAGGATCTTGTAGCCGTCAGGTAGGAGTGTGTCGAAGCTGGTGGCAGAGCTGGCAGTGAACCATGTCTCAGTGAGACCGAGGACGTCGAGGTCCAGTTCCTCAAGAAGGCGACAGATATCAGAGGAGTGCTTGATGGCAGAGCGAGCATTTAGAGTGGCAATGTGGAGAAGGTTGCCACCTTTGAAAAACTTCCGGGGAGGGGTACAGATCAGAGGTATGCCCTGCGGAGGTGTTAGAGAAGGAGTTGAAGAGGGAGCAAGAGAAGGGGCAGGGAGGGAGGGGAGAGGCAAGGTAGCCGAGGACAGAGGAAGGGGGACAGCGGGAGCGGAGAGGAAGTTGATGAGGCGTGGGAGGCGTCTATCAAAGAGGTGAAGGTTGGCCTGAGGGCCTTGGACCAAGACGGTCCCGTTAGCATAGACATTAATGATGGCCTTAGAGGAGTGGAAAGGGGCCAAGAGGACATCCCAACGGGTGCCACCATTAATGGGAGAGGAGGAGAAAGGAGAGAGCACAGAGACCATGTGAAGGGTCCATAGGTCAGGTGAAGGCACGAAAAAGAGAATGTCAGTGAGAGTTTCCTTGGAGCAGGCGCTCGTGTAGGTGTCAGCGATAGGGAGGCCTGGGTTGGAGACCAGGATGTCCTTTTTAAACTTTTTCCTACCGGATTTAGTGAGGAGAGCAGGATAGTCAATAGAGAAGCAGTTAGAGTAGATAGGCGAGATAGAGAGCACCATGGAGTAGGAGGGGAGGCGGACGACACGAGTATGCAGACAGGAATTGAGTGGAGGGCACTAGTTTAACACGATACAGAGCAAACTTGTATCTCTTATGTGTCACTGTTGCACATGTTAACAGTCCAATGACTGCTCTCCACCGTCGTTGTTCTGCTTCTGCTCAGTACTCTCCAGTTTGTCTCTTTTGCCTCTAGCTTGGTTGTCGGCTTCCACTGGCAGGTTCTATGTGTCCATCCACTTTTGCGCTTCCTCTGGAGTCTCGAAGATGGTTCGACCCTTGTGTATCACTTTTAGTGTGGCTGGGTCTAACAGCATACATTTGAGATTTCCTTCCCGAAGCCTCCTCTTGACTACTGCAAAGTTCATCCTCTGTTTATGCACCAGGAAGGTGTAATCCAGATAAGCAGTGATGCTTGCTGCTGTTCGTTGAATCGTTCCTCCTTTGCGGAAGTGTTCCAGAATTGTGCATCTGTAGTTACGCATTCTGGCTATCATGAGTCGATGCAGAGCTCCAGGAGACGGCCTCTTCGATAGGGCCCTACGTGCCCTCTCCACTGTGAACCCTTGGGTGAGGGCCCCTGGCCTATTTCTTACAGCAGCATGGTTTCTATGAAGTTGGTCGGGGTTTGAACCTTCTTCTCCTTCCCATAGCCTGATGATTCGTAAGTTGTTACACCTCACACGCCCTCCACTTCTTCCACTTTGCTTTCCAGATTCCGCACTTGCTGTTGCAATATTGATACCTCACTAGAATTGACTTTCAGATTACTTGCGTTCGCTGCCACTTCCTTTTCCAGAGTTCCTGTTCGCTCTGACAGCACCCTCACATCCTGCCTCAAGAGGTTCACGTCCAGTCTGATAGTGCCCATTTTAGATTCCAGTGCGGTTTGTAGAGCTGCTATGGCTTCCAAGACTTGTTTGTCCCCTCTTGTCTGGGACCTTTCTCCCTGTGCGACATCTGTCATTCAGCCTCATTCCGAGGCTGGCGCAAAGGGATTACCGGCAAGGTTAAGGACACCGGTGCCGGGAATCCCTTTGCGCCCTATTCCGAGGTCCCTATGCGGCTCCTGCTAAGGCCGCCTGGTTCTACCAGGCGGCCTTAGCAAGAGCCTCAAAGGGTCCAGGGAGCAAATAACGGTACCGCAAATTGTGGTACCGTTATTTGCACCTTCCCCATTCCCATTGAGTTCTATGGGGGCTCAAATGGGAATGGGGAATGGTATTTTCAATGGGGACTTACCGGTCCCGCAAAGGTCCGACTAGACCGGTAAGCCCCCATTGAATGAGGGCGGACTCTGTACCGTTATTGGAGGCAGCCATGGCGCTATTAGCGCTATGGCTGCCTCCAATCTCAGAATGAGGCCCATTAACTGTGTGCCTTCGGATGTTTGCGCTGGTTTTGTGAACGCATCTATCATAGGTTGCTTCGCTTTGGTTTTGTGAGCCTTAGACGCCATGCCTCTCTTGCTTGTTCTGTTATGATCACCACCTTACTGTCCTACTTTGTACAGTGTTTGTGACGTAGGGGTGTGGCCTTCACTGGGTAGGCCAATTCACACTCCCCAGCATCATGTGCTACCAAGCCAATGTATCCGTCGACCTTAAGATGTACTTTGTGATGCCCGGTAATTATTACTCCAGATTCCTGCTAGTGCGTGGTGTGTGCATTCTGGGCATAGGGATTGGCCTTCCTTAATCTTGCGCACTGCTTTCCAGCCCTCCTGGGTTTGTGGGGACTTGTGTTCGCTGGTACGCGCCCTACGACACGGGGTCTCTGTCTTCGTGTCTCTGAGACCCCCACTAATAGTCTTTCGGGTATTGGGTGCACACCTATGCGCTACTGTGCTTGCCACCAGTGTCATCCAGATCCAATTCATCCACCGGCCCCCTCTAACTTCTACTATAGCGCTGCATCCTTCCAGATTTGCATCCTCTGTGGTCTCAATACTGCCCTGTATATATAGCCTGTACTAGAGGTCGCATCCTCTCTCCACAGAAATCTGTGCCCTGCTTATCTGCATAGGTGTGTGAGTGCACTTCCACCTTTGCAGTGCGTTCCACTGCATCCAGGCATGCACCCCTTACATGCTTTCTCACTGTGTTCAGTGCTTCCTCCTGACTTCTCTCTGAAGAGTGCACGTTCGCCCTCGTGTTCGGGCTTATGAAGGTGAGGATCAGCACCTTTGCAGGAGACTGCACGGATCTGTCCTGTTTAATACATGCGCAGCGCCTCAGCGTCTTAGCCCTTCCGCCATGCCCCGGGGGCGCTTCGATACTTCGCCCACCACCACCCTTTAATGCAATTTGGGCCGGGCTCACTTTACATTGGTAGTGTCTCTGCGGCCTCTTTGTTACCTGTGGGTAAGTGGCAGGTACACTAGTGCCACAGTCCATGCTCTGCAACAACTTACATTCCAGGTCTGACGCCCATCTGGTCAGCTTAAATATCCCCACACTCACTTATTCCAGTTGGGAAGGAGACTCTCCTTGACAATTCGAATATTCGCCCTCTGATTGTGTTCCACCTTGCCCCAGGTAGCCGTACGTGGCTTTTAGTCCCAGATGTGCATCTACTGTACCATGTGCTCGTACCCGCTGTGATGTGGAACTGCATATGCTTATGTCACGTGCCTCACTGTATTCGGCACTGTGCTGTGTTGTTCTCCGATCCACCTGATGTTCGGACTGTACATGCTGTGATCGTTCGCCCGACCCTGACAGGCTGTTGTCTATGCTGGCACTTTCCACCATCCGAATGTCCTGGTATTCCTCGCACGTTGTCCTCTGTGTTCCAGACTGGTGCTTATGGCTGTTCCGGCTCTGGTATGATTTCCCTCACGGAAACGGGGCACTCTGTCTCCCCGGCAGAGTCGCTTCACATGGCTTGCCCATCACATGTGCCCGACTTGCAGTGGCCTCTCACTGATCCATGCGCAGCAGCCTCTGGTGTCCTCTCCCGGAGCGGGGATGTACGCTGCACGCCTCACACCTGGCTCACCAGCTGCGTCACCTCTGTGGTTACGAAGTAGCGCTTCACGTCTGCCTTCTATCCTGCTGCTATCCACAGCTGGTCCCAGTTCTTGTAACGCTCACCTGGTATCCACGGGGACGTCACTCAGCCTGTTCTGACCTCTTACGACCTCAAACCCTTCCCTGGAGTCTACTTGACTGGAGACTGGGCCTGAAACACAGGATTGGTAGAGTTTAACTCCCTATTGTCTCTGTGTGCTTGAACCCCTTCTTCCACGGGGTCCAACCCTTCCCTTTGATCCACATCTCACCTTGTTTTCTTGGAAAGTGTGCTCTCCGTCCTGCTTTCAGCACAAGGGCGTGTTGATTGATGCAGGCTCGTTGCTGCCTAGTTACTTCACTGGCAAGAGTCCGACAGGTATGTATAATGAGTTCTCTAATTTCGTTCCTTTCCTTCCTTAGATGATGGCCGGCGTCTGGGGATGGCGACATGCTGCTGAGATGGGTAGCGCTGAAGGTGAGTGAGAGCGCGATATGCGATGCGACCCTTTTGTATTTGTATTGAACTGAGTTCTTTTTCTGTTTTCAGCGTGGATGCCGGTTATGAAGAAGAAATGCGGTGAGTAAGCACGGTATGCAGCACCTCTAGATCTTTCCACGCTAAACTGGAGTGTCTTTTCCCTCTTGCAGATGGATGAGAAGTTCCGGAGACAGAGTTCCCCCAGAGCGGCTGGGCTTCAGGTAAGCGTTTGAAGCTCGTACAGTCTTTAAAAATAAGCAAAGATTTGCTGAATGCTTACTAATGTCTTTTTTCTGTTCTTTTCCCTTTTCCTTAGTAAGCGCCGTGCTGGGATGGGAATGACACAGCCAAAGATGCCCGCAGAACAGAAGAAGCAATGAATGATGGGCAGAAGCGCTGCAAGGTAAGGCTGTTCCTAACGGTGTTCTTGTTCTTGCAGGAGCTGAGCGCATAAGAAAGATGCAGGCCTACTGGAGACCGATCCGAACACGGTGAGTGTGACGCTGCAGGTGCAGAAAACACAAAGCATGTTTCTCAGCCTGGGCGTGGCTTAAATAGTCTCTGCGTATCCCAAGTGTCTCTGGGCTGAACCACACCCGAAAGACTAGACTGCACATGCAGTTCGGGGAACCGAAATATGTGGGGGCATCCATCTTGTCCCCATCAATGCACTACAAGTCCAATCCCCAATGTTATCCTATGGGAGTGAGTGAGTCTGGTGCCACAAGCGCCAAGTCTGACTCCAAGTGGGTCTTTGGAGGGATGGAGAGGCCCTTGAGTGCCATGTAGGTGATTGTGGCCTGGCTCCAGCCTGACATCTTGGAGGGCTGGGGACATGAGGGGCAGGAATCATGACAGTTCTTCACATCACCGACCCGCTTGTGGATTCCTGTCCCGTCGCTTCCGATCACCAGTGAAATGCAGAGGTCTCACTGTGTTACCAGGTGCTGTATATGCACTGTTTTTTGTTCTCTGACCCCCGGTGGCCGCCATCTTAATTCTTCCTCTACTAGCTGGGCCACAACCTTCTCAGCACTCGTTTTCTGTTATGCCTGCATCGTTCCTCACCAGGTGTGATTGTACATATGCACAACCACTTTACATGCCTTTTTGATAATTCATGTGCATGAACGCACTCGTTGGCCTCCATTTCTGCAAAGGATCATTACAGATCTGAAGGTGCTCCTGGAAATACGTCCTACAGCATGGCTCTCAGCCACGCCCCCCCTTCAGAATGTTAGCCCTATTTTTCTTTTGACATTCGCTGCACTGCTGGCAGAACTGCAAGGTTTGTCCTTATACCCCCGGCCAGGATTTTCTGGATAGTCTTTTCCGAGCCCAGCTGTCCCTCTCCCACCTATATATTAGCGACTTCCAAGATGATGGGTCATAATTTGGCGGGTACCATTAACTGTCTAAGAGGTTCTTTATCAGCTTGTGGCACCACCCGGTAGTACAGCCCTTGTCCTTGGCTAAATAAGGTCCTTGCCTTTCTCTTTCTTCCTGGGCGGCCAATCGTGCATTCCGTAGGTCGGATCCAATTCTTGTGCCAGCCGGTAACTGTCGCCCTGTTCATCTATTCTTCAGTCCCCGGTTACCGGCATCGTCACTTTCTCATGCCATTGTTTCTACAATTCTCTTTTCTCATCACGACTTTTGATGGGTCGTTTTGCTCGTGTCTCAATGAGTTTGCCATGAAAGGGGGCATTACCCAACCTACTCTCTTCTATTCTGTGTATAATCATTCGGCCACATCCGATCCCACCACCAGAGGTTCAGGGAGTGCAGGCAGTACAGCCTCTCTAATTTTTAATTGTTCCCCTGCCACTTTCACCTTGATCTCTTTGGTCAGATACGCCTTCACATCCCCATGCACACACTTGATCGAAATCATTCCCCCCAGTACTTTTGTTCCACCTACCAGGTGTGCGCTGACGGCAGTCTGCAAACTTCCAGAATCCACTGTTGCTCTTGTCGATATTCCTTCTACTTCCACCTCATAGGTATAGGGATACTGTGGCCTTGGTGGGTATTGTGGCCCATCCGGATAATTCCCAACCTGGGGTGCGTCAAACAGCCCTATCTCCATAGGTTTGGTTTTATTCTTCTTCAGAAACATCCTAGCGATGTGTCCCCATTCTCCACACTCATAGCACTGAAGATTCCTCGGTGGTAACCTACTAGTACGCCCCACCATTCCTCCCTCCGCATCAGGTTTCCAGGGAACAGCGTTAGCCCCCCTTGCGATTCCGGGTCATGTTGGCCTGGCAGGGGTCAGGCCCAGGCCTTGTTTAGTCATCCCATAAGACATTATCCATCCCTGTCCAGTTTTCTGAAACGCCAAGGCTATAATAACTGTTTCTGCCAAGCTGAACTGAGTATCGGCAAAGCTTCCACAAATTGTTCCAGGATGATTCTCTCTGCCATCTCATTGGTGGTCGTGGTTGCCGTCTAGAGCCATTTATCTGCCAATTCACTCAGTAAAACAGTTGTCGGGGCGTTTCATTTGGTAATAATTTTGTCTTCATCGTGGCTGGGTCGCTCCAGTACTACTTTCTTCATATCTACATAATTAGTATCTCCTGTGGGATTGGCGGCCTGGTAGGCGCTCTGCATCTCCCCTGTCATCAATGGGGCAATGAAGTGGCTCCATTTCTCTTGTGGCCACTGGGCATTCCTTGCAACACGCTCAAAATTGACAAAGAAATGATCTGGGTCCTCCCCCAGTATATACTTTTGTAACACGGTAGCAAGCACCTGATCCTGTCTCCTTACGCTGGCAGCATTTACGAGTTGGGCCTGTTGTACCTGCAGTGCCTGCTGAAACGTCTGTCTATCCGCCCAAGCCTACTGGATCTGTATCTGTAGGGCCTGTAAAGATGGATTTCTAAACTCTGACCTGGTGGCCAGAGGTTTAGGAGACCACCCTCCGTTTAGTGAAACGGGAAACTTCTGGACAAGCCAGACCAATCTAGGTAGCTTGGCAGTCGGCACAAATAGCGTGTCCGTGTAGTCAATAGCCTGCTAATAGAGGGCTATTACGACTTCGCAGGCACGAGCATTGCGCCTTGCCGGTAAGGGCATTACCGCCATGCACGAAAAATGACCTTAGCGGCATCATGCATAGCGCAGATTGCACTACCGGTATGAACCAATGCGGCATTAGCGGTCACCGCTATTAGTGGTCACCGCTAATAACGGTCACCGCAAATAAGCGGAACCGGAAGTAGTGTCATCGCACAGGAACGCGAAGGAGCATGGCAGCCATCTTTAAAAACACAATCCATTGCCATCCTCAGCACACAGGACCTGTGGGACTCTGCTGTTTGTTTGAAAACTTTCAACTAACACACCACAATGCCCAAGGCCCTTAAGAAGGGAGCCGCCCGCCAGCGCAAGGAGCGCTTCAACGAAGACGAGTTGGAGATGCTAGCTGGGACCCTGCAGGAAAATGCTGAGATTGTGTTCGCCAACAGCATGAAGAGAGAGGCCATCATTAAGAAAAAAGAGATCTGGGCACTTGTGGTGCAGAAAGTGAGTGCAGTCGGAAACACCCCACGCACCATAAAAGACTGAAGGAAGCGCTGGGACGACTTGCTTCTCCGAGTAAGGAACATACTCTCCGTCAACAGGAGTCAGGCAATGGCAACAGGCGGAGGTGCCAGCTCCCCCATCAAGCTGACCCCATGGGAGGACATCTGCGCCAGCATGATTGGCATTGAGGGGATAGAAGGTGTCAGTGACATGGAGTGTGGCGCCACAACATCGGCGGATGGAGGTGAGTGTCCTAAGAAAACACTGTAATGCAGTGTCTGATGAAAGTCAACCAATATGTCCGTCCAAAGAGGCAAGCCATGGCCCAACACACACACACTCACAGCAAAGTTGCCGGACGTATTACAGACACATGCAGATGCCTGCAGCAAGGCAATGCCGTACCTGACACATACCACACAAAATGTAAATGCCATAAGTCACACAGCATGCAAGCCCCAACAAATATGCATGTCACTTAGCATAGGTTTTTGCCAACATGAGTGACCCCGACGTATGCCTGCATAACCCACCCATGTATCAAACAACGTGTTCATCCAAACTCAAATGCCTATAACCCTCGATTGTGTGGACGATCAATTATCCAAATGTATGCATGATGCCTATCAAAACATCACATCTTGTCGTCCCTCTCTTCGACCCCCACAGGCTCTGACCATGAGAGCGATGCCCAGGACTCAACCCCTGCGAAAACCACACCCCGGAAGAGGTCCTGGGATGAGGCCAACCGGCCTTCCACCTTGAAGGGCCAACCCAAGGGCCGCCGTGCACCACCAGTCAAGACACCCCAGGTTGCCAGTGCACCGGTGCTGCCAAGCGCCATAGAGGTGGATGCGCCAACACCTATTGCACAGCCAGAGGAATCAGCCAAGGCACCACACTTGCAGGAGTCAAGTTTGGCTGGGGAGGTGGCAGCCACAGCACCCCAGGCTGTGGAGGAGGCACAGGATGAGGTATGGGAGCCTGTGAAGGTCGATTCCTCAGAACTTCCCCGCACGCCCAGTCCACAGGCATCTCCCGAAATCTCATCCCTTGAGACAGACCACACCACCTCCCTGGAGCAGTCTAGGCGGGAGCTAAATGAAGGGCCCTTTAATCCGATAGTGGTGAGTAGTGAGGCCGACTAAGATACCCAGGAACCGTCCACCTCCACAGGTGCACCCGCAGGGCCGCAGCGTGCTGAGCAGCTGTCTGCCCTTGTGCGGCAGTTCGTTGAGGACAACGCACAGGCAAGGCAAGAGTGGCGGGAGAACATCACCTCTCTAGGCAGGACCATCTCAGACAACAACGCCTCCATGGGCAAGATATTTGCGGAGAACACTAGCCGCCTCTGCGAGGAGGTATCCGCCCTGCGCCAGGTACTAAGCCGCATAGCCGATCACATGGAGTCAGGGCGTCCGGCAACCCAATTTGAGCAGGCGGCCACGCCATCCTCGTCTAGCTCTACCCAGACAAGCCAGCTCTGCAGGTCATCATGCACCCTGCGCCGGCCAGACATGCCGCCACCATGTCCAGGGAGTGCTAATTAATAGTCTGGGCAGCCTGATGTAGGCATTAGAGACTTGATGGGACATGTGTGGGGGAGGTGGACGGGGGGTGAGGGTGTGTGGGGGAGTTGTGGGGGGAGAGGGGTGAGGGTGTGTGGGGAGTTGTGGGGCGAGGGGGGTGAGGGTGTGTGGGGGAGTTGTGGGGGGATTTGGAGGGGTTTGAGGGTGGTGGAGGGTTATTGCACTTTCCATTGTTAAATTCAATACACCCGTTGTGTCAAAAGCAAGACCTGAGTGGACATTCATCATTGCGCATGTGTAATTTATTCATATACAGTGCATAGTGTGCATGTACCCACACACCCAGTGGCCTCTGTCAAAATATCATGTCACCCTCTGCAGCCATGTGTGTCAGTAATATTGTGCAATCACTGACTGACGTACAGCACGTTCCTCCTGTGCATCGGCACCGCAATGATGTGACTTCTTCTTCATCCCCTTCATCATCACCAGGTGGTTGCAGTTCGATGTCAGGGGGCAGGGGCACGTTGCGTCAGATACACATGTTGTGCAGCATGACACATGCCATGATGATCTTGGCCACCTTCTCATACCTGTAGACGAGTGCCCCACCTGACGGGCTAAGGCAGCGAAACCATGCCTTCAACAGGCCAAAGGTCTGCTCAATGACCACACAGGTACGGGTGTGGGATCGATTGTAGTCCTCCTCATGCCTATCTGTGTGTTTCGGACAGGGGTGAGGAGCCACGGCGTCAAGGGATAGCCACTGTCACCTGCATGGGAGGCATAAAAAGGTATATGTCAGTCGATTGAAGATGGACAGCTGTACTAGTCACACATGCCGCCAGATTATCGTTGGTCACATTCACATGTCCTTGGTTGTATGCACGCCATTTTTAGGCCTTCAATTTGTCCTGTGCAATGGAATAATGGTGTGGGTTGCATCTTCAAGATGATACACTATTCGAGTAGGCCCTGCCCTTGGCGGCAAAGCAGTGTTCAAATGGCGAGAATAGCTAAGGAGCGCAGGTTAACCTAGCCAAGTTCTAATACCTTTTAAGGGCATTTGCTGTACACAATATCTGCTGCAAAGTTGTGACTGTCCCTCTGACAGTAACACAACCTTACGTGCGCCATTAAAGGACACAAGGCTGAAGCCATTCCAAGATGGCCGCCCGTGCCTTGTGAAGCCTCCCCTCACCCTGCACTTCCTCACCTGACCAGAGGCGCCGGATGATTGGCTGGACCAATGTGCTTCCCCACCAATCAGGCGTCAGGAAGCCAGCCCAGCCCCTGAAAGGCTCTGTCTACTAAAGCTCAATATCGATGGCTCGGACACTCGAAAACGTTCGGAGCAGGAGCTCCTAGCCACTGCTGGAGCAGTGATCTACTGCTGCAACACCTTTGTGCAGGACTGCACTAAGGTAGGCCACCTCTAGGATGCAAACTGCAACTATCTGGGTTATTCTTAGCGCGTTAGGCACGGTAACCATTCAAAGTGAATGTAGGTTTTATTATTCTTTATATTTCAATACCTGCATTTGCTGTACATGATATCTGCTGCAAAGTTGTGGCTGTCCCTCTGACAGTAACACAACCTTACGTGCGCCAGTAAAGGACACAAGGCTGAAGCCATTCCAAGATGGTCGCCCGTGCCTTGTGAAGCCTCCCTTCACCCTGCACTTCCTCACCCGACCAGAGGCGCCGGATGATTGGCTGAACCACCCTACTTCTCCACCTATCAGGCACGGGAAGGCGAGAGCCGGCCCTTCCTGGAAAGGCCCTGAGGGTAAGGCCAGCAACTGTCCTGTGACTGTCCAGTGCTAACAGTGCCAAGGGCCTGAACCCCTGCTCGCTTGCATACAACTACTCTGATCTCTCCTGCTACCTACCAATCAAGCGGTAAGAAGCTCAGACCTACTCCATTCCACTGGAGGCTACCCTACACCCTAACGCTCTCTGACCGCTTTCAGTGCTTATCCTATATCCCGGCATTCCTGCGCCATTCCCGACCCCCATCATTAACTTACTTGTATACCCGCCACCCCACTAGGGTTGCCCTTCATCTCCTGGGGGAGTCACTCTACATATTCACCTACTAAGTACTCGCTGCCACCGAACTGCTAAACGGCATTGTTTACCTACTTAGAATCAGCTCTGGACTAACTTACCTGCTAAGTATACCCCCATGCTGCTCAACACCTCTGTCTGCATGCTGCATCTAATCTCTGTGCGACGCACGTATATAGACGAACAATGGCAACTGTCCGAAATATGCCAATCTAGGTGGCCTAGTGTTTTCATGCATCTGTTTGAAAAATGCCAATTAAGCCCTCATTGTGAATATTCGAATCTAGGTGGCCCGGTGTTTTCATGCATCTGTTTGAAAAATGCCTATTAAGCCCTGATTGTGAATATTCGAATCTAGGTGGCCTAGTGTTTTCATGCATCTGTTTGAAAAATGCCAATTAATGTAACGCTCACCTGATTCCCACGGAGGCGCTGGTCTTGGCAGGAAGGTGTCTGTGACTCGAAAAGTGATGTGCAGGACTCGATTGGCTTCTGGGGTCGAACCTCTTCGCACTGTGTGTCGAACTCGTAGGGTGAGGTTTCTGCAGGTGAAAGAATATGGGGGTTAATGGTCTGGGTTGTTGAATGTCCCTCTCTCTCTCTCTCTCTCTTCCTAGCTTCTCCATAGAGCCCCCAGGTCAACGTGCTCACCTTAGATAGGTGAATGCTGGACTCTCCATCTGCGTCTGGTGCAGGGTGCCGTTGCCAGTTCCTTCACTGGTGAAACATACGCCTCTTGAACTCAGAGGATCGTTACCGTCGTTAACTACACGAGCGGTGAGTTTCCAGACACCTTTTTAGTCTTTATACTCTTTAGGTGCGTAGCACGTTAATATTGAACAGGACTCTGTATAATGCTTTTCCCTTTTTGTCTTGCAGGACTCTTGAGATGGAAGATGGAGGGAGCACCTGTAAATGCGTAAGTAAATGCAAGCGCTCTAACTGTCTTTTTCCCTTGTAGCTTAATTCGTGCTGAAGAGACGCCGGAGTATTTGCAGGCGTTCTATTGCGACGAGCGCGATGGGCGTAAGTAAATACCTGTCTAATGTCTCTTCTTTTGTCTTTCAGAAGTTGGGTTGCAGCGCCGGAGTCCGCTGAATGTCCGTAAGTAATAACAATGCTTTTGTCTTCACAGGCGGCGATGCAGCGTGAAGAAATCCGGAATTCGCGGAGTGCCGGTAAGTAATAACAATGCTTTTGTCTTCACAGGAGGAGGTGCAGCGTGAAGAAATGGCCGCAGCCGATGGATCAGGTGAGTAAGCACCGCGAGTAAAGGTTGCCCTGCTAACCTGTTGTTTCTTGTCTTTGCAGGTGCTGCTGTTGACTGGATACAGGAATGGTAAGTATAATTCTTGCAGGTTCAGGATTGAAAGAAGAAAGGCTGGAACAGACTCGGTGAGCGTTCTGCTGCAGATGCAGAATAATGCGAAGCACGTTTCATCTATCGGGTGTGGTTTAAATAGCCTTGGAGTGATGAGGCGTCTTCCTCCACGGCCCCGCCTAGGTAAGAAAAGAGTTCCAGTTCCAGAAGAGTTCCAGTGCTGTATCCAGGGAGTGGAGCTTGCCCCACCCAGGTAAGAAAGTAGTTCCTGTTCACAGAGGACTTCTAAGTGGCTGGTAAGTAAGCAGCATGGTCTGCTGCAGGTAAGTCCACCCAAGCATCTTCACACATATTATGAGCCCGGTGCTTCCAGTGCCGGGACTGATGGTTTTGATGAGCCTGGTGCCACCGGCGCCAGGACAAGGTCCAAAAGGTCCCAGTGGGGACCGGCTGGTGCCTAGGATTAGGGTTAGGGGCCTGCTTCCAAGGACGTTGGGCTGGTCCTGGCTCCTTGGAAGCAGTGATCATGACAATTAAGCCCTCATTGTGAATATTCGAATCTAGGTGACCCGCCTACTGCAATTGCAACGGCTAGTGCCTTATAGTCGCTTATTGACCACCCTGCAATCTAGTTGTGCCTTATGGTCGCTTATTGACCACCCTGCATTTTTGTTGTGCCTTATGGTCGCTTATTGACCACCCTGCAATCTAGTTGTGCCTTATGGTCACTTATTGACCACCCTGTGATCTGGTTGTGCCTTATGGTCGCTTATTGACCACCCTGCAATCTAGCTGTGCCTTATGGTCGCTTATTGCCCACCCTGCAATCTAGTTGCGCCTTATGGTGGCTTATTGACCACCTGCTATCTTCCTGCGCCCCACCTAGCACACAATCATGCCCATAGCCATCTGCAAGTTCGCCGCCACCACCACCACACTGCTCACTCTCCTTGATACACTCACTGGTCACCAACCGCACACATCAATCCACCCTCAATTCGCACTCATGGCAAACAGCCCACCCCCAATCCAATACAACCCGCTGCCCCGGATACCTCACAAACTCATTATCATCACACTAACACACCCCCTGCACCCTGCACCGCTAGAATGTACAGACTGGATAGACTCAGAGCTCGCACACAGACCACAATATTCAGCACACAACCCCCACCCATTGAACTCAGAAACTACAGACTGAGCTCCCGTATCCTCTCCAAACACATACCTCACATTGAACACCCTCTCACCCACAAACAACCGCACACTAACCTAACCACACCCCACATTATAACCACACATAACACATCAGTCACATCTACCACCCTCACCTCCACAATCATACCTCACATCAAATGTGCCCTCCTCAATTTTCGATCCCTCCCAGCTCACGCATCTGATATTCATGACCTCATAACTAATAACAACATTGACCTACTAGCCATCACAGAAACATGGTTACATGAAGCATCAGGCCCAGCCGTCACTCTTGCACTACCACCTGGCTTCACCATATTCAGACAAGACAGACCTGAACGAACAGGAGGCGGAGTAGCCTTCATCTACAAGGAGAATCTTCAGCTCCGACTTGTTAGCCACTCCTTGACCAACAACTCTGACCTCTTATCGACTAAACTCACACTGTCACCCAACAGCACCATCAACATTCACCTACTATATCACCCCACAGGCACCATCCCTGACTCTCAGGAAAGCATCATCCACATCCTCAGCAATAATATCAAAAGCTCCACCAAAACCCTTCTCCTAGGAGACCTCAACCTGGGATTTAATGATGCTAAAGACAAATCTGCAGTCGCCCTCTCCAAAGAACTTAACGACCTAGGCTTCACCCAAAAAGTAGAAACTCCCACTCACGCCAAAGCCGTATTCTAGACTGGGTTGCAGACCATAATTGTCTCTCCACTATCACCTCGATCTCATCATTGCCATGGACCGACCACAACTGCATCGAATTCTCGATCCCTATCACCAAAAATCTCAAAACTCTGACCCCTGCTATCACTGCACAAGTCAGAAGCTCTAAACAACTCAAAGAGGACAACCTGCGCCCATAACTCAACACCCCCAAACTAGCAACCCCCTTCGCAAATAACCCCAATATTCTGGCCGACATCTACAAAGAGGTCGTCACTAAAGCTATCAATGAAATAGCACCACTCGAATGGAAAAGAAATCACTACACATCAACTCCTGGTTCACTGAAGAACTGCACTCAATGAGATCCCACAAAAGAGCATCCCTAAAAAGCTGGCAATCCAACCCTTGCAACAGCACCAAAAATGAGTTCAACTTAATCTCCAAGCAATACAAAACAGCCATCGCTGCTGCTAAAGCCAATGCATTCAACGCACAAATCTCTAATGCCAAATCGCACACTAAAGAGATCTTCGCCATCTTCAACTAGCTCATCTCCCCCCCCCCCAATACCCCAGATGAAATAATCAAAGATGAAGCGTGGTGTGCCAGCATTCAAACGGCCATGCTACACAAAATTGACCCTCTCCAAAAGAAAATCAAAGACCATTGCAAAGCACTACCTAAACAGGCAAGTACCAAGCCTTCTAACGCTTCACCCTCCCCGTCCAAGCCCACCAAACCTGACATCTCTTTCAGGGACGTCACTGAAAAAGAAGTTATCAATCTACTAAAAAATCTCAAACCCTGCCCCTGCAAAGGCGATATCTGCCCACCAAAACTCATCAAAGACTGCGCAGACTGCTTTGTGCCGCTCTTTACGGCTTTCATCAATGCGTCTTTTAAAACAGGCATTATCCCTGCTAGCCTCAAAGAGGCTTGGGTCCGGCCCCTCCTAAAAAAAACTACCCTCGACCCCCTACAACCCAACAACTACAGACCAATAACCACAGTGCCATTCCTCCTGAAATTACTGGACAAAGCCGCACATTGCCAAATCCATCACTTTCTGGAAACCCACTCCATCCTTGGAACTAAGCAATCGGGCTTCCGGAAAGGACATGGCACAGAAACAGCCCTGGTGGACCTAAAAAATCAGATCAACCAAATCATGGACAAGGGCAAGCCAGCTTTCTTGCTCCTCCTAGACCTCTCGGTCGCTTTTGATCTAGTTGATCACAAGACCCTCACCTCACACCTCACACACTCTGCCAACTTCTCTAAAGAATCAGCTCTATGGGTCACCTCCTTCCTAGAGGGTAGAGCCATGAAAGTCTTCTCGGACATCGCCAACACCACTCCCACGACAATCCACTGCGGAGTCCCTCAAGGGTCCTGCACGGCTCCCACACTCTACAACCTGTTCACTAAACCACCTTTTGACAAACTCGACTCCTACAGCATCACATACACGAACTACGCGGACGACACACAAGTACTTCTACCCCTCTCAGGTTCATACCACGACGACGCAAAGGCACTCCACTCGATCTACACAATCATCCAGGCCTGGATGGCAGTAAACGGCCTCTGCCTAAACGGAGACAAGACGGAAATCATGATATTGAGTCAACAGAGCACCCTAGACAAACTGGACATACTGGACGCTAACTTCTCCATTGACAACTCCATCATCCCCGTCTCCACAGCGGTAAAGACTCTGGGAGTATACATAGACTCCTCTCTATCTATGAACAGGCAAGTCAGCGCTATCACCTCCTCATCTGCTCATACCACTAAACTCATAAACGCCATCAAGCCTTACCTCTCCAAACCCAACTGCCTCTCCATAGCCAGAGCAACCATTGGAGCCAAACTGGACTATTGCAATGCCCTCCTAGCGGGCACATCAGCAAAAAACCTAAACAGACTCCAAGTCACACAGAATAATGCGCTCCGGGCCGCTCTCAGCATCCCAAGAAGAGAGCATATCTCCCATGCTAGACATTCAGCCCAATGGCTCCCGGTTAAAGAACGGATCACACTCAAAATCCTCACCCTCACCCACAAATGCCTCTCTCACTCCGCCCCGTCCTATCTATCAGAGACCATCACCAAACCCTCCTCCACCCGTCCGACCAGGACGCAATACACCAACCTACTCTGCATCCCACGCATCAATAAAGCCAAAGCTGGTGGCCTAAGCTTCCCCTACATTGCCGCCAAGACGTGGAACGCTCTCCCTGCAGACATTAGAGCGGAAAACTCCCTCCCAATCTTTCGTAGGAAACTGAAGACCTCTTTCCTTGCACAATAATGTGACCCCTGCGAATCCATGTAATATGCTGCTTTGCTACTGTACAAATACCATTTCCCACTGTAAATAATGTACTCCATGTTAATATTGCTTATTTGTATTGTATTTTTTGTAACCAAGATTTGTCTGTAACAAGCGCCACGATGCCTCCGGGCTGACGTGCGCTCTACAAATCTGAATGAATAAATAAATAAATAAATAAGGGATACTCGTGTGTAAAAGTGATTGGTTGTGCCAGGGGGCCACCAGTAAGTGATGCAAGTACTCACCGCCCCTCTGCACAATCCGGACCAAACTTTTCCAGTTTAGTCGAGGTCGCTAGTAGGTTCGAATCCTGCAGTTTTGCAGCGCTCCAGCTCTCAGCAGCTGCGGGGGAGCACGATTGTCCGTGATGGGACAGTTGCCTTTTCCGCTTCCGAAGGAGGTATGAAGAAAGGTCTGGTGCAGCAGGCTTCAGGGCACAGGATAGCAGAACAGCAAGGGATCTACATCGACCGTCACCAACAGGTAGTGACGCAGGAATCGCAGATGTGATCAGTGTCACGCACTCTCCTAATTCGGGACCCAGGGGAATTTGGCAGGAGAATGCACAGGACCACAAGCAAGGGATGTTCCAAGTCTCGGGTTTGCACTTGAGATGGTGGCGGTTCTGCAGTAAACCCTGAGGTAGAGCTTGACAGTTCACAAGATGGTCCAGGAACACTTTGGAAGGGGTTTGTCTGATGGGCAAGCAGGGGGTGCGGAGAGTAGTTGTTCCCACTTCTCCGAAGGGGCGAAGCGCCTTGGCAGGCATTCTTGATTCAAGAAGAAAGCAGGAGTCCGACAGGACAGCAGAGGGCGAAGGATGCCAAAACGGTTCGGTGAGAACTCAGGCGATCGACCTGAAATGCATGCAGAGCCCCTTCTCTTATCCAAGATTAGTTTTGTGCCAAAATTGAGGACTTCAAATCAAAGATCTGCTCTCTTGCAGGCTTCCCAGTCATGGACCAATCATGGTCAATGGTGGTCTCTGTCATTCAGGCACTCCAGACATCCTGGCAGCGGTAGTGTGGATTGGGACCAGACAGTCCCAATCTGCTTCCTGGGCACACACACGTGACAGTCAGAAGCCTGCAAAAGAGATCGGTCTTCGCAGGAGGTTGCATGCCCAAATAAGGAAAACCCGGGTTAATCGACCTGGGTGAAGTCAAAGGACAAAATGGACCATGGGATAGAACAAAGGACTTTGTGGCTCGGCCATTTTCAGACATGACCACAGTCTTGAACCAAACGCGGTAAACACGATATGATTAAGTAAAAAGAAGTAAAACATTATAAACAGTAACTGCTGCCACCATTTCATCCCAGGCACACTCGTACAATCACCAAAAAATCCTTCGAGGCTGTCTAGGGCCATAAAACAAAGAGGGACCCCAGCACACGGTACTGTAAGGTACATTGTGCACTGTTAAAAATTTACCAAGAAATGGCAACATAGTCAAAGACTAAGGGAAACATAGTTTCCCAGTACTGACAGTCTGAAGGACGTGCCAGTTTCCCCATAACAAGTGAGCAAAGGCTGAAGGCTGGGCTCCTCTGCAAAGAGTCAGCATAGGAAAGCCAAACAAAAGCAAAAAGTTTGGGAGGTCCATAAATGGAGGGAAAATTGCACGTAAATAAAATCTTTCCTAACAGGGCCTGTTGCAGTTGCTGTCCTTATCTTAGGGCTTTCAGTATGGCCTTCATGGTGTTCTCTTCTCTATCACACTGCTGCCACCACGTGTCACCCTCTGAGGGTTTGCGTCAAGAACTACTCTGAGACCAAGTGCAGATTTAACGTGGTTTTATCTTATTACAGCGCACTGTTAACTTCTGGGTATCCCGTGGTTCGTTCTCAGTCCTGGCCGTTGTTACTTCACAACGATCGCACTCCCCCTACCCTAGTCCCTCATTCAATTAACTGGCTGCATGTCCCTTAAGAAACAAAAGGCTCACTCTGGTTTATGCCAGAGACTCCTTTGGTGGCGGCGTTCTGCTCTTATCCTTGCAGGACCAAGCAGCTTTACCTACTCCCTCGGTGGCAGCGTTCCACATTAACCTCTCCCTCAGTGGTGGCGTTCCGCATTTAACAATGCATGTTCATGCTGGCTGAACTTCTCCGTCGGTGGCGGAGGACCCTCATGGCGTCGGTAAGTTTCGTCACGATAAAACGAATGAAGAGGTTATGGTGACAATAGATGTAAAACATACAGTACACGCTAAGAAATGTAATCTGTACTTTAACTGAACACTATGGGCCTCATTAGGACCCTGGCGTTAAGGGATTAACGGCGCCGTAAAAGGTGTCGGCGCCGTTAAACCCTTAACGCCTTACTACGAGGTCCCTTTGCGGGACCCGACCTTAACGGCTGGTCTAGACCAGCCATTAAAGTAGGGGCCCGCAAAGGGACTCTCGAGGTAAGTACGGTACCGCAATTTGCGGTACCGTACTTACCGCCTTCCCCATTCCCATTATGCCCTATGGGGCACAAATGGGAATGGGAAGGGCCATGGTGGCATGGGGAATTACCGCCCCGCCAACCTTGGAATGGGGTGGTAATTCCCCATTGAACATTGGCGGACTTGTTACAATACCGGCACCAACCATGGTGCTAATAGCGCCATGGTTTAGCGCAAGTGTTGTAATGAGGGCCATTGTCATCCTACCATCTTCATTTATTTAACCACGCCAAAGCTTACCAGTGCCGATAAGGCCGTGCTGCACCGGGCTGGCCACGGCCTACAGGTCATGCCAAAAGGAGAAGAAAGTCCCATGGCGAAGGAGCCGCTCCTAAAAGGACATATTGCTTGTATTAAAGTGAAAGTTAAAAGTAAGGTAAGTACTGCCATCTAGTGGACATTTAAAGACAATTCCTAATTGAAGATTATCGGAACGGAAATAAGCATCTTATGTTCCCCATAATATATTTTTTTTTAATTTAGCAATTTGAAGTGAATTATTGTATTCCCAAAGCTACAGCACTAAACAACTACAGTTATTGACTAGACAGAGAAGAGCAGAGTGGACTACTGGAGCAAACAGTGTCTTATATTCCAATGATTCTCCATCAAAGACTAGTCCGTTCTAGTTTTGTTGGGAAACTGGACCAAAGAAAGGAACCTTCTATTCCCATTAAGCAAAGTTTTCAGTAAAATGTGACTGTACAGTTTGATTAACGAATAGTTATGTCTGTCATTTGGAATCCCTTAATCACATCAAATTAAATATCCCAATCTATTAATGGTTGCAGAATCTATTTAACTGCCCACTTTGTAAATATGCAAACGTTATATTTTTACCAATCATTGTAATCCGTGTGATCAGAAACTGATTTCCCTACAAATGTATCTGCTGAGTTGTTTCTCCTGCATGCAGCTTTTAAAAATTATATGCTGCAAAATGTATTCGAGCTCTTAGCTTGTCCAATGTCAGACAAATGCAGCCTATCAAGTCCTTATTTAATTATTTGCATTTTTGTATGCATGGCTTTTATTTTCACTTATAAATTCAGGATTAGTCCAAGGGTTCGATCACCATAATCTGATTGTTCTGTTTCAAAACAATTGTGTATATACATGCAGCAATAAAAGGCACTGTTTTGGCTACACTGGAAAAACAACATTTTCCGCAATTTCTTTAAGGGAAACAATTGGTAAGCACTGACGAACACAGATTTTGAAAATGTTGAAACCCCTGGAAAAAGACCAACACAATTGTAAAAACATAAACACCCAAGTCCCAGAAGCAAGTATTATGCTTGTTCAAAGCTTATCACCAACAAAGCCATGTGCTGTACAGGCTCGCTGTTAAATTCTTTAAAAACAGAATCCCCTGCCCAGTTAGCAGTTCTCAAAATATCCCCAGACAGGCCCCCAAAAGAAAAGCTTTGGAGCCCATAGCTTACATGGAATGGTGAGCTCTGTAAACTGAAATGTCAATGCCAGCTAGACTAATGACCCATCTGATCCAAACTAGGAGAATAGACTTGACCATGTGGGTGCCATTGAGCCATAAGAAGTTGCTTGCAAAACCTGGGCCTGTAACAGACAGTAACCACTTCAAAACGTTTGCAGCTTGAACCAAACATAGACACAAATGAGCATGGAGATCCAGACAAATGACTTCCTTGAGGACCTTCTCGGTGCTTTGAAAAATATTAGAGTGAAATCTCCCCAGGAAAAATCCAGAACATGCACGCCCAAAACATGTTTGCAGGGGATTAGGCACAAGAGCATAGCAAGTTTACTGACCAACACCTTCAAATGCAGGGACTTGTTGTCCCCCCAGTCTTCAAGAAAGGGGAGCACCATATTAGCATCCCATAAAGACAATTATGGACGAAGCTGACCTGGAATTAAAATAGATCTACTTCGCAACTGGATTATGACAACAATTGACGAGATCGCTAAAGAAAAACCTTTCACTCCATCCCGCAAAAGAGCAACAGCAAAATGGTTCACCCCACTACTCTGCGCCATGATAAGGAAAAACCAAAAACTTGAACTAGAATGGAGGATCAATAAAGACTGCGAAAAGAAATTCAAATTTCAACAACATACCTGCTCATACAAAAAGGAAATACAAAAAGCAAAAAGGAAATACTACGACAGCAGAATCCTCAAAGCACCAAACACCCAAAACAAACTCTTTAAAATCATAAACGAAATAAAAAACCCACCTGGCTGCAACAACACTCCAATACCATCGAAGAAACTATGCAATTACATCGCAGACCATTTCAAAAACAAAATCATGACCATCCAACAGACCATACAAAACAGACCATGCAACCACAATATTGAAGACACCCTCCCCTACGAGGAACGCCAGAACAAACTCCGAAGCATCCCCCAAATATCAGTGGAGACATTCGCCAAACTGGTAAATCAAAGCAACAAATCAGGTTCCCCAACGCGGATCCCTGTCCCCCTGACATATACATATCAATCCTCTCACAAGGAACACTCATGGAATATTACAGGAACATCCTCAACCAATCAATCTCAACAGGGAAAGTGCCACAATCCTTCAAATTAGCATACATCAAGCCTCTCCCCAAGGATACAGCAGGAAGCGTGGATGACCTCTCCAATTACAGACCCATCTCCAACATCCCGTACCTAACTAAACTCCTGGAAACACACATATATAGAAAAACCCAAGAATTCATAGAGGAACACTGCCTATTAAACCAGGCACAACTAGGCTTTAGACCAATGAGAGGATCGGGAACAGCACTTCTCTTAATCTGGGCTGATCTAAAGGCAAACGCAGACTCAGACACCAGTACCGATTTGATACTTTTAGACCTCTCTGCGGCATTCGACACAGTTAACCACAACATCCTCATCATGAGACTGGAAGAATTTGTAATCACCGACAACGCCTTACTATGGATCAAATCCTTCCTAACAAACAGAACAGAAGCGATATGGATCAAACCTTTCAAATCCAACCCAAGAGAGCCGTCATGCGGAGTCCCACAAGGATCATCCTTCTCCCCATTTCTATTCAACATCTACCTGTCTCAACTAATCAAGATCATTGAAAGACAAAGCCTCACCTGTTACAACTACGCTGACGACACACAAATAGTCTATAAAATACAAGACTCACAAGAAGGAAACACAACATTAGAGAACTGCCTTCGTGAAATATACAAATGGATGAACTCGAACTACCTCAAACTCAACCCAGGCAAAACAGAAATAATGATCATTGCAAAAAAAGGAGGAGACAACCACTATATCCCGTGGCCAACAGAACTTGGTGCAATCCCTGCCCCATCGTTGATTGTAAAAAACCTGGGAGTCCTGATGAACAACAAACTTAATCTAGAGCCACAAGTAAACGCTCTAATCAAGAAATGCTTCTTTATCCTGTGAGCGGTAAAAAGGATCCTACCATTCCTGTCCTTCACAAACAAAATAATCACTGTCATCGCTCTCGTCATGTCCAGAGTAGACTATGCCAATAGTTTATATCTAGGCATGCCTGAACGACTTCTAAAAAACTCCAAGCCAGACTGCTCCTTAAACTACCTCAAAGATAACACACTGCACTAGCGCTGAAAACACTATACTGGCTACCAATAAAATAGGGAATCAAGTTCAAATCAATGTGCATACTGCACAGAACAATCCCCGACCAAGGCGCAGAGTTCCGTAGGAAAAAAATAAACGTACATCGCACAACAAGGCCCCTCAGATCCAGCAGCGACATCCATTTGGAACCAAAACCATACAACAAAAGAAAACTCGGAGCATCCTCTTTCTCTCACCTCACCCCAAAAACCTGGAACGAGCTACCAAAGAACATACATAACACAAGAGATAACCTCCTATTCAGAAAACTCCTCAAATCTTGGCTCTTCATCCCATAACTAGGAAGAATGCCTCTACGGGGCAAAACAGAGCTGAAACCATGCTTGGAGAGAAAACCGATCCCCCTATCCCGAAGCTATCGCCCATCAATAGAAGTAAGGGAAGAACAATCTACGGCATATCAACTTAACAATTGAAAGATAGATAATCTAGAATCATACCAAAGAAAGATTGCAGATCGATCGGGTTGGAAGGGTAAGGATGACCTATCAATAACACCTTGGCCCCCAAAGTAAACACAGGCAGAAATGGTCCACCGACAGTAAATAGATAGGAAGGGAGCGGGTGACTGTAACTACAGCACTAATACCAGAGTGGGGGATAATACTCACCCAACCGGGTCGAAAATAACACAGCTGGGAACTTAGAAATTAGGCAGACAGGAAATTAGGACATTGCCCGTAGAAATTAGGCAGACAGGAAAGAAAATATGCCTACCCCGTATGACAACCAGATACATAGAACAAGAATTACAAGGACTAAGAGACATATAACACACTAACCCAAAAGCTCAAATTTCTGCATACTTAACTCACACAAAAACCCACACAACCACTTCTCACACAGCAAACCGCATGTACTTCACCACACTGCAGCAACAATCAACACATAAGTCGCACCAACAGCACACAAGGACACACATCGATCCGATATTCACACCCAAGCTCAGCGCACAGCGCACAATGAAAACCAAACTGAAGCTGCCAACAGTGCACCACCTTCTCACTTTCCTACGCCCTCTTCACCCTACTGACCCACCCCCACCTCCTTGTTTGCAGATCCGCCTGAGCGACTGGGGACAAATTATGTTGGTGACGGTGCACGGTATAAATACCTTTAACATTAACATTCATCATTTTTTCCAGTTCCTAACCTTTAAATGTATCTATGGTGGGAGCGAGCATAGTGTCCTCTGGCTCCCACGTTTTGTCAGAATGGTAATCTGCTGTGCAGCATGAGCTCTAGCCTCATCGGTTTTGCTGTGGTGAAGAGAGTGTTCCACGCCAGCTTTAATCACAGGCTAGAGGAAGTACTGTAGTGTGCACTCATTCTCTGTGAGTAGACCTCTAGGCATGCAGTCACAGTGAGGATGTGCAAGAGTGTGAGGAGTGTGCACAATTGAAGCAAACGCTGTGTGCTTCAGTGTGCTCACCCCCATTTGGTTCCATACTTTCTATCAGTGCTGCATTAATGGCCCTCCTTGGTGAGTCCCGATTGCACCCTCATAGGGTCTGCGATGCCTCCTTTGCAGGCTAACTGACTGACCCGAGGGAGCCTCATGGGGCAAAGAGAATTTAACAGCACTTTGGTGGATATGCTGAAAATGCAATCTGCCAGCCCGGTCTCTCAGAGCGGTAACTGAGAATCCCCAAGTAGTTAAAAGGGAACATGTCTGGTGCCCTGAAAGCACGTTCACAACGAGCTAACACCATATCAAAGCAAGTTATCAACGAGAGCACACATAACAGAGCAAAGGCAATAACTCACTTATTTGCTGAGAGAGCTGCAAAGAAAGAGGAGGCAAGGACACAATGGCCCTCATTACGACGCTGGCGTTAACCAATGGCGCTATTAGCGCCATGGTTAACGCCAGTAATTTACCGGATCCGCCATGGTGACATGGGGAATTACCGCCCCATTCCAAGGTTGGCAGGGGGGTAATTCCCCATTTACCATTGGCCCTTCCCCATTCCCATTTTTGCCCATAGGGCTCAATGGGAATGGGGAAGGCGATAATTACGGTACCGCAAAATGCGGTACCGTAATCACCTTCAAGGTCCCTTTGCGGGTCCTTACCTTAACCGCTGTTACAGAGCAGCCGTTAAGGTCGGGACCCGCAAAGGGACCTCGTAATCGGGCGTTAAGGGATTACCTGTACCGGTAGCCTTACCGGTACCGGTAATCCCTTAACGCCAGGGTCTCGTAATGAGGGCCAATGTGAGTTCATCGAAAGGCCTGTCATAAGATTGGACTAGAGTGTTACGGAATATAATGTTCCAAATGTTTACAAATTCTAGAAAACTACTGAAAGATGCAGAGGTTTCTGGGTGAAGTTGTTTTGCAGGTTGAATTATTGCTTCGCTACTCAAAGAAAAGTAAAGTAAGTGAAGGATAATACCCACCTATGGTCTTTCCATAGAATGTGTAGATATTTTGGAAGTGGCAGCATTTTGAATAGCGCTGCTTTACCTAACAGAGAAATCAGCAGTGCCATATTTGGCTCCAAATTTCTGTTGAAGAATCCCTAAATATTTAAACCTTTATTTTAGAATTTGGAAAACTTTTCTTAGGCATGCCCTGATCGCCCCTGGTATTGGGAATACGACTGAATGTTCCCAGTTCACTTTTAGGCCAGTATGGGTAACAAATTCCCATAGGCCATCTATTAGTCTGGGATGTGAATGAATAGGGTCCTCTAATGAAATGTATAAATGGTCAGCGTACAATGCGACTTCTTCGTGTAACTTGGACCACTCGAAGCTTTAAAGGTCCATTCTTACTTATGCTGCTAAAAGCTCTATGGCCAATGTAAACAGTAGCAGGAACAGAGGGCAATTTTCCAGACCGAATGAGCAAGAGCTTGCGCGGTTAAGCTGGCCTTTGGCCATGGGTTTAGCATACAACAATTTTACCTATGTCATAAAGGTATTCCAGAAACCCATTTTCTCCATTACTGCCCATTAAAATGGAAGTGGACAGAATCAAAAGCTTTTTCCAAATCTACTTCAGGTATGGCCAGAGGTCTCTGAATCTTTGATGCCCTGTAAATGGCGGTATCTGTCTAAATGTAATTCTAATTGAACTGCCAGGGTGGATCCCACACTGGTATCTATCTATCTATCTATCTATCTATCTATCTATCTATCTATCTATCTATCTATCTATCTATCTATCTATCTATCTATCTATCTATCTATCTATCTATCTGTTTAGGGATTACTTTTAACAATGTCCAGCCAATATCTCTGCTAGTATTTTAGTATCCTGTTCATTAAGCAATAATCCCCGTGCCAGGGGTTCATTACCGCACTGTAATGCCCCAGGGCCCATATTTACAGGCACAAGCAAAGCCTGGATGCGTTAATGCCCCCCGTCAAGGGTCTTATTGCTATTAGTACCCAACGCCGTTAGAACGGGATACTAATACAATCTTTCTGGAGTTGAAACATTGTTGTTTAACTTGCGTGAAAAAGAAAAAAACAAGATGGCCGCGATGGAAAGGGAGAAGGGTAGTCCCTTCTCCCTTTCCATGGTGGCATGTCGCAGATCGGGAGTGGACGCGCCAGGCATGTCCGCTCCCAATCAGAACTGTCGGCAGGATCTATCTCGGGCCTCTGTTAGAAAGGAGAAGGTAAGTGGGGCGGGAGGGGGAGTTGAGGTGGGGGACGTCACTTACCTTTTTTCCCCGGCGGGGGAGATGGCAGCCTTCAGCCCTGAGGAGGCTCAGAGCGGCAGGATTACTGTATGGTAATGCCCCCGTTCTGAGCATCGCCATTAGCTGGGAGGACAAGGCCACACCCCGGCCGGGTACTAATAAGAGATATCAGCCTCTAGGAGGCACAACACTTAGGGGGCTTATTTTTCTTTAGAATAACTGCTATTGTTGCTTGCATTAGGTTTGAAGATATTTCACCCACATCCTGGCTTGTGAGAAACATATGTAGCATTTGCTTGCTAGCACTCCCACCCATCCTTTTCCATAGTTCTGCCAGAAAAACATTAGGCAAAGGGGTTTTCCCCCCTTGCAATGCAGAAATTGCTACATCCACTTCTTCTTTGGTAATTCCCTCCTCTAATTCGGCTATTAGTGTACTATTCCCTTGTGGCACAGGTTTGTGTTACAGCTTCCTGGTGGTAATCTTGGAACCGGTGGCAAGGGGGGGAGCCATTACACATTGCCAACACGTTATCTGCCAACCGCTTTGAGCGGTCCAGTCTTTTTTCCAAGATCGCAGCCGCCATCTCAGATTCTCAACTTTAGTGTTGCTTAGCTTCATGAGCGGTGCGTTGCAACCCTCAAGTGCTCGCTTTTTCCACGAGAGGTATTACGCTGCTTGTTCTAGTTCCTGCTTTTTCTATTAAGTCTTTTTTCTCCGTTTTTGTCCCGCTTTGCTTCCACCCTAATGTTTTTCCCTTTCCTGTGCTAATGTCCATGTTTTTGTCCAGTCTTTTTCTCCATATGTTTTTTCTTGTTTCATTTTTGTTCTATTGTTGACCACTCTGTGTTCCTACAATTTCTGGATTCAACTTGCCTTTATTTCTCCATTTGACTTCTTCAATTTCTTCTAGAGCCATCATCAATCCATCCCAAGGAGTTTTTGTGCCGCTGGCTTTTCCCCTTTTCATTGGACTTTTTACTGGAGTCTGCCTTTGTTTTGCCTGTGGATATTATCAGACTAACAAGGTGGCAGCTGGTCAGAATCGACCATTTCTCTTCTCTGATCATCTTCATTCACGAATGAAGGGATCCAGGACCGTCAAGCAGCCTGGTAAAATAGAGTCCTCTACTTCTGAGAATGGCATTGAAGAAAGAGACGAATTTGAGAGATTGTCCTTTATGAAATCATCAATACCCAATCTTCCCCTTCAATGTCTGTTGGTATAAATGTTGGTAATAGTTAGTGAATGCTTCTGCTATGGCTAGATCCCCTGTCAAATTAGAGCCTTCCAGCATAGTTTTCCAATATATGTCATGAATCTGCTTCCTGTTTTACAAGCATTGCCCCTGCTTTATCTACTGATTCATAAATCCTTTCCTTTATTTACAATATAAGCCTGGCATACTGAGTCCATGGCACAATTGCGGTATTGTTCATTTTTATTTATTAAAGCCCACTGTCCATCAGGATTACTATTTGATAAACATTTAATTTCTAGTGTTCCAAGCTCTCCTTCTTGCTCTGTTAATGTTTTAATTATTTAAGCAATAAGCCCTGAGTGGGTGGTGAAGGAGGGGGCATTACCGCATAAGGTAATGCCCAGGGGCCCATAGTTACATGGGCCTTAACGAAGGCCCGGGGCATTACCTGATGCGGTAATGCCCCCCCCGGCGAGAAGCTTATTACTATTAGTACCCCAGCCCGTTGGACCAGGGTAATAATACAATCTTTCGGGAGTTGAAACACTGTTGTTTCACTTGCAAAACAAATATATTTAAAAAAAATAAGGTAGTCCCTTCTCCTTTTTCATGGCGGCGTGTCGCATACCGGGAGCATAGCCGCCGGGAGCAGTAGTGTTCACGGCTCGTCCAATCCTGATCAGGACTGTCGGCAGGTCCTGGCTCAGGCCTCTGTTAGAAAGGAGAAGGTAAGTGGGGCGTAAGGGTGAGGGAGATGGGGGACGCCACTTACCTTTTTTCCCAGGTGGGGGGGAGGGCAGCCTCCAGCCCTGAGGAGGCTCAGACCGGCGGGACTACCTTATGGTAATACCCCTGTTCTGAGCCTCTCTATTGGCTGAGAGGACAAAGCCACACCCCCGCCAGGTACTATTATTAATTATTAACACGCGCAATACTGGAGACAGTTTTTAAGTGCAAGGCTAAGATTCACACCTGTGTTCCTCTGCCCTTTCTTGCTCCCAAGACACACCTGTTGCCTCTGAGCTATCCTCCCAGCCCTCCCATCATCCCTTGCCTTTAAGATGTAGATAGTTTTGCCCCTTCGCACCGTTTTGTAATACTCCCAAACAATCTGTTTATTGTAAGGGGTCAGAAATGTGAGGCGGCCAACTTTGTGAAGGTTTTTCAAAAGATGGCATTTTTTTTAACTCAAAAAGGTTTGATACACGCCTCACTATCGCTAACCTAACGAGGATTTCCCTACCTATAAAATAAGATAAAGGAAACACTCTAACAAGAGGATTATGTCCCTCACACTTGTACATACAATAAACTCAACAAGGTAATGCGTAGCAGCTCAAGCATGACAAAATGAGTAGTTGTCTTCAAGACCTGGCAATTGTTCTTCCTTGTAATCTGGGTAAATTCCCCTTCCCAGATTCAATCAGGATTTCAATCAACAGTTCAAAAGAATAAGGAAATCCTGTATTATGACAAGGTTCAAATGAAGTTCATCTTCCGCCATTAAGTCTCCCTCTTGGGATTAACCAACATTTCCATATGTTCAGTAAGTCTTTTGCCTCTCCACTGGTAGTAGAGAGTTCCACACAATTACTTCTTAGCAAAAAAAAGGTGTACTGCCACAGTGCATCAATATCAACGAAATACTTCTGTCGAGATGATTCTGCAACAGTTCATAATGTATTCTCATCAGCAATAACTTCTATGCAACTAAAGGATGCACTTCCACAGTGCATTGTTATCAATGAAATAACTTTTTTCAGGATGCTTCTGCAACAGTTCATAATGCACTTTCATCAACAATGTTGATTAGTGTAAAGACTGGAGGGGGTTGTCTGTACTTCTGCTCTCTAGATGGTAGAGGAGAGGCACAGAGGACCCCAGCCAAGGTTCTCTATTATTAGTACGTGGTCGAACAATCAAGGCCTAGCTTCCCAGGAGGTGATGCAGGCTGGTTCTTAAGTACAGTGTAGTCCCCAAGCACCCACAAAGGAATGTCTGCACACTGTATTAGTTAAAACAAAGTCTTTATATAATTAATATTCAAGGTTATGTACAATATCACAATAACTCACTTTGTACTCGGTTATCTATAATGGCAAATATACAGTTCTACGTGGTACCACAATTACTATGAGATCTCTTTAAAGTGCATTTACTTTCCTCCATACTTATGGGACATCTCTCCGTCCTGTGAGACTGGACCGGAGCAAAAATGTGTCCTTCCTCTCTTTCTGTGCTGGGCCCCGCCCACCTTGGCTCCGCCCCACGCATCGCCCATCAGTCCTTTTCTCCGCTCGTTCGGGACTGGACGCACTTGCATCCTCTGAAGATTTTCTTCCCTTTTTCCTCTCTGGCTCTCACTAGCAATCGTGTACTAGTCTGTCTATGTCGTTCAAACTAGACTTTCCAGATTGTTCATCGTGTCACCGTCGTTTCGCGAGGGCGGATCCCCATCCTCTTTGTTTAGAGTGCTTGGGTCCGGATCACCGTTGGGACTCCTGTTTTTATTGCGACTCCCTTTTGGTCTGGGCACTTCAACGTCGGTTGGAACGGTGGGAGGAGGTGTTCTGACAAACTCCTCCTTCACATTTTCAGGCGTTCATCGACGAGAAGAAAAAGCGCCTGGTTAGTTCTTTACTTTTGAGAACACCCCGGCCGGGGGATACCTTTCCGGGTTCCTCTCGGGCCGGGAGGAGCGTTGATCGTTCTGTCACCGGGGTTCGCCCTGAGGTGCCCGTTGGGCCTAATAATTGTACCACAATTTTCTCCGAGGGTCTCCGTAAGGGGCCTATGGATACTGGAGCACGCTCCAAGGCCCCTCCTGTGGGGGCTGTTTGTAGACCCAGTTTAAATGGTGGGATACCGGAGCTCGCTCTGAGGCCTCTCTGTCGGCTTCCCTCAAAAATAAGACCGGGGTGCGCCCCGTAGCCTTGGCGCGGCTTGCTGTCTCCGAACGGATGTTCGAGGCCCGCGCGGAGAAGGCTGTTACCGGATGTGCGTCCAAGGTCCCTTTTTCAGAGGCTAAAGTTACCAACATTTCTGAGAGGCCTGACAAGGCCTTATCGGTGAAGGCGGTTGCCCACCGTTCCCGCTCTTGCGGTGACACCAGATCTGTTGAGGGGGCAAAGAGGGAAAGTTCTTCTTTTACCGGCAGTGCCGAGGTCCTTCTTGGGAAGGCTAATTTGGCGGTTGGTATGTCACAGAAACATTCCAGGCCTCATAGTACCGGCTCTGCCGAGGTTCCTTATGTCAAGGCTAAAGTTAAGACCCCTGATCCATCAACGGGGACCCCTGCCTCACTTCCTCACGTGCCGCAGCTCCCCTCAGGTGATGACAAAATGGCACCCGCTCCCGCCACGATCGCGGTGGCCATTGTGGGTGCTACCCCTACAACTACACCATCGGCCTCAGGTGTAGGGCTTGGTTCCTTGGGTGAACATAGAGTCCCTTGTGCGCATCCTTATCCGCCAGTTTATGATTGGAACGCCCGGATGCCTCTTCCGCACAATGTTTCGTTGCCTACGGGGTCGGCACCTTTGATTTATGTGGATATGTCGGTGGAGGGGCCAGTGTGGCACCCTTCCCTGTTCCGTCCCTGGATTTGTCCACCTCATGCGAGGCCTCCTCAGGTTCCGAAACAGTCCCCGGAGGATGCCTTTTTCAGTAAATTTCAAACGCTAATGCGTAACGACCCCATGAGGGAGTATTTCAAAGGGATTTTTAGGGAGATATGTCCGCCCGCGCCACCGGCTCCACCCGTTCCTCCGGTGGTTCTGCCAGTGGTTCCGCCAGCGCCTCCCTTGCCTGCGGTGCCTCCCCCGACTCTTTCGCCTTTGCCTCCATTGTCCCCTGTGGACAAGGCAGCGCCTGACACGGCTCAGCAGGATCCTGGCCTGTCGGATGATGCGCAGGGCGATCAGGACAACGAGGACCTGCCCCGCCCTATTAGAGCTTTTCTTGACCGGGTCCTGGACATGATGTGCTTCTTAGATGTTCCGGTGCCCGAGGCACCCGCTCCGCAGAAGGGCATGCTTTCTGGGGCGTTCACCCTGTATCCTTTGGAGCGTACCAGCCTGTTCTTGCAGAATGACGTTCTGGCCGAGGTCCGCAGGGTCTGGGAAAAGCCACACTCTGGACTTTTTGTCAATAAGAAAATTGACGCGAGATACAGGCTGCATTCTTCGGAAGAGGTGGCCTTGTCGTCTTGTCCGCCCCCCTCCTCCACAGTGGTGGCCGCAGCCACTTTGCATGCCAGGCCTGCAGCATCCTCTTCCATGACGGCTACTCAGGTTCTGGGAAAGGAGGACAAGCTCCTTGACTCCCTTGGGAGAAAAATCTTTGCCAATTCAGCCTTGCAGATCAGGCAGGCCAATGCCAAACTGGTGTTAGCGGGAGCTAATATGCGGATGTGGAAAGGTCTGTCGGAGTTTGAGGAGTTTATCCCGGTCGAGAAGCTGGAAGACTTTAAAGGGGGTTTATCCGACGCCAGGGTCTTGGCCCAGGATCTCCTGGAGGCTGCGGCTCATCACGTAGACACCTCGGCTCGGGGCCTTATGCTGGGGGTTGATACCTCACGGCAGGTGTGGTTGCATGCAACTAAATTCTCAAAAGAAGTGCAGGACAAGGTGTTCGACCTTCCGTTCAATGGAAAGGAGCTCTTTCACTCTACAACAGATGTAGAGCTCACCAAGACGAAGGATAGCACTCAGACAGCTAAGTCCTTGTCGGTCCTAGTTAAGACTCCTTTCAAAACCCAGAGACCGTTGTCGCAAAGTCGACCTTCCTCTGGCTTTAGGGGCTTCCTCGACCGAAAATCTCGCAGAGTGGATACCCTTGAGGGGAACAACCGCCGTAGGCAACAACAGACGCAGTTTTTCTCCCGCTCCTCAGCCTCCTCCTCAGGTTCAGGTGGCAACACCACCGAAAAACCTACTAAATGAGGGTTCTCCGCACTCGCATGAGACCCCGGTGGGAGGACGCATTGCGTCTCATTGGGAGGCGTGGAAGACCATCACAGAAGACAGATGGGTCTTGTCAGTCGCTCGGGCGGGCATCCGCTTACCCCTACCCTCTACCCCACCCGTCAACCCTCCTTTTCAGCTATCGGGCTCGCCCTCCCTCAAAGCCGAGGTTCAGAAACTTCTGGACCTCAGAGCTGTGAAACCCGTTCCTCTCGGGGAACGAGGGGAGGGCTTCTACTCCCGGCTGTGTACGATGCCCAAACCCAACCAGGCTGGCCTGCGCACCATACTAGATCCTTCCCAGTTCAATCTTTTCCTACCCCAAGAGAAATTCAAGATGATCACGCCCAGCCAGATTCGGTCCTCCTTGCAGATGGGCGATTGGCTCAGTGTGGTGGATCTTCAGGATGCGTACATGCATATTCTGATTTGGAACCCACACAGGAGATATCTCCGTTTCTCTCTGGGAGAGGAACACTTACAGTTTCGTGTGTTTCCTTTTGGCCTCAGCTCGGCGCCGCGTGTCTTCACGAAGATGATGTCGGTGATTGCGGCCTATCTTCGTCTCCAGGGTATCCATGTGCATCCATATTTGGACGATTGGCTCTTACGCAGCCCTTGTCCGCTGGAAGCAGCGGGCAATCTTCAGTCTCTCCTTCAGCTCCTGTTCCATCTTGGGCTGTCGGTGAACTGGCGGAAATCTTCCATGACGGTCTCGCAGGACTTGATTTTCCTGGGTTTTTGCTGGAACACGATCGACTGCAGAGTGTACCTGACCGGGGACAAAATGGCGGATCTTTTAGCCACGTGTCAGATGTTTGGGCAGTCGGAGAGCATGTCGGACTGGTGGTTCCAGAGGCTTCTGGGCCTCATGGCCTCGTGTGTGCTGGCTCTTCCTCTTGCTCATCTCAAGATGAGACGGACCCAGATGGCTCTTCGGAGTTCTTGGCGTCAGGCTGTGGACCCGGATTCCAAGCTGATAATGAATCCGGCTTCCATGAGAGTGGACCTGCAATGGTGGTCATCTCTCAGCAACTTGTCGGTGGGTGCAGGGTTTCAGGACCCAGGTCCTATGGTGACGATCACGACGGACTCCTCCCTCCTGGGTGGGGTGCGACGTTAGATCTTCTCCAGGTCTCGGATCTCTGGTCGCCTCAGGACAAGCTCCTTCACATAAATCATCTGGAGCTTCTGGCGATCTCCCTAGCGCTCAGGTCAGTCAGACCGATCATTGCCAACAAGCAGGTCCGCACATGCACGGACAATGTGGTGTCGATGTATTACATCAACAAGCAAGGGGGAACGAAGTCTCCCACCCCCTCATGGACCTGTCCATCCAGATTTGGGAGTGCGCCGTGCTTCATGGTGTCTGGCTGCTTGCAGTGCACATCCTAGGCCAGCTGAATGTTACAGCCGATACCCTCAGCCGGCGGACAGTGGTCAGCTACGAGTGGGAGTTGAAGCAGAGGTCCTCTCATGGATCTTCTTGCGTTGGGGCACACCGGAGGTGGATCTCTTCGCTACGGCGGTGAACAAGAAGCTTCCTTTGTATGCGTCTAGAGGGGGGCTGGGAGCATCCTCTCTAGGGGATGCTCTCAAGATTCCATGGCACAACATGAGAGCTTATACCTTCCCACCTCTGCCTCTAGTCCATCGAGCAATTTGGAAGCTGAAGAACTCGGTGAACTGTTCCCTTCTACTCATAGTCCCCTGGTGGCCGGCCAGGTTTTGGTTCTCAGAACTTCAACACATGTCAGTGTATCCGCCGATCAGGTTACCAGTGACCCCCGATCTTCTTCATCAAGGGGAACAGCAGATGTGGCACCCCTCCCCACAATCGCTCAGCTTGGTGGCATGGTGCCTAAGTTCAGGTCTTTAGAGCATCTTAACTTGTCTGCGGATAACATGCGTATTATCCAGGCAGCCAGGAAACCCTCGACCAGATCCCAATACAGGAGTAAATGGCTCAGGTTCTGTCATTGGTGTTTGGGAAAGCAGGTGGTTCCAAGGGAGGCTACGATTGACACGGTGCTGTCCTTCGTATCCTTCCTAGCAGAGTCGGGGTTTCACGTTCTGTCATGCAGAACTTACCTTTCAGCGGTCTCCGCTTATCTTTCTACAGACCAATGTTCCTACTCTCTGTGTAATCCAGTGGTTAAGAGGCATTTTGCAGGCTTAACACGCCTCTACCCTCCAGTTCGTAGTCCGCACCCGCCATGGGATCTAAATGTAGCTGTGCCATAAGCCTTTTGAACCCAGGGCCACGGTGGACCTCAAGTACCTATCCTGGAAAGTGTCCTTTCTGGTCGCCGTTACCTCAGCAAGGCGGGTGAGTGAGCTCCAGGCCGTGTCAGTGGAGCATCCCTTCTTGGTCTTTCACAAGGATAAGGTAAATCATGCCTTCCTACCGAAGGTGGTAACTGAATTCCATCTGAATCAGTCGATCTCCCTGTCGGTATTTTTTCCGAACCCTACCTCAGAGGCAGAAAGGGTTCTGCATTGTCTCGATGCCAGAAGGGCTCTTAGGTTCTATCTTAACAGGAGTTCCGAGCTTAGGAGTTCTTCTCAATTATTTGTGACTTTCGGTAACCCTCAGGGTAAGCAGGCGTCTAAGGCGACTATTTCTTGGTGGATCACCGCCTGCATTACGGAGTCTTTCACCATCCAAGGGCTGAAACCTCCTAAGGGTATTCATGCACACCTGGTGTGGTGCAAGGCAGCCGCGGTTGCTTTTCAGAAATATGTCCCCTGGGAGTCCATCGCTAGGGCAGCTACTTGGGCCTCCCCATCTGCTTTTTGTAAGCATTATTGTCTTGACATGAGTTCGAGAGCTGATGCTCAGTTTGGTCAGGCTGTGCTGAAGAACCTTTTTCAATAAGGGGTATTTCCGTCCACCCGTAGTTCCTGTTAGGAGTGCTTGGGAATCTCTCATAAGTATGGAGGAAAGGGGACGGGACGTAGGAGTATAACCAAGTTACTCACCGTAGTAACCACCTTACTCCTAGTCCATAGTCCCCTTTCTTCCATACGCCCGCCCGCCGTACCCTCTAATAAGGTTCCTCTGTTATTGCTAATAGGTCTCTGACCTGGCGATAGAAAAGGACTGATGGGCGATGCGCGGGGCGGAGCCAAGGTGGGCGGGGTTGCGGCCGCATGCCGGGCCCCGCGCAGAAAGAGAGGAAGGACACATTTCTTATAGAACATTTTTGGATGCTTTTTACAAAGGGCTCCGGTCCCGTCCCACAGGACGGAGAGATGTCCCATAAGTATGGAGGAAAGGGGACTATGGACTAGGTGTAAGGTGGTCACTACGGTGAGTAACCTGGTTAAACTGTACGGTTAAATGGCACACAAATCAGTTCGCAACAGAAACCAACTATAGATATAGGAGGGGGGCGTGGCTAGGCAGCCATGGAATAGGCTGTGTGTCCCGTGAGCTCCGTGATCCGACAAGATAATCCGCCGGAAAAACGAGTATTATAGCACCAATTGCAACTCCAAATATAAGGAAAGGCATAGGAGAATACCGAGCGAAGAATGAGCAGACCGCTTGCACGATCGAAACCTTGGAACTGGAAAAGTGCAACATTGTATCTCGTAGGCAACCGCGAGGGAAAACAAGATGCCGGTGCCCGAGAACAAAGGGACTCAGAAGATTGCATTCCCTTAAGAGGTGCGGATGTTCCTGACGGAGACCTGCGAATAAGTCACAGAATGGATGGCTGCACGCTTGGGGAGCTGTAAGAGGACGAGACCGTGGCAGATCCCTGGAGGAGGCGCACCGCGAGTGCCGGCCCGCTGGAATCCCCTTGCGGGATACGAAGTGCCCGTTGATAAAGAGGCGCTGAAAGTTAAGTCATATTCGGGCCCCGTGGAATAATACGCTGACTATCCCTGAAGACCCGCGGTGTGAACTGCAGATGCTTGGAGCGGGCGCCGTGTATTTGTAATATAGTAGCGCTGGCGATTGCACGGCATACGCTGGGACATGGTGAGCAGGCTGCCTGAGTTACTGCAGCTAGGAAATTGTTTGTTTGATACATTGTGTTTTGGTGTCGGCCGCTGGAGGAAAAGGGTAATGGCGACGCTTGGAAACGCTTAAGAACGAAAGAAACCAGATGAGTGCGCCCCTTTGATGGTGCGACCGCCCCAAACAGACTGAGGCAGTTGCCGGCCTGCAGGCAGGACATTGTTACAGCGAGAATATCCCGAGTGACCTGCGGAGCGAAATGGAGGCCCCTGGAGCGGGTATTTCTGACTGAAGGTACTGTGGCATCCGGCACTGCAGCGCCTCCTAGACACGGAGGAGCTGCAGTGGTATGTAAAGCAGGGAACGAAATTGCGTGTGTTTCTACAAATACTGGTGGGCCAAAAGAAATGTAGAGTGTGCGAATGGGGATGCGGGGACAATTAATGTTATTGTGAGAGTATAACTGCGGAAGAACATCTCACGGGCAGGACACAGCCTGCGGAACGCAACGCAGCTGTGTTCAGTGGGAATGCACAGCGAGGCCACACGGATGACCCTATCACTGCTAAGTGCAAAAAGTAATATCACTCTTTGAGGAGAAGGTGCACTCAAACTTTACATATGCTCAGGCAGGCCAAGCATAAGTGGAAGTGTCCTTAGAGCCTATACCAACAGAATGTGCATGCTGAATGAACGTGGGAGGATAAAATCCACCTAAAGTACAAACCTATGCGCCATAACACAAGTGAGCTGCAGGGGAAGCGACCCCAACGTCCGGAAGACCTGGAAGTGTCATATTAACGCCGCAAAGTCAGAACTGGACACGCAAGAAAGTAGCGCAATGTTGGTGAAAGGGCCAAGAGCTAAGAACAAACAACCCACAATGGAGGTCTTTGCAAAAGTACAGAAGACCCCGACAACAGCGATGCAGGATACGGTTGCGGCTCCCGCTGCAGACGCACCGGAAGGGGATAAGCACCAAATTCTGGCGGCCATAACTGAATTAAGCGTCAACTGGGGTGCAGCAATGGCAGACCTGCGGACGGCCTTAGAGAGTAAAATTGATGCGGTAGGAACGGAACTCACCCTGCTACGACAAGATGTTAGGGGGTTGGCAGAGAGAATAATTGGTCTAGAAAGTGCAGTAAAGATCAACACTGAAGTCAGCAGGGACAATGCAAAAGAAGTCCACGTGCTAAAACAGCAAGTTGCCAATCTCGAGAATCGGGTGGAAGAAGCAGAAGGAAGGGCGAGAAGAAACAATATACGGGTGGTCGGCCTGCCGGAGGGGGAGGAGGGCCAGGACCCCACTAACTATGTTGAGAACATGATCCTACAGGAGATAGGAGCGGACAAGCTCTCGCAAGGATTTACTGTGGAGCGCGCACATCGTGCCCTGATGAGAAAACGACGACCCGGGGCACCGCCAAGACCAATAATAGCAAGGATCCTAAATTACAGAGATAGAGAAAAGATCCTGGAGTATTTTTGTAAGGGTGGAACGATGGAATGAGCATCCACCAACATCACGGCATACTCGGATTAAACGTTGCTAGTACAGAGGCAAAGGTATAGCTACATGGCCGTCAAAAGGAGGCTGCGTGCGGCTGGCATTAAGTACATGCTCCTATATCCGTCAAAACTGAAAGTGCTACACAAGAGTAGACCGCTTTTCTTTGACACGCCTGAGGAGGTGGTGTCATGGTTAGACTTGCAGGGCTGCCCGGAACAAGAGGCGGACCAAGATCGGCAGGAACACAACGACTGAGGAACCTGAATCGTGGACACTGAGGGGGTAAGTGGGAGGGGGGCATTGTTATATCGGGACAAACGAGATTGGAGAGACATTGCGTGGCCCTCGGGCCCCGTGCCCCTATCCGGACTGTAATATAGTGATTAAAATGTATAAAGGAGCTGCATAGAATTTATATGAAGAGTAACAGAACTGGAAATAGGAGCAAAGGGACTGAAGCAACCCACCCCTGAAAACTAGCAGTTGAGTGGCCGCTAGGGCGACTTCACCCTACTAAGTCCTGAGCGTAGGCTTGCGCCAGAAAGGGCTAGATGTGGGGGGCCTGAGATCCAGGGATGGAGCTGGGCAACAGTTGGAGGGAGAGTTGTTGGGAAGGGGATGGGAGGCGGGCGGGAGGGAGGAGGGAGAGTTTGAGATGTACATAGTAATGGGGAGTTTAAGTTTGAATATGAGCCTATCTAGAAACATTAGACGGTTGAATCTGTATAGCGCGGGAGGGTGGAAGCTGGTAGAGATGGAGTGGAGAGAAATAATGAGTCATGGGGGATCTTAAAATAATTACATGGAATGTTAGAGGACTCAACAGTTATCTAAAAAGGAATAAGGTAATGCTGTAGCTAAGAAGGCAAAAAATAGATATTGCGTTGCTGCAGGAAACGCATTTAACCCAGGAAAAGATGGAGTTAGTCGTGAAGAAATGGAAAGGGGTAGTGGTGGGCTCAACATACTCTGCGTATGCCAGAGGAGTGTTAATCTGGGTGGCACCACACGTCCCATTTCAACTATTACAGGAGGTGGCTGAAACAGATGGGAGGATGGTCATGCTGAGGGGGCGGTAGAAAATAAGGAGATAAGCATTGTAAACACATATGCCCCCAATCAGAACACGGCAGCATATTTTAGGAATCTGTGTACCAGCCTCTCCATATGTGTGGACAGCGCAGTGATCTGGGGTGGGGATTTCAACTCTGTATTGAACCCCAACATAGATAGATCGGATGGCAAAATTAATAGACCTACCCCAGCGGCGAAAGTATTACAGACACTGTTAGATGACTTTCGTCTGACAGATGTATGGAGAAGAGCACACCCCCTGGAGAGGCAATATTCGCATTACTCTGCCCCGCAGCACCTACACACAAGGCTAGACTATATTTTTGCCACGTCGAATGTAATATCAGAGACCACTCAGATAGAATATAAGGCGAGGGTCCTCTCGGATCATTATTGGTTTTTGGGTGGCAATACCGCCCCCCAAGGGCACGGATGCCGATGTGGCGTCTTCCGGCAGAGGCGCTCAAGGACCCGGTTGTTAGAGAAGATATACGAGAAGAGATCACCAATTTTTTTGAGGAAAATACGGGTAGCGTTGACTCAGCGGGCACATTATGGGAAGCCTTTAAGGTAGTAATGCGAGGGGTTGCCATAGCAAAATCAAAAGGCCTGCGGGGCAGAGTTTTGGCTGACCTACAAAGAACCGAAAAGGAATTGGAGGGAGCATTAACAGAGGGATGCAAAGACATGGAGCGGGTTCTCAGGCTGCAGCAGAAATGTGCTGAACACTGGGAAAGGCTTTGCAATCTTAACTACAAAATATATATTGAGAGACAGCATGCGGGAGGGGATAAAACTGGACGGCTTCTAGCATGGCTATACAAGAGCGAGGCTCCCAGACCTACAATTAGAACGATAATGAGAGAAGATGGTGGTGTAGTGGACACCCAAGAAGGAGTCAACAGGGAGTTTGCAGAATATTATAAGGTGCTATATGCAGCCAAGAGAGTAGGTAGCCATGAAGAAATATTAGAAACGCTAGAAGATATAGGACTACCTATGATAAGTGAAGAGGAGAGAGAAGAGCTAGATGCACCAATCACCCTAGAGGAGTTAGAAGAAGTGGTGAGGCACCTACCTACTTGTAAGACCCCAGGGCCGGATGGGCTCCCGAGTGAGTTTTATAAAATATACAAGGAAGAAGTGCTCCCTCCAATGTTAGACATGCTCAATGAAGCGTTTGAGGTGGGACGGTTACCTGAATCACTTAGAGAGGCGATCATTATACCGCTCCCTAAGCCTAACAAGCCTGAGCACAGCTGTGGCTCTTACCAACCTCTCTCGATGCTGAACCAGGACAGTAAGATATTGACGGCTGTCCTGGCAAACAGATTGCGAAGAGTAATTGGCAAGTTAATTCATCATGATCAGACAGGCTATGTCCCAAATAGGAACATAACTCATAACCATAGGCGACTCCGACGGTTGGTTGAACGGGGTAGTGCGACTGGAGGCGAAATGGCGATTGTGTCCTTAGACGCAATTCGGTCAAGTGGCCATGGCTGCTGGCGGCCTTGGAGAAATACGGGATGGGACCTGGGTACATGAGGTGGGCAAAGATGCTATATAGTGAACCACTGGCCAGAGTTAGAACAGGATCAGTAATATCTGAGAGATGGCAACTTGGCAGGGGCACTAGGCAGGGGTGCCCCTGGTCCCTGATGCTTTATATATTGGCCCTAGAGCCCGTAGCGATATACCTCAGACAACAATATGGTAGGATAGGTATTGAGATGGGGGGAATGACACTTGATCTCCTTATATGCAGATGATCTGTTGCTATACTTAAGGTATCCAGAAGAAAATCTCCAGTACAGCCTGGAAGTGATGGAGAGATATGCAGGGTTGTCTGGGATAGCTGTGAACCCTCAGAAATCTAGTATGTTCCTGCTGGGCAGTTACAAGGGAATCCCTGAGGAACGGCTACCAGTGCTACAAATACCATGGGCGGTGCGTTCTTTCCGGTACCTTGGGATAGACGTGTATTACACGGTGGAGGAGGAACATAGGCATAATACTGAGGTGGCAATCCGGAAAATTGAGAAGTGGATGCAATTCTGGATAAAGTTGCCCCTAGCTATGATGGGACGGAGTGCAATGCTAAGAATGGTGGTCCTGCCTAGACTCCTGCATTATTTCAGTAATATTCCATATATGATACCTAAGAAATTCTTTGTTAAACTGAACAGTATATGTAGGGATTTCTTGTGGCATGGTACCCGAAACAGAGTGTCGCTATGGAAGCTGCAGAACTTCTATGAAAAAGGAGGGATAAAACTGCCTAATTTTGAGGTTTATTATGTAGCAAGTCAGCTGCAATATGTGGCTAAGTGGCTCTCGGAGGAAGTGACCCCTGAATCTAGACTATTCAGACACGATAGCGCTCCATTTTACTTAAAAGAAATGATCTGGCTTCCTAAGTCTGAAATGCCAGAGCGCCCTAGGATGATGACGCTTGGATGGCAGATGTGGCGTCGGGCATGCCGGATGATGGAGAACCCATTCCCATGCTCCCCGCAGGTACCGCTAGTCGCACTGGCAGGGGATGATACGCAGTTAAGGGCGATAATCAGGTCTCGCTGGGAATCGGTGGGGCTGGTTACGTTGGGAGATGTTTGGCAGGAGGGGACCATTTTAGATTTTGCAACCCTTGGGGAGGAAACAGGATTGCATGCGGGCCAGTACTTCACATATCACAGGATGGTGCAGAGAATTAGGAAAACATGGCCTGAAACAGTATTGGAAGAAGAACCAGACGCGATTATAGAGGCAATATATGACATATGGGAGGGGGGGCATGAGATTTCTAGACTGTATGAGATGTTGATGTCTAAGGTCGGGAAGGACTTGACACAATTGAGACTAGATTGGGAAGCAGACGTTGGAATCCCGATAGAAGATGGGATGTGGGAACGGGCACTGGGATACCACAAAAAGGTGTCAAGAAATGCGAGACTGAAACAAATACAACTATACATAACTCACAGAGCATATATGACACCTATGAGGATATCTAAGTTCGGAAACGCTGGACGACAAGCGTGTCCTAAGTGCACTGAAGAAAATGCTGATATGACACACATGTTTCGGTCATGCCCGATAATTGAGCGGTTTTGGGGAGAAGTCGCACAAAAGCTAGCGGAAAAGGGGGTCACGATAATTATAGATACAGCCTGGGCCTGCTTGTTGGGAGGGTTCCCCAGATCGTCCAAACTTAAACATGCTGGTAAATTGAAAGATTTAGCATATGTGCTTGCTAAATGAAGGATTGCAATAGGATGGAAGACTTGTCACAAGCCACGGGTGGAGGTGTGGTGGAAAGAGTAACAGAAATGGGCAGAGGCAGAAACAATGGTGTGGCAAGAGGCAAGCACTGCAGGGGGGGAGGAAGAGACAGGCTCCCTGATGGCATGGAAATCATTAATAGCAGAATTATTTGGAGCAACACAAGACCGAACAGAATCTACGGGAATGAGACCCCGCCGCGTATGGCAAATACAGAGTATGAAGAATAAACAGGCTCATGGAAGGGGGTAGGAGGGGGGGAGCAGTGATTAAGATAGAGTATTGAACAATGGTATTGTTGTAAAATGCACTGCATGTTTGGTTGTATTGTTGTTTGTTTGGTTGATTAAAATTAATAAAAAACTTTTTTTTAAAAAACTATAGATATAGGAGGAAAGCAGTTGGTTAGAACAATTGGCAGAACACTCACCCCCAATACCTAGACACAGTTCTGTGTGGAGATCCCCCCACCTGGGCAACCTATAGAATAAAGATATATCACAAGCACAGTCCGTATATTGTTCACAAGAGACTTTCCAATAGTTCTGCAACTCCAAAGTACCCGGCGTTGTAGAGTTCCTCGTCAGGGAATCGACGGCCCTTCTTGAGTGTCCTCCCTTTAAGGCAGGAGTCACGGGTCGTCAAACGTCCGACGGAGAACAGGGTGAACTACGACAGTGAAGTGGCAGCTTCTTTCCTAGCGGTGCTCGTCGACTGGGAAGCGTAAAAGTCCTGCAAGGAAGAGGCGTGCGGGGCAACTCGGTGTCGATAGTTCAGGACCGCAAAGAGTTTGAAGAACTGTGGCCCAGCCAGGGCGTTGAGTCGTCCGCGTCTCTGTGATCTTTGGGTGGCGGGAAACCCACCGGCGGATGCTCCTCGGCGTGTCGACAGCCTGGCCTTCTCCGGCGGGATAAGGCGGTGCGGACAAGCGTGTCCCTGAATCGAAAGTTCTTAGGCAACGAGAGCACGGCGGCTCCGGTCAGCGACGGCGGTCGTCGACAGTGGCGGACAACAGTCCGGGCGCTTCTCTTTGGGATTCCGCGGCAGTCCCCATCTCCGGTCGGCAGCCTGTCGTAGGTCTGTCTACCAGGGAGCTTTGGCAAAGATCAGCTGTGCACGGTGGTCCCTCGTAGCTCGGGAAGAGGGCGCCTTACCAGGTCCTCTCTGGGTCAGTCCTTGGAGACACAGCAGCTTTCAGATTGATGAAGAAGGGCAACAGCAATTCTTCTCTTCCAGCAGGGCTTCAAGGTCAAGCTTCAGTTTCACTCCAGTTACTCGTCCTAGTTTTGACTTCAGCTTCTGAACACTTCTGAACACTGAGAGGTCCCCAGATATACTGTTCGTCTCCCATTAATTCCGCTGTGTCACACTTAAGCATCCGTTCACTGCGAAGGGCATTCATGCAGGCAGCCAGGCAGCCAATCAGGTGCATAGTGCATTCAGGCCAATCACTTCTCTCCAGACACTCACAACAAGTTATGTGTATTGGGACAAGTACCCAGCCATTCAACACTCCACACTGCATTCATACCAATTTCGGGCATGGCTGTCTCAGTCATTGTGTCAAATACCAGAAACAAATACCACAACAAAAATGCGTATTCGTCACACACTCCATTCACCCAGGTCCCACCCACAGACGTACCCACAACATACTGTAATTGGGAAGGCTCCAGCCAGTCTGGTCGGCACTTCCCCACAATGACATATATGTAACTTCCACCCAACAGCCAGTCAGGGGGAAGGGACAGAGTCAGGGCTTCTCGGGACTTTAGGAAGATCAAGGTAACAGGCAATGGAAAGCAAGAGGCCACAGGGGCCATCTTGTCTCCATCAGGGATCTAGCAATTCCAATGACAGGGCCTGGGCATCCCAAAATGGAGGACGCTCAGGGCACCAATCAATTCAGCACGGAGCTGCCACCATCCCGTACCCTACTCTGTGGGCCACACACAGGTGCCCAAAAACATACACTAGGGGTACAGGGGTGTACCCCCACCCCTGGGTGCCATAAGGGTATCCCATGCGTCTGTTCACCAAAACCAAAAGAGAGAGCTGCACCGCCAGGAGTCCGACATGGACTCCTGCGCAGAAAACACAACAGAACACACAATAAAAGGCAGTACAGGACAAGGATACGGTGGCCCTGTCCCTCCGATGCATTTCCAGCATCACAGTCACCCCCCCCCCCAGACTGAGGTTCGGGTGCCTAATCTCCCCGAGATAGACACCCTCATCCAGATGGTCAACATACCTTCTGGAAAGGCCATCTGCATTATCGTGACTCTTCCCTGATCTATGCTCTATGGTGAAGTCTAGCCCTTGCAGGCTAATGGACACCTGAGCAGTTTCAGGTTCTCACCCTTCATTTGTATAAACCACTTCAGGGGCTTATGATCTGTTTGGACCTTGAAGGTAGACCCCGTAAGGTAGGGTCTAAAACGCCTAGGGCTCCAAAATATGCTAAAACATTCCTTTTAAACAGCAGCCCACCTAGGTTCTCCACCCTTGAGTTGTCTACTGATGAATATGATCGGATGTTCCCTCCCTTTGTCATCTAACTGGGACAAGACAGCTCCAATTCAAGTGTCGCAGGCGTCAGTTTCAACGATAAAGGGCTTGCTGTAATCAGGCACACACAACACAGGTGCCCTACACAGACTTTCTTTCAAGCCATTAAAGGCCCTCTGACAGTCTTCAGTCCAATTAACCTTCCTAGCCTGTTTGGGTGAAATCAGAGCTTTCAGGGGTGCAGCTATGGTTCCATAGTCTGCCATGAAATTGCTATAATACCCAGTGAGGCCCAAACAGGCTCTCTCCTGGGTTTGAGTAGTGGGAGTCTCACAGTCATGTACATCAAAGTAACTATGTGTAATGTAAGTGCTAGAGGCCATATACATAAGGGTGCATCATGTAATGTTGTTTCAATTTTTACTTTACTGGGGAGAGGTTGGATTTGACCCCCTCCTACCTCATGACCAAGATACGTGACTTTCCCCTGAGCTATCTGGCACTTGGTGGCCTTGATAGTGAGGTTAGCCCTTTTCAAGGCCTGCAACACCTTATCCAGATGTGTCAAATGTTCTTCCCAGGTGGAACTGTAGACGGCAATGTCATCTAAGTGAGCCACACAAAAGGCCTCCAGCCTACTGACGGCATGATTGACCAATCTCTGGAAGGTGGCAGGGGCATTCTCCAACCCAAAAGGCATGACCCTAAACTGGGAGTCCCTCGGGTATTGAGAATGCTGTCTTTTCCTTGGCATGGTCAGTCAGAGCTATTTGCCAATAGCCTGAGGTAAGGTCAAAGGTGCTTACAAATTTGGCAGCACCTATGGTGTCCACAAGCTCATCAGCCTTGGGCAATGGGTGCGCGTCAGTTTTGGTGACGGCATTGACTCCTCGGTAGTCCACACAGAACCTCCAATCCTTGGTACCTGCCTGGGAACTTGCCTTGGGGACAAGGACCACTGGACTGGACCAGGGACTGGTTGAGGGTTCAATAACACCCAGATCCAACATCTTAGCGACCTCAGCCTGGATGTGGTTCTTAACTGTATCTGACATACAGTAGCACCTGCTTTTGACAGGCACACTGTCACCAGTGTCAATTTCATGCCTACAACATGGTGTAAGGCCTGGTGTCAGTGAAAGAGAGGCATACTGCCGGAGCAAAGCCCTGCAGGCCCTCTGCTGCTCTGTCGTCAGATCGGGAGCGAGATGCACTCCCTCCACTGAGCCATTTTGAGGGTTGCTATGCAGCAAATCAGGAAGGGGCTCATTCTCATCCTCTTCTAGCTCTGAAGCTAGCAAGAGACATGAGACTTCTGCTCGCCTGTGGAAAGGCTTGAGCCTGTTAACATGGAATACCTGAGGGGCTACCCCAGGGACTCCCATGTAAACCAGATAATTGACTTTGCCCATCTTGGAGATGATCCTGAAGGGTCCAGTCCACTTGTCTGCCAAAGCTCTAGGTTTGGTAGGCTCCATCAGAAGGATTTCCTGTCCCGGAGTCCAATCCACTTGCAAGGCTTTAAGGTCATGCCAGTACTTGTTCAATTCCTGGCTGGCCTTGAGATTTGCGGTCGCCTGTCCCATCATCTGTGTCATCCTCCATCTGAGGCCTAACACATAGGGGGTCATTACGAGTTTGGAGGCAGCCATGGTGCTGTTAGCACCATGGCTGCCTCCAAACCGTGTCCCGGTCCGGGTAGTCGGAATGGGGACTTACCGGGTCATTCCAACCTTGGAGGATCCGGTAAGTCCCCATTCTGAAAACCATTCCCCATTCCCATTCGAGCCCCCATAGGGCTCAATGGGAATGGGGAAGGAGCTAATAACGGGCCCGCAAATAGCAGGCCCGTTATTAGCTCCCTGGTCCCTTAACGGGTCCTGCTAAGGGCAGCTGGTAAAACAGCCGGCCCTAGTGGGACCCGCTATGAGACCTCGGAATGCGTCGGTAGGGGGTTAACGGCACCGGCATCCTTACCGGTGCCGTTAACCCCCTACCACCGTACTCGTAATGACCCCCATAGTCCCCCGCTTGCTTGGCGGGACCTGGAGGGGTGGTCTCCCAACCTTCTCTGATCAAGGCGAGGGGCCCCCTCACGGGATGTCCAAAAAGTAACTAAAAGGGGCTGAAACCAACACCCTCTTGAGGTACCTCTCTGTAAGCGAATAGCAGGTATGGCAGGCGGAGATTCCATTTCCTCCTTAGGGGCTCTTCCAAAGCGCCTAGCATGCCCTTTAGAGTTTTATTAAATCTCTCAAACAGACAATTGGTCTGGGGATGGTAAGAGGTGGAGGACTTGTAGGGTACCCCGCACACTTTCCACATGGTTTTCATGTAACTAGACATGAAGTTGGATCCTCTGTCAGAGACAACCTCCTTAGGGAATCCAACACGAGTAAAAATGTCCAGGAGAGCCCTGGCAACCACCTTGGCAGTAACAGTCCGAAAAGGTGTAGCGTCAGGGTACCTGGTGGCATGATCGACCAAGACCAGGATGAACCGATGTCCACCTGAAGTGGGAGGGTCAAGGGGACTGACAATGTCGGTGCCCATCCTCTCAAACGGTGTGCCAACCAATGGCAATGTCTGCAGTGGGCCAATGACACTGCTTCCCGTCTTGCCAGACAACTGACAAGTTGGGCAGGTCCTGCAGTGGGATTTCACTTCCACTCCCATCCGGAGCCAGTAGAAAGACCAGCTAAGGGCACCTCATGCGCCAACTGCAACAGGAAGGGCCTGTAAACCTGGGGTACCACCAACCTCTTGAGGGCACCAGGTTCAGGCTTAGTGGGCTCACCAACAAGGAGCTCACCCTCCCAATAGATCTGGAATGTCCTAGGCATTTCTCCTTGTGGCTGGGACAAGGCCTGTTTCCTCAGGTCCTCAAGAGAGTGATACTCTTTCTGTCCCTTACAGAAGTCCACCCGGGAGGGTCCCCCTTCAGCCAACAGGCATTGAAGGTCAGGGTGGTCCTACGGGTTGAGTACCTCTCCTACCGGAAAGTCTTCTGGCTCGTCTCCCACAGGAGTTGAGACGAGGTTCACCACTGGACCCAGCCCGTCCGTAGCCTGGATCCCAATGGGTGCTGTCGGAACAGCAGGAAGAGCAGGAGCTCCCTCCACAGAGGTGGCCTTCTTACTCTTCTGTTTCCTTCGTGCCTTGGGTTTCCCCGTCGGCGAGGATACCGGGCTCGCAGCGGGATCCTGCGTGAACTGCGATAGGGTGACCGCCACAGCAGCCATGGGTAGACTATCCATGATAATCCCCAACTTGACCAAATCGTTTCCTAACAATATGTTGACAGGCACGTTGTCCTGAACCAGGACCGGAAGCTTCGCTGTCTTGTCTCCAATCGTAATGTTGACTAAGGCTACAGGCAATAATTTGGGAGGCCCACCAGCTAACCTGGCGGTTCTCAGAGGAGCACCTACGTAGTCCTCTGGCTTGAGCAGGATCCTGTCCACCACTGTCATGCTTGCCCCAGTGTCTCTCAAACCAGTAGAAGGCTGGCCATTCAAGAGGACACTTCTCAAAAACCTGCAGGTGTTCTGTGGGAAAGTTTCCAGTACTTCTGCATACTGGTCCCAGGGCCCAAGCGACACTATAGAAATCTCTACAGGAGCACCAAAGGTGATCCCTTTAGAGGAGGGGAGGACAGTGGCCTCCACCTGAGGTACGGAGTAGGGGTAGGTCAGGCTGACAGCCTGGACTCCAAGTTGCTTACCCTTACACTTGGGGTCACCCCTTCGGTGATCCAGAGCCCCACAGTCCCAACAAGTGCTGGGAGTGTGGAGTACGTTACTGGAACCACTGGGACGCTGCTTGGCAGCAGGCAGACCACTACTCTTACTCCCACCCACAACAGACTTATCCCCACTAGGTTTTTGGGTCTTAGCAGAGGAAGGTTTTGGTTTACCCGACTGTGATTGCTTCTGGGACTCCTCAGCTTTATGAGAGGTCCCCTTTTCTTTGTCCTTGTCCTTCCCACTGGAGTCCTTAGGGGACACCCGATGGCAGACCCACTTGTCAGCCAAACTAGCCAGTTTAAAGGGGTCCAAAATGTTCTGGTCAGCAACATACTGATGCAGCTCTGGTGAACAGGCTTCTGAGAAATGCTCAAAAAACAAAAGGTGGGACAATTCAACAAACGTTTTCACTTTGTAACCATCAATCCACCCCGTCATGTTCATGTGCGCAGCACTCACCAGGTCAATCCAAGACACATTCTCTCATTTCTTAAAATCCCTGAACCTTTTAAGGTATTGTGTAGGTGTGTTGCCAAACTTGGCAATTAAAGCAGACTTCATGCACTCATACTGACCCCTTTCTTCCACACTCAGTTTCAGAATACAGTCATATCCAGTTGGAGGCACTCTGCTTAACAAACACTTAGCCCAATCTCTCTTATCAACATCACGAATTGCGCAAGCCATTTCAAACGCTTCAATCCACTGGAGGATATCAGAACCCTCCACAAACACACCAACCAAATCTTTCATAAACTTGGTGACTGGGGACCTGCCACTCTCAACTGGTTTAGCTGAAGTCTCGACTCTAGCTTTCTCTAGCTGGATTCGCTGACATTCAGTGTCCTTGTCTTTGAGATCAAGATACCTATTCTTGAGTTCCACTTGCTGTGCCAGCTCCTCTTTCTTAAGCTCAGCTTCTATTTCCAACTTGCGGTTTTCAAAGGCCAATTTCATCCTTAATAACTCAAGTTCCACGGAATTGCTGGGGTTCGGAACTGAGGCAGCAGGAATGGTGGCATTCCCAGAAATAGATTCAGCGACAACCCCCGGGGCAGAGTCCTCATTGGTTGCATCCCCCCTTCTAGAGTTCCACCATCAGTCTGGTAGTCCACCAGGGCAGCTATCAGCTCAGCCCTAGACTTATCCACAAAGTCTAACTCCCTGGCCTCACAAGCATCCTGGAGAGCCTCTAAGCTCATCCGAGTCAATTTACCATTCGCAATAGATTCCATTGCATGTAATGCAGTTATCTTGTACACAACTAAAACCTCAATTTAACAAAGTGCAGATATCCTTGTAAGTGGCACGGTTATACACTGATTCTTAAAACCATAAGCATCCCACTGCTGCCACCAGTGTAAAGACTGGAGGGGGGTGTCTGTGCTTCTGCTCTCTATATGGCAGAGGAGAGGCACAGAGGACCCCAGCAAAGATTCTCTATTATTGGTACGTGGTCGAGCAATCAAGGCCTAGCTTCTCAGGAGGTGATGCAGGCTGGTTCTTAAGTACAGTGTAGTCCCCAAGCACCCACAAAGGAAGGTCCGCACACTGTATTAGTTAAAACACAGTCTTTATATAATTAATATTCAAGGTTATGTACAATATCACGATAACTCACTTCGTACTCGGTTATCTATAATGGTAAATATACAGTTCTACGTGGTACCACAATTACTATTAGATCTCTTTAAAGTGCATCAACTGTAGGGTTAAATGGCACACAAATCAGTTCGTAACGGAAACCAGCAATAGATATAAGAGGAAAGCAATTGGTTAAAACAATTGGCAGAATACTGGCCCCGATACCTAGACACAGTTCTGTGTGGAGATCCCCCCACCTGGGCAACCTGTAGAATAAAGATATATCACAAGCCCAGTCCATATATTGTTCACAAGAGACTTTCCAATAGTTCTGCAACCCCAAAGTACCTGGTGTTGTAGCGTTCCCCATCAGGGAATCAACGGCCCTTCTTGAGTGTCCTCCCTTTAAAGCAGGAGTCACAGGTCGTCGAACGTCTGACGGAGAACACAGTGAACTACGACAGTGAAGTGGCAGCTTCTTTCCTAGCGGTTCTCGTCGACGGGGAAGCGTAAACGTCCTGCAAGGAAGAGACGTGCGGGGCACCTTGGTGTCGATAGTTCAGGACCGCAAAGAGTTTGAAGAACTGTGGCCCAGCAAGGGCGTCGAATCGTCAGCGTCTCTGTGATCTTTGGGTGCCAGGAAACCCACCGGCGGATGCTCCTTGGCGCATCGAGGGCCTGGCCTTCTCCGGCGGGATAAGGCAGGCGGGGCGGACGAGCGCGTCCGTGAATCGAAAGTTCTCAGGCAACGGGAGCACGGCAGCTCCGGTCGGCGATGGCGGTCGTCGACAGTGGCGGACAAAAGTCTGGGCGCTTCTCTTTGGGATTCCGCGGCAGTCCCTGTCTCCGGTCGGCAGCCTGACGTAGGTCTGTCTACCACGGAGCTTTGGCAAAGATCAGCTGGTTCACGATGGTCCCTCGTAGCTCGGGAAGAGGGCGCTTTACCAGGTCCTCTCTGGGTCAGTCCTTGGAGAAACAGCAGCTTTCAGATTGATGAAGAAGGGCAACAGCAATTCTTCTCTTCCAGCAGGGCTTCAAGGTCAAGCTTCAGTTTCACTCCAGTTACTCTTCCTAGTTTGGACTTCAGCTTCTGAACACTTCTGAACACTGAGAGGTCCCCAGATATACTGTTCATCTCCCATTCATTCCGTTGTGACACACTTAGGCATCCAATCACTGCGAAGGGCATTCATGCAGGCAGGCAGCCAATCAGGTGCATAGTGCATTCAGGCCATCCACTTCTCTCCAGACACTCACAACAAGTTATGTGTATTGGGACAAGTACCCAGCCATTCAACACTCCACACTGCATTCATACCAGTTTCGGGCAGGGCTGTCTCAGTCATTGTGTCAAACACCAGAAACTAGACATCCATAACAAGAATGCGTATTCGTCACACACTCAATTCACCCAGGTCCCACCCACAGGCGTACCCACAACATACGGTCGCTGGGAAGGCCCCAGCCAGTCTGGTCGGCACTTCCCCACACTACCATATATGGAACTTCCACCCAACAGCCAGTCAGGGGGTAGGGACAGAGTCATGTGGTTGGATATTTAGCACAGTTCTAAGCGCGTTGTTTTGAAGCACTTGTAATTTATTCAAGTTTCGTTTATTGGTGCCTAAGTATAGTCCAGTTTAGATAATATAAGTGCTGCAGTCAATGTGATGCAGCTATAAGTGGACAGAAAGGGCCTGCACGCATTGATCAGCTTGGAGGTGTAAGCAGTTGCTGAAGCTGTTGCATTGACTTGTCTGTTTAGGAAGAGGTTGGAATCCAAATATATGCCTAGAGTTTTATCATAATTGGAGACTTTGATGTTATTCCCATCTATGTTGAAGGAATTATATTGGGAGTCTAACTTGTTTAGTTGTGACCATGAGCCAATGAGAAGTAGCTCGGTCTTGTCATCGTTTAGGCACAGGCCTGAATTCTAAGGTAGATTTAATTCAGAAGTTTGGTATCTATGTTGTAGGAGCCTTTTAGAGTGATGAGGATTTTCCTGTCATCGGCATAGTTAGTGTAGGTGACACCCAAAGCGTCTAAATGGTCAAACAAGAGCTTGGTAAGATATTGTATTGGGTAGGGGAGACGCAGGAACCCTGTGGGACTCCGCATGAGATTGGGGCAGATTCAGCGAGACTGTTGCTTCGAAGACCCTCGTGGTCCTGTCTGCTAGGAAGGACTGTATCCAAGCGGCGGCATTCGTGGAGAAGGAGGCTGCTGACGTCAAGGGTTTAGTGAGGATTTTATGGTCGACTAAATCAAAAGCTTCTGATAATCGAGCAGGAGGACGAGGGCCAGATTTCCTTTATCTTTTCATTCATCCATCTGGATTTTTAAGTCCAGGAGTGCTGTTTCTGTGCCATATCTTGGCCTAAACCCTGATTGACGGTGGTATAGAAGGTTATTGGCTTCAAGGTGATTTTGAATTTGGAGGAATGCCGCTCTGTCCAGGATTTTCAATAGGAAAGGTACTGTAGTTATAGGCCTATAGTTGGTCAGGGTGCTAGGGTTTAGGTTTGGTTTTTTAAGAAGCGGCATGACCCATGCATCTTTGAGATTGTTTGGGACTGTACATATTTCGAATGAGCCGTTAAACAGGGAAGTGATAAAAGGAGCAAACTCCTTTGCCCCCTCCTTTATGATCGTTGCTGGGCAGATGTCCCCTTGGCATCTTGAAGGTTTTAGGCTGGCTATGATCACTTCTACTTCTTTGGTGATGACCGGGGTGAATTTGAATGTGCGGCAAGGTTTGGATGGTGGGTTGTCGAAATCGCGGAATTTTGTGCCTGATGTCAAACTGAGTTTTTTTGCTTAGCTTGTAGTAGAGCGATTTTATCTAATAAGGCTTTTTGAATGTTGGCACACCAAGAGGCATCTTTGGTGCTAGATTCTGTGGGTGGAACTGGTGACTCTAACTCCCTGAGCATAGTGAAAATCTCTTTGGAGCCAGACTTAGCATTTTGTATTCTGTCGTTGAAGGTGTCACTGATGGTTTTGAGGATAGCTGCTTTGTAATCGTTAGAGGCAGTTGTTAACTTTTCCTTGTTCTGGTCAGTGTTTTTTGTCTTCCAATTAGCTTCAGAGATTCTTTTGGAACTGCGTAAGGCTTTCAAGTCGGAAGTGAACCACTTGTTTAGATGCACTAGTGGCTTAGCTTTTCTCATTTTTAGTGGAGCGATTTTGTCTAAGGCTTGGAGTAGGTATACAAGTCCACCAGATGGGCCGGGTCCTTGTCTATGCACTTGGGGAGATCAGTGATAGGCTGAAGTTGGGGAAGTAAGTTCTCCACTGTGACATTACGATTGTTTCGGGTCAGGGCCGGAGGAGTTTTTGTGACATTAGGGTTTGGGGACCGGCTATCCTGGATGGTAAAGGAGATGACATGGTGGTCGGACAAGCACAGGGAGAATTGGACAGGATCTTAGTGTTACAGTTAAGGTCTACTAGCCATTCCAGGGTTCTTCCTTTCCTATGTGTTGGGCCGATGATACAGTGTGAGAAGTATAGCTCTGAAAGAGTGTTCTCTAAGGCTGTTGTGTTAACATTGTTTGTATCATGGAGGCCTACGTTTAGATCTCCCAGCAACATGATTTGGGAGCCATGTTTGGTGTTCCGGATGAGGAGGTGTGTGATGTCTTCCTTGAAGGAAGATATTGGTCCAGGGGGACTGTACAGGAGGTGTATCAATAAGGTATGTGCCACTGATTTTTTTCTTTTTTTTCTTTTTTTTGGAATTTTCAAATTTCTTTATTAGCATTTTCTTAATTACATAACAGTTCCATTATTGTATTCATATGAGAAAGGAGAAAGAGAGGAAAGAAGAAAACTCAGAAAAGGAAGAGCAATGAAACAAGAAGACAGTTGAAAGAACATTACCTACATTAACTGTCTCCATTTGTTAACTATGTGTTCCAGTGTGGTAAGTTCCGGGATGGGGGGACTGTTCAGGGAACGGGGGGTTGGGGGGGGGGGGTGAGGGAGTGGGGGCCCCCGGTTATTGTCCAAAATCGTTCTGTCATACGTGCCATCGTAGATGTCCTGTCTCTGTGGCCTTCGTACGGAAGCGTTCATGGGGGCATGTCGTCCGATGGGTGGAACACGCTCCATATCAGTTCCTTTCAGGCGTCTAGTGCCTGGCTTGTGCCATCTGCCGATCTGGCGATGCTGTCTTCCCAGGCTTTGGTTTCCGCATCCACCCATCGTTCCAGCTCTCTGTGCCATGTGGTGTATTGTGGGCCGGCAGGTCTTTTCCAGGCCATTGCAATCGTTCTCTTGGTTAGTATGCAGGCCATGTCCATGAGTTTCATTGTATGTTTGGATTTAGCTAGCCTGGGGTATGTTCCCAGCAGACATTTGCTGGGGAACCATGCGTATTGTGTCATGCCTGCCCTCCTGCAGACTTGCTCCGCTTTCGCCCAGAGTTCCTGCACTTTTGTGCTTCTCCACAGCATGTGAATGAGGTCTGCTTCATCCGATTTGCACCAGGCGTAGTTGGGTGGTGTCTGCGGGTTACATTTTGCTATCTTGTGTGGGGTTAGGTACGTGCGGTATAGAATGTTTAGCTGTATGAGAAAGAACGTGGAATTCCTAGATACTTCTTTGGGGTAGGCGAGCACCCTGTCCCATTCTTTGTCAGTTATTGCGGTCCCCAAGTCTTCCTCCCACCTAGTCTTCAGTGTGGCACTGCGGGGGTTTGGGATGTCCCTCAGTTGGCCATATATTTGAGATATCGGTCTTCCCCCCCTCCCAAAGATTGTATAACAGTGTCACTAGGGGGTCTGTCTGGTTCCTCAGGCCATGATTCCCACTTAGTTCTTGCTTTCTTGCGGGTTCTTTGGTACCATAGAAACTGGCCGCTGGGCATGCCTTCTTTCTCCTGTAATGAGGTGAATTATCGATAGGTGCCCTCCTCATATAAGTCACCCCAGGCGTAGACTCCATTTCTTTCCCAGAGTCTGATGTTCCTCAGATCTGCGTTGGAGTTGCATAGATCTGTAATCATTGGGATTTCCGGCGAGTATGGGTCTTTCGCCCGTAGTAATGTTTTGGACCTGTGCTATATTTTCCTGCCCAGATCGACCAGAAAGGGCTCCTCCCTCAGTAGTTGTCGGGGTGCCCAGATAAGTTCCTTCATTTGTATTGGGGCAACCGTTTGGCGCAGTAAAGTTGTTTCGGACGTCGTGTCGTCCACTAGCCACTTGGTTATGAAGCTAAGTTGTGCCACTAAATAATATTTCTCCATGTTCGGGAGTTGTATTCCGACTTGTCCAAATGGGAGGGCCAATGTGGAGTATGCCAACCTATGTCTGTTTTTCCCCCACAAGAATTCCTGAAGCAGCGTGTCAAGCAGCGAAAAAAGGGGACTTTGATGTAATAGTGCACATTTTGAAACCCGTATAAAAATCTAGGGAGGACAATAATTTTAATAATAGATGCTCTGCCCATCATGAACAGGGGGAGTTTAGACCAAAAGCCCATCGATTTGCGCAGAGCAGGGAGTGCCACCTTGGTATTGTGCTCATGCATCAACGCTGGGGTGTGCATGATGTTGATCCCAAGCTACCTAAATGGGCTTGTTTGCCATGGTATTCCCACCGAGGGGAGGTCATCTACATCCCTGCCCCTCAGGTCAGCTAATGGGAACAGGCAGGATTTTTCCCTGCTGAATTGTATCCCCGAGACTTTGAAGTAGTTGTCCAATATCTCTAGTATGGTTGGTACATTCATAGTTGGGTCCCTGAGGTATAGGAGGACATCGTCCGCATATAGGGATATTACACGGTCCATCCCCCCACCCTTATGCCCGCATCAGAAAATTGTTTTCTGAAAAAGATAGCGATGGGCTCTAGCCCTAATATGTACAGCATGGGCGACAGTGGGCAGCCCTGTCTGGTTCCCCTGCCTATGTTCCACGCTGCAGAGACACACCTCCCAGTTTTCACCCTCGCCGTTGGCTTGGTGTAGAGCACCCTCAGCCATCTAATGAATCTTTGTCCGAAGCTGAACCGTCTGAGGACCGCCACCAGCCATTCCTAATAAATGGAATCAAACGACTTAATGGCATCCAAGGACAACAATGCATACAAGCCCTCTTTTTGATTGGTCTGGTCAATGATGTGCTGTAATCTGCGTAGGTTCAGAGTGGTGTTGCGGCCTAGTATAAAACCATTTTTGTCCATGTGCACTATTTTGCCTATGATTCCTGACAGCCTCTTGGCCAATACTGTGGTAAGAATTTTGACATCATAGTTTAGCATTGCTAGGGGGCGGTATGAACCACACTCGTCCGCAGGCTTGTTGGGTTTGAGTATGGGAACCACGAGAGTCTCTCTCGTGCTATCGGGCAAAACTCCTTGCTCTAGCGCCTCCTGAAAGACCTTATGCAGTATGGGTGTCAGGGACGATTCATAGGCCTTATAAAATTCTGAAGGCAACCCGTCACTGCCAGGTGGCTTACAGGTAGCTAGGGATTTGATTGCCTCAGCTATATCGTCTGTGGTTATGTCTGCTTCTAGTGCTTCTGATTGCGTGAGTGATAATCTGGGCAGTCCTATTTCGTCTAGGGTGTTTGTGATCTCTTCTGGGGGGGATCTGGTCTTCATGGGAATAGAGTTGGGTGTAATAACGCTTGAAGGTGTCACTGATGTGTAGCTGCGCCCGATGAATGTTGCCGTCTCCATCTTTAATTGCGGTTGTCAGGTGTCTGGGGTGCTCTTTCTTGCAGAGCTAAGCTAGCATACGGCCTGGTTTATCCACTTCAGCGTGTGCCCTGGTAGTTCTAGTGGTGTAATCAAATTTGGCGAGCCTGCCCCATGCCTCCTTGCATTCCCCTCTGAGCGTTCTAAGTGCACTTTCCCTGTGTTGACTGTCCGGGGAGGTAGACGCTAGTCTCTCGATTTCCTTCTCCTGGGTCTCCAGCTTTAAGAGTTTTCTAATCCCTTCTGCTTTCGCTATGATGTCGCCCCGTATCACCACTTTCAGAGCATCCCATGTCATGCTCACCTTGTCCACGCTTCCCATATTTATCTCTATATAGTTCTCTATGGAGTCCCGGAGTTCTTCCCTGAATGCCTGGTCTTTCAGGGCTTAGGTGGGTATTCTCCACATAGGTATGGGGGGTTTAGGGCCAGTGTTATTCCACTCCACTAGCAGAGGTGAGTGGTCAGAGATGGTTCTTCCCAGGTATTGTGCCTTTTCTATTTGGAACATGTGTTCCTTTCCGACAAAGATATAGTCTAACCTGGTGTGGAAACCGTGTGGGGATGAGAAACATGAGTAACTTCTTTCTCTCGGGTGTACTTCTCACCATGTGTCGGCCAGTTCTAGGCGTTCCAGCATGGTGTTCAGTGCTGTTGTGGCTGCTGTTGGGCCGCTTGCTAGGAGTGTGGACCTGTCGAGCTCTGGATTGTGCACGCAGTGGAAATCTCCACCCCAGACAAAGAAGCCGTTTCTGTGTTGTGCAACTTTCGCGTACATTGAGTTCAGGTGGGCTGGGACGGTGGGCTGGGATGTTAGTGTTGGGGCAGTAAGAGTTTACATTGCATACTTCTGTTTGTTCGATGTGGCCCCATATTACCACAAATCTGCCCTCTGGGTCTTTCACTGATTTGGTTAGCCGAAAGGGGAGGTGGGGGTCGATCCAGGTGAATACCCCCCACGCATACCTGGAGTAGGAGGCTCTGAATCCCTGTCCGCCCCAGTGGTCTTGTAGTTTGGCCATGGACTCCTCAGTGCAGTGGGTCTCCTGCAGCAGGGCTATCCCAACCTTCTTCCTGCGGAGGTAAGACTTGATTCGATTCCTGCAGGGGTAGGTGCCCAGCCCTCGCACATTCCATGTCAGCACATTAATTCCTGCCGCCATGTCGTTCCGGGGGAGGATTTCTGGTTTGTTCTTGGCCCCCTGTCTTTGTTCTCCCTTGCTGCCCTTGGGCGGGGCTGACTTCCCTCTGCCTCACTGTACTGCCCCCGCGAGTCTGCTTGCTTCTTGACCCCCCTAGGATCTTTGCATTATCGTTTGGAGACTTCTCAACCGTGTTAACCTTCATTCCGATGAATGATGAAACAAAACCAAAGAATAGAAAACTGCCTCTAGCAGTTGCTCTTAACTGGCAACGATCATAGGTCCCCGCGTCGTCTGGACCTGTCCGGGTCATTAGGCACGGGTGTTGTACCGGCGTCCGGCCTGCACTGGTTCTGGAGGGGTGGGTTGTGGTGGGCTGCCTGTGTGGCTCCCAGAGCTCCGTCCGTAATAGCTAGCAGCGTTGTTGTATTTTGTTACTTGTGCATTATCTTGTGTGCCCTTCATATTTGCGGCTGATGTTGTTGCAGCAATGTGCGAGCTTGGTTGGTTCACATTGTGGATTTGTGCGATTTCTCGTGTGAGTCGGGTGCATCTTGCTTCTTACTTATATGGCTCCGGCTCGTGACGCAGGTTCTCCATCTCCGGCCAGGTTATTCTCCAGCATGGGGTCTGGCATGGATTCACATGCTCATGAATATTCCCCGTCGTCAGGCTGGGAATCCTCGGTAAAGAAAAAATCAGTATCAGTTTCGTTTCTGATCTGTCTTTCGTAGTAGTAACCAATCACTGATCTCTGCGTCATACTGACCACAGCCAATGACTGCCCTCTACCTGAGCCCCGCCTCTGGCAGCCATCTTCAGATTTTTACCGTACGTTCAAGTGTTGGGATCCTCGTGCTATTGCTCTCGAGCGTTAGTGCTTTTTTCACGTTTTTTCTCAGAAAAATGTCTCTTTTTTCGGTCAAAAGAGCCTCAAGCTCCACCGTTTCTTCATCCGTTTAACGGGGACCCGTGTCGGATTCGTCTACGCCCCTCAAGGGTGAAGATTTCGTCGAGCCACGCTTTTGGAGGACTCCAGAAGTTTCTCAGGCACATCTCGGACATGACCCAGGAGAAAGGAAGCTCGACGCCCGGAAAGCTGTTCAGGGTCTGCCCTGGATGCCAGCTTCAGAATGTCTTTAAGGAGGACGAACACTCCCTTTGCCTTTACTGCCTACATGAGGACAAGACGCATGTGGAGAAGGACTGTGCGTTTTGCGGCAATATGTCAGAGCGGACCATGAAGGACCGCCATCAACGTCTCGCCAACTGGCTGGAAGGAAAGAGCCCGTCAGGCGAGAAGAAGAAGAAGTCCGAGCGGTCTTCTAAGACCTTTGAGGGCGCCCGGCAACGGGGGTCCAACAGAAGGCCAAGCACCGCGAGTCTGCTGGCACCGGGAGCGCCGAACGGTCGGGCTCTACGGGCGTCAGGCAGTGCTCATCCTCCCCGGCGCCATCAACTACGAGCCAACGCTCTGGCTCGGGTAAGAGGAAGGCCGAGCACCCGGCGAAGCTCCTGGAGAGACCCCGGTCGAGCTCGAAGGCCCCATCGGAGGGGGAGCGAGGCGGTGACCCTCCCCCCAAGGAGAAGGCGGTGAGCGCACCTAAGGTGGTGAAAGCCTTAATCCACCCGGCCAAGGCCTCTATCGAGACAGTCGCGGCGGCCCTGGCTCAGCCTGTGGAGGCTACACCAGTGGTGGCGACCTCGGGGCCCAGAGTCTCCCTGCCACCGCGGAGGGAGTCCTCTTTCATGCCCATCGACAGGACCCCCGTGAAACCTCCGACGGAAAAGAAAAAGGGGGGGGCAGGAGGTCGTCGTGGATTCGGCCTCAACCTCTGAGGAGGAGCTGATCGAAGTCTTAAGCCACGGCGTTGGCATGGAAGAAGACCAGCCCGTCGGGAGGGACCCCGACGTAGGAGACGACGAGAACGTCGAGGGTGCCAACGGGGCTCCTGACCGCCCTTCAGACTCCCCTCAACCAGCGCCGCAAGACAACTCGGCGGCCATTTTGTTGGCTATACAGTCCTTATGCTCGGAGATAAGGACGAGACTGCCGTTACCACCAACGGAGGAACCGCTCCCGATGGGGGACCCGGAGCCAGGCCCTTCTGGGAGCCCTAAGAGAAGAAGGATTCATCCTCCACCTCCTTTTCAGCCATCGCGCCCTGTTCAGCCCTCCTCCCCGTCCACGACACGTGGGGATGATACGGGGACTGACACGGCCGCGACGGGTACAGACGACGAGGTTTACGACGAGGATCTCCCATCGTCACCTCCCACCCGGGCTTCCCCGCCCGACGAGATTGGATCGTTTCACTCCATGATCACCAGGGCATCCGAGCTTTTCCAGCTCTGCCCGGAAGAGAAGAAGAAGGAAGGTTTCCTTTATCAACGGCTCGCGACCAAGAGTAAGACGGTCCTCGCTGTACCTCTACTAGACGATATTTGGGATGAGGGCCTCGCCCTCCTCAAGAACCCATCCACGACGCCGGCTAGAAGGGATCGGTACGAGAAGAAGTACCGGGTCCCGGACGCGGCCCCCTTGTGCCTTCGGGCACAGCCGACTCCGGACTCGGTCGTCTCTGCGGCGGCCAGGAAGAAAGCGGGGGGGGGCGCGGCCTCTACATCGACCTCCCCGCCGGATGGCGAGGGAAAGAAATTAGACACGATGGGACGCAGAGTCATCTTGTCGGCAGCGACGACGATTAAGGCGGCCAACGCCTTGGCTATCGTAGTCCGCTACGACAGGGAGTTGTGGTACAAACTGGCCCCCCTGCTGGACTTCAAGAGGCCGGAAGCCCTAGAGATCTTGCAGGAAGGAGAGGTGGCGTCGGACCACGCCATTACGATTGCGACGGACATCACTGACACTGGATTTCGCCAGTTGGGCAACGGCGTGTGCCTTAGGTGGCGTTGATGGCTCAAGGCTACTGACTTCCGTCAGGACGTGCAGACCAGAGTCTTGGACATGCCGTTCGACGGAAACAACCTGTTTGGGAAAACAGTGGACGATTCCCTTCAAGGCATCAAGGCGGACACGGAGACGGCCCGGGCTCTTGGGGTTCTCCAGCAACGGCGGCCGCCCATTCGGAGCGGCGGAGGCAAATAGGGTGCCTCCAAAGGTTTCAGCGGCGGATTTTCCACCTACCATCAAGCGGCCCGTTCGTCGTCACAGGAAGCTTACAGGGGACGAGGCAAGTCAGGCGGACCCCGCTGTCGCCGCCAAGGAGGACAAGGCGGCAAAGCCTTGTCGAAGCAGGACTGAACCGGCCGTGGGGTCGGGCCCCCACCGAAGCACCCCGGTGGGAGGCCGGCTGGCGAGCTTCGTCAGCGTGTGGGAGTCCATCCCCACCGACCGTTGGGTGCTGGACGCCCTAGCTCAGGGTCACGCGCTCGAGTTTCTAAAGAGGTGCCCGCGCGTCCCCCCTGTGGCCAGGAAAGAACATCACGTCCCTCAACTTCTCTTGGAGGTAAAGGCGATGCTCAAGAAGGGCGCCATCGAGCTCGTCCCAAAGAGGCTTCGGGGCTCCGGAGTTTACTCAAGATACTTCCTCGTGAAGAAGAAGACGGGAGGATGGCGTCCCATCCTGGACCTACGACGACTGAACAAATTCATCAAGGCACAGAAGTTCCGGATGGTCACCCTCCAACACGTCCTGGGTCAACTGGAGGTGGGCGATTTCCTGTCGTCGTTGGAATTCGAGGATGCCTACTTCCATATTCCCATCCTAAAGGGACACCGAAAGTTTCTCAGGTTCGTGGTCCAAGGGCGTCACTACCAGTTCAAAGCCCTTCCCTTCGGATTGAGGTCGGCACCCAGGGTGTTCACCAAGTGCCTCGCACTGGTGGCGGCGCAGCTGCGCCAAGAGGGGATCCACGTCTACCCCTACCTGGACGACTGGCTCATCCGAGCAAAGACGAAGGAGCTCGCCGTGGCTCACACGGCAAGGACCGTCCAACTACTCACGGACCTTGGATTCTCCATAAACTACGCCAAGTCCCACCTGGTGCCTGCGCAAGACGCACTGTTTCTGGGAGCGAAGCTCGACACAGTGTCGCTTCTGGCCTCTCCGTCGGAGGAAAGGACGAGGGCCATCTTGAGCAAGGTGCAGCGGATGCTGGCTGCGGACGCGGCCAGGGTGAGGTCCATCAAGTCCCTCTTCGGAATGATGTCTTCTTTCATTTATCTCATCCGCCTGTGCAGGCTCCGGATGCGCCCGTTGATCCAGACGACGGGCAGCTTCGAGGAGAGGATCACACTCGACGAGAGTTTCCGACGAGCGATCCGGTGGTAGGGCACCCGCGCGCATCTGACGGCGGGCATGGACTTCCAGACCCCCGGCCACCAGGAGACAGTGACCACGGATGCCTCCCTGGAAGGGTGGGGAGCGCACACCGAAAATATGCACGCGAGAGGCTTTTGGCTTCCGACGGAGAAGTCCCTCCATATCAACGTCCTGGAGCTCCGTGCAGTGTTTTGGGCCCTCAGGTCTTTTCTTCCGTCCCTCATGGGCAATGTGGTGAGGATCTTCACCGACAACACCACCACCATGTTCTACATCAGGAAGCAGGGCGGTACCAGATCCCCAGCCCTGTCCAAGGAGGCGCAGGATCTGTGGCATTGGGCCGTCGCCCAAGGGATGTTTCTGGTGCCGTTTCATCTGGCATGGATAAAAAACACCATTGCCGACTCGCTCAGCAGAGAGCTGCGCTCGTGCCACGAGTGGGAACTACGACAGGATCTAGTGGACCGCCTCTTCCGACGGTGTGGCACACCCCAGATCGATCTGTTCGCGACGGCGACGAACTCCAAGTGCCGGAGGTTCGCCAGCAGGTTTCCCCAGCCGAGGAGCATGGGCGATGCTTTCTCGTTCCCCTGGGAGGGCCTGTTTCTATATGCGTTCCCTCCATTGCCATTGCTGATCCGGCTCATCAACCAGCTCAAGAGGTCACGGTGCAGGATGATCCTCGTCGCACCTGCGTGGCCGAGGCAGATATGGTTCCCGGACCTTCTGGACTTGTCAGCGTCCCCGTCAATCAAGCTGCCAGTGGACGCGGATCTTCTCTCCAGGGAAGGAGGCGCCATCCTCCATCACGACCCGAAGTCGCTGAACTTGCAGGCCTGGCTCCTGCAGCATTAGAGTTTGGAGGATACGACATACCGGCCGACTGCAGAGAGGTTCTTGCAAAGGCCAGGTCGTCCTCAACTCTTAAATGCTATGGACACAAATGGAAGAGGTTCTCTGTCTGGTGCCACGCACAGAAGATTAACCCTCTACGGATTACGGCTCCCCAGGTACTGCCGTACCTTTTGACGCTGGCCAAGGCTGGACTGGCGCACGCGTCCATCAAGATTCATCTTGCTGCGATCTCCCGATACACCAGAACCACGGGGCGGACGTCTTTGTGGTCTCATCGTCTGGTGAAAGAATTCATGAAGGGACTGTTCAGATCGTTCCCGCCGGTGAAGGCTCCGGCCCCGGCGTGGGAGCTCAACGTGGTGCTGACCAAGCTCATGGGACCTCCATTCGAGCCTCTGCACTCGGCTCTGTTGAAGTTCTAGTCGTGGAAAACAGCGTTTCTTGTGGCCATCACCTCCGCACGACGGGTGGGAGAGATCCAGGCCCTTTCCTGCAAGCCCCCGTACTTGACTTTTCACGACACGAGGGTAGTGCTCAGGACGCACCCCTCCTTCATGCCCAAGGTGCCGTCGGACTTCCACCTCAACGAACCCTTGGTGTTGCCTGTTTTCTTCCCGTCGCCTTCATTGACGGCCGAAAGGAATTTGCACTCGCTGGATGTGGCTAGAGCGCTGAAGTTTTACGTGGACCGCACAAAGTGTTTTCGGAAGACGTCACAACTTTTTGTGAACTTTGGACCTGTCAATCAGGGGAAGGCTCTCTCAAAGGCCTCCATTTCCAGATGGCTCTCCGGCTGTATCATGTACTGTCATCGGTTGGCAAACCGACCGCTGCCTGGCCGTCCGAGAGCCCATTCCACCAGAGCGATCGCAGCTACCACGGCGTTCCTATCTGGTGTGCCCTTGCTGGACATCTGCAGGGCTGCTACGTGGAGGTCGACGCACACCTTCACGAAATTCTACTGCGTCGATCGGGATTCCAGGGAGGAGTCCAGAGTCGGCCAAGCAGTGCTGCGCAATCTGTTCACCTAAGGTGAGCAGGGTGAGGAGGTAAGAATTGCTTAATGTTGAGTTTGATGTAATGCTTAATGTTGAGCCTTTGTCATGTCCCGTGGTTGTGCATGTGTGTACTGCTATGTATTCTTTATTCATGAGCATGTGAATCCATGCCAGACCCCATGCTGGAGAAGGAACAAGTTACTTACCTGTAACTGTTGTTCTCCAGCATGGGTCTGGCATGGATTCACATGCGAACCCTCCCGCCTACCCCTCTGCGGCTCTTCACTTGGTCATACTGCTACTTCACGTGCTACCAAATCTGAAGATGGCTGCCAGAGGCGGGGCTTAGGTAGAGGGCAGTCATTGGCTGTGGTCAGTATGACGCAGAGATCAGTGATTGGTTACTACTGCGAAAGACAGATCAGAAACAAAACTGATACTGATTTTTTCTTTACCGAGGATTCCCAGCCTGACGACGGGGAATATTCATGAGCATGTGAATCCATACCAGACCCATGCTGGAGAACAACAGTTACAGGTAAGTAACTTGTTCCTTGTGTTCCAGCCACATATTCGCCGCAGCTGGGGTCTCCAGGAATATTGCCTTTCCCTTGTATATGACCGGGCCGGAGGGTTAGAGCAGCATATATTTGAGGTTAAGTTTCCGCAGCCTTGCCTTCACTGGCACGAAGGAGTCTCTTGCGCGTTGCACTGCAGGGGTGTAATCTGGGTATATTACTATTTTGGAGTTACCTTGTGTAATCTCCCCTCCCTCTCTTGAGTGTCGCAGTATTGTTTCTCTGTCGCGAAAGTTTAAGATTTTCGCAATAATTGGACGTGGGTGTAATCCTGGCGGGGGCCTCTTTTGCAAGGATCTGTGAGCCCGTTCCACAGAGAATCCCTCTGTGAGGTTTCCAGCCCCAATTTCCTGCAGGAGCAAGGTCTCCACGAAGTCTGTTATTTTTGATCCCTCCATGTCCTCAGGGACTCCGAGTATACGTATATTGCCTCCTCAGAGCATGCCTCAAGGTGGGCCACCTTCGTATCGAGTCACTGGACCTTCATTTGCAGGTCGGAGGTGGTCTCTACTGTGGCCTGTAGGCTAGCTTCTGCCGTGGTCACTCTCTCCGCCAGGTTTTGAGCGTCTTGGCGCATCAGCTGCATGTCTGATTTGACCTCCTCGATTTTGGTGTCAATAAACGACCTTAGCGCTGCTATGGCTTGTAGTACCTGTGTGTCCTTGGGGTCTGCATCAGGAGCAGCTGATTCTTCTTCTGCCGCTGCTTCATGCTGTGGTTGTTGCTTGGGCCTGACCACTGCAAATGAGTCCATTATGGATGATTTGGGTTTGCTTTTGGGGGGAGACATCCTTAGTTCAGGGTCTCGGATTATCGTGGCAGTGCTGGCCTGAGTGAAGAGTCGCTGTTATTGGCAAGTGCTTGGGCGTTGTGCAGGGTCCTGTTGAGGCGTATCCTGGTCTCAAGAGTGTTGGGGCGCTTGTGTGCAGTGCTGTAGTTTCAATTGTGGCGTTGTTGTTCCGGTTGTGGGATTTAGGGCCGTTTCGGGGGTTGGGCCCCTGATGTGGTGCGCGTCTCTCTCCGCGTGTATCAGGTGCACCAGTGTTCCCCCAGGTTGTGTGTTGCAGTGTTCATATGGGCCCTGTGAGACCCACTCTCCTTTCCCGGGGTCCGTGGGCCCAATGCCAGGTCCATCCCTGTGTTGGCGTTGTTCTGCAGGGGGCCTGCCGCTGGTTTCCGTGTTTGTTCGCGGCCACCCCCGGGTGCAAGGGAATTCTGGGCGCTCTGCCAGCCAGGACATCGTCACATCTCACACCTCCCCCTGTCTTGGGTGTCGGTGCTAGTTCAGGCCGTTGATTATGTCGGGAGCTTCTCCCTGGCCCTGGCGCAGGCAGCGGGCTTCCACTGGGGCAAGGCGTCCCTCCTCGCAGCTGGCCTCCCACGGGCCCTCGGTGTGTCTCCCCAGTCAGCTGTCTTTACCAGGAGCGTTGCGGGCTGGAGGCGGCCAGGGACCGCGTACAGTTTGGGGCCACCTCTCTGTTTGTGTGCCCCTCCGAACGTTCGGGCAGTAGTCCTGCTCGTTGGTGTCTCCCTCGGCACGGGCAGGCACTTTCCATGGTCCCCCGGTGTAATGCTGCGTCCAGCTCCTCCCTCAGCTGGTCCCCGTCGTAGGCCGACTCCTGGCCGCCACACCCGTCCGGTTCCTGGTCGCGTGCACACCGGGGTCTGCGATTTCAGGCAGCCCGGCACTCACCTGCCTCGGTGGGTCTCTCTGGGTGCCTCTGTTGCTGATCGCTCGCTGCGCAGCAGCCTATGGACCTCTCTCACTGTGATTTTCAGTTGCAGTTATGCTTCGACAGTCCCTAAAGGGGCTCTCGGAGCGTAGCAGTGTGGCCTCCAGCCTCCGTTGTGCCCCTCCTCCAGTGTTCTTCGGGCTGCCGCTCAGGCCGCCATCTTGGCACCCAGGGGTCCTCTTTTGGCAGCTCCGTTCTAAGTGTAAACTGCTCCGATTTTCTTCGTCCTGCGGTCCGTGTGTGCAGGGTAGCTTCTACTGCTTCTTAGTTTCGTTTGCTGGGTTTAAGGGTGCATGAAAAAGCAATTGCTAATGATCTTGGCAGGATCAGCACGGAGCTCTTCAGGAACTTGCCTTCACTCCATGAGCTCAGGCCACGCCCCCCAAGGTATGTGCCACTGATAAGGGGAGTTTGACAGAGAAAAACTCTCCAGAGGAGAATGATAAATGTTAGTTGGAAAATGTTAGTTGGAAAATTCTCTACGGCTGCTGGAATCTCTATCTGCTCTAAGGATTGTATAGTTTTCAGGTAAGGCAACAGAGAGGGTTGGGCCTGCTGCCGTGTGTAACCAGGTTTCCGTAAATGCTAAAAAGTCTAGGTGATTAGTTGTGATGAGGTCTGCTATGTCTACAGTGTGAGCAATCAGGGACGTAGCATTGATGAGGGCTCCTTTGATATGAGGTGCCTCTGCAAAAGGTGTACATGTGCTTGGGAGTTTGGTTGCCTGTGAAGGCAAGATGTTGTTGGTATTATTACGTTCAGGGTTCACTGTTATAGACCTAGTAGGCGAAGTCTTGTCGCACAAGAGAGTTTTGCGGTGAGTGTTGAACAACCAGGTATTTTTTAAATGAGATCCTAGTATAGCGTCTCTAATGCTTAATGTGCATGGTTGATTCAGAGTAGGCCTTACAGCCATATAGTTGGATCCATTGTATTGGTGTGAGGGGGCAGTGGCTGCTTGTTGAAGCTTCAATGTTAAAATTTGGCGGGGGCAAGCCAGGCTTAAGAGGGGGAAGGAACTTGGTGGGTGTAATGATATTGAGTAGGGGTAAAAAGGTAGCCATGGTTAAAGTTACCTTCCATAGGCTAGCCATGTGAGCCAACAGAGTAGACAATGCAAGGCTGTAGACAGGAGGGTGGGTCCTATGCTAACTGAGATGTGTGCCGTACAAGGCAAAGTGAGATACTTAGGAGGTACGGGACATTGCAAGCAGGCTGTTCCCTGATAGGGCAATAATCACGAGGTAGGAGGTTTGAGGCTGATCTAGGATCTGCGCCACATTTGGCCGTAACAAGACAGAGCAAAATGCCTCTGAGCCATGAATATGGTAGGATCAGTACCGTACTGCTTACAAATGGTGATTTCAAACAATATCAAGTAATATGCAAGGCGTGTAAGGTGCAAAAAAAGGTTGGATGGAGGGAGAGTTGAGTGTTCTGAGGTCTGTTCCTCGCTCCGCTGCTGTCGGGTTCTCTGCTTCTTCTGCTTCGGGTGGACTGGAAAACTGCTTAGTTCGGTTTTCTTTGTTCTGCGCTTTTGAAAATTGGAACGTTTCTTGCTTCCCAGGCTTTCAGGTGCTCGCCTTCCACATAAACCTATCTTACCTTGGGAAAAGCGTTCCCACTTAATGCTTCCCGCTGTACGATCTCTGAAAACATGATCCTCAGGGGCAAAGCTTTTACACAAACTGGTTCCCGCTGCGCGACTTCTGCAAACACTGAAGGAAGAGACCCTTGCAGAACCGGCAGCCGTACAGCAAATGTGAGCGGTTCTGGCGTCTCTGCTTTCCTTCAGCTGCAATCTTGATGTGGAGTCATGGCAAGCACTCCACCTTCCACTACTGCTGCTACTTGAAGTCCTCAATGTCCAATTCTCTCCTTTTAAGGTAAAATGGTAACAAACTTTGTTTCTATCCTTAAGCCCATTTCTAAAAGGAGTAGTATATGGTTTTACTGAAGGGTTTTGCTCTTTAGGGAAATTATGACTTCCAGAATCTAATATGGTAATATTTAAAGATTTGTCTTTTTTTAAAGACCTTTTATTTCAAACCTTTGCCACAAAACAATAAAGATAAAACAATAAGACAAAAGATGTGCACAATGTATCCTGCCTAACCAAATGCATACAATCATAATAAGCACATTAAAAGCAAAAATGAAATGAAAAAATAAAAATATATTAAGATAAAAAATGAAACAAAAACAAATCAAAAAGGGGAGGTTGTCCAATGCTATGTGAATCACCTTTGTGTCCGACCTCATAATGTCACTGTGCTGGTTCTCAAAGAAGATTTTGTTTAGATTTTATGTAGCTATGTTTAGCTTTTGTACCCATGCCGATGTTTCAAATATTTCCTTCAGCATTTTTGTTAGAGCGAAGATTAAGCGATAGTTGTTCCCTTTGCATAGTTCGTGCCACCAATAATCGGCATCCATTGATCTAACATTTTCAAAAAAGTTGCCCAAATAGTTTGTTCTTATGTCTCTTAGTTGGGAGCATGCGAGAACTACATGCCTAAGGGTTTCATTTGGTCTATTGCACAGTCGGCATGATACATTGTTGCCTTGTATTAGCTTTCGAGATATCAGAACTTCTTTGCTGTGAAACATGTTAAACCTGAATCTCATAAACAGGTTCTGATGTTTTGGACTCGGAAATTAAGTCAAATAACCTGGTAATTTTTTTGATGCTTTCGTTTCTGTGGATATGGTCAGATATAGATTATATTTAGATTTTTCATTTTAGGTCATGATACAATCGCGTGACCAGATTAGTTTTTGGCAGCCTCAGGATTGGTCATTAAAAGTGTGTTCGATATTCCAGCATCTGGAAGCAGATCCGAGCATCGCTTGAACCATTGGCCCAAGACCCAATCTGTGGGAGTGCCTGATGAACATTTGAGAATGTCAAATTGGGTTGCGTAATCTGCTAACAGTGTTTTACGATAGAGTGCTAGTGAGTTCCATTCTACAATTGCGTATAGGGACTGTAGTCCTAGCTCATGTCTTATTAGTTGCACTGGAATGCATTGGGGCAGATGAAAAGCCTTCTTCCTTCCAGAAGGTGCCCTCTAATGTTTCCCAGAGATTCCAGCGTAAGCATAATGAGGTCCCAGCACATTAAGTTAGGCTAGGGCACACGTTCTGCTTGTAAAAATTCAGTAGCAGCACCAAGGAGAATTTGCCATACTTACGGTGAATTAATCGACCCTGATAATCAAGATGTTTGCTTTAGATTTCAGTGCCACCATATGATGTGCTTCTGTGAGGCTCGAGTTGATGATAATATCTAGAAATATTGCATTCAGTGATTGGAGCAGATGTGCTTTTACAAGAAACCAGGTAAATTTCAAGTTTCGTCTTCTGCATTTTGTGTTTTCCAGAACCACAATTGCAGACTTGGCCTTGTAGAATTGAAGGCCATTTCGTTGTGTGTAAGTATGTAATAATTGTAGCTTCCGCTGTAGGCCAATTTTGGTTTGGTCTAGTAAGATCAGGTCGTCAGCTTATAACATTCGCCCTACAGTTTGACCATTTATCTTCGGAAGAAAGGATGTTTGGTCATGTACAGTGTGCTTCATGTCCGATATAAACAAATTGAAGAGTTCTGGAGCCAGGGGGCATCCTTGTTTGAGGCCTCTTGCGGTTTGTATGTCTTTGGACTGAAGGCCCTCAGAGTTCAGTTTTACCTGAATGGAGGTGTCAGTATAGAGGGCCATGATGGGGGCCAATATATTCTGAGGGCATTTCCATTGGGCTAGTTTTGCTCACAGTAGATTTCGATCCACGCTATCGAGCGCTTGGGAAAAGTCAACCAGTGCAATGCATGTTTTCTGCCCCTTATGCAGAGCCCTGGCTTTGAGGATGTTTAATAGAAACAAGTTTAGGGAGCATTCAACACCCTTCACAAATCTGCATTGTCTTGGATCGAAGTGGCAGGATTCTTACGCCCAACGCTTAAGGCAGGATAACAACACAGCGGCATAGATCTTCTCTAGAACATCCATGAGTGCTATCGGGCAGTAGTTTTTGGGATCCACCCGAGATCCTTTCTTGAAGATTGGGATTATCACTGATTTTCTCCATGAATCGGGGAGTTTGCCAGTTGTTCCGATTACAGTGAATAGTTTGATGGAGAAGGATCCCCATTCTTCAGGTGCCCGTTTGAGCATACAGTGTGTGAGACCGTAGAGCCAGGAGCTCTCTAGGCACTTGCTTTTTTAATGAGATCTGTGATTTCTGTTTTTGACAAGCATAGATTCCAGGCAAATGCCGATTGCAAGGGGATCAATGATGCCTTTTCACAGGATGTATCTTTGTATAAGGAACTGAAGAAAGCCATCCATGCTTCTTTGGGAACCGCATTTATGGTGAGCGCTTTTTGTAGCGAGACGCTATCGTTTAGGAGCGCCCATAGGTTTCTGGAGTCTTTCCTTGCAATGGTTTGGAGCATTTTTTCCGCATCTTTCTGGATTAAGATGCTTTTGTGTGACTTAAGCCCGTTTCTGTATCTTTGGCGTCGTTTGGTGATAGCAGTTCTCTTTTCATGAATTTCTGTGGAGTGTAGCGCTTTGATGTCTTTTCTTAATTCACGCTTCTTAGCCTGAATTTCATCATTAAAGATGTGTTTGGAGTTGAATTGGGGTTTGAGGCTGGATTTTGTGGTTTCTTGAAATGCTAAAAAAAGAGGCAGATAATTGGATCCTATTTGGTCTGTTGTTGATGACTTTGTGTAACGTTCACACAGATTGGCTATGTCTGAGCGCTTAAGACCCAGTCGATTTCTGCCTGATGTAATCTCTGTGATGTGTGAATATTAAAGTTTCAGGCCGCATTGACCCCAGAGCATTGACGATTTAACAAGATTGTGGTCGCTCTGCTGCATTTTGATCACTTGTTTTAATTCTGCTCAATAGGTTCTCTGTAGTAAAGAAGTAATCAACCGTTGGGCTCGACTGACCGTTGCTCCAGGTAGGTGCTGGTGGAATGTCACCAATTGTATATCTGTTTAGCATATGGAAGTTACGGTTATTCATTTCATTCATCCAGCGTTCAGCCCTTGATTTTCTGTCTGATGATGAACCATTCGTCTTGTTTCACATTTTCAAAATGTATGCAATTCAAATAAAAATTCTCCACAGATTATTACCATGGGATTGTTGTTCTTTATCGAACATTCATCTATTTCGCTCGTCACCATGATAGTGAAGCATTTGTTTTTCCAGTTTACAGGGTTCCAATATATGCTTGCTAGAATTAGCACTTCTTTGCTTTCTGAATTGTGGTAGGAACAATTAAGAGTCGTTAATTGGATGCTCGGTTTTGGATTAGTTGCATACAAAATTGTTGCTCCCAAATTCTTGTTAACCAGGGTTATGAGGCCAGATGATGGTCTTCCTTTTTTGCTTTTGGATGCTGGATTTATAAGTAGATCAAATCTCTCGGCTATCGGAGCAGCGATGAGCCAAGTCTCTTGAAGACAAAGAATGTCATATTGTTCAAGTTGGCAGCGATTCGTATTGAAGAGATGACTAAAACCCCTCTTGTTCCAAGAGCCAATTGCGATTCGCTTGTTATCGAGGGGCTCCTCATTCTAGTTTATTTTATTTGAGTTTAGTGCTCCTGCCAGCCACTCCCAATTTGCTTCAGCAAGAGTTAATTTTCTGATGTTGTTTTGTGAGAGTATGGTTCTCTCTTGGAATGTGACTTGCATGGGTTTTTTATCAACTTGATCGATTTCAGTGTGATTATTGAACATTGTGGAGAGCCGTGCTGTAAATGAGAGTGGTTTGTCAAAGACTTGTGGGTTGACAGCTCTGTTTGAGACTGGCGATTTTGCCTGCTTCAGATGGCTAGAATTTGATGTATCCTGTTGTGATAACTTGTCACGTATGTCGAAGCTTAGAGGCCATAGTTGCTCTGCCGACTTTAGCAGTAGTTGGAAAATTAGTTTTGAATCAATCTGCATGCAAACAGAATCATGTTTTAGGGGTATTGGAAAGTAAACCACCTGAATTGCACTTGATTTAATTGTTCTTAGGGCTGGAATGCGATGCAACAGATTTAGGATGTTTGTTCGATTCATTTTTAGGCTGTCGCTGGCTTGCACTATTCTCTCTAGGTAAAGTTTGGTATGTCTGCTTTTATGCTCTTCTGTAGTTGTTTGTTTGGCGAATGAATATGGTTCAATTTTTCTTTGCCGCTCGTGTGCTGTTTTTGGGAAATATCAAGACTCATTTTCAGCAAATTTATAGGATTTTGAATTGAGACATTCAGATCTTGTTTGTGAAGCCCTGTTTGCCACTCTAGCTGCGTTGTTTGAGAGTGGTTTAACTTATGGCCTATTTCATGCAGTATCCCACTGTCGTGGTTTTTGTGCAGTTCTGCAAGTGGATGGGACGGGTTTTGTTTAGGTATCCTTCATATTAGTACATTTTGTTTGTCTTCCAACGTGAGAAACGGCTATGTGCTCCTCAACTCCTTGCCATCTGCTTTTTGGGGCATAGTATCCTTGTCATTATCTTCGTCCAGAGATCTTGCAGTTGCTGTGGCCTTCGCTTGCTGATTGATCTCCATAGGCTTGGGATTGTGATCTTCAAAGCTGTATACAGAAATATTTAATAATATCTGATCGGGGTCCGGCTCTTGTTCTATGCACTCTTCACTGGGTGCATTGCACATGTTGGACCCATGAAGGGGAATATATTACCTTTGTTGGTCTCCTTTAGTGGATGTTTGGTTATTTTCATTATTAGTCTTCGATGCCATTGTTGAGGAATGGTGGCTTGCCCCGTCTGCCGGGTCCTTAAGGTTTCGAATACAACCATTTATTTATTTTATTTATTTGCGTTTGTTAAGCACACTTGCAGCCCATAGGCATCGAGGCGCTGTTACAGGAATATGTAAGAACTTTAGATTAGAGGTTACAGATGTCTAGTAGTTGCAGAAGGCATATTCAGTGTGCGGTACAGCGAAAAAAGAAGGTTACAGGCAGAGGCATAAATTCAGTGGTTAGGTATACAGCCTGCATGAAGAGAATAAGTCTCTAGATAAAGAGTTTGGTTTTGATGGCTTTCCGGAAGGCTTGATGCGAGTCTATCATTCTTAGGTGAAAGGGAAGTGCATTCCAGTGGGTGGCTGCCAGGGTAGGGAAGCTAGATCCTCCTGCGTGGGCTTTTTGGGTTTTGGGCTTGACGATCATGTTGGAGTAGCACTTCCTGAGTGGTCTGGTGGCGGTGTGCTTTGTGATTCGCTGAGCAAGGTATGGAGGAGCAAGCTCATGGAGGCATTTATGCGTGATGTCAAGGGTTTTGAACACAGTCCTCTCTTTGACAGGGAGCTAATGGGCCAGCCTTCTAACTTCGGATATGTGATCTTTTCTGGAGGTTCCTGTGGCAGCCCTGAGGGCGTTATTTTGGACAAGCTGGAGTTTGGTAAAATGTTTGCAAGATGTCCCTAGGAGTAGGGAATTGCAGTAGTCAAGCCTTGAACCAATTATTGCCCTGGCAATAGTGAGGCAGTTCTGGCGTGAAAGGTAGGGTCTGGCTGCGTTGATGACTTTGGAGTAATAGGCAGATGAGGACGCAATGGCGTTAACCTCCCTGTCCATGGTAAGGTGGGAGTCCAAGTAGACTCCAAGTGTCTTTACATTATTGGAGACCTTGATGGGGATGTTATCAATAGTGAAGGAAAGGTACTGTTCACCAAGGTTGCCGAGTGTAGTGGATGACCCTATGAGCAGAAGTTCCGTTTTTTCACTATTGAGGCAGAGCCAGTTGTCTGCCATCCACGATTGGATGGTGGAGTAAATGGTAGTGAGTGTTTTGGCGTCAGCCTCGTAGTCTCCAGTGAGAGGATTGAGCGCCTGCATGTCATCCGCATAATTGGTGTACAAGATGAGCAGGGAGTCAAGAATGCTGAACAAAGGCCTTGTGAAGAGGTTGTAGAGTGTGGGCGCAATGCAGGAGCCCTGCGGCACTCCACATTTAATGTGGCTAGGGGTGGCAGAGGCTGAGTCAGAGAAGACTCTCATGGCCCTTTCTTGGAGAAAGGAGGTAATCGAATTGCAGGCATTAGGGGAGAAGTTGGCCGCAGTTACCAGATGGTGGCACAGCGTGTTGTGATCCACTAGGTCAAAGGCAGCGGATAGGCCAAGGAGCAAAAGGAGCGCAGGTTTGCCTGTGTCTCTTAGATCGTCCATTTGATTCTTAGGGTCCCAGAGAGCCGTTTCTGTCCCATGTCGTGGGCGGAATCCAGATTGCCACAAGCCGAGAAGCCGGTTGTCTTCTAGGAATTTTTGGACTTTTATGTAGGCTGCTTTGTCAAGGATTTTAAGTAGGAAGAGGACGGTGGTAAAGGCTGCTAGGTCCCTGGGACCGATGGGTCTAGGGAAGTTATTTTTAGAAGCAGGCGGACCCATGCTTCCTTGAGTCCAGCCGGAACGTCTCAAGCCAGGAAGGATGAATTGATGAAGGCGGTCAGGAAGTTTGCTAGGATGTGGGCCGAGTCTTTGATGAGTTGGGCAGGACAAGCGTCCCCCTTGCAGTTAGACGGTTTAATAGATTTGAGGAGGGAGATGACTTCCAGCTCAGTCGTGTCCTTAAAGTCAAAGGGAGTGGAGGACTCAGTTTTGGTGGTCGGGGGCGTTCTGCTGTGTAGGTTGGAGAGGTGGCGGTTGAGGGCATTTTGATGTCCACAAATTTTGTTTTGCAGCAGGTCAAGTTTGTCTAGCATGGCAGTTTGAATGCTGTTGCACCATCTTTCATCCTTGAGGAGGGAGGAGGGGGAGAGGCAGGTTCCCAACTCCCTGAAGTAGGTGAAGATTTCTTTGGAACTTGATTTGGAGTCATTGATCCTAGAATCGTAGGATGCAGCTTTGGCTCTGGTAATGTTGGCTTTATAGGGTGTGGAAATGGCCTTGAAGGCATTTCTGGTAGATTCAGAAGGGTTGGTTTTCCATGCTGAGAGAGCACGCCTCTTCTGAGAGCATTGATCAAGTAGCTCTTTAGAAAACTGTCATGATGCCTACCCCCAGGCATCCGGACCAATCCGGAGCAGGCATCTAGACATTTAGTAAAACCTCAGCAGCCCCGGCTAGGGGCTATCTGGGTTCAGTCCTGGCGCCTTAAGCGCCAGGCTCATAGTAGAAATCAGTCCTGGCGCCTAAGGCGCAGGCTCATAGTCATTACTTACCTGAGGCAGACCATGCTGCAAATGACTCCAATCCAACATGAAGCCTGAAAGGGACTATTTTTCTACAGGGACTATTTTTTACTCGGGTGTGATTCTAGGGACTTCTTACCTGGGACTACTTTTGAGGCTATTTAAACCACGCCCGACCAGCAACACACGCTTCGCGTTATTCTGCATCCAGCAGCGTAACGCTCACCGTGCCTGCAGCCTGCATCCAGTCTTCTGCCACGCCTGCCTCGAATCCAGAGCTCCCAAAACAAAGAGGAAAGAAAGGGACAAGGTTAGAAAACAAACTTATTTCTATTCCACACCTGATTCTGGATCCATCTCGTCTCCGGACCTGTAAAGAACATCATTTCTGCACGCGCCGCACCTCCAGCTGCAGCGCCACGCCATACTCACCAGTCCTCACAGCATCCTTCGGGTCGGCGCTGCCTCCATCATTTCTTCGCCGAACTTCGGCACCTAGGAGACAAAAGAAAACCACAAGGTGAGCCGAGGGAACCAACAAATATAATTCTTACCACCATAGACTTACCTGATTTACCACCGGAGGCATCCTTTTGTGAGTCTCCATATTTTCACGTGCCGCATCTGTAAAGAGAGACAAAACAACATGTTTTCCATGTGCAACATTTACCGAACAGCGCTGGGTAATACAGACTCTTACATGAGCGCCACCAGCTGCCACAAGAGCATCTTTTCACGAGCCAGCTGCAAGACAAGAAAGGAAGGGGGGAACAAGAGTGAACATCGGACATATTGAACTCTATGAACTTAATACTTACTGGTCCTCACCAGGAACCTCAGAGTCAATACTCTCCGGAACTCTCCCGAGCCTTCATACCAGTGAAGTAACTGGAATCGACGCACCCCTGCAAATCCACGCTGGATGGAGAGCTCATCTTTCAAGAATATAAGGAGAATATTTCTACGGGTTAAGCAGACAAGATTAGGAGGGCAGATCCAGTCAGTCATCCCTGCACTACGCATCACGTGGGTGGAGACCGCAGCTGTCTGGGTCCGACCGACGCCCCTGTGGGAGCCAGGTGAGCGTAACAAAAACCAGGAGTTGGAATGTTTGGCTTTTTTTGCTTTTTGAGTGATGCATTCTTTGATGATAAGTTTTGGGATTTTTTGGCTTGATTTGCTTGATTAGGTTGATTTTGTTCTTAGCTAGCCTTTTTCTCTCCTTTTCTTAGTGAGGAAGATCTCGTAGTTATGCCCATCTTTGGTGTCCTCTTTATTTGAAGTGGAGTCAGTCACCTCAATTTTGTCTGTTTCCGGTAATTCGATAGCATTTGGTGCTGTGGCCACATTTAATTCATCCAAGTATTCGGGTGCATCATGTTTATTGGGGATTGCGGCAGGACTTGTCAGCGTTGATGGTTGATCTTGCACTCCCATGTTTGGGTTTAGTGTTGAATTTGGTGTGTTCTCTCTAGCGTTTGCTGTAGTGTCAGCATTACTTGCTGAACACTCACTAGTTGGGGCTGACTTTTGATTTGGTGACATTTGTATCAGTTCTTTGGGGGTTCTTTGCCCCACTTCAAGATTTCCCTGGCAGCTTCAACTTGTAATGTTTTGTTGGCTCCTATTTCTGCCATGTGTTCACACAGCAGATTTTTGAGAAGGGAATCAGAGTTACCTTCTCTGTCCAGATGTTTTTTCCAATGATGTAACAACTCCCTCAATGTAGATCAACTTTGAGTGTACCACTGCCCGTAATGTGGCTTGATCTTTGTAAGAGTCGATGGTCTTGTATAGCTTCATGAATAGGGCAAGAGTGATGGAGAGTGCCAACATTATGTTGCATTGCAGTTGAAATGCAGATTGATCCTCCGAGATAAATGTTTCCTCTTTTCTCCTTTGACTATGTTTGTTTCCTAGTGCACAGGAATAAGATCCATGGCACTGGTTTGATGTTAAGGATGAATCTGAATCTGAATGCCGTTGTGCAGTACCAATTTATCTTGCTTGTGTGTTTGGCCGCTAGTGCCAGGGGCTTGGGAACAATCTGTCTTTGTCGCCCCTCGATCAACGTTCAAGCCAGTAGGTAAGTCCATGTGCCTTGTTGATTTTTCACACTGGTCCGTTTTTTCAAGTAAGGTGGTTATTGCTGCAATGTTGTGTAGTAACTTAGCATTTTCAGACGTTAATTCAGGAGTTGATATGGCTGAGGATTGGGGTGTCTGACAATCTTCTAGAATTGAAACTCTTGGTAAGCCACGAATGTCTAACATGGATCTTCTTTTTTTGAGCTACATTGTCAGCTATGATGTTCCGTGATATCAGTGGGCACAAGGTTTCAGTGCTTGTGTTGATCTTCTTTGGTGCCTGTACTGCGTTTTTCTGGAATTGGCCCTCCAAATTTGGTCTCAGATGTCTGAGATTTTGCTTCATTGGCCAGCGTCTCTAGTGTAGAATTGGTTTGTTGTGTATCCAGCACCGCTAGTAATGGCTCTTCAGCTAGTAGGGCCTGATCTGAAGGATCATTAAGGAATAAGTCAGAGATGCGGTCAGGGTGGTGCTTTAAAGGTGAGGTTTTGTCCATAAGCACTTTGTCTCCACTGTTTGTAAGTGGAGCAGGAGTCTGTGGAATAGTTAGCATCACAGAGGTTTGTTCTAAATGCGTTTTGGCATGGCTTGAGGGACTTGCCTCTTGTATTTGTGCTTTCTGGGATTATTTAGAGCATCCGGTCTGCTTGACGACGTTATACAACTCCTATGAATGACCATCGCGACCCGCACTCCGGTTTGGTGTTGGGGAGGCATATTTTCCTGCCGTTTGGCGGTGCTGGCTTGATGGAGCTGATTGAGACTGTCAGGCGAGGCAGAAAACGTTGCGGAGGAGGCATAGATGTAGCAAATGCCTGCTCAGGAGGGTTGAAGGGTTTCTCACTGGCTTTGTTTGGCAACCTCAAGTTCAATGGACTATTGGCTGGCATTTCCCCCTCATTCCCTTTCATATGCAAATCAGGACTATTCACCTGATACTCTGCTTCCACCCTGACATTGTCCCCACTCACCTGAGAGTTCTGTGCCGTATGAGTAAAAAGGCAGATTTGTCTGTGTGTTTTCTGCATGAGGGCAGACACGGCACCAGTCGCGTCCAGACTGCAACAGACTGCCAAAGACTGCAATCACTCAGGTCACACTCTGCGTCCCGCTTCGTGTTGTGCCTGGGGTTTTGTTCGCTCTCTGCTGGGCTGCTGGGCTCCTCCACCTCAGAAAGGAAATTACAGAAAGACTGCCAAAGACTGCAAACACTCAGGTCACACATCTTTCACATTCCACTGTTGAACATGGGATTTTTCACCTCTACAATTATTCTTAACCCAGTGGAAATGATTAGAACAGTTGTTACCACCATCAGGATAATTAGCTTTGGGAAATAAAAGCTTCTTCTGGCAACAGGCCATTGCAGACTCTGGCATTACTGACTCTGCTCCTTAAAGGAAGAAAAATACTGCATCTCTCCCAACAGAGTCCTTTCGTTCCCTTGGGGACCTTCTCCCAGGTGATCCTGATTCCAAGGATCGGCATCAGGTAGCGGCTGCCTTCCCCATGCCACCTGGGAGGAGACTTTATTTAGGGTTTTTGTGAGGACTCTGAGATTGTGTTCAGTTCAAAGTTTTCAATGGATTAATTTTCCAATGTCTTATCTATCTCTGGGAATCCCAGGTAATATGCATTGACGTTCCAGATACCTCAAGATTTGGGACCCTTCTTGAAAACATCCATTATCAAAAGTGAATGATCAGAAAATCCTCTCTGGAGATATTTGATTACAGCAATTCTTTGCCTTTTTCCTTGCGGACATAGAGGAATGTGGCACCAAGTGAAATGAAAAACCGGTTTGAGCAGGAAGTAGTTGCCTCGAAGTATCAGCGAGGCCCGTTGCCTGAGTAAAGTTATGCAACTGTATTCGCCCAGACGGATTTTCCATACCCTTTTTTGATTGATCTAAATTGAGGTCCATCACATCATTGAAATCCTCTCCCAATAACCAGAAGTCAATCGCATATTTCAAGAACAAAACATGATTGTCTTGCAGTAGATCCGTATTCAATGCAGGTGAAGCTTAAGCATATATAATTCCAATGTCTTGTCATGTAATTCCCCTGCAAACATAACATATTTTTCTCTGATATCCTGTTGCACTTCAGTAATTCTCAAGGGGAGCAACCTCTTCAGCATGATCATCATGCCTCTTGATACTCTAGCAAAACCTGCTTGAAATTATGTGTTATATTGAGATTGTCGGAGTAGTAGCAAAGATAGAGACAGCTTTATTGTCTTGCAAGATAAGTGTGCATGTTCACTGTATCAGAGCAGTCCCGCAACAAACTGCTTCACTCACCAGACCACTACCTAAATAGGTCATAAAACTATGCCCAAACGAAAACTAACAAGATCCTTTAAGAATTGAAACATATTGACCAGTCCTTAAGAGGAGGCCTCCCTCCCCTGTACATTCATGCTGAATAGGCCCACAAGTCAACGCAGATGCCTCGGCTCTACCAGTCACATGGCTCAGATCCTTCTGGAAGGCTCTTGCTGAAAGACATACAGAATTACCATATTCCATCACACACGTGGCTGTAACTTCCCATCACTACCCACTCAAGTGATTACTCTGTACTGTTGAACCACATGGCACCTCTAGTGCCCTGCAAAGAACCGCTGCCTTAGCACCTCACACGTCTCAATTTAATGATATAGTTAGTTCTCAAGAAGAAAGTCAAGAAACACATCATGCACTAGTGATGATCCAGTATTACTATAAAGTCCACTCTTATTATCTGAAAAGGAAGGAACAATATAAAGCTTATTTTAACTTTGTGTCTGAAGAAAATACACAAGTGATATAAACAAGATCATGTGATTTATAAGACGATAAAGAAATCACAAAGAAATAAATCTGAATCCGCATTCCCCCCTGTAGCACTTCATGTGCAAGACATACCCAAGTTACTTCTTGCTCTCTTACAGCATCAAGTGTTTTAAGGGAGTCGGGTTTACACATTCAAACTTTTACCAATCCTTTGAATGCAATCTAGAGTTCAGTACTCACAAAGTCATTAATTTCTTTTTATACGCCACTATCATGGTTGAACATGTCTTTATAAAGCACTTTATTTTCTACTGTTACTGGAGTTCTGGTGGTAAATATACTCAAGTTCCCTTCATTAACACAATATCTACAACAGCAAATAATTAGTCCTAAAAGAATGGAAAGATTTGTGAGAGATATCACCGCTGAAAAGACAGATGTATCCTTTACACTGGTTCTTACCAAACATATGATATCAAAAGGAGTGCATCAGTTTGCATATCAGTGAGTGACCTGAAATGCTTGTTTTTCCTCATCAAACAAAGTCTCTAAAATATGCACCTGTTGCTAGTCTTAAGCAAAAAGTGTATGTCCATGATGGGCCCCACTAACCCAGACACAGCTATTGTTGGCTTCAAATAATGTAATCCTTGTATAGAGATCATGTTAGGCAAGATTTGGAGCAGTACCCTTTGGGTGCACTACAACAACCTTGATCTCCTGGCAATAGGGACCCAGCCTTTGGTATAATTCTGAACTACACAGGTTGGTAGTGTGGTCGAGCAGCCAGGCATATCTCAAGAGGGGTCAATGTGAGCAGTACGGGAGTTACACAGAGATTCACAGTGACCAGTATCCAAATAAACACTTACACTCAAGGTTTCTTGATTGATTAAACAATTATTAATTTATTTAACAGTCAGTTTGAATAAGCCTTCTTCAGAAGATGCAATATAATAGTAACACACAAATACACTCCAAAATACACACTCTTAGTTTCTCTAAATCAACAAGTATCCATTTGGGATGGCACACAGACACTTCCTACACCCTCAGGTGACTTAAATAGCTATGACACTGTGGACATTAATATATCACTGTTGCATTTAGAGCAATACTTAGGAGCTTATCAAAGAAAAGGGTTATTCGAATAAAACAAGAGATCAAACAAATATTCTGAAGCAGGTAAGTACTTTTGAACCCCCAATGTAAAGTAAGTTAACCCTTTCCTGGAAGGAAGGCAAAACACACAATCAGGGGGGAGAAGAGTCATTCAGGGGGCCAGGCCAAAGTCAATTGGGCAATGACTAGGTGAGCTGAAGCACTTCTTGCAGGTAAGTAAAAGTCTTGCACAGTGTTTTAGAAGTCTTGGTAGAAAAAGTAGAATCAATGTAGGGCCACAAGCTGTTTAGGCTTGTGGGGTAAAGAAGCTGTCAGCAACTCTACATAAGCAACCAAGACAAGTCTCAACTGAGATCAACTAAGGCTACATGACAAGAGGTAAGTTCTCTTAGACTGTACAGTACCTTTGGTTAGAAGAAATTGTTCCAGCTGGCTTCTGTTCCTGTACAGCTCTGCAGATCCTGTTGTTCCTGGGCCTCAGTCGTGGGGACAAGAGGGAGGACTTCTGGGGGCTCCTGCACTGCAATGGGATGATCAGCAACAGCAAAGGGTAAACTTCAATTCAGTGGCACTTGGCGGTTTCAGCTCCTCATGTCTCAGCAAATAGGACCACTGTGGTCTCACGGATACCACTCTGGACTTTCCTCGCATCTGAGGTCCAGCACCCTGTTGAGGTGGCTCAGGCTTGGTCAGTTCTGCTTCAAGGGAGTCCAGGGGATCTTCCTTCAGCACGGGTCTGTCTTAAAAGTGATGCACTCGGGGGCGTGGCTTGGCGCCATGGTGAACGGTTCGGTCCGGTGAGAGCTCCCGGCCGCGACCGAGTATTACCTAAAATGCCCCAGTAAACAGCAAGACTAGGCGAAGGAAATCGTTAGCCTGCAAAGCCCGGAGGCTCGGGCGACTCATGCCTTGATCTCAGCAGTTCGAAGTGGGGATTGTGCTGGGCCTGCCTTCCCCCAGTGGAGGACTGCGATTTGCGCAACGTACCAAGATGGCGGACTGCGGCCCTACATCACGAAGGCACCTCTGATGTCCGAACGAAGGCGGAACTAGAGGAGCCTCCCCCCCCCCGAAGCACACAACCGCGGATCTCCCCGGAGGAGCCTGACTGGTGGAGCCGCCCGCACCCCCCGATCGCGGAGACGGGGGCCGAGCCCGGTCCGGGGATCATCGGCACTGGTTCTCCCCTCCCCCGGCGTTTCCGTGAGCCGGAGTGCGAGCCCCGCGGAGCCCGCGGCTCCCGCCGTCACCCACCCCTAGGGGGGCTGCCGGGGGGAGTGGCAACAGGCGGGGGACCCGCACAATACTCCGCCGTGCACAGAAGCAGGGCGAAACCCCCCTCTCCTCCCCGAGAGCCCCGCTGCGGACCCAGATCTCCCGCTCCCACCACCCTGGCACAGCTGGGCCCGCGCCCTCCCCCCGATAACTGTTGGCTGCTGCCGGGGACTCTGGGGGGCCGATCACACCATACAACGTCCCCCAGTGACCGCCAACGGAGAACGCGGGGCCCGGCCTTCCTCCGGCCTGCCTCCGGCCTTCCTCCGGGGACTTGCCTCCGCCCCAGACCTGCACGAGGAGCTCGGCCGGCCCCACCAGGCGAGGGGGAAAAGAAGACGGCCCCCCCATCCGACGGCCTGGTGGGTTCGGGGCGGGGAAGATCCTCGTAGCCCTGAACAAGGGAAAAGAGACTGGGGGACCCAGCCTGCCGACCCCCCCGGGGGCGCGGTTCCTGAAGAACGCTCCTGGAGGGAAGGTAAGGCGGCACCTGCCGCAACTGCGGGGGGGTTTCCTTGCCCCTCCGGTCTCTCCTAGCACCCCTGGAGCGGCCAAACTAGCCGCCTAGATGCGGTCCTTTCCGGGGAGCGGCTCCGAGAATTGAATTGGCGGGCCTGTGGAGGGGGTGTGGGGGGGGTCCGGAGAGAGGCCCAGGTGCTCCACAGCGGTCACCCTACCCCCGAGTGGGTCGGGCCCCAACGTATCCCACAAGAAGCAATGTCCAGAAATCCGAAAGTAACCAAACAGACAGACATCGCGACCCTGCTGTCCACTAACATGGGTGAAAAGAACAAGAAAGGAGACCGCAGTGACATGGGGGGAACTGCCCAAGAATCCACCGGGGGGGCCACAGCCCAAGCGGTGACTAAAGCCGACCTACAGGAGCTCCTCTCCGCCATAACCAAGGAATACCAGAAAGGGACAGAGGAACTGAAAGACAAAATTGCGTCCCTGGACAGGAGAGTGGGCGAGGTCGAAACCAGAACAACAGAAATAGAAACCACTCTGTGTGAACAGAACTTTGAAATTGGGGAGGGGGCCGATAGACTCTCCGCTCTCGAGGCCAGATGTGAGTCCCTCGAGAACAAACAAGAAGAGGCCGAAAATAGGTCTAGACGCAACAATATTCGCCTGAGGGGAATCCCGAGCTCAGTCTCCGACGAGGAGCTCAACTCCTATGTCAACGACTTCTTTCGCTTCATTATAACGCTCCCAGACGGAGCCCCTTTAGAACTGGATAGGGTCCACAGAGTTAGAGCTAGACAAAACGCAAATGTGGCGCCTGACGTCCTCGCAAGAATCCACTTCTATAAAATAAAGGAAGAAATTATGCAAGAAGCCAGAAGCTCCGCCCGAATTCTCTTCCGGGACGCAGAAATATCCCTATACCAGGACCTAGCGGCGTCCACTCTCACGAAAAGGAAGGCTCTTAAGCCACTAACCGAGTGGCTGCGTGAACGAAAAACAACATACCGTTGGGGCTTCCCCACCTCTTTACTCTTCACCTGGGAGGGCAGATCCTGGTCTATCCCTTCCCCCAAAGAGGCCGAGCGGTTCATGAACCCGGAGAGCGAAGAGGGAGCCCCCCCTAATGCTGCCGAGGTCCCCGGAGATTCACGCGGGGAACCCACCAGAGCCTGGTCCAAGGTACCCAGCCGCCGTAGACCCCGTGGTCCCGCGGGCAAATTCAAAAGGGACAATAACCGCTAAAGGGGCAGTCTAGAACACGGAAAACACAAGCTCCCCCCAGGCCGAGCCCTCGGCCCCTCTGACGATGGAGCCGAGCCTCCCTGAGACGACTACCATACTCAAATCAGTTAAACTTATCCTGAACATTTACTGGCCAAAGGAAGAGGCACAGTTGCCTCCACGCCGAATTCACATACCGGTCCGGCCGTATGCCCCGTTGGTTGAAGGCTGGCCCGGAAGCCTTGTTATGATCTGGGGGGTGGGGGACTGGGGGGGGGGGGGGCGAGGGGCAGAGGACAGCAAGTTAAAGACGAATGAACGGAGAACTTTGTCACGAAAGAACAAGGAACAAGAGAGCTTCAAGGAACTATCTGAATCGACTCACACGAAATCCAAAAGATGGGCTCGCTAGATAAAACCCTGACCATCACAACCTGGAACGTGCAGGGGCTCAACGCGCCCAGAAAGCGGAAAGCAGTGGAACACAAACTAGATCAACTAGCAGCCGACATTGTCTGTATTCAGGAAACCCATCTCATTGCGGACGACCAAAGCCGACTAAGATTCTGGCGCTACCCAAAAAAATTTTATTTCGCTTCAGCCACACAGAAAAAGAGAGGCGTAGCTATCCTACTAAAAAGAGATCTCCCACTTACACAGATCACCATCAAAAAAGACCCCGAGGGCAGATTCCTACTCCTGAAAGGTCTCCTAGTGGAGCTACCGATCACCCTGGTGGCCGCTTACGCGCCAAACAAAGAACAAGACCAATTCCTCCTTAGCCTCCTCCCAATCATCACGTCCTTCGCAGAAGGCTGCCTAATAATCGGAGGGGACCTCAACCTCCCCCCGGATCTGACGATGGATAAGACGCTTCCAGCCTCGAGGGAGGACTTCCGCAAATCCCTCGCCTTGGCGAAATTCTTGCGGGAAACTGAAACAATCGACACATGGAGATTCCACAACCAAGGGGAAAGGGACTACACCTTCTTTTCGCACGTGCACAAAGGCTACTCACGCATCGACCTCCTGCTCGCTACGAATAACCTGGCCCCCTGCGTGGAGAAGATTCAAATCGGACCAATCGCAATATCGGACCATGCTCCAGTCACGATGGTGGTGTCTATCCACGGGGCCCCGGAGCCTACGCAGAGGCAATGGAAACTGCAAGATTACATCCTGACAGATATATCGGCTAGCTCGGACCTCGCGGAGGCAATTCGGAATTACTTCTCAGAGAACACGACCCCCGACTCCTCAACAGCCACGGTGTGGGACGCCATGAAGCCGGTGATCCGAGGGGTCGCAATGGACCTAACAGCCAGACTCAAGCGCCAAAACCTACTCAAGCAACAAAAGCTCGAGCAAAAACTCACAGCCCTAGAAGACAAACTCAAAGCCTGCTACAAGAAAACAACGCACCAAGAACTCAAGAAAACTAAAAGGGAGCTCGAGATCCACCTGGCGGACCGAGCCGCCAAAGCATTAACTTATACCAAACAATACTATTACCTGAACAGTAACAAAGCGAACAAACTCTTAGCATACAAACTGAAAAAGTTACAAACCAGGAACCATATCCAATCTCTGCAAGACAGGAACGGCACCTTATTCCACCGGGACCCCGAAAAACTCGGGTTAATGGTGCAACACCACGAGGAAATCATGGCAGGGCCCCCAATAGCCACCTCAGCCATTACCCAATTCTTGACCCTAGCACCAAAGAAACAGCCACCTCCATCCCTAGCGAACTTAGAGGGCCCTATCTCAGAGGAGGAAGTGAGCGAGACGATCCGCCGCCTGAAGAACACAACACCTGGCCCAGATGGGTTTACAGCAAAATTCTACAAAAAATTCGCTCACCTGCTAGCCCCACAGCTGGCAAATCTATTCAACTCATTCCTATCCACCGGCTTCACGTCCCCCTCCATGAACGAGTCAATAACAGTGCTGATCCCTAAACCAGGAAAAGACCAAACACAATGTTCATCGTACAGGCCCATCTTGCTCCTAAACAACGACGCAAAGATATTTGCAAAAATCTTAGCAAATAGGCTATCCCCTTTCCTTCCAGAGCTCATCCACCCGGACCAGACCGGATTCATCCCGGGTCGGGGTACCCAAGACAACATTCGCAGAACCATCAACATCATTGAATCAGCGAACAGACTGGGCACAAAACTGGCAGTCCTTTCCTTAGATGCGCATAAAGCTTTCGACATGCTCGACTGGGGCTATATTAGGAACACACTAGAGTACTTCGGCTTTGGCCCAAACTTCGCAAAATGGGTTCTGGCCATCTACCAAAAACCCTCTACAAACCTTCGCCTCAACGGGACAAAATCCAGTAGAATAAACATAACTAGAGGCACGAGACAGGGATGCCCTCTTTCCCCACTTATATTTGCCCTATCTATGGAACCATTCGCTGAAAGGGTCCGCCGAAATGCCTCAATATCAGGCCTAACGTACAAAAAAGAATCCTACAAAATTGCGCTCTACGCAGACGATGTGCTCCTCACACTCACCAGTCCGGAAGAGTCAATAAGAGCCCTATGGCAAACACTCGAAGAATTCCGAGCAGCCTCGGGATTCACAATAAACATCTCTAAATCCATCGCACTGGGCATTAACATCCCAAGAAAGACCAAGGCTCATCTCGAAGAGGAGTTCCAAATTCCCTGGGCCGGTAGCAGCTTCAACTACCTGGGGGTGCAGATACCCAATAAAACAGAGAAACTGTACAAGACCAATTTCCCGGCACTCTTCAGAGACCTGAGAAAGGACATTAACCGCTGGAAAAAACAGGAAATCTCCTGGTTCGGCCGAACGACTGCGATAAAAATGAATCTCACGCCACGGCTGCTATACCACGCCCAAGCCCTGCCGGTGTCGATCCAGGAAAAGGCCCTGCAAAAACTGCAAAGGGAGGTGTTGAATTTAGTCTGGGAAGGAAAGAAATCCCGCATCCCAAAACGCATTATGCTCCGAAGCACTGCCCTGGGTGGCCTAGGGGTCCCAGACGTGTCAAGATATTGCCTCGCAGCCCAACTAGCCCCGGCCTTTGCCTGGAAGCTTCCAACCAACCGACCCCGGTGGTTAACTCTGGAGGAAGATTGGTGTCAGACCCCACTGGAATCCTTGCCCCACTCCAGGGAGCTCGGGGGGGCCAGGGACCTTGGCCCCCTATCAGCAACAAGAAACACAGTTGCCAGCTGGAGGGCGGCTGCACGCCGGTGGAAATGCAGGAGCACAATGGGTCCACTTACGCCAATTTGGAACAACCCTGACTTCTCCCCCGGAATCACACCAAACCAGTTCACGGAGTGGCGAGCCGGCGGCTTAGAAACGATCTCCGATTTCTTCGAAAACGGCCTCCCCCTGAACTTCGAAGAGTGCAAAACAAAGTTCAAGATCCAGGAAACAGAAAGGTTCCGCTACTCCCAGCTGAGGCACTGGCTATCGCACCCTCTGGTTAGGAAACTAGGCAGCAGGGAGCTAACAGCACTGGAACACTCCCTCTTGACAACCCCCCCTAAGGGGAAAATATCAGCCCTGTACAAAATCCTAGACAGAACAGACCCCGGAAAAAAAGAGCCATATATGGTGAAATGGGAAGAGGACATCGGGAGACCGATTGAGCTGGAGGAATGGCAACACATCTGGTCCCGCGCTCTGAAAAGCTCGAAATGCGTAACGAACAAAGAATGTGCGTTTAAAGTTTGCTATAGGTGGTACAGAACCCCGTCATTCCTCAACAAATGCAACCCGGCTATCCCAGCGCAATGCTGGAGGGGATGCCCGGACCGCGGGACTCTATTCCACCTCCTCTGGTCCTGCCCCAAAGCCGCCCTATTTTGGGAAAACATCCTGGAACAAATTAAGACAATCACCGGACTCAACATCCCCTGGGACCCAGGGATTGTGCTTCTGGGGTCGACAGGAGAAGGCCAATTCCCTCTAACCGGCAACATGGCAGACCTATGCTCCCACCTCTTGACAGCCGCCAAAATCTCCATCGCCAGACTCTGGAAAAACCCGGAGGGTCCATCCACACAGATGTGGTGGTCTAAATGCTGGGAAATCGCCGCAGCGGAGAAAGTCACAGCCATCAGGTCAGGCAGTAAACCCAAATTTGAATGCACATGGGCGCCCTTTCTGGACTATGCGCAGCAATTCCCCGGGGTGACAAGGCAGCCACCTAACTTACGCTGGATGGAAACCCAAGACTGAGAAAGAAAACACAGCCCTAAGCCAGACAAGCAACTGAGTTCTCCCAGTTCTCCGAAATGCCACGAACGATAAACCGAGTTCCCCGGACTTGGAAGACCTCACACCATAGCACCCCAGCAGAATCCAGTGAAAGTGCCACTCCGAACCCTTGAAACAGACTCCTTGGCGAAACAGATAGTAACCTGTTCATGTGTAAAATCAGCTCCTTGTGAAAACTGCTCCTTGTCTCTTGCCCCCCCCCTTCTTTCCCTTTTTCCTCCCCCCCCCATCCTGTTGTAGTTGTTACTGTTATTATTTCTTTTGCTTTTATTAATGAAGAGAACGCAAGATTAGCTTAGACTAAAGCACGCAAAGTAATGTTCTTCTATCTATACGTTCTAACAAGCCGACATGCATGTAATGATCTTAACCTCAGCATGACTTGTTACGTTGAAAATAATAAAAATAACTTTGGAAAAAAAAAAAAAGTGATGCACTCCAATCTGGTGTTCCTCTCCCTGGCACTTTGGTTCCTGCAGCAACAAGGAAGTACAGCCAGCACTGAGAGGATGTCCAGACGAGTTCACGTTGGAGTTGATCGGTCCCACCAACTGAAGGGGAGAAGTCGTCCTTGCAGGGCTTCTCTAGTCGAGGCGAATTCGGAGTTTCAGCACAGCAGCAGGACTTCACCGGGCAAACCAACGGTCCAGGAGTTGCAGCAGACGTCTCATCCAAGTTCTTCTTCGGATTCCTTCGTCCATTGGTCGACTCTGGCTTCCAAGCCAAAAAGCATTGCCTTTTATGCAGGTTTCTCCCATTCATTCCAGCCTAGCTGTCAATCACACAGCAGGGTGGCTGTCCTTGCCGGACAGCCAGTCGGCCAATCACCTTTGGGTGCATTCCTGTAACCAAGGGGATTAAGCACAGGGAGTTTTGGGCACCTCCCTCACTTCCTGCCCCTGCCAGACACCCTGGAGCCAGAGGCAGGTTTCACTTGTGTATCCCACCAAAGACAAAGCAAACAAAGGGACCAAACCTGGTTTGGCGAGCAGAGTAAATCTCAAGAAGGACCTTTCCATCGAGAAATGGCGAAAAAAGAAGACCGGGCCATTTTGACAAAAATGGTATCCAAGGGTACTTTACTGCAGCTGCAAACGCAGCCTGCGGTGAAAACACACCACAGAAGTGAAAAGTAAACCACTGCCACCAGCCATTAACTCTAGAAAAGGTAACATAAAAATGTAACATGAGAAACTAGACAAAGGGGATACTTATTAACTCCTCCGGCACCCTATTGTAATGTAGTGTGTGTTGGGTCTAGAAAGTTACAAATGTAAGTAAAGTCAATTTCATGTCACTGTTCCCTGTGTCACTGCACTGAAGGTGCTGTGTGCCACAATGTAAAAAGATTATGCCTATGGAGTTTGTCAGACTCCACAACCAACAGAAACACAGAGTCCAAATCACAGAAAAATACATGAGAGAGTGGGAAAAAAGGGTCTCACTCTCTCCAGTTTCAAAATTAAAAGTCCTAAAATCCAGCAAAGTTGCTGGGGGTCTCTAAGGTAGAGATGAATTAGCACATTTCTGAGAATTCTCCCTAATAGATCCCAGTTGCCCACTCCTCCCAACATATAAGATTCTATTCCCTGCCAAAATTACTTGACCTGGCTCTAAATTTCTCAATCATTGCAGATGAGGTGGCTCAGGCTCCACACATCCAGAGTTATCCCCAGGGCAGTGAGTATGAATTGGGCTAGTTGTCCGGGAACCTTTACTTGCTACACATCTCAGTATGTCACCCATTCGCAGGTGCATCCTACCCACAGAACTTGCACAAACTGACTTTCTGGGGGCCAGACTCTGTTGATGGGCCTGTAAGGGTGCAGCAGGAGGAGGCTGATACACACATAGCATAGTTTTGGCATTAACCTTTATTATAGCAGAAATAAAAGAGAAACCCTATCTCTCCCTAACTCTAACACAGGGTTCCCTACCTCAAGTAAAATACTAAGGATTCAGACAGGATCTCCATGTAAATCAAGAGTCCACCATACTGTATCAAAAACCTATTTCTGTCCCTTACACGTGTAACTAAATTAATGAAGTAGAGGATATTCTTGGTCCAGAAGAATGGTCCCTTTTTCTGTACATCGGATCACAGTTCCAAGTCTTTGGAGGGATCTTTACCTGAGGGAATAGCTCCCTTCCCCAAGTCTCAATTCCTTTCCAAGGCACAAAAAATGTTAAAACGCAGTAAAGTTCTCCGTTCAAACTCAAAAGGTAATGTTGCAGTTCAGACATCTACATTACTGATTGCCCATAGTTGTTTCTTCACTCTTGGGATCCTGGAGAATGCCTCCCCTGTCCAGGTGTCTTGCTCTCAGTAGTTTCACAATTTCAGGGGAATTACTCCCTTCCCTGGCCTTTTCTTAGACTTACTTTGCCATTCAAAAAACCAGGGGGAATGTCTCCCTTCCCCAGGTCTTTTCTCAGGCTTTGTTTCAAAGTTCCCAACACAAGGAGGAATGCCTCCCTTCCCCTGGCTTTTCATACACTATGTTTCTCAGTTCACAGCACAAGGGGGAATGACTCCCTTCCTCTGTCTTTTCTTTGTATGTTCAGTATGGCAGGCCGGGTACATTCTCCTGCCAGGTACTGCCACGAAGAAGATGTCTTATGCTATTCTCCCTTTGGAGTTGCGGGTCCCCGACCCGAGCTTTCCTCTGGTTTCTGTTTGGCGGATCTGGTTCACTCTCCTGGCAGGAACTGCCACAAAGAAGATGAATTTTGTTGATCTTCTTTTGGGGGGTCCCGGCCCACACGTGCGTTTCTCTTTGTTTTTCTTCAGGCAGACTTGGCTCACTCCTTTGCCAAGTACTGCCACAAGGAAGATGATTGGTGATGGTCTTCCCTTTTGGCTTTTGTGGGCGCTGATCGCAGACCCATGTTTCTCTTTGTTTTTCTTCTGGAAGACTTGGCTCGCTCCTTTGCTAAGTACAGCCACAAGGAAGATGACTGGCAATGATCTTCCTTTTTGGTTTAGGATGCCAGACTCAGTTCTCTATGCTTCCTTCTGCGTGATTATTAGTGCCTTTTGATATATTTTGCGGACGTTCCCTCTTTCCCCTATATTGGGAGACTTTTATTTTGATCCCCTCTTTTTGCCTCTGCTACCCTTTGTCACTTCACCAACCGTTCTGGTAACCCCTGAACCTTCAGGGTTCGACCCAGCATCTCCTGGTCGGTCTCTGGATCGTCTCTGTCTATGTTCGGGTCTTGCGTTGCTTCCATGGCTCTCTGGCATGCAATCGCCTGGACCTCTGCTCTGCCAGCTGCTTGCCCGGTCCGTCACTGTTATGTTTGTTATGTTATCAGAATTTGTAGAGCGCACTGTCACCCAATGGTATCATGGCGCTTGGATTAGTAAAGGTAGAGTAGAGGAAACTAATTAGAACAGGAGGGTTTGGAAAAGACGGCTGAATTCCAGATGGTTAACAGTGCATCTCAGAGACAGAGGCAGCATATTCCCCAATTTTGCCGCTGCCACTGAGAAAGCACGATCTCCGATCCTAACACGACGGGAAGAAGGAACAGTAAGCAGACAAGCCGAGCCGGAGGGAAGAGCACGAGTGGGCTGATAATGGAGACATTTGTCCTGAAGATAACTAGCACTGAAACCATAAAAGGCCCAATGCACCAGGCAAAAAGACTTGAATTCAATTTGCTTAGCCACCGGTAGCCAGTGAAGGGAGCGAAGAACCAGCATATATGATTCCCATAAGGGATATTCATGGCTACGCTAGCCATTTAGTTCTGCAATAGCTGAAGCCGATGGATCAGACTCTTAGGTGGGGCAAGGTAGAGCGCATTACAATAATCAATGCGACTAAATACCATGGTGGCAACCTCCAGTGACCACACCTTCGGGGGGAGCAGAGGAAGAACCTTCCTAAGAATCCTCAGATGGTAGACAGCCGCCACCTGGGCACTCATAGAAAGTGTGGCAGAGAAAACACCCAGGTTCCTGAACGTTGCCACTGGTGCCGGAAAGGCACCCAGTGCCAGGGGCTAGAAGGCCGGGGTCCACAGTGAAGGAAAGGTGGGGTGCTAACCACAAGAACCTCGGTCTTGTCGTCATTAAGCTTTAGTCAATTCTGATTGGCCGCCAGGCAGAGGCTAAGATGTGACAACACCTCAGCCTGGTCGAGATCTAAATGCACCAGGATCTGGGTGTCGTCAGCATAGACATAGCATTGGAAGCCGAAGGAACAGCTGAGAATCAGAAGAGGCTGCATATAAATGTTGAATAACATTGGTGACAAGGCAGAGCCCTGGGGGACTCCACAAGGCAGAGAGGAAGCGGGGAAGAGAGAATATCTGACTACGCTCTGCCAGAAAGGAAGTGAACCATGCAAGAACTGAACCCGCCACGCCAATCTTAACCATGCAAGATATTGGAGTAGGGTGGTCGACAGTGTCGAAGGCCACAGAGAAATCGGAAAAAAATCTGCGCTCCCAACACGCCACTGTCAACCAGCCTGGTCGGATCGTCCTGAACCGAGACCAGCACACTCTCAGTCCCCCGCCCAGGACGGATGCCGGACTGGAAAGGGTTGTGAACACTGGCAGTCTCCAAATAGGAGGACAGAAGAGGAGAGATCAGAGCCTCCAACAATTTCATAAAGAAAGGGAGGTGTGAAATGGGGCCTAATTTAGCGGGAAGAGCAGTATCGAGGGAGGGCTTTTTCAACAAGAGGATGATATCTACATGTTTCAATTCAGCAGGTATGTGACCCATCTGTCAAGACACATTAACAGCTTGCGCAATCCAGGAGATAAGGGCTGGGGAAATATCCTTAATAATGGATAGGGGAATAGGATCAGAGGGAGCTGCAGATTTTAGCTGGGCAATGGCCTTGGCGACCACATCAGTGGTAAACACTGGGAAGGAAGACCACACCTGTCTGGGTTCCGTAGTAGCAGACTCCTGTGCAGGGCACAAGGAGGCGATGGAGCTGATCTTTAAACAGATAGTTTCAATTTTTGTGATAAAAAAGAGCAATAGTGAATCACAGAGCTCTTGAGTTGGTACTAATGATGCAGAGCGCTCAGCAGCCGAAGGTAGTGACTTTATGACAGAGAAGAGCTCCTTAGAGTGATTGAGAGCCCGGTCAACTTTTTGAGTGAAGAAACAAGGTTTCTCCTCCTAAATCAAGGAATGGTAAAGGTTTGCACAGTTCTTATAGGCAAGCCTTTCCTCAGTCCCATAGGAGCGACGCCAGCCTCGTTCGGCCTGGCGAAGCTGAAGACGGGCAGCCCTAGGATCGTCGGAAAACTAAGGTTCTGACGGTCAATTACGCTTAGTGGTAGGAATGGAAGGCAAAACAAGGTTGGCTGCTGTCAAGAACGATTCAGTAAGGGACTCAAAATCAACATGAGAAGCCTGTAGACAGTCTTCGGCCACTTTGGCTGTCAAAGAGTCAAGGGTTGCTCAGCGGCAATTTCGACGAGGAATTTGAGGAAGACAGGATCTAAGACGAGAACAGGGAAGCTTAAGTGAGAAGGATACTAGGAAGTGATCAGACCAAAGCACAGGCTCAACCAAAAGGTTGAGAGGAAACAGGTCTTTTGTAAATACTAGATCAAGTGTGTTGCCCAAGGTGTGCTTAGACACATTGACCAGCTGCTGAAAGCCGAGATCCATAAGACTGTCAAATTGAAATCACCAAGAATAATCAGAGCGGAAAAGCGAGAATGTAGGTCAGCGACCAAATCTAGGGAAGGTGTGGGAAAGGACGTAGGCAGGCCCGGTGGCCTATAGACAAGCAGGAAGTGCACAGAGCAGGAAGCAGAGATCTGAACTCTCAAAAATAGCGCCTCCATAGCCATGGTGCTAGAGTGGCAGAATCGTAGCCTCAAACAATGATTTATAGATGGCAGCTAGGCCCCCGCCATGATGCGAAGAGGTCCTGTCCAACCGCAAGATTCTGGAAGGGCTTGGATGCATAACGGCACCGATGAGTAAATTATCCAGGTTTCTGTTAGAAAAAGCAGGTCAGGGGAACGTCTGTCCAGGAGATTGTGAATCAATGCTGCATGGGCGGGAAAGGACCTAGTATTTATTAAGGAGATATATAGAAGAGGTCCTCACACCTCGCTAGGCTTCGGTGTGCTTGGTTGATCAGGGATCCAGCCTGCAGGGAAAATAGTCAAAACAGGTGCTATACTAAGTAAGGCAGAGCGGAATAGAACTAGCTCCGTCTCGCCATCCAGTCCGTCCTTGGCTACATGTGGACTCCTCTCTCTCCACGTCCTGGTCATCAGCATCTTCTTCCCGCACCAAACCACTGTCTCGTTCTTGGTTCCTCCAGGGAGAGATTGACAATTGAGGAAGTCCTTTCTTTGTCTTTGTTCGGAAGGGCCACTAACAACTAGAACACTCATTCATGTTCCTCCAAGTGCTCTTCAGTCTTCACCTCCTCCTCATCCCAGTACATCTCAAGGAATTCCTTCTTAGATCATCCTTAATCTTCTTCGTCCAGTGAATGTTGGAAATTCAGTCTTACAGACATACAGATGGGCGATACAAAAGTGTGGTTTATGGGGTAGGAGGATGTATAGGGAGCTGGGTAAGGGGTGTCAAACTGCGTTCTCCCTAGATGGTCGTCCTTGTCCCCAGAGTGGGAGTCGCTCTCCATGAGATCCTCCCGATTTGTACCACCCCTAGGGGGACTACTGGGTAGTCACCTCACTACCATGGTGGTCATGGGAAGGGACTCCTCCATGGGGAGAAGTGACGACATCTAAGGATTCGTCACAGGCCCCTAAGCTTGAAATGAGCATAGCATCCATTAACAACTCCAGCTGCTGTATTTCCATACCTTTTTCCATAGACACAGCTCTGAAGGAACTCCAGATCTTTTGGTAAGCTCTAGCTCTCTCTGACTTCACTGTGGAACTACTGAATGTAATATACTGCTCTTGTCCAAGGTGTCTGCCATGACACCAAAATAATGAAAGGACTTGGGGGGAGCTGTTCGTCAGCCTGCAAAATGGCTACTCCTCTTTCAGCTCCACAACATCCGAGCTCGCCAACGGAGCCACAGACCTGAAATCTGACCCCTCAGGTAAACCCCTCAGGTAAAACATATGGCGTGATAAGCCGGAAAGGTTGGGGCGGGTGCTGATCAAATCCTGAGACTGTAGCCCCACTGCAACCTGCAATATCACTGCCGGACCGGAGCGGCCTGAGTGCGTGCCAGGCTGTGGCATCTGCTGGCACTGCTGGGGGACGCCGCTGCTGGGAACGGAGAAACAGTGACTGTGCCGACCCTGCGTTAGGCACTGGCGGGCCAGGCTTGACGGCTGTCTGGCTGCTTGCTCGTTCCGGCACCTGGTTCTTATGAGGCTCCGGATGGGCCTGGAGGCGTGGCATGCTGACGGGGAAGCAAATGCCGGCGTGCCGCATTGAATGGTGTTGGTGGTGCTCACTGGCTGGTCACACTCGACCGTAAACACTGGATGGGAGGTGAGGAGCCAGTGACTGAGGGATACAGCGGGGGCCTCCTGCAGGAGCTGGCAGGTACACTGCAGCAATAACAAACTCAAAACCCTGCAAAGGACAGCACTCTGCGATGGGGCCGTATTTTGCTCGCTGGAGAGGAAGCGCTCCATTGTGGGAACAAGACTGGGAAGGTTGGGCCTTGTGTCTGGGGCCCAGCGCTCTCCCCGGGACTACCCTTCACTGGAGGATATCGACTATCCGGCTGTGGCCCCATTGCCATCACCGGAGCAGTTTGCACCACAGAGCCAGCACGCCTGATACAGTGCTGAAGGAGCCAGGCTGCAAACCGTGATTACAGGAAAACAATCGCACGTACCAGATTCGGCAACCCTGCCTCTGCGCCTGCTCCCCCACCAACATGCCTAAGAGGACATTCCTGAATTTAAGGGGTGAATATTATGATTGCAGATACTAGTCTGCGGTGCTGGGGAGGCCCGTCGCTGAGCTGGACTGGCAACTGGTTGGGTATCCAGTGTCTCCTCTGCCGTGGGTAAGCTGCGAGTTCTGCTGCACACTCTGCTAGGAGAAAGATGCCTTGCACCGGGTTTGGAGTTTCTTAAGGGGTGCCTGCTTGGGCTGGTCCTGGCCGTTAGAGGCTTGGACGTGCACTGCCGCCCCCCACTGAATTATCATACTGAATCCCTGCGCCACTTCTTGAGTGGATGGGATTGCCGGACCCTTCCAGGAAAAACGTCAGGTCTGGGTGCCAGAGGGCCCACTACTGCGACCATGACAAAAGGAAGTGGTGCCCATAAAAAGCAAAGCAATATGGAACCCCTGGGGACAACGTTGCAGCAGGGGCCTCAGAAATGCTGTATTTGAAGCAGATAATGGACAGTATGCAATCTGGCTTTGCATCTGTAAGTGGTAAGCTTTTTTTTTTTAAACAATTTTATTAATTTTGTTCAAACAACATATAACAAACCCAACTCAATTTACAGTGGTTACATATCTTGCTCATAAATGCACATACATTGTTACTTTTCCGCCCACTGTATTTCCCGTCCCACCCCCCTCCCAAGCCTACTTTCTCCCATTGTCAGTCTCCACCTCTTGTGGTGGGGAGATCTCTTCAGCCACGCTTATTGAATCATCATCACTTGGTCCATCATACGAGGGCCCAAATAGCTCTGCTATTAATTGTATCCAACCCGCTAGGGCTCCGGCTTCACCCTCTATGTCCTCTTTACACACTTCCTGCCATGCCGGTGTTTCTGCCTCCGCCCATTTCTGCAAGTCCCTCCTCCACATTGGGCTTGTGGCACGCTTTCCATCCCATTGCAATCCTTCTCTTCGCCAGTACATATGCCAGATCTTTCAATTTACTCACATGTTTAAGCTTCCGCAGTCTGGGGAACCTTCCCAACAGGCAAGCCCACACTGTATCCACCTTCATGCGGATTCCCTTGTCCTCCATTTTCTGTGCTATATCTCTCCAATATTTCGCTATCAGTGGACATGCCCAGAACATATGCACCATTCCTGCGTTTTCCTCATTGCATTTGGGACACACTTGGTTTCCGGCGTTCTTAAACTTGGCTATCTTAAGTGGCGTCAGATATGCTCTATGAGTTATATACAACTGTATTTGTTTCAGCCTAGCATTTCTCGATACTTTTTTATGATATCCCTGAGCCCTTTCCCACATCCCATCACTCATCATATCCCCTACTTCCTCCTCCCAGTCCATTCTAAGTTGCACCACTTCCTTGCCCACTTGAGTCATCATCATCTCGTACACTCTAGACGTTTCAAGCCCTCCTTCTGCTATATCATATATCACATCTAGTGTAGTGTCCGGTTCCTCTGCGAGTTCCACCTCGGACCAGGTATCTTTAATTCATTGCACCATCCCATGATACGTAATATATTGGCCAGCACTCAACCCCGTTTGTTCCACCAGCTCCTCAAATTCCAACATTTTCCCCTCTTGCCACACATCTCCCAATGTTGCTATTCCCACCGGTTCCCAATACTTCCTAATCATTAACCTTAGTTGCTTTTCTGTCCCCATCATTGTGACCAGTGGGATTTGCGGGGAGCACAGGGCCGGCTAGTCCATCAACCGGCACGCCCTCTGCCACATCCCCCACCCCAGGCCCAACATCCCCGGACGACCTCTTAGCTCCTGCTTGGGTAACCATATCATTTCTCTCAAAAAGTATGGGGCGCAATCACCTTGATGCAGCCTATGCTCCAAGGTAGGCTCCGCAGAGAGCCATTTGGCTACATGTTGCAACTGGCTCGCTACATAATATACTTCCCAGTTAGGTAATTTAATGCCCCCTTTCTCATGCGGGTTTTGGAGTTTCCACAGGGCTACCCTGTTCCTCATCCCGTACCAAAGGAATTCCCTGCATATGCTGTCCAATTTAATAAAGAATTGCCGGGGTATAGAGTATGGGATGTTCACGAAGCAATGCAGCAGTCTAGGCAATGCCACCATCTTGAGCATCGCCCCACGTCCCATCATTGCTAAGGGGAGTTTCGCCCAGAACTTCATGCTGTTCTCCAGTTTCCAAACCGTTCTTTCTGTATTATGCCTATGTTCGGCTTCTGCTGTATGATATATGTCTATCCCAAGATACCTAAAGGTTGTGGCCTCCCATGGTATCTGGAGTACCGACAAGTTCTCCGCCAAGAGCCCTCTATATCTGCCCAGCGGGAACACACAGGATTTACTTGGGTTCACGGCTATACCTGAGAGTTCAACAAACCTCCCCATCACTTCCAACACATACTGCTGATTCTCCTCTGGGTAGCGCAGATACAATAGCATATCGTCTGCGTATAGTGAAATTAAATGTGATGTTTCCCCAACGACAATGCCTATTGCGTCATATTGCTGCCTTAAATAAATCGCCAGAGGCTCCAAGGCCAGAATGTACAACATGGGGGCCGATGGGCATCCCTGTCTAGTCCCTCTCCCAAGTTGCCACCTTTCAGAGATCACAGATCCTGTCTTTACTCTCGCTAATGGCTCACTATATAGGAGTTCTACCCAATGAAGATATCGTAGTTGGCTAGGGCCGCCTTCAGCCAGGGCCATCTGACCGAGTCAAATGCCTTGACCGCATCCAGCGACACTATCGCCATTTCGCTAGTGTCCCCTTCAGTATGTTCAATCACTCGATGGAGTCGCCTCAAATTATTCGAAATTATCTATTTGGGACATATCCTGTTTGATCAGGATGAATCAGTTTGTTTATGACCTTCTTTAATCTGTTTGCTAGAACCGCCGTTAAAATCTTACTATCTTGGTTTAACATCGATAGGGGCCTATAGGAACCGCAGTCACTACCAGGCCTGTTGGGCTTGGGGAGTGGTATAATAACCGCTTCGCGCAGTGATTCCAGTAATCTCCCAACTTCATATGCTTCGTTAAGCATTTCCAGCAGTGGGGGGAGAATCTCTGCTTTATATGCCTTATAAAATTCGCTTAGGAGTCCGTCAGTTTCCGGGGTTTTACACGTGGGCAGCTGCCTCACCACTTCTTCTAGCTCTTCTAGAGTGATGGCGGCGTCTAGCTCCTCCCTTTCCTCGACACTAATTTGGGGTAGCCCAATGTCTTCCAGTATGTCTCCTATCTCCCCTCTTCTGCTTCCCGTCTCGTCTCCGTACAAGCGTCTATAATAGTCTGCAAATTCTTGATTAACCCCCTCTTACGTATCCACTACGTCGCCATTGTCTTTCACTATTGTTCTGATTGGGGGCCTTGGAGTCTCGTTTTTGTAGAGCCACACAAGGAGTCTTCCGGGTTTGTCGCCTCCAGCATGTTGCCTTTCTATGTACTTTTTATAATTAGGATTACATGATCTCTCCCAGTATCCTGCACATTTCTGCTGCAGGCCCAGTGCCATTTCTGTATCTGCCTTAGTGTTGCTGCTCCGTTCCAATACCCTCTCCAATTCCTTTTCAGAGTCCTGTAATGCAGTCAGGATCCCATCCTGCAGTCCTTTAGACTTGGCTATGGCAATTCCTCTCACTGCCACTTTAAAGGCTTCCAAAAGTGTGCCCGCTGTCTTGACACTGCCAGTATTTATCTCGAAATAACTTATTATTTCCTCTCGCATATCCTCCCTGAATACACTGTCTTTAAGCGCTTCTGCACGCAATCGCCATGTGGGTATTCTTCCCCTAAGGGGGTGGTATTGCCATGTTAGCAGCAGTGGCGAGTGGTCTGAGATGACTCTAGCTTTGTACTCCGCCTGCGGTATTTCGGTCAGTAACTCCTGCGTGACAAATACATTGTCCAGTCTTGTGTATAGGCCCTGTGGGGCTGCATAGTGTGAATATTGTCTATCTTGCATCTGTCAGCCCAAAATCCGCCAATAGTGCATGTAGTGCCTTTGCAGCCGGGGTGGGTCTAACTATTTTATCATCTGATCTATCTATGGCGGGGTTCAACACACAATTGAAGTCCCCCCCACAATGTAGCTCCCCCCACGCTGCCACTGAGTGTACTATACAGGGTCCTAAAATACGCAGCTGTATCTTGGTTCGGGCCTAAATATTTACAATGCAAATCTCTCTATTTTCCACCATCCCTCTCATGATCACCATCCTGCCATCCGCCTCTACCTGCGAACTCAGCAACTGAAACGGAACATGTGGGGCCGCCCATGTGATTACTCCTCTTGCATAGGCAGAGTATGTTGCCCCCACCACTGTCCCTCTCCATTTCTTCCGTACCACTTATAGTTTCTCTTTCATTAAATGAGTTTCTTGTAACAGGGCTATATCCACTTTCTGTCTGCGTAGGAACATCATTACCTTGTTCCACTTCAGATAACTATTGAGCCCCCTAACGTTCCAAGTGACTATCTTAAGGTATCCCATGGTTCATCTCGTTTTCTGTGAGGTGTAGGCTCACCCCCTAACTTTCCCCCAACTATAACAAACCACAGCACACAACCCCTTCCCTCCCTCCTCCCCGCCCTATGCCAACAGTTGCCCAGCTCCATCCCTGGATCTCAGGCTCCCCCGCTTTTGGGCCTACCCTGATACCCCGGGCAAGACCCCAGCAGGGTGTCACCGCACTATCGGCTACCTAACTAAACTCTAAATGGGGGATTTAAAGGTTGGACCTGCAAGGCTCCTAGTCCAAATCTTGATCGCAATAGTAGCGGATCATGTGTTTCTTCCAGCTTGATCACACCCCTCAACAAGCTGTTTCAATGACTATATTCCAGCCATAGTCTTAAATTCCGACACTCCCAGTGCCCCTCTCGTTCATTACTTATCCGCATCGCCTCCTTCTCTTGTCCGAACGTCTGTCTCCTGGGGCATCCCTGCATGTCGAGCCATCCCATTGCTTCTTCCGGAGTTTCAAAAAACAAAGTTCTGTGCTTGTGAAAAACCTTCAGTTTAGCCGGGTAAAGCAGCATGTACTTATGACCTGCCTCTCGCAATCTCCTCTTGACTGCCCCAAAGTTCATTCTGCTCTGCTGCACCATCAGGGTATAGTCCGGGTAAGCCGTTATGTTTGCCGACCCCCTTTGTATTGTCCCACCTTTGCGGAAGTGTTCCAGGATCCTTTCTCGATCCCTGTAGTTAAGTGTCTTGGCGATTACCGGCCTTGGTGGGCCTCCTGGCAGTCGTTTCCTCGTTAGGGCCATGTGCGCCCTTTCCACCGTGAACCCCGGAGACAGCACTCCTCCAGTGATTCCTTGAAGCAACATTGTTTCAATGAATTCCGTGGGGTTATTGCCTTCTGCTCCCTCTGGTAGTTCAACAATACGGATATTATTCCTCCGGGCTCGTCCTTCCGCCTCCTCCGCTCTGCTCTCCAGATTACCCACTCGTTGTACCAGGGCATGAAGCTCCGACCGGTGGGAAGCACAGTCCGCCGTGTTAGGGCCCATCTCCTTCTCGAGGTTCCCCGTGCGCTCCGCCAGAGACCGAACATCTTGCCGTAGCAGATTCTCATCCTCTTGCACTGCCCCAAACTGGAGCTCCATTGCTGTTTTTAGTTCTGTCACTGCCATTTCGAGCTTGTTCTCCCAAGCCGCCTTCAGAACGGCGATCGTCTCAAGGACCTCCTGATTCGCGCCCATGGTGGCACTGCTCCCAACTTGGGCTTTGTCTTTGTTCCTGGCTCCTTCCGGGCCGGGCGGCGTCTTAGTGTATTCCTCTAATGTGGGTTGCTTACTTTTCAGTCTTGGGGGTTTATTAGACATAGTGCTGTGTCTATGAGTCGTGGGTCAGCCCCTTTACCCGTGGTCTTCAGCCCCAGCAAGAGTGAATTCTCCCCATGGTGGCACTGCTCCCAACTTGGGCTTTGTCTTTGTTCCTGGCTCCTTCCGGGCCGGGCGGCGTTTTAGTGTATTCCTCTAATGTGGGTTGCTTACTTTTCAGTCTTGGGGGTTTATTAGACATAGTGCTGTGTCTATGAGTCGTGGGTCAGACCCTTTACCCGTGGTCTTCAGCCCCAGCAAGAGTGAATTCTCGCTATCCTCAAAGGGCCGACAGTATCTGCTGGTTCTTTCGATCGTCCACAATCCGCTCCGGGCACTCCTCCAGCGTCTCTCCCTTTGCTTTCCTTTCACTGCGGCCACCCGGACTGGGCAATGTGATGATTATTTCGTATCCCTAGTGATCCTCCTCGGCTGTTGTCGAACAGAGTCAGCTCCTCCGTCTAAGGGGTGCGTCCCTCGGGATCTCTTTGTTCTCGTCCGCCGCCTTTTTGATGTCTCTTCCGCGATCGGCCTCTCAGTCCAAGGTAACAATACGACCGTTCCTCCGCTGTAAATTTGCAGTCGACCTGCTCATGCTCTGATCTGTGCCTTCCCACGCCTGCACATACTTTTTGGGCTGCTGCTAATCAAATAAATATGCGTTTCTTGGTCGGATCAAGTTGTCGGATCACAGAGCTCACAGGGTTTCCAGCCTATTCCATGGCTGCCAAGCCACGCCCCCTCTGTAAGTGGTAAACTTGATGACATTAATACCAAGGTGGTGACGCTGAGTGCCAAAATGGAACGGGAGAGTGCCAGGGTGACAGAGGCAGAAACCCACATAGTGGAATTGAAAACACAAATGGCCTCCATGTCCAAAGACCTCAAGCGTGCCCTGCAACCCTGCGACGACCTCGAATCCCGCACCAGGTGTAACAATATCTGTATGATGGGTCTACCTGAGGGATTTGGCAAGGGGCCCATGGAGGTTGCAATTGAAAATCTCCTCAGAGAACTAATAGGGCATCTGCTGTTCTCTTCATCGTTCGTAGTAGATTGAGCCCATCGGTCGCATGCCACGAAAACAAGGCCTGGGGCCCTGCCTAGGCCCGTACTGATCCGCCTGTTGAATTACAAAGACCACAACCTCATTCTGCGACTGGCCAGGGAGAGGAGTCCCCTCCGATATGAATCATCTGATATCCACATTTACCCGGATTTCTCCACGGCCGTACAGCAGGAGCGCAGGACATTTCTAGGTGTGAAGAAACTCTTAAGGGACAGGCCGGTGCAGTATTCAATGCTGACATCAATCTTCACGCTGCCCAAAGAAGCTATTGCATACATTGGAGCAAACATCCTCCTCCCACGCCACAATAATGAGGATGCAGCGACAGGTGGCCTACACACCTAGACTATCAGACTATTAGTCTACCCTATTAAAGGACCAGGAGTCCCCTTTAGGGTGTTGCTCGTTAAACAATGTTGATGTAGCCTGGGCAATGCTCCCCTCTTTTAGGTTAATCAGTAAGGGCTTTGGTGTACTATATTGATAACCTTTCCAATCAGTTGGCGGTGGGTATTGGTAACGTGGGCATAAGAGAGGCAAAGAAGTAGCCCCCCATGCAAAGTTGCACTGTTAAGTGGGTATGTTCTGTTATAGGGCATCCAGCTCAGAGGCTTAACTGTCGTGGCATACCGGCGTTGTGGTTGGGGTTAGGGTGGGGGGGGTTTGCATTGACCCTAATTGGGGGGGCAATGTCATGGTCACTGGTCCAGTGGACCCAAGGACACTGACATTGTGCCATCAGGGAAATAGGACAAAGGGTCACAATCACAGGGGGCCCGGGTGGACACAGCCCTGGCGCCTTTGGCGCCAGGTTCATGAAAGTCGGTAAACAGAAACACTTTATTTTGTGTAAAACTGCTTTTAATCTGGAGCTTCATTTTGTTGAAGCAGCTCCGCATGCACATTGTTCGGGTGTGGCCTCCCTGAGTTACTGTGCACGTGTTGACTCAGGGAGTGGCAAGGTGTGGCAGGCAAGCCAGGCCTGATGGGCATGGCCTCACAAACTCGGCTATATAAGCCGCTCCCATCCAAAGGCCAGCGCTTCGCCTTAATCTGCATTTGCATGCAGCGTAACGCTTACTGCCGTCTGGGATAAAGCAGACTTACCTTGGTAATCCAGTCTCCTGCCTACGCGCTTGCATCCTGGAACCAGCATTCACCTGCATTCTTCACTCGCCGAACCTGACATCCATTCTTCCATCATCTTTCTCCTCCGGAACGCAGGAATCCTGCTCTTGACACAGCAGCACGACGCAGTCTTCATCTCCAAAGGCAGACTCTGTAAAAGGACGAAAGATAAGGTTAGACATAACGAACCTTCAGTTTAAGGTCGCGCTTGCACAATTCTTTGCGCTCATCCTTAAACACCCATTTACCTGATGCCGGACCACCGCGGGAGCATTCCCATCTCATCCGGCGCCACCCCATGCTACGTAGCTCTGCTGGGCCGCAATCACACCTATTTGAGAAAAAGCAGAGATAGTCATTAATAACAAGCGGACAACGGGTTGTGGAAAGAACAATACAAATACTTCACGACAAACAAAGGGTAACGAAAAAGGGGAGACACATAGAAAACTGAAAGACACTTACCAGAGTGGCGTGGAATAGTCGCAGCTGGACTGGACAACCACGTGCAAAGGGCCAGTGAAGTAACTCGGTCCTCATCATAAAAGCACCCTTGCCAGAAGTAGCAGGACGGAGAGCTTGCCATTAAGGATCATCAGGTGAGCCTTAATGGGTCGATGCATGCTCACGGAAACCACGCTATGGGAAGAAGGGTTTGAGAGGGAAATCAGTCACAGGCTGGCAAACTCGCGTCCTCTCATATCTACGCAGGAGCAGTGCAACAATTCACCGCAGCCCACAGCCTATGTGCAGAGGAAGAAGGTAGGCAGAGGGGATCTACTTCCTGGGAGGGCTGCAACCGTGCCCCAACGCCCCCGCAGAGACCAGGTGAGCGTAACAGAACGCGAAGCCTCTACGAATCTCTGCCTGGTTCATAATGGAAACTTCTGAGACAGACCAATTGCCTCAACTTTTGGGTGAATTGCGAGCTGAAGTACATGCTTCAAGGCAGGAAACCAATGCTCTAAGAAGGGACCTTATTGTGAATCGAGAGCGTACTGATGACTTGAAAAGACATTTACTCCAGGCACAAGCTGGCCAAGTCCCCTTGCCGGGGCCTACTCCCACACTGCACCAATCACCACCAGTACAGGTGGTTCTTCAAGGGGCGGTTCTTCTGGCCCCGTCCGAACGTTTCACAGTTTCAACGTTTCACAGTTTCCCTAACAAGTACGCCATATTTATGAATCAATGCTGCTTAAATTTTTTGTGCAGACCTGGGGCCTTTCCTAACGACCAAGCCAGAGTGGCGTTCATACTCTCGTATTTGGGAGGTAGTGCACCGGACTGGTCAATACCTTGGGTAAATCAAGATGATCCTTTGCTTCGGGACTTTAGCGGTTTTTAACACGAAATGGAGAAATTGTTTGCACGACACACACACGGACAGGCCCTGGACAACGAATTACTGTTGCTCAGACAGGGAAATCAGGATATGCTAACCTACATCGCATCCTTCAATCGTCTTATAGCTCAAACAAATTGGCCAGAAGGAAAGAGGACTATGCTCTTTTACAGTGGATTGCGTGGGGAACTCAAGGACGTATTAGCTCAAGTGGTAAATCCTCCAGAAGGCTGTGCGGAATACATCAACCTGACAGTGCAGCTTGAGCACAGGCTGCAGGATCGAAAAATGGATCGAACAAGGGATGAAGGGCGACCAGTTTATGTGCAGCCTCGTGAAAGTCAATCCAAGTCACACAAACAGCCTGAATCAATGCTAATTGGGGGATTAAGGAGTCCACTCATCAAGGCAGAAAGAGAAAAAAGGAGACAACAGCAACTCTGCTTGTACTGTGGAAAAGCAGGTCACTTCCTTCGAGAATGCCCGGTGAAACACCCAGGAAGACAGTCGGAGCAACCAACGAAGAAGGGGAACAAGACTCGGGAAACTCCAACGCCCGGCAAGTGTAGGGATCCACTGGTCGAGCGGTGAAAAGGAACCTGTGCAGACCTCACATCTAGTCATCCCGGTGCTCTTGGTAGACCACAAACAACCATTGAAAATACATGCTTTGAAAGCATACATTGACAGTGGAGCTGTGGGAAATTACATTGACCAAGATCTGGCTATCCGAATAGGCCTTCTTCTCCGACAAAAGCAGAAATTGGAAAATGTCACACCGGTAGATGGATCTCAGCTTTCATCCGGCCCAGTGATGCATTTTACTGAAAAAGTCAAGCTATTGTGTCAGGATGGCCACCAAGAGGACATTGCCTTCAATCTCATCGGTGCTCCTCAGTTCCAGATGATATTAGGAATGCCTTGGTTGGAGACCCACAACCCTAAAATCGACTGTCGAAAACGAGTTCTGACCTTTCCCCAAGACTGTATGGACACCTGTTACACTCAAAAACCCACCAACCTGAAATCTAAGAAAGGGATCATACTGGGTCTCACTGGTTCATTACCACGCGAATATCTGGATTACTAGGATGTCTTTCAGAAGGAGCAAACAAACATCCTTCCTCTGCACAGGTCTTACGACTGCCAAATTGATCTCGTACCAGGAGCCCAGATACCCTGCAATCGGATTTACGCCCTAACTGAGCAGGAGAACCAACACCTAAGAACTTACCTCGACCAGTACCTGGCAAATGGCTTCATCTGTCCGTCCAAGTCCCCTGCCTCCTCAGCCCTCTTTTCTGTGCCTAAAAAGGAGGGCGACTTAAGAACTTGCATTGACTATAGAGCGCTAAACCAGATCACGGTGAAGAATAGATACCCGTTACCACTTATCCCAGAACTCCTGGATCAGGTAAAAAACACCCAGATTTACACAAAACTGAACCTACGAGGGGCCTACCATCTTGTAAGGGTCAAAGGAGGAGACGAGTGGAAGACGGCATTCCGCACTAAATATGGCCTCTATGAATACCAGTTTATGCCCTTTGGGCTCTGTAATGCCCTTGCGGCGTTCCAGTTGTTTATGAATGAAGTGCTCCGTGATTTACTGGACGTTTGCGCACTTGTCTACATTGATGACATTCTCATTTATTCAACTTCCAAAGAAGACCACGTCGGTCATGTCCGGGCAGTTCTAGAAAAGCTTCGACAACATCGACTGTTTACCAAGTTAGAAAAGTGTTTCTTCCGTGTAACAGAGGTCGAATCTCTTAGCTTTATCCTCATACCACGAGGCGTTCGCATGGATACACGGAAGGTGGACACTATCCTTCAATGGCCCGCACTGACATCTACAAAAGGAGTACAAAGTGTGCTCGGGTTTGCCAACGTCTATCGTCGATTTATTCCCGGTTTCTCTCAGATTGTCCACTCTATTACCACCCTCCTGCGAAAAAACAAAAATTCTGCTGGTCTACGGAGGCAGAAGAAGTTTTCCAAATATTAAAGCTAGCATTTACCACAGCACCAGTTCTACGACACCCCAAACCAGACTTGCCATACATGGTCGAAACAGATGCCTCCAACATAGCAATGGGAGCTGTGTTGTCACGACGGAACCCTGAAACAGGACAGTTACACCCTGTGGCATTCTGGTCCCGTACGTTTTCGGCTCCCTAATTGAACTATGCAATCACTGACAAAGAATTACTAGCAATCAAAGCAGCGTTTAAAGCGTGGAGACATTATCTTCTCGGAGCCAGACATACAGTCACTGTCATCATGGATCACAGCAACCTACAATACTTAAAGACCGCTAAGGTACAATCAACGCGCCAACTTCGTTGGGCCCTCTTCTTTGCTGAATATGACTTTATCATTACCTATCGACCAGGAGTAAGTAATGGGAAGGCGGATGCCCTGTCCCGCATGAGCGAGGAAAAGGAAGCTTTCACTACACCAGACCCTGTGGCCATCATTCCTGAAGAATGGATCCAAACCGCGATTGTTGCAACTACCTGTTTGGACGACTTTAAACCCGACTTGCAGTGCCAGATGAGTCAATCTGCCCAACAGGAATGGCTATTGAAAGGAGACCGATATACCATGAAAAACAATCTACCACATTTCCAAGGGCGACTGTACATTACAGATAAAAAGCTGCAAAACCAAATCATAGCCAACTATCATGATTCCTTGGTGGAAGGACATCCAGGAATAGCAAAGACTCAGGCTAAAATAAAGAAAAGCTACTGGTGGCCAACTTGGAGAAAGGACATCGCCCAATTCATCGCGACCTGTGGTGTCTGCGCTCAACACAAATCCCAAAAGCAAAATCTGGCTGGTCTATTACGTCCATTGATGGTACGGCCAGCGCCTCGGCACACTCTGTCCATGGACTTTATCACAGATCTTCCTTCCTGTAACAGATACAACACCATCTTGGTTATCGTGGATCTGTTCTCCAAAATGGCTGACTCCATTCCTTTGAAAGGACTCCCTACTGCTTCTGCTCTTGCTACAGTGTTTCTGGAACAGATTGTGCGACTGCATGGGTTCCCATTGGTACTAATATCGGATTGTGGAACTCAATTTGTTTCAGAATTCTGGAGAAGGTGTTGTAAAATTGCCAAGACCTACGGCTGTCCACAAGCCATCACCCTCAAACCGATGTCCAGACCGAACGCACCAACCAGACATTAGAGCAGTATCTAAGATGTATGTTACAACAATCCGGAGACCCCTGGAAAAACATCCTTTGGCTAGCGGAGTATGCATAAAACAATTCTGTTCACACCAGTACAGGGCAAAGTCCGTTTTACACTGTGTACGGCCGACATCCACGGACATTTGTTTTTTATCCACTCGACACATTGGAAATGCCAGCAATAGCAAACTTGCACAAAACCATCACCCAGGTTTTTAAAGAAGCAGCCGAGCATCTGACCAGAGCCAAAGAGAGACAAAAAAGGTTTTCAGATCAACACAGAAGGGAAGCTTCCAGTTACCAGGTCGTAGACAAGGTCTGGTTAGCATCTAAAAACATCCCACTGAAAGGACCAAGGGCTTTCCGCCCCAGATATTTGGGGCCCTACGCTATCAAAGCCATAATCAATCGTGCCGCCATTAAATTGGAGTTGCCATTCAATATGTGAATCCATCCGGTGTTTCATGTTTCCCTCCTCAAACCAATGAAACCGGGTACACGGATCAATACTCCACCAGATCCTGAAATAGTGGAAGGAGAATCGAAGTAGGAGGTCAAAACTATCTTGGATTTCAAGATGATCCGGTCCAAGTTATATTATCTTATAGATTGGAAAGGCTATTGACCTCAAGACCGAACCTGTGAACCTAGTGAACATGTCCATGCGCCATGACTAATAAAACAGTTCCACAGCAGTAACCCCACCAAACCAGGACCAGGAGAAGGACCACCCTTGAAAGTGGCCTTGCGGGGGAGTGCTGTCATGGCCACTGGTCCAATGGGCCCAAGGTCACTGACATCGTGCCATCAGGGGAAGAGGACAAAGGGTCACAATCACAGGGGGCCCGGGTGGGCACAGTCCTGGCGCTTTTGAACCATCATTTGCCTGCATTCTTCACTCGCCGAACCTGACGTCCATTCTTCCATTATCTTCATCCTCCAGAACGCAAGAATCCTGCTCTTGATAACGCAGCACGACGCATTCTTCATCTCCGAAGGCAGATCCTGTAAAAGGACAAAAGACCAGGTAAGACATAACGAACATTCAGTTTAAGGTCGCGCTTGCTCAATTCATTGCTCTCATCCTTAAACACCCACTTACCTGCTGCAGGACCACCGCATTCCCATCTCATCTGGCGCTGCCTCGTGCTCTGTAGCTCTGCTGGGCCACAATCACACCTATTTGGGAGAAAGCAGAAATAGATATTAATAACATTAAAAACGAGCGGACAACGGGTTGTGGAAAGAACAATACAAATACTTCACAGCAAACAAAGGGTAACGAGAAAGGGGAGACAAAGAGAAAACTGAAAGACACTTACCAGAGCAGCGTCGACTAGTCGCAGCTGGACTGGATAACCACATCCAAAGGGCCAGTGAAGGAACTCAGTCCTCATCATAACAGCGCCCCTGCAAGAAATAACAGGACGGAGAGCTCGGCATTAAGAATCAGCAGGTGAGCCTTAATGGGTCGATGCATGCTCACGGAAACCACGCTATGGGAAGAAGGGTTTGAGAGGGGAATCAGTCACAGGATGGCAAACTCACGTCCTCTCATATCTATGCAGGAGCAGTGCTACAATTCACCACAGCCTATGTGCAAAGGAAGAAGGTAGGCACAGGGGATCTACTTCCTGGGAGGGCTGCAACCATGCCCCAACACCCCCGCAGAGACCAGGTGAGCGTAATAGGCGATGAGGGAGGAGGGAGGTTGGGGTATTGTTGGGGTGAAAAGGTTTAAAACATGTCTTGGCAAGCACGCAATGCAGATCATCAGTGTTAATATCTTGACTACTTGGTTGCAACATGGCAAATATAATGTAGCAGTACCATACAACCCACCTTAGGCCCATATGGGGACTATAAAAGTACAAAGCTGGAATGTGCGGGGGCTCAGAAACTATTCCAAGGCACAGAGGTTAGCATCCTACATTGCCTGACATGGGGTCGAGGTTCTGTTTTTGCAAGAAACTCATGCTCGTGGAAGCAGGAACATTGCCTATGCCAAGAGCTGGGGGACCAATAGATTCCACACTCATTAATCAACACAATCCAGGGGACTGCTGACCCTGATACATAAGGGGGTAAAGTTCGAATGCCTACACTCACACATAGATCTGGATGGTCGCTATGTAATAGTATACTGTAAGCTGATGGGTAAGGAAGTGCTCTTAGTGAAATCATATGGGCCCAACATAGACAACCCTGCGTTTTACATGTGGTTGACAGAGGTTCTCATGACCTACCCATTCACTCCAACTATCTGGGGGGAGACATGAACACCACCCTGAACCTAGACTTGGATCGTACCGGGAAAGCGCACAGGGCGCTGTCGAAGGGGGCCGCTATAGCCGGCAACAGATGACCGACCTTAATTTATATGATATATGGTGCATTTTACACCGACTGCCCGGGGTTATACCTACTAATCATCTGTACATGACATGTCTTCCAGGATAGACCTCTTTATAATCTCGGACTGCCTGGTAGGACAGACGGAGATGGCCAACATACTCTCTCACACATACTCGGACCACTCCCCTATAGTAATTTCCCTGAACTGGGGGACAGCCTGCCGGGATGGCACAAAGGGGCGATTCAAATCCTTAGCTTTGCAGGATCTAGTATTTAGTATCTAGTATCTAGATCTAGTATTTGAGTGCAGCATGGAGGATGACATTCATGCCTTCTTCCTAACAAATGATGATAATGCAGTGTTGCAAGGCACACTTTGGCAGAACATAGCCAAGTGTGAGAGTACACTTAAAGCCTTGGAGAGACAATACGCGACGACACCCACCCGGGCCACTTTGGCTGACATAAAAACACAGCTTGAAGAGTTTAAGCGACACGCGAACCGTAAGGTCAAATACCCTGCCAAACCAACCTTGGATGTACAGAGAGGGGCAGCGGCCGGGCAGGCTGCTGGCCAATGCGGTCTGGGCGGAAAGGGGGCCAGATTACATAGTGGGAGTTTGGGACGAGTCCGGACAGATGCTATACTCAGACCAGGGCGTCAATGATTCCTTTTTGCAGTTCTATGAATCGCGGCATAGGGTGCCAGAGCAGATAGTGCCAAAGAGCAGATAAACACTCCCTTTACAGTGGAAGAAATGTTACAAGTAGTGCGGGACTTACCAAGAAATAAATCCCCAGGCCCGGACGGGTTGATTGCTGAATTTTATATGGAATACAAGGCCCTTCTGGCCCCCTACCTTTTGAAAGTATGCGAGGAATCGATGCGGACGGGATGCCTCCCTGGCACACTCCAGGAGGCTACAATTATAGTGTTATTGAAACCCAGCATACCCAGGGAGGAATGCGGCTCTTACGCGCCGCTATCTCTCATAAATGTGGATACTAAAATCTATGCTAAAGTAATTGCGAATAGACTGCTACCCCTGATGCCGGCACTGATGCATCCTTACCAGGCCAGGTTTGTCCCAGGTAGATCCACGTCTTTGAACCTTAGGCAGCTATTTAATGTCATTTCTCGTATAGCAGCCATGGCGTAAGCAGTGGCAGGCGCTCTAGACATCCAAAAAGCATTTGACGTGGAGTCCTGGTCGTTCTTGTTTGAGGTGCTACTCAAGTGTAATCTTGGCAAACACATTATCCACTGTATCAATCTGCTCTATATGTCCCACTTACGCTGGGCAGAGGGATGCGCCAAGGCTGCCCACTGTCGCCGATACTTTTTGCTCTGGCAATTGAGCCGATGGCAGACCTATTATGACACTGCCACAGGAACCGGGAAGTTTGAATAGCAGGCCAACCTGAGATCATCTTATTATACACAGGTGATGTACTTCGTATATTAGGGACCCTGATGTTAATTTAGACCCTATTATGGAGGGTGTCATCCGGGTAGGTCCATACTCAGGATTCACTGTGAACTACAGGAAGTCTGAGGCGTTTCCCCTAACTGATAGTACACCTCGCCCTCGAGGGGTCTTCCCCTTACAATGGTCATGTGACTGGTTCAAGTACCTGGGCCTTCTCATTTCCAGGGTCAGAAAAACGCTGCTGACAGACAATTTTGTGTCTGGTGCTAGGTATGCACATGTAGAAATGGAGCTATGGTCCAAACTGCCGATGTCACTGGCTGGCCGACTGGCACTGATCAAAATGTTCCTGGTGCCCAAACTACTGTATGTGCTTGTCAACGTGCCAATGTGGCCGGGGAAGCAGTACTTCAGAGACTTACACAGGGAGATCGCTAGCTTCCTCTGGCACTCCGGGGCAGTCAGGAAGAAATTGGAGGGTATGGCCAGGGTGGTTCACCAACCCACACATGGAAATAGCTTGGTTGGGTGCCCAGACACAGTTCGCCACTTATCGTTATGGCACAGACGGGCTCCCGCCATATGCTAAACTGGAGTGGGCGGCGGCAGGGAATGTAGACATGAAAACCCTGATACTAGACACTAATTATATGGATGACTGTTCCTATGACCATGTCCAGACAACACTAATCGCTTGGAGAGCCATTCTCGAGAGAACTGCAGGGTGCAGACCATACTACTGTTGGCTACCACTTTCTGAGATTCCCGTGCCTTTCCCCCAAGTGGGACACTACACTGAGGGCTAACTGCGCTAAAATGGGCTACCAGGCAATCAGTGACCTTTTCCCGCAGGGCCCCTTTTTCACACCACATACCTGGCGAGCTGAGAATTGGGGTACACCCATGCAACTACTGCAGTATTACTGCCTACAGACTGCTGTACAAAAAAGGTGGGAATGTTACCCAATGGAGCCCCCAGAGAATGCGCTGGCCACCCTAATATCTAACTCGTATGTCTGCCGCAGGATTCTCGCTGCCCTATACAAGGGGATTATAGGCGGGGCCCCAGCGAAAGTAGACAAGGCACAAGGGAGGTTGGCGGTGGAACTTGGGATGGAGGTGTCTGAGACACGCTGGAGGTCCATGTGTATGTTCATGAAGGGTGTGTCCAAGAATATGAGACTGAAGCTAATCCAGTAAAAAATATTGCATATTTTGCACTATACCCCGTGCAAACTGGTAAGTCTGTATGCCGAGCACGACAGGTGCCGCCCGAGATGTGGTACTGGAGCTGCTGAGTATATACACATGCTGTGGTCCTGCCCAGAACTGGTAAGATTTTGGTAAAACGTGTATAGGGTACTATCCACCATAGTCAAAAGAAGGCTGGAATGACTACCAATGAGTATGCTTTTTGGGTGTGGAGCGAGTTCCGCGAACAACGCATATGCTCCTTCTTGAACTTTGGGTGTATGGTAACCAAACGTAGCATTTTGTGTAAATAGACAGATTCACCCCCACCCCCCCAACCCCGCCCCTCGAATGTAAAGGACTGTTTAAGAGGGCTGACATGGATTAATTAATGTGTGGACATGTACATTATGCTTGCAACTGACTGCTGCCCGTCCGAAAGACGTATGGAGTGAATTCAGATCATTCCATACTGAAGACCAAGAGACTGATGAGTAAACACTGTACCTGAATTATATGATTTATACTGCAATGACTATTTTGTACTGATGCTATAATGATGTGTGTTTAATTGTGCTTGCCAAACATACATAAATAAAGTTCTAATAAAATAAAAATAAAGAAAGGACTGTACACAGCCCTCTCTGTTCCTTGGCCCTGTATTGAGTTATCGGTAACTGCATCATTTGGAGAGAAGATCCGCACATCGAGGAAGACTACTGGGTGGTCGTCAAAACGGCGGCAGTCATAACCCTCCTCCACCATTCTCCATCTCTCGCCTTACTCCGATGGCACCATAGTATGTGACAGTCCTTCAAGGGAGGGATTGTCAGTTTGCTGGAGCCACAGACCTGCTCTCCTACTCAGCAGGGTTGATCACCTCCTAGAGCTTTTCCATCATCATAGAAAGCTCCTGGGGGTAGGAAGAGTGCCGCGATGCATTGGCTTAGAGCTGGTAATTACAGATCCCCGCCATCTTGACTCCGCCCCAATGAAGAAGCTTTTATTAACTTAAATAACATTCAGCAGCCAGGCCTGTCTCTGCATCCAACCCCATTAGTAGATCTCAAATATGACACAATCCGTATTTTATCCCCAGATATCACTATTGGGATGGCTGTTGATTCTAATTACTTTTCTATGGATCTAGCCAATTTTATAATTGGTCCCATACCTGAAGATTGTTATGACAATACTGATGGCAACCAATCAGAAAATATTCATACTCAACGAGGGGGGAATTGTATGGTGTACTCCCTGTGTCCCTATTGAGCTGAGAATGTTACTGTCAGAGTCAAACTCCGAATCACCCTCTTCCTCTTCTAACTCCAACCCTCCGACCACCTCCTCACCTGTGGCGATGGTTTCCCTGGGCGGTCCCAATCTCTTCTTCCACCAAGCAGTTTTTTTTGATGGAGGATAGGGCCTACCCCGGAAGGAAGCCACCCTGACCTGATACAACAAGGTGGACAAGGTCTAGAAGCGGCTTCTCTGCCGGAGCAAGCTAGATGGGGGAAAAAGCCTGATGGCATAAAAAACCCCCGGCGTAGCTGTGTTGAGTAGATTCCAGATGATATGGAAGGCAGAAAGTATAGAGAACCTCCAGAGCGGAAAGTCCGTAGAGCTAGAGAGAGGCGGGAAAGAAATTAGGCGAGGAGGAAAGGGGCGTGAAACGAACAGAACGGGGAAACAAAGGGAAGGCACGGGAAAATGCACCGGCCGGGAGCGCCGGCAGAACTGACAGAAGACGGGAACGGAAAACAGAGAAAACTAGCGTCTCACCCGGAGCCTGACGCGAGAGGGTTGCAACGCGCAGGCTTCCGGGTGTGACGGAAAGAAATAGGCGTGCCGAAGCAAGCGCTGCGGAAACAACTAGACCGCTGAACACAGTGCGTGGTGGTACGTGAAGGGTTGACTAATGGCGGCCCAGTCTCCACCGTGACCATATCCCCCAACATTGGCGGCGCATGACAGTATGCCCCCTTCTATACCTGGACCACCCAGGCTTGCCAGGGTGGAAACGATGGAACCTCTGGGTAAGGAGGGGGGCATGAACAAAAGACCCCGGTTCCCAGGAATCCTCCGAACGGGGATATCCCTTCCAAGCCACCAGATATTCCAGTCTTCCCCTTCTAAATCTGGAATCCCTAATGTGGGAAACCTCATATTCTTTGGGAACAGGATCGGGATCCGAAGGGAGATGTAGGTTTCTCTTTCTGGGGGTATTGGGATCAGCCGAGCGCAGGAGAGAAGAATGGAAGACTGGATGAATGCGTCGCATATCCTTGGGAAGACTGAGCCTGAAGGCTACAGGGTTTACCCTCTGTGAGACCTTAAACGGCCCCACGAAACGGGGGGACAATTTTGTAGGATGCAACCAACGAGGTAGGTATTTAGTGGATAGCCATACGCGATCCCCTTCCTTCCATAGGGGACACGGCTGGCGATGTCGGTCGGCTTGTAACTTATACCTTTCTCTTGCTGAGGACAAACTGGTCAGGGCGCTCTTATGGGCAGTGGAAATGTCGGCTAATGTGGACTCAATAGAGGGTATGTTGGTCGGGGAACTGAGTAAGGGGAGAATTCCTCGGGGATGGAGCCCATAGGTACAAAAAAAAGGGCTAAGGTTGGTAGCCGAGTGTACGGAATTGTTATAGGCAAATTCTGCGGTGGGCAGAAGGGATACCCAGTTGTCCTGGTGGCGATTTATGTAACATCTTAGATACTGTTCTATAGTGGCATTAAGTCGTTCGGTTTGGCCATTGGTCTGGGGGTGAAACCCCGAGGACAGAGCTCTGTTAATCTCTATGCGATGGCACAAGGCTGTCCAAAACCGAGAAGTGAACTGACTCCCCCTATCAGAAATGATCCTATCAGGGAGTCCATGTAGCCGGAATATGTCCCTGAGAAACACCTCGGCCAATTCCGGGGCAGTGGGGACACCAGCTAAAGGGGAAAAATGGGCCAACTTAGAGAAAGAGTCAACAGTGACCATGAGACAGGTATATCCCTGGGACACGGGTAATTCCACAATAAAATCCATCGAGATAAGAGACCAAGGACGTGATGGTGTTTCCGGTTGTTCTAGCAACCCTAATGGTTTACATACAGAAACCTTGCTTTGCGCACAGACCGGACAGGCCTTACAGTACATCTTGACATCCTTAGACATAGAGGGCCAAAAGAACGTACGAGATACTAGCTCCAAAGTGCCCTTCTGTCCTCGGTGTCCGACCGTAACATGGTCGTGACACCATCCCATAACCTTCATGCGCAAAGCTTGTGTGGGAATGAACAATTTCTGTCTGTACCAAAGGAGCCCCCCTGACCTTGTTATCTCTTGTCTCTTTTTTGGAGGTAAGATGACTTCCATGCCCTCAGTGGTTGCAGTTTTAACCTCCTGAAGGAATGTCGATATGATACCCACTATCCTGTTGCGGGGAATAAGAACTTCTGCCGGAGAGGTGGCACCCATCCCTGGGGTATTTCGCCGGGAAAGGGCATCGGCGAGACCATTCTGGGAGCCTGGGATGTAGGTTATGACAAAGTCATATTGACTGAAGAAGTGCGCCCATCGTGCTTGTCTGGAATTTATGCATTCCATCCCCCTAAGGACCTTCAAATTTTTATGGTCAGTACGCAGAATGAAGGGTGAGACGCTACCCTGCAGCAAGTGTCTCCACTCCTCACAAGCCGTCTTGAGTGCTAATAGTTCCTTCTCTATAACCAAATAGTTCTTCTGACTCACCGACAAGGTCTTTGAGAGATAGGCTACTGGGTGCTCAATTCCCTGGTGTTCTTGTAATAACACAGCTCCCAAAGCTTCAGCGGAGGCATCGGCCTCGACTACAAACGGTATAGTTTGATCAGGTTGGCGAAGCACTGGAGCAGAGCAAAACAATTTCTTCAATAGCTCAAAAGCGTTGTCGGCCTGGTCAGTCCAAACAAAAGAGCCAGCTTCCTTCTTGAGTAAAGCCGTAATAGGCAATACCGTTTGAGAAAAATGACTGATAAATTTTCTGTAGAAATTCGTCAAACCTAGGAATCGTTGGACGTCTTTCAGTGAGGTAGGTGTGGGCCATTGCAGTATGGCAGATACCTTTCCAGGATCCATAGAGACACCATCCTTAGATAGGATAAATCCCAGATAGGAGATTGTGCTGGTCTTGAAAATACACTTCTCTGGTTTTACCAGGAGGCAGTTAGCCCGAAGGCGATCTAATACGCTTCGTAGGTGCTGGTCGTGTTCTTGTGGGGATCGAGAAAAAATCAGGATGTCATCTAAGTATACCACTGTAAAGATAAAGAGGACTTCAGAGAATAGTCGATCCATGAAGCGCTGAAAAACAGCTGGGGCATTCACTAAGCCAAAGGGCATAACCCGATACTCATAGAGCCCAAAAGGTGTACGGAATGCCGTCTTCCATTCATCACCCTCGCGCATTCGGAGAAGATGATATGCACTTCGTAGGTCTAGTTTAGAAAAGATGGTGGCCCCCTGTACTGCCTCCAGAATGTCGGCAATAAGCGGCATAGGGTATCTGTCTCTTATTGTGACCTTATTGAGGCCCCGGTAATCAATGCAAGGCCTTAATTCTGTAGAATCGCGCTTGGGGATAAAAAATAATGGGGCCCCTGCGGGAGATCTGGAAGGTCGGATCAATCCGTTGGTCAGGTGGGAGTCCAAGTATTTTCGTAGAGCTACCTTTTCAGTGAGAGATAGCGAAAACATCCGCCCGAAGGGGACTAATGCATCTTGTGCGAGTTCTATGGCACAGTCCTCTGGACGATGTGGGGGTAGCTCTAGTATCGTCTTGTCAACAAAGACTTCGTGGAATTCCTCCAATTCAGTTGGAATGCAACAGACCTCGCACTTGGTGGTGGCTTCAGGCGCGAGGACCTTCACTACTTCCTGTGACCGGTGTGGCATACAGAGTTCCTTACAGAATCCCGACTCAAAGGTAATGGTATTCCTGAACCAATCAATGGAGGGGTTGTGCCTTCTCAGCCATGGGATACCCAGTATGACTGGAAAGTGGGCTGCTCGAATAAGATCAAATTTCATATGTTCTGTATGATGTTGGATAACCACAGTGAGTGGTTCTGTGGTATGAGTGATGGGACCGGAGGAAAGCGGGGTCCCATCAACGCCTTCTACCTTCTGGACATCCTCACGCCGAACCAAAGGAATACCTTGTTGATCAGCCCAAATGGTGTCCATAAAGACTCCAGCAGCACCACAGTCAATGAGGGCTAGCGTAGTTAGCTTCTTGGTGGACGTTTGTATCTGTAAGGATACTACCATCAAACGAGAGTCCATAGTATCACCTTGGGGGGTAACAGCCAAGGTTACATAGGGGCGAGAAGACATACCTCGGAAACCTGCCCCCTTTAGTTCCGAGGTCTGTCATTTCCCGGTGTACGGGGGGGAACCGCTGGACATTTTCGTAGTAGATGCGTATCCGATCCACAATACAAACAGAGACCAGTGTCTCGCCTTCTTCTACGTTCTTCAGGTGTTAATGGGGCTCTTGCGGCGCCTATCTGCATGGGTTCTTCTTTGCTTGATGCTGAGGGTAACAGATGAGAAGGGGTTCCTGAGGAGGGTGGGTTGACTGGGATGCGCAACTTTCGTCGTTCGGCCCGCCGTTCGCTGATACGATATTCTATCTGGCGGGCTATGGACATCATATCAGATAGAGAGGTGGGAAGTGCCAAACGAGCCAGCTCGTCCTTTAATTCTTCTTTTAAACCACGACGAAATATTGTAAATTGCACATGTTCCGGCCACCCGGCCTCTGTCGCTAGGCGTTTGAAGGACGAAATATAGGTCCTGAGATCGCTGCTGCCCTGCTGAACGTCTAGCAGTTCTTCTGCAGCTATGAGAGTTATCTCAGCCTGTTCGAAGGTCTGTTTAAACAAGGTAACAAAGGCGCCATAGTCCTGGAGTATTGGATTGTTGCTGGTTACTAGTGGGGAAGCCCAGGCCAGGGCGTTTCCTATTAAATTTGAAATAACAAACCCCACCTTGGTATGAGCGCTGGCAAAGGTATGAGGACGAAAGGCAAAATAAATGGCACAAGATTCGAGAAATTCCTTGAGACGTTTTGGCGATCCATCATATTTGCCAGAGGACAAAGACATGGGAGGGAGATCAGTCTCCCTAGATTCTCGAGCCGTAATCATTTGTCTTAATGCTGCATTTTCAGCCTTGACGTTCTGTAATTCAACGTTCATTCCTTGTACAGCTTGAATCAGCTCTTGCAGCTGTTCGGGGGTAGCCATAGTTTCTTTCGGGCGTTGCAATCTGTCAGAGTCAAACTCCGAATCACCCTCTTCCTCTTCTAACTCCAACCCTCCGACCACCTCCTCACCTGTGGCGATGGTTTCCCTGGGCGGTCCCAATCTCTTCTTCCACCAAGCAGTTTTTTTTGATGGAGGATAGGGCCTACCCCGGAAGGAAGCCACCCTGACCTGATACAACAAGGTCTAGAAGCGGCTTCTCTGCCGGAGCAAGCTATATGGGGGAAAAAGCCTGATGGCATAAAAAACCCCCGGCGTAGCTGTGTTGAGTAGATTCCAGATGATATGGAAGGCAGAAAGTATAGAGAACCTCCAGAGCGGAAAGTCCGTAGAGCTAGAGAGAGGCGGGAAAGAAATTAGGCGAGGAGGAAAGGGGCGTGAAACGAACAGAACGGGGAAACAAAGGGAAGGCACGGGAAAATGCACCGGCCGGGAGCGCCGGCAGAACTGACAGAAGACGGGAACGGAAAACAGAGAAAACTAGCGTCTCACCCGGAGCCTGACGCGAGAGGGTTGCAACGCGCAGGCTTCCGGGTGTGACGGAAAGAAATAGGCGTGCCGAAGCAAGCGCTGCGGAAACAACTAGACCGCTGAACACAGTGCGTGGTGGTACGTGAAGGGTTGACTAATGGCGGCCCAGTCTCCACCGCGACCATATCCCCCAACATTGGCGGCGCATGACAGTTACCTCTGCTATGCTGGAAGACGCGATAGTATTTAAAGTCAATAGTAACTACCTCGACAGAAAGGAATCAACTGCCCAGGTAAACGCCATAAGCAAAGACCTCTCTACTCAATTAGAAGATACTTCAGAAATAGCCGTCCCAGGAATATTTCCAAGCCTCTGTCAGATGATATAAGAACAGATCAGCATGGCTGATGCCTGTGAGACAGAAGAGCAGAAACAAAAGTTAAGACAAATATTTATGGATTTTCAGAAAGATTTCTTTGTAGATTCATATGATTGTGGAAATACTTCTCTTCCTTACACTACCGTAACTATGGATCCTAATATGACCTCCAGCGTCCATTTAATCATTAATCAAGAACGTGGAATCGCGTGGAATTATTCAACCAAGTACTTATAATAATCCAGTACTAGGAATATTGAAACCCAATGGATTATGAAGACTCTTTACATACCTAAGGAAACTGAACCAAGAGGGTACGCATGTCATGGTGGCCTTTTCCTTTTATTTATCAGGGCCTTGCACAGATCAAGGGTTCAAAAGTATATACTGCCCTTGATTTGACTAATGGATATTGGCAGTACTCCAGATAAGATTTTGAGGTGGAAGTATTTTACTCCCTATTTTTAAACTTTGAGATTAATTGTGATTTCAGAGGGTAAAAATGACGTTTCTCCTTTGCAAGAGAGTAAAATGTATGTGACATCCATCCGATGTGTGCAAAAACTGTATGGAAATCATTACCATGCTGCAGCTTTCTGCATTGTGACAGAATACGCCTTGCATTATTTCTCTGTCTGTCCATTTGATCTCTCTTGTATATATTTAAATGCTGAAAACACAAAAACCTAGCCAATTACATAGTAAAGCAAACATGAATTGTATTGTGTCTGTTGTGGTTCGGTAGAAGAATTGCCTTTTGATGTTTAATGAAAGTCCTCATTTCCTGGAGCTATTTCAACCTAATGGTATGCCAATGTTATGATACACAACAGTGCAGAGAGGCAAAGACTCCATGCTAAATTGTATACCTAACATCATGGTCAAATGGTTATTTATATAGTGCTTTTGGCAAAGCGATGTACATAGAACATATTTATCGCAATTATCACCAAACCGAAGTCGGTACTCCTTTATCGACCTCGAAAGGATGAAAGGCTGAGTTGGCATTGCCGGAATTCGAACCTGCAACCTAGAGATCACGACAGATTGCAGCAACGAGCGCTCAACCGACTGACCTATCTTATTGGCTAACATCCTTCAGCGGTCAGTAAACTGACGTATAATAATCACTGCATGGTTTCAAATTGAGGGGAGCTATTTAGCTCCTGCTTGTGGCCTAGAAGAGCCTGGTTAGCTTGAAGCCAACAGCTACCAGGAGCTACCTTTGGCTCCCCAAGTCAACTGACACCAAACAAACACACCTATGTGGATTTAACTCTGTGTATTTGTGACAATCTATAAATAAGCATTAGGACACCTCTATACAACATTTAAAGCATAAAGGTTAATAATTACTGGACAAAGTGATATGTTTGCATCTTATGTGGATTGGTGGAACGCTATGTACTAGCTTCTGGTTTCCCATTGGTAGCTCCTGGTCACTTGTTAATGCTGGATCCCGAGGAGCTGCTTTTAGCTCTTGCTTCTCCAATGTTAATTTTGATCCCTATCAGGAATATCAGAGGTTCAGGTTTTGTTGAGTGTCTATTTCAATTACAAATGTAACTTTCATTTGCTTGCACTTCCTGGAGAGTCAGGTTGTGGATGTTTTAATTGTAGTCTTGAAGATTTGAGAGGCTATAGCACCTATGATTGGTGTAATGACAATCACTCACTCTTAAGCACAGACTCTGCTGTCACTGACCATTTATAGTATTGTAACCCCATTGATTGCAAGGTTGAATGGATGTAAACGAGACTGTGCATACTCATCACTTTACGCACTGTTTTTATAATTAGAGTGTAAATTAAATTATAAATGTATACATTATCTGCCTCTGCATGATTATACAAACAGCACAGGAACTCGAAAAAGACAATTGTGCAGTAATGGTTTGCTTTCACTGGAAAAAAGCATAATTTGTTACAAAAGATTAATTCTTAATTACAACTTAGTTTTCCATCTTATTAATTATAAAATAATCAAATTCTAGGAAAATAAATATGCACAGTGCTTCTGTTTGCTTGATGAGCATCTACACACAACATAGCAGAAGCTGAATGGAAAGAAACCATTCCTTTTATAACAGTGTGCAGTTTCTTTTTTTGAAAGGCTTCAGAGAAATACATTCTATTTTAGAGGCTTTTCTCCATGGCTTGCAATTACATCCATATAGATAAAAATCAAAAGAAGCGTTCTGGTTTTTGTCAAGTAATCTGACCTTTGCACTGCCCTGTGCTCTAAACTTGTGTGTAAATGCTCACACGAACATAATAAAGCTGTCGTATTCATAAGATTTCATGCTTAACATGGCGTAGGGCAAACCTTATCTGGAGGCCTGGTTATTGGACTGTCTTGTTACTACGTAAACACCATTATAAACTTGCCTTTACCTTTGGAGGGCACAGTACGCATGGACAAGAACTCCATTTGGATACATGAATTTATTTGTTTTTTTTGTTTTATTGGTTAAAAATTCATTCAACCTTTAACATTTTAAGGTTTACACTAAAACCAAACGTAATATATTAAAACACTTTGCATACTCAAAATATCATGCAAACAAAAAAGAATAAAACAGAAGAAAATAAGAGAGAAAAAAACACAAGTCAATGAAAAAAAAGCAAAAATTATTTCCGCTAAAAGGAGAGCTTTGCAAGAGAGAAAACAAATGAACCGGCTTGATCGATCATTATTGAGTCAATGAAGGATACAACTGCATTTACAGTGGATGTTGTGATACCTGTTAAGCAATAATTCCACATTGCATCAATATCCAGGGTGACCTTGATATGATATGATATGGCATTCATAACGCGCCTATACACAAGTGTTTCAAGGCACGACGAGGCAAGGGAGGGGAACAAAGGGAGGACGGACAACGATCTTACTAGGCCAGGTGTCATTCAGATCACGCAAGTGCATGGGAAGGGGGCTGAGACAGTGCAGTACATGGGAAAAGATGATAACAACAAGTAACAGCCAACAAGTGGCAAGTGCAAGGGTAAGTGCATACATCAGGTGTCAAGGGCTGGTAGGGGAAATGTAGGGATACAGAAACAGTCCCCAAGTGCGGGGGTTGGCAGGCGGGCAGTGCAGCTGTGTGACGCTGGCAGGGGAGGGTCCTGGGCCCGAGATCAGAGGTTGTCCAGGTAGCCAGTGCAGTTCCGGTTGCAGCCAGGAGGTCAGCAGAGGAGCGGAGGAGAAAAGGCAGAAGCAAAGAGAAAGGTTTTGAGGTTCTTCTGTTTAAGGGAGGCAGGGAGGCTGTTCCAGAGGGAGGCACCAGCCGAAGAAAGAGATCTACCACCAACTCGTTGCTTGGAGAAGCTACTGACCCTGAGGGAGTTGGAGGTGGATGAGCACAGAGCTCGAGAAGGAAGATATTTAGGAAGCGAGAGTTGAAGGTATTGGGGCCCCAGAAGGCCTTGTGGAAGATGCAGAGGGTTTTGACCTTGATTCTAAGTTTGTGGAGCACCTTATAACGCAGCTGTTTCAAGGCAACACAGTCTAGTAAAACATGCTTCAGTGTTTCTCTCACAGATTCATTTTTACAAAATCCGCAAAAGCTGCGGCCTCCATTATTAAATCATATCGTAGTAGCTTGATTTTATCAGATTTAAGTGAAATCTCAAAATAATAGCTTGCACAGCCTTGCTGGAATATATGGATAGATATGGGGTCAGACATTTCTGTCTTTTTTGGTTAGCCTTAAGATGATCAAGGACAGAATAGGAGTGGAATTCCATCACTGTATTGGACCAGTCTGCCCTGGAAATTGCCTTCTTAACTTTGTCAGGGTTCCATTATAGGTCACTCTTGTTTCGGCCAATGACAGAAGTGCAAGCCCCCTAAGATCTTGTAGAACTTGAGAACCGCCCCTCTCACATATCTATCCATATAAATCCACCATCAGGGAATTGGCTGTTGGTAGGAGCATTTTCCTATAAAAAAACAAATATTGCCAAAGGGCTCTGGCCTTCAAGGAGGTGATGCCCAATTCATATTGAATGCATGCGGCACAGAAGATGGTAAATGAAGAACTCTTCCCCAGATCAGGTTTTCCAGGTTTGTTAGGTAATCTATGAGGGTCAGATTATATATCTATATACAATAGAGCAAATTGGGACAGTCTTGTCCCCGTAGTACCGTAGACAAGGTAACAGAGAGAATTTGCTGAATTTCGACTCTACCCTTTGAAGTTGGGTTGCGAGTTTGGTGGCTTTAGTGTGAAGCCAAGCAAACAGTGGAGCAAGAGAAGGTTTAGAATTAATCATAAAAACCAGGTAAACAAATGAATCAATCCTCTCCACTGGTGCTGATTGTATATGCTACTTAAAAAGGAACCCGCTTTCAATTAGATGAAAATTGCATGACCTTTGTCTTTGCGGGATTCACGTGTAGTGAATTCTCACTTACAAAGGCACAGAAGGCGTTTAGAATGTGCTGAAGGCCTATCGGGGTATTATCAAATACCACATCTGCATATCTAGTCCACAAAGGCTTAAGGGATGTGATTTTTGGTGTTGCCAGGGCTGCTGATCGCAAATGTTGGTCTATATCTGCCATATACAGGTTGTAGAGGCAGGGGGCCAAAACGCATCCCTGTCGCACACCTCTATAAGTTCTTATCGGGCGTGACAGCATGTCTTGCTGGTTCAAACACACTTGTATGGAGGACTCATTATGTAATGCAACCAGCAATCTCAATAGGCCTAAAGGGATACCCCATTTCAATAGCTTGCACCACAACAATGCCCGGTCCACTGCGTCAAATGCCGAAGTCAGATCGATTGATGCCAAATAGACCGGACTACTCCCTTTTCACCACGCCAGACACTATACATTTGAGTGGCATACCATTCAAGTGTGTACCCATCCCCTTTCTAAACCCTGTTTGCCATTTAGAGATTACATTCTGGCTACAGGCCCAGGCTTCCAGATGTTCGAGGAGGAGACAGGAAAATATTTTTGAATCAGCATCAAGAATCGCGGGTTCTCTCTTCCCCCCCTTTTATAGATTGATATAATATGTGCACTGTCCCATGTTGGTGGAAATTGCATGGAATTTGGTACATTAATAACGGAAATGAGTTCAATATCGTCCTACATAAGATCATGCCTGACCTTCTAGAAAGAGGGAATTTGGCATATGTGGATGACTCATCTGAGGAATTCAGGTGCAAATGTATCACTTCAGAAAGCACAGTGTTGCAGAACTAAAGTCAACTTTCCAGGTCATGAAATCAAGCGGAGGGTCTTAATCCTCAGAAGAAAAAGGTTGAGGCTCACCTGAAATTGAAGAACCCCACAAATCTATGTGAATTACCAAGCCTTTTAGGATTGACTGACTATAGTCGTAAATTCATTGACGATTACACTGACATCACTCTACCCTTGGTCCATTGAAGTGAGGGTTCAAGTGTGAGTGGGGGACTCTCAAACAGAGGCTGCAAAACAACTGAAAAGTTTAAAATATAAAAAGAATTAATAAGAAGTTTATCCCAAAATCCATGCTCGACTTATCCCATCAAAAATCAGGAATTATTTCTGGAAGCAGGATTTTCCGATACCTGTTCAACTACGATCTTGTATAAGAAGCATGACTAGATCAATAAAGTGATCACTTGCACAAGTAAAACGTTATCACCCATGGAGAACGAATTTAATGAATGTGAGAAATAACTCCTGGCAACGGTATGGGCATTGAAAAATGACCGCCCGTTGATCCATGGGGAACATATAATAGTTGAGACTTCCCACCAGCCTCTGCATTATTTACAGAGTGAGCGAATACAGGGTTCGCAATAGCTGGGAGTTATTTAACTCCTGCTTTTACCCCTGGGGAGCCTGGTTAGCTTGACACCAACAGCTACCAGGATCTACTTTTGGCTCCTGATGCCATTTGCTGCCATAAAAATATACCTATGTGACATTAACTTTGAATATCTCTAAAGAAGCATTATAGACATCTAGAGCATGTTTTATGAATCATGAATTGTATAAAATAGACAGAAAGGTAAAGTTTGCATCTCATATTAACGTTAGAAGGTGACACACTATGTCCCAGCTCTTGCTTCTCTAGGAGTAGCTCCTGCCTACTAGGTGATGCCCAATACCCAGGAGCTACATTTAGCTCCTGCTCATAAATTCTAAATTTCAACCCCTGTGTATACAAACAGGGAATGTCTCAAAGTCTAGTATTACTTCCTGAATTCTTTCAATATAGGGTCACCCTAGAAATCTGAAGAGTCCAATGGCACAAGGATTAGTTTATCTACACAAGTGTGTCCAAAATAATTGTGTAGAAGGTGAAGATTTCAATACCACCAATAATATGGAGGCTTACTTAGCCTCTTATGAAGTATATGATAGGAGCACCTGTCAGGGAATGCCCATAGTTTATGTGGCTGATGTTCCTACCATATAGGGAGAAAATGATGATAAATAATTAGCAGCTGGCATTGGGAATGCATGTGTTACTGACCTCCCTGAACCTGTAGCTGGTTATAAAATTGGTCCCCGCAGCAGCCAGGTGGTAGAAAAGCTATCCTTGCTGTTGTAAATCACCAGCTCCAGGAATTAGTAATCATAACGGATTCAGGCTTTGCCCAAAATGGATTTGTTGAGCATTTTGTCAACTGGAAGGCCAGAGGTATGATTTGTGCCAACAGATAACCCCTGATGATTTAGTGAAATCAAACCACATGCCCCTATTTTGAAAGAAAATCAAGGGTAACTCAAAGTTGAAGGTCCCGATAAAACAGGATTTGGCCGATCAACTCAACAAAACTGGAACAATGGTGAGTACATTGATATGTAACATTTCCTTGGAAAGATATAAAAAACAGCAGTTACTCTGTGACAAACTCAAGATGAGAATGAGCCTTCTATTTTTCAGTGGATTAGAGATGGTTCAGACCAAGATTTAATTTCCGTACAGAAAGAACATCTGATTATAGGGCAATTCTATCAATATCTAGAAGACCCAGAAAACTTTTACTTATCAGATTCGGATTGAGTATAATTGACATTTCAGAAAATGTTTAAAATTCAGGACATGTGACGCTCACCTGGTTCCCACGGAGGCGCGGCGTCGAAGGCGCAGAACTCTGAAGATGGACAGGAAGGGCCCCTCTATTCTGGCTTCCCTGGCTCGTTGGATACCCTCCTGTGCGTGAAAAGGGAGTATTACCAACTGTGGAACAATGCTCAAGCCTCCCACTCCCTTCCAACCCTCCACGATACCTCCTCCACGATTCCCTGTGAAGCCTCACCTTAGGGTTTGGAAGGATGAGCTCTCCATTCTGCTTCTGATGCAGGGGCGCGTTGAAACCCAGTTACTTCACTGGATTGAGGATTGATGGGAGTTCAGGTAAGCTTGACTGTTCAGGTAAGGCGCTGTAAAAGTTCTGTTCAAAAGTTCAAGCTTAATAATAATGTTCGTTGTCTAATTGCAGCAAGCGCTAATGCTTATGTCTTTTTCCCCTTAGGGGCCGGGGTTCGGAGTGCCGGAGATATGGCGCCGACCCGAAGTGAAACAGTTCTGGATGAGCGCTCAGGTAATGTCTTTGCATTCGCTCATTCAATGTCTTTGTCTTTTTTCCCCATAGGGGCCGGGGTCCGGAGATGCCAGGAAGCGGCAGGACCCGAAATGCAGTGGGAATAATCCAACAGGTAAGACTTAATAGGAAACTGAGCTTTCCTTATTCCTTTTCTCCCTCTCACCTTTGTTCTTGTCTTTTTTCCTCTAGGCGCCGGGGCGTAGCTGAATCCGGAAGATCGCTGCTGAAGATGGAAGCGCCTTGCAAAGGTGAGTAAAATGCAGCGCTGCAGCGATCGAAACGAAATGCCTTTAAAATGATGTCTTCCTTTTAAGGGCCGTTGGAGAAATGACTCCGGGATGCAGATTTAGCAGGTAAGGGCTTTTCTTCTCCTATTCTCTTCCTTTCTCCCCTTGCAGGTGTTCCAGGGTGCTGGCAGGCGTAGCTGAAGTCAGGATGCAGGAGCTGACACGGTGAGCGTCCAGCTGCTAGGTGCAGAACAACGCGAAGCATGTGTGGCTGTTCGGGTGGGGTTTAAATAGCCTTGGAAGAAGTTCCTGGTATGTATCCTTCCACCAATCAGGTATGTATCCTTCCCCGACCACACCCGGGTGGTGAAGTAGTCCTACAGGTTAAGTAGTCCCATTCAGGCCTCAAGAGGGCCTGGATGAAGCAGCAAGGTCTGCATCAGGTAAGTGTGCACCCAAGCACTTAAACACATATCCTCTTCTATGAGCCTGGCGCCTAAGGCGCCAGGACTGGGGTCCGCTATGAGCCTGGCGCCTAAGGCGCCAGGACTGAGTCCAAAGGGCCCTGACTTGGGCCCGCTGAGACTTCCCTGGGGAAAATGATGTCTGCCTCTTGGGTTGCAGGGCCCGGCCTGGCTCCTTAGAGGTAGGCATCATGACAGTACCCCCCCTCAAGGCCCCTCCCAAGGTCTTTTCCTCCGGGGGTTTTGGTTTGTGCGGGAATCTTCGATGGAATCTTTGAATTAATCGTGGTGCGTGAACATAGTTACTGGGTTCCCAAGATCTTTCCTGAGGTCCATATCCTTTCCAATCAACAAGATAGAAGAGTTTCGACTTAACTATCTTGGAATCTAAAATGTCTTTCACTTCGAATTCTAATTCTCCATCAATTTGGACAGGGCCTAGGGGCTCAGACAGTCTGGTTCCAGGTTGTACTGGTTTTAGAAGAGATGCGTGAAAAACGGGATGAATCCGCATGTTGGATGGTAAATCGAGTTTAAAGGCCACTGGGTTGATAATAGCTTTGATGGGGTAAGGCCCAATGAATCTGGGATTAAAAGTTCGCTGACCCTTGAGGGGTAGATGTTTAGTTGCTAGCCATACCTGATCTCCTACTTGGTAAGGAGGAGTTTTACTTCGGTGCAAATCAGCGTTTTCTTTATACTTTTTCTTGGCTTGCTGTAAGTGGGTTGTAGCTTCTTTGAAGGCTTGGGTTATTGTGGAATGTAGGTGATTTACTGCAGGCATCTCCAGGGTCAGAGGTGGATCTAGGTCAGAGGTCCGAGGATGGTGACCATACAGGGTATAAAAAGGAGTCTGTCCGGTTCCAGAATGCACTGAATTGTTGTATGCATATTCTGCAATCCAGATGATGTCCTTCCAATTCAACTCGGATTGGTGTAACATGCACCGCAAATATTGCTCGAGAGTCTGATTGGTTCTCTAGGTTTGTCCGTCGGTCTGGGGGTGGTGGCTGGTGGATAACCGCACGTCTATTTGTGCTAGTTGGCAACATTTCTTCCAAAAGTGGGAGATGAATTGACTTCCACGGTCTGATACTAATATGGAAGGGAAACCATGTAACCGCACTATATTTTCCATAAATTCCTTGGCCAAGGTGGAAGCTGACGGCAATCCTTTTAAAGGGATAAAATGGGCCATTTTGGAGAATAGATCCACTATTACGAGAATCGTGTTGTAACCACCACAAGGAGGCAGGTCAGTTATAAAGTCCATTGACAAGGTGTGCCAAGGTGCTGGTGGAATGTCCAAAGGTTGAAGTAGGCCGGCTGGCCTTTTCTTTTGACTCTTATTTTGGGCACAGATTCCGCAAGACAACACAAATGACTTTATGTCTTTTCTCCAAGAAGGCCACCAGAAGTGGCGTTTGATCTTTTCTTCTGTTTTCGCGATACCGGGGTGTCCTTCCATTAATGATTCATGATGACGGGTAATGACAAGTTCCTGCAATTCTTTACTTGGCAGAAATAACCGCTCTTGGAAGTAGGGTAAATCATCCTTAACGGTGTAGTGAGGACCCTTTTGACTCCATTCCAGTAAGGCAGAAGAGTCAAAAAGCTGTTTTACTTGAGCTTGGATGTCCTCAATGGTTTGCAATGAAGTCAAGCCCAGAATTCTTTGTTCCGGTATGATTGGCACAGGTTCTAAACTCGAATTGGGTTCTTCCATGCCTATCCGGGATAAGGCATCTGCCTTACCATTCTTGCAGCCAGGGCGATAGGTAATTACAAAATCAAATTCCGCAAAGAATAAAGCCCATCTGAGTTGTCGCGAAGATTGAGCTTTGGCCGTCTTTAAATACTGCAAATTTCTGTGGTCCGTAATTACGGTGATGGTGTGTCTTGCACCGAGAAGATAGTGACGCCAAGCCTTGAAAGCTGATTTAATAGCCAGTAGTTCTTTGTCGGTAATTGCGTAATTGAGTTCAGGTGGAGAGAATTTTCTGGACCAAAAGGCTACAGGGTGTAGTTGGTTAGTTTCTGGGTCTCTTTGCGACAGGACAGCTCCCATGGCCGAACTGGATGCATCGGTTTCCACGATGTAAGGGAGATCTGGGCGCGGGTGCTTCAATACATGTGCAGAGGTGAATTTGGTTTTCAGGTCCTGAAAGGCTTGTTCAGCCTCAAGAGTCCATTCAAAGCGTTTATTTTTCTTTAGGAGAGCTGTGATGGGTTGAACAGTTTGAGAAAATTCTGGGATGAACCTTCGATAGAAATTGGCAAAGCCAAGCATGCTTTGCACTCCCTTCACAGAGCTAGGAGATGGCCATTTGAGAATGGCGTCCACTTTCCGCGAGTCCATTCGGATTCCTTGAGGTGTCAGGATGAATCCGAGAAACTCCACTTCTGTGGTATGAAAAACGCATTTTTCGAGCTTGGCAAATAATTTGTGCTGGCGCAATTTCTCAAGAACTGCCCTAACATGGTTTCTGTGATCAGATTCTGAGGAGGAATACACCAGGATGTCGTCAATATAAACGATGACACAAACATCGATAAGTTCCCGAAGAACATCATTCATGAAGTACTGAAAGGCGGCAGGTGCGTTGCACAAACCGAAGGGCATTACTTGATATTCGAAGAGCCCAAATTTGGTGCGGAATGCAGTCTTCCACTCGTCGCCCTCTTTTATACGTACCAGGTGGTAAGCTCCTCGGAGATCTAGCTTGGTGTACACACGAGCATCTTTTACTTGGTCGATAAGCTCAGGTATCAGGGGCAAAGGGTAACGATTCTTAATCGTTATCTGATTTAGGGCGCGGTAGTCAATACAGGCCCTAAGGTCTCCTTCCTTTTTAGGTACGAAGAACAAAGCAGAAGAGACTGGTGACTTTGATGGGCGAATGAAACCATTGGCCAGGTATTGATCCAAATACTGGCGCAAATGCAGGTTCTCAGGTTCAGTAAGAGCATAAATCCTACTACAAGGTAGTTGTGCATTGGGTACCAAGTCGATTTGGCAATCGTAAGATCGATGGGGAGGTAAGGTGTTAGCCTGCTCTTTCTGAAAAACGTCTTGGAATTCTTGGTATTCAGATGGTAGCTGTACAGGGGTGGAAGTTACAGAGGCTAGACCCATAGCTGGATTCCTTGGGTAACAGGTTGGTTCACAATCAGGAAAAGTTATCTTCTTTGCTCGCCAGTCTATTCTCGGATTATGTGTTTCTAACCAAGGGATTCCAAGAAGTACTTGAAATTGTGGGGCCTTGATCACATCAAACACGATTGTTTCCCGATGTCCTTCCTGACCCACCAGAGTGATTTCAACTGTGGAATGCGTTACAGGCCCTGAGGCTATTTCGGTTCCATCAACTGTAGTAATTACATCTTGGGTTACTTTCGGGCGGAGAGGAAGCTTAATCCTGGAAGCCAATTCACGGTCTATGTAATTTCCAATAGCTCCACTGTCTATGTATGCTTTTATAGCATACAACTGCTGAGGCTGTTTTGGGTTCACAAGCACCATTGGCATGACAAAATGCGAGGTCAAAGAGTTTGTTTTCAAGCTCGGCAAGCGGACCCCTACGCTTGTCGGGCTAGGTCGTTTCCCGAACCAGGTGTCAATAACTCGTTATCAGTGGCTCCAACCACCTTCTTGGGTGGTTTAACTGGACAACTTTGAAGAAAGTGACCGGAAGTTCCGCAATACAGACAAAGTTGCATTTGTCGCCTTCTCTCTCGTTCCTTCTGCGTTAATGGTCCTTTAACACTGCCAATTTGCATAGGTTCGGAAACGTCAGTACTCTTGGAGTTAACGTGGGTCTTGATAGGTACTCTGGTTTCATACTTGAGCCGATCTGCTTTTCTATTTTGAAGTCTGTGATCAAGTTGAACCACTAAGTCTATGTAGTCTGCGCAGGCCTGGGGTGGATCTACAATCTGAGCTATAACATCTTATAGCTCTCTGCGCAGGCCTCGATGAAACAATGTGATCCTTTTATTTTCAGGCCATCTGGTTTCCACAACTAGTCTATTAAAGGTGGCGATATAGGACAAAAGATCCTGATTACCTTGTCGTAAGGATAGCAGTTCGTTGTCAAGGGCCTGTCCCTGCGAGTGTCGAGCGAACAATCTTTCCATGCTGGCCTGGAAGCCCTGGAAATCCCGGAGAATGGGATCATCCTGATTTACCAATGGAATAGACCAATCGGCAGCACAGCCACTGAGGTAAGATAGTAGAAAGGCTACTTTGGTCTGGTCGTTGGGGAAGGCCCCGGGCCTGCATAAAAAGTGTAAACGGCATTGGTTCATAAAAACGGCATATTTCTTGGGATCCCCCGCAAAACGTTCCGGCGGGGCCAAAGGCATGTGTCCAGGTAGATTGATTTGTACCGGGTTATTCGAACCCATTGTTGTAGAAATATCTCCGGAAACAGGTAAAGGAGTGTGCTCTGCCTGGCCCTGCAATAACCTTTTGGCCAGATCATCAGTTCTTTCCTTGGATAGGATTAGTTCCCTTCTGAGAGCATTAGTCTATTCCCCTAAAAGATGGGCCAGCTGATCTGTCTCGGAAGTCTCCATAGCGCCCAGGTGGGAAATTGTGGTAAGGCTTTGCGTTCTGTGACGCTCACCTGGTTCCCACGGAGGCGCGGGGTCGAAGGCGCAGAACTCTGAAGATGGACAGGAAGGACCCCTCTATTCTGGCTTCCCTGGCTCGTTGGATACCCTCCTGTGCGTGAAAAGGGAGTATTACCAACTGTGGAACAATGCTCAAGCCTCCCATTCCCTTCCAACCCTCCACGATACCTCCTCCACGATTCCCCGTGAAGCCTCACCTTAGGGTTTGGAAGGATGAGCTCTCCATCCTGCTTCTGATGCAGGGGCGCGTTGAAACCCAGTTACTTCACTGGATTGAGGATTGATGGGAGTTCAGGTAAGCTTGACTGTTCAGGTAAGGCGCTGTAAAAGTTCTGTTCAAAAGTTCAAGCTTAATAATAATGTTCGTTGTCTAATTGCAGCAAGCGCTAATGCTTATGTCTTTTTCCCCTTAGGGGCCGGGGTTCGGAGTGCCGGAGATATGGCGCCGACCCGAAGTGAAACAGTTCTGGATGAGCGCTCAGGTAATGTCTTTGCATTCGCTCATTCAATGTCTTTGTCTTTTTTCCCCATAGGGGCCGGGGTCCGGAGATGCCAGGAAGCGGCAGGACCCGAAATGCAGTGGGAATAATCCAACAGGTAAGACTTAAAAGGAAACTGAGCTTTCCTTATTCCTTTTCTCCCTCTCACCTTTGTTCTTGTCTTTTTTCCTCTAGGCACCGGGGCGTAGCTGAATCCGGAAGATCGCTGCTGAAGATGGAAGCGCCTTGCAAAGGTGAGTAAAATGCAGCGCTGCAGCGATCGAAACGAAATGCCTTTAAAATGATGTCTTCCTTTTAAGGGCCGTTGGAGAAATGACTCCGGGATGCAGATTTAGCAGGTAAGGGCTTTTCTTCTCCTATTCTCTTCCTTTCTCTCCTTGCAGGTGTTCCAGGGTGCTGGCAGGCGTGGCTGAAGTCAGGATGCAGGAGCTGACACGGTGAGCGTCCAGCTGCTAGGTGCAGAACAACGCGAAGCATGTGTGGCTGTTCGGGTGGGGTTTAAATAGCCTTGGAAGAAGTTCCTGGTATGTATCCTTCCACCAATCAGGTATGTATCCTTCCCCGACCACACCCGGGTGGTGAAGTAGTCCTACAGGTTAAGTAGTCCCATTCAGGCCTCAAGAGGGCCTGGATGAAGCAGCAAGGTCTGCATCAGGTAAGTGTGCACCCAAGCACTTAAACACATATCCTCTTCTATGAGCCTGGCGCCTAAGGCGCCAGGACTGGGGTCCGCTATGAGCCTGGCGCCTAAGGCGCCAGGACTGAGTCCAAAGGGCCCCGACTTGGGCCCGCTGAGACTTCCCTGGGGAAAATGATGTCTGCCTCTTGGGTTGCAGGGCCCGGCCTGGCTCCTTAGAGGTAGGCATCATGACAGTACCCCCCCTCAAGGCCCCTCCCAAGGTCTTTTCCTCCGGGGGTTTTGGTTTGTGCGGGAATCTTCGATGGAATCTTTGAATTAATCGTGGTGCGTGAACATAGTTACTGGGTTCCCAAGATCTTTCCTGAGGTCCATATCCTTTCCAATCAACAAGATAGAAGAGTTTCGACTTAACTATCTTGGAATCTAAAATGTCTTTCACTTCGAATTCTAATTCTCCATCAATTTGGACAGGGCCTAGGGGCTCAGACAGTCTGGTTCCAGGTTGTACTGGTTTTAGAAGAGATGCGTGAAAAACGGGATGAATCCGCATGTTGGATGGTAAATCGAGTTTAAAGGCCACTGGGTTGATAATAGCTTTGATGGGGTAAGGCCCAATGAATCTGGGATTAAAAGTTCGCTGACCCTTGAGGGGTAGATGTTTAGTTGCTAGCCATACCTGATCTCCTACTTGGTAAGGAGGAGTTTTACTTCGGTGCAAATCAGCGGTTTCTTTATACTTTTTCTTGGCTTGCTGTAAGTGGGTTGTAGCTTCTTTGAAGGCTTGGGTTATTGTGGAATGTAGGTGATTTACTGCAGGCATCTCCAGGGTCAGAGGTGGATCTAGGTCAGAGGTCCGAGGATGGTGACCATACAGGGTATAAAAAGGAGTCTGTCCGGTTCCAGAATGCACTGAATTGTTGTATGCATATTCTGCAATCCAAATGATGTCCTTCCAATTCAACTCGGATTGGTGTAACATGCACCGCAAATATTGCTCGAGAGTCTGATTGGTTCTCTAGGTTTGTCCGTCGGTCTGGGGGTGGTGGCTGGTGGATAACCGCACGTCTATTTGTGCTAGTTGGCAACATTTCTTCCAAAAGTGGGAGATGAATTGACTTCCACGGTCTGATACTAATATGGAAGGGAAACCATGTAACCGCACTATATTTTCCATAAATTCCTTGGCCAAGGTGGAAGCTGACGGCAATCCTTTTAAAGGGATAAAATGGGCCATTTTGGAGAATAGATCCACTATTACGAGAATCGTGTTGTAACCACCACAAGGAGGCAGGTCAGTTATAAAGTCCATTGACAAGGTGTGCCAAGGTGCTGGTGGAATGTCCAAAGGTTGAAGTAGGCCGGCTGGCCTTTTCTTTTGACTCTTATTTTGGGCACAGATTCCGCAAGACAACACAAATGACTTTATGTCTTTTCTCCAAGAAGGCCACCAGAAGTGGCGTTTGATCTTTTCTTCTGTTTTCGCGATACCGGGGTGTCCTTCCATTAATGATTCATGATGACGGGTAATGACAAGTTCCTGCAATTCTTTACTTGGCAGAAATAACCGCTCTTGGAAGTAGGGTAAATCATCCTTAACGGTGTAGTGAGGACCCTTTTGACTCCATTCCAGTAAGGCAGAAGAGTCAAAAAGCTGTTTTACTTGAGCTTGGATGTCCTCAATGGTTTGCAATGAAGTCAAGCCCAGAATTCTTTGTTCCGGTATGATTGGCACAGGTTCTAAACTCGAATTGGGTTCTTCCATGCCTATCCGGGATAAGGCATCTGCCTTACCATTCTTGCAGCCAGGGCGATAGGTAATTACAAAATCAAATTCCGCAAAGAATAAAGCCCATCTGAGTTGTCGCGAAGATTGAGCTTTGGCCGTCTTTAAATACTGCAAATTTCTGTGGTCCGTAATTACGGTGATGGTGTGTCTTGCACCGAGAAGATAGTGACGCCAAGCCTTGAAAGCTGATTTAATAGCCAGTAGTTCTTTGTCGGTAATTGCGTAATTGAGTTCAGGTGGAGAGAATTTTCTGGACCAAAAGGCTACAGGGTGTAGTTGGTTAGTTTCTGGGTCTCTTTGCGACAGGACAGCTCCCATGGCCGAACTGGATGCATCGGTTTCCACGATGTAAGGGAGATCTGGGCGCGGGTGCTTCAATACATGTGCAGAGGTGAATTTGGTTTTCAGGTCCTGAAAGGCTTGTTCAGCCTCAAGAGTCCATTCAAAGCGTTTATTTTTCTTTAGGAGAGCTGTGATGGGTTGAACAGTTTGAGAAAATTCTGGGATGAACCTTCGATAGAAATTGGCAAAGCCAAGCATGCTTTGCACTCCCTTCACAGAGCTAGGAGATGGCCATTTGAGAATGGCGTCCACTTTCCGCGAGTCCATTCGGATTCCTTGAGGTGTCAGGATGAATCCGAGAAACTCCACTTCTGTGGTATGAAAAACGCATTTTTCGAGCTTGGCAAATAATTTGTGCTGGCGCAATTTCTCAAGAACTGCCCTAACATGGTTTCTGTGATCAGATTCTGAGGAGGAATACACCAGGATGTCGTCAATATAAACGATGACACAAACATCGATAAGTTCCCGAAGAACATCATTCATGAAGTACTGAAAGGCGGCAGGTGCGTTGCACAAACCGAAGGGCATTACTTGATATTCGAAGAGCCCAAATTTGGTGCGGAATGCAGTCTTCCACTCGTCGCCCTCTTTTATACGTACCAGGTGGTAAGCTCCTCGGAGATCTAGCTTGGTGTACACACGAGCATCTTTTACTTGGTCGATAAGCTCAGGTATCAGGGGCAAAGGGTAACGATTCTTAATCGTTATCTGATTTAGGGCGCGGTAGTCAATACAGGCCCTAAGGTCTCCTTCCTTTTTAGGTACGAAGAACAAAGCAGAAGAGACTGGTGACTTTGATGGGCGAATGAAACCATTGGCCAGGTATTGATCCAAATACTGGCGCAAATGCAGGTTCTCAGGTTCAGTAAGAGCATAAATCCTACTACAAGGTAGTTGTGCATTGGGTACCAAGTCGATTTGGCAATCGTAAGATCGATGGGGAGGTAAGGTGTTAGCCTGCTCTTTCTGAAAAACGTCTTGGAATTCTTGGTATTCAGATGGTAGCTGTACAGGGGTGGAAGTTACAGAGGCTAGACCCATAGCTGGATTCCTTGGGTAACAGGTTGGTTCACAATTAGGAAAAGTTATCTTCTTTGCTCGCCAGTCTATTCTCGGATTATGTGTTTCTAACCAAGGGATTCCAAGAAGTACTTGAAATTGTGGGGCCTTGATCACATCAAACACGATTGTTTCCCGATGTCCGTCCTGACCCACCAGAGTGATTTCAACTGTGGAATGCGTTACAGGCCCTGAGGCTATTTCGGTTCCATCAACTGTAGTAATTACATCTTGGGTTACTTTCGGGCAGAGAGGAAGCTTAATCCTGGAAGCCAATTCACGGTCTATGTAATTTCCAATAGCTCCACTGTCTATGTATGCTTTTATAGCATACAACTGCTGAGGCTGTTTTGGGTTCACAAGCACCATTGGCATGACAAAATGCGAGGTCAAAGAGTTTGTTTTCAAGCTCGGCAAGCGGACCCCTACGCTTGTCGGGCTAGGTCGTTTCCCGAACCAGGTGTCAATAACTCGTTATCAGTGGCTCCAACCACCTTCTTGGGTGGTTTAACTGGACAACTTTGAAGAAAGTGACCGGAAGTTCCGCAATACAGACAAAGTTGCATTTGTCGCCTTCTCTCTCGTTCCTTCTGCGTTAATGGTCCTTTAACACTGCCAATTTGCATAGGTTCGGAAACGTCAGTACTCTTGGAGTTAACGTGGGTCTTGATAGGTACTCTGGTTTCATACTTGAGCCGATCTGCTTTTCTATTTTGAAGTCTGTGATCAAGTTGAACCACTAAGTCTATGTAGTCTGCGCAGGCCTGGGGTGGATCTACAATCTGAGCTATAACATCTTATAGCTCTCTGCGCAGGCCTCGATGAAACAATGTGATCCTTTTATTTTCAGGCCATCCGGTTTCCACAACTAGTCTATTAAAGGTGGCGATATAGGACAAAAGATCCTGATTACCTTGTCGTAAGGATAGCAGTTCGTTGTCAAGGGCCTGTCCCTGCGAGTGTCGAGCGAACAATCTTTCCATGCTGGCCTGGAAGCCCTGGAAATCCCGGAGAATGGGATCATCCTGATTTACCAATGGAATAGACCAATCGGCAGCACAGCCACTGAGGTAAGATAGTAGAAAGGCTACTTTGGTCTGGTCGTTGGGGAAGGCCCCGGGCCTGCATAAAAAGTGTAAACGGCATTGGTTCATAAAAACGGCATATTTCTTGGGATCCCCCGCAAAACGTTCCGGCGGGGCCAAAGGCATGTGTCCAGGTAGATTGATTTGTACCGGGTTATTCGAACCCATTGTTGTAGAAATATCTCCGGAAACAGGTAAAGGAGTGTGCTCTGCCTGGCCCTGCAATAACCTTTTGGCCAGATCATCAGTTCTTTCCTTGGATAGGATTAGTTCCCTTCTGAGAGCATTAGTCTATTCCCCTAAAAGATGGGCCAGCTGATCTGTCTCGGAATTCTCCATAGCGCCCAGGTGGGAAATTGTGGTAAGGCTTTGCGTTCTGTGACGCTCACCTGGTTCCCACGGAGGCGCGGCGTCGAAGGCGCAGAACTCTGAAGATGGACAGGAAGGGCCCCTCTATTCTGGCTTCCCTGGCTCGTTGGATACCCTCCTGTGCGTGAAAAGGGAGTATTACCAACTGTGGAACAATGCTCAAGCCTCCCATTCCCTTCCAACCCTCCACGATACCTCCTCCACGATTCCCCGTGAAGCCTCACCTTAGGGTTTGGAAGGATGAGCTCTCCATCCTGCTTCTGATGCAGGGGCGCGTTGAAACCCAGTTACTTCACTGGATTGAGGATTGATGGGAGTTCAGGTAAGCTTGACTGTTCAGGTAAGGCGCTGTAAAAGTTCTGTTCAAAAGTTCAAGCTTAATAATAATGTTCGTTGTCTAATTGCAGCAAGCGCTAATGCTTATGTCTTTTTCCCCTTAGGGGCCGGGGTTCGGAGTGCCGGAGATATGGCGCCGACCCGAAGTGAAACAGTTCTGGATGAGCGCTCAGGTAATGTCTTTGCATTCGCTCATTCAATGTCTTTGTCTTTTTTCCCCATAGGGGCCGGGGTCCGGAGATGCCAGGAAGCGGCAGGACCCGAAATGCAGTGGGAATAATCCAACAGGTAAGACTTAAAAGGAAACTGAGCTTTCCTTATTCCTTTTCTCCCTCTCACCTTTGTTCTTGTCTTTTTTCCTCTAGGCGCCGGGGCGTAGCTGAATCCGGAAGATCGCTGCTGAAGATGGAAGCGCCTTGCAAAGGTGAGTAAAATGCAGCGCTGCAGCGATCGAAACGAAATGCCTTTAAAATGATGTCTTCCTTTTAAGGGCCGTTGGAGAAATGACTCCGGGATGCAGATTTAGCAGGTAAGGGATTTTCTTCTCCTATTCTCTTCCTTTCTCCCCTTGCAGGTGTTCCAGGGTGCTGGCAGGCGTGGCTGAAGTCAGGATGCAGGAGCTGACACGGTGAGCGTCCAGCTGCTAGGTGCAGAACAACGCGAAGCATGTGTGGCTGTTCGGGTGGGGTTTAAATAGCCTTGGAAGAAGTTCCTGGTATGTATCCTTCCACCAATCAGGTATGTATCCTTCCCCGACCACACCCGGGTGGTGAAGTAGTCCTACAGGTTAAGTAGTCCCAAGAGGGCCTGGATGAAGCAGCAAGGTCTGCATCAGGTAAGTGTGCACCCAAGCACTTAAACACATATCCTCTTCTATGAGCCTGGCGCCTAAGGCGCCAGGACTGGGGTCCGCTATGAGCCTGGCGCCTAAGGCGCCAGGACTGAGTCCAAAGGGCCCCGACTTGGGCCCGCTGAGACTTCCCTGGGGAAAATGATGTCTGCCTCTGGGGTTGCAGGGCCCGGCCTGGCTCCTTAGAGGTAGGCATCATGACAGGACAGGCATTTGGTTAGGAAACTCCAATCTGGTTATGATCAGTGGGTGGTACCTACCTCATTTAGAAGTACAATGTTGAATCCCGCCCATGATGCAGAACAGCTGTTCATTGGTGTTGTCAAAAGACAATGGGGATCCTACGTGAGTTGCGTGAGTTTGTGTATTGGCCACACATGGGTCAAGACCTAAACATTTATTTAAAGGGGTGTCTAGTGTGTGCTCAATTCTATTTGAGATTCCATTTGAGTTCCATTTGAGATTCAAAGGGATCTGCTTGAGTATGGTGATTGTAGGACGGAGTTCAAAACTGCTGAAAGGGGAACTGGAAACATTTAGTATATTCACATTTCCAGGACTACCCACATCAGGAATGTACAATAACAACACATGAAGAAAACACAAAAAGAGCCTTGATGACCGGTTTGAGCCAGTTCTGAAGATTATACCAATACATTCCACAGCTAGATGTCACTCAGGGAGCAGGGCTGGTGAATTTCAAAGGCCTTGTCATCATTTGTCAAACTCCAAGCATAGCAAAAACTCCATTGGCCCGGGTTAAGGGAAAGGTCACGGAACTATGCATAGCGAATAGACATGTGCTCTGAACACATTAATAGCATACAAAACGGAGTATGTAGGCGATGCACCACCACTGCCAAGTATAGAACAACGTTAGGAGCTCTACGATAGAAAACCGGATTCATTATGGGTGGCTAAGCGGCACGCCATGCGGCTGTGTTTGCTGTGAGCTCCGTAGCCAGGCGCCCGAATCACGATCAAATTATGCAATAAAACAGGACTTCTTGAGGTGCGGCGTTGGTGGGGAGCGAGCTAAAACGCTGGATGTTACGTGAGAGCCAACATCTCTTCCCTGAAAAGTTTTGCGCAGCTGACGAGAAAATGGCAGCACATAACGGCGGCATCAACCGACACTAACTCTTGTATTGCGATGTGCCCTGACAGCTGGCGGAACGCCTAGCCAGGATCGGGACACCCCAGCCCTGCGGCCTCCTCATGTCTGCGGCACTCCTGCTGCCTGCCCTGAGCCCATGCGTGACCTGTTCTTGAAGAGATCTGGAGCTGAACCCCGAGCGGGAACGCCACAGCGGAGTCGTGTGGTGCGCGGCGCAAACACCGGAGCTCCCCGCCGCGTGGAGGTGAGGAGTAGGAGGCGGGGTGGAGCTCCGATTAGGGCGTTTGGTGGAGTTCGGCCGCTTCCCTGGCGGCACTGCCCTTGACTCCGGCACCCCTGCTGCCTGCCCTCAGCCCCTGCGCGATTCGCTCCTGAGGAGACCTGGCACCGAACCCTAAGGGGGAGTGCTAGTTGGCAGGACCCCGTGGAGTTGCTGCATCCTTCGCCCAGCGATGAAGTGCCTACGCAGTGCTGTGGAGGTTAGTGAACCCGGGGCCCCATCTCGCTCTTGCTGCATGCCCGTGTTCTGTCAAGGCCCCGGGTGTGCTATGGCGGTGTGTGTGGGCCCTGCTTTCCCCCGGCTTTAAAGAGACTGTCATCTGCCGGAGTGGAAATTTCAGTGCCCGCCATAGAGGAGCTGTGGGGGAGAAGGAGAGAGAAAGGAAAGAGGAAGGAGGGAGAGATAGGGGAAGACAGAACCCCAGGCAAAATAAAGAGGAAATTGAAAGGAGGGAGAAAAGTGGAGCAGGAGGAAAGGAGAAAGAAAGAGAGAGGATTGGAGAAAGAGTGCAGGGCGCTAAAGGAGCAAAGGAGGACAAGACTGAGCCCACTGTCGTCCACAACCCAAGCTAGGGAATCGGCCCCGGTCCTGGCGGGTGGAAGTCGCCCTCCCTTCTTGGTGCTGAGATCACAACCAACTGGCGAAGCCACTGGCAATGCCTAAAACAGCTGCAAAGTGGGAAACACAGGGGATCCAAGCGTTCTAGCTCCGTAGCCTACACCTTCGCCCTACGCACGCACTGTTGTAGCAGACGTACATCCACCCCTGGCCCCGGACAGGACCTGAACATGGCGCTCTCCAGAGAGGACTTTGAGTTAATGATGAGGTCCTTTAAGTAAGAAATCACCCAGGAAATTAAAACGGAAATTAAAACTTCCAAGGATTCTCTGGCCCGGTCGCTGGCAGATCTGACAGCACATCTTGGCGGCTTAGAGGCTAGTGTCAGCGAGCCGGAAAATGTAACATGTGAGCACGCACATGACGCCGAAGTTCTAGTCGAGAGAGTGAAGACCATCGAGGAACAACTACATCTGGGTGAAGCAAGCGGACCTCGAAAATAGGTCAAGGAGAAATAACGTGCGACTTTGCGGTATCCCCCGGCAGGTCCTGGACCAAGATTTGCCTGACTACGTAGAGGCACTGTTTAGATCCATCCAGGACATCTCCTCATCTGAAGACCTGTTGTTAGACAGAACCCATCGAGTTTACTCCTCTAATCAGCTCAAAAGAAACCTTCTGGTAGATGTCCTCACACGTGTGCACTTCTTTCGACAGAAGGAAAAGATCATGGCAGCTGCCAGGAACTCGGCCTCGGTGCAATTTCAGGGAGCGACGATTCCGCTTTTTCAGGATCTTTCTCCGTACACCCTGGTCAGCAGAAGACAGCTACACAATGTGACGGCTAAACAAATCCGAAATCGCTGGGGCTACCCATGTAAGTTACTTTTTGACATCCAGAACCAACACTATATAATTTCACTGGAGGAGGAAGCCGGGGCCTTTATGGCGGAGACATCTAAGATAAATTCCTCGGACTCTTGCACCCGAGATCTGACTGCGACCTTCAGCCCCACGCCAAAAGATAAGAGGAGAAAACCCTGCGGATGGCGCCATCTAGAACCAATCTCCCAACAGGAAACGAGAACCATGAGAGGAGCTGAAGAGCAGGTTGCTCCTGAGACCTCCCTGGAGCCGGAGAGAGATAACCCTTCGAATGGCTGACCCAGAGACTTACCTGAATTAATGTTGCTCATCTTGCAGATACATTGGTTTTATTTATTGTCCTCTTTTCTTAGATACACTAGTCATGGTCCCCTTGGGATGAAGGATTTGGGGGGATCTGGCATGCACTGTCGCTTCCATCTTTCAGTTTGGTTTCGGCCGCCCCCACTTGATGGGACACGCCAGCTCCCTGTAACTCAGGAAGGCTAGATCCAGGGTGACTAAAGGCTGTTGAAGTTCATTTTATTTAACGGATTTGGGCGCCAGAGCGGATTGCGCCCAAAATGTTTACGGGTTGGAAAAAAGTAACTTGGGAATCAAGGATGGTTAGATTCGCAAGGTTGTTGTTTATCCCAACCTGTTACCATTTTTTTTTTGTGTTACGTATGTTTTTTGTTTCCTTTGTTTATCTCCCCCCTTATGGTCCTGCTAAACCCGAATCTCTACCCCACACACCACACAATACCCATATCAAATCCCGCATTGGCAGATTTTACAGGAGGACCCCCTCAGACCCCTTCCGTCTGATTGCACCTACAAAGGGCTTTAATGGGATCGAATGATTGCTTTCATTCGGGGCACGGAGGTCGGACCGAGTCTGAGATGGCGGCGCCGAATATTAATTGTGTTACTCTCAACGTGCAAGGCCTACACTCCCCCCTAAAGCGTAAAGCATTGTTTCACAGGCTTGCAACCCTACAGGCAACACTCTTATTCCTTCAGGAAACTCATTTATGCCCTGCTGATGAGCCTCGCCTTAAAAATAAGTTTTACCCCATGAGATTTTTTGCCTCCAGCGGCCTTAAAAAACGAGGCGTCGCCATCTTGGTTCGCAAAGGTACTCCGTTTAAGAAATTGGAGGTGGTTTAAGATGGGGAGGGGCGGTTCCTGCTAGTGGTAGCCATACTAGATAGGCGCAAAATCACGTTGGTCTCAATATATGCCCCGACTGCCAAAGAAGACATATTTTTTGTAAAATTATCTAAAGCTCTCTTTGACCATGCATAGGGGGAAACACTCCTGGGGGGAGATTTCAATGCTGTAATAAATCCTCTGGTAGATAAAACCTTACCCCCAACGGCTGTCGATAAGAGCAATTTCAGAGCCCTCACCACGCTGCTGCGAGAGCACTCTCTCATTGAGATCTGGCGTTATTGCCACTAAAAGGAGCGAGACTACACTTACTTCTCGCCAGTACACAGGGGTTTCTCCAGGTTAGATTTGTTCTTTATTTCTGACTCATTGACCTCTTTGGTGAAAGAGGTAGAGATCCTCCCAGAGGCGCTCTCAGATCATGCACCGGTAAGGCTAATGATCTCCCCATTTCGGGCTACCCCACCTCGAAAGCCCCCCTGGAGGCTGAATGACTTCTTACTAGAAGATCCATTGATCCCTGCCCATAGAAGGGAGACTTTGGAATTATACTTCAAGGAGAACGACACAGGCGACATGACACGGGATGCAGGTAAAGCGGTTATCAGGGGGCATCTGATCGAGCAGGCAGCACAAAGAGGTAAAGCTAGGAAACTATTGCAAATGCAACTAGAGAATGAAGCTTGCAGGCTTGAGGAGATACATAAAACAAAGGGCTTGTGAGCAAACCTCCCACAACTTCCACAGGCCCTGCGGGAGCCCTTGGAAGATCCAATAACCACACAGGAAGTCGAACTGGCTATCAAAGCTCTCCCCTTGGGTAAGGCCCTGGGCCCAGACGGCTTTACAAATACATTTTCTAAAACATTTTCTTCCGAGCTTGCGCCCCACCTTACAGATCTATTTAATTACTTATTGGAAACACGTTCTGTCACACAATCAATGGCTGCGTCCTTCACGACCCTAATCCTAAAGCCTTGGAAGGACCCAATGGAATGCACTTTTTACCGCCCTATAGCGTTGCTCAACACTGACGCTAACTTATTTCGCAGAATTATAACCCGGCACCTAGGGGAGATCATGCCTGCCCTCATAGATAGAGATCAGACTGGGTTCATCCTGGGTCGCTCGGCACATGATAATATCCGTAGGGCAATACATTTGATTTCCCTCGCCCCTGCAAACCCTGGCCCTTTGTCGCTCCTGTCCCTAGATGCCCATGTCAAACTTTCAGATCCACTCCACCCAAATTTGAATTAACTCGCAATGGACGGCCCAAATTACTGGGTAAAGGAACCAGACAAGGTTGCCCCCTATCCCGATTAGTATTCATGTTAGCTATGGAACCCCTAGCCCAACACATCAGCCTCCACCCGACGATTAAGGGATTCAAGGTAGGGAAACAATGTCATAAAGTCGCGTTATATGCAGATGATGTCCTCTGCTTCCTAAGAGAGGCCCGGACCTCCATCCCTTATGGACCTTCATGCCCAATTTGCAATGATCTCGGGATTCTCAATTAACATGGCCAAATCAATGGGACTAAACCTATCAGAAACCTCTGACACTCTGAATTCCCTACAGGATATTTATCCCCTCAATTGGAAAAGCACAACTATCACATATCTTGGAATACATTTAACCCCGACCTTTGCGGGTCTGCTGAAGGCCAACGTCCCCACCCTATTAAAAGAAGCTAAAGAATCCTTACGGAGGTGGACACTTCAAGAAATATCTTGGTTGGGACGTGTCAGTGCTATCAAAACGGTCCTTCTCCCTAGGCTCTTTTATACATTCCAGGCGCTTCCCATCTTGATCCCAGATCGAGACCTTTTAGACCTTCAGAAAGAAATAGGGCGCTTTCTTTGGCAGCGCAAAACTCTGCGCATCCAACGCAAGCTCTTAACTCGGGGGAGACTGATGGGTGGATTGGGACATCCCTCGGTCGCTAGATATTATCACGCTGCCCAGTTAGCGCCCATTCTGAGCTGGTCCCATCCAAAAGAAGCCCCTAAATGGCAGGACATTGAACAGCACTCCACTGAGATACCCTCATCTGCCCTTCATCCCACGGGAAGTGCGTACCTATAGAGGATCCCTCCTTCCCTCCACAAAAACTGCACTTCGCTCCTGGGATAGAGCCTGAACACTGAAAGGGTTTTCGTCGGATTTAGGCCCACTGTCTCCTATAATGCAGAATCCGGCCTTCACTCCTGGACTTCAACCCAACTCATATCTCCTATGGTCAAGGGAGAACCCCCTGAAGCTGGGTGAACTCTACATAGACAACTCCCCCCTGACATTTGCCCAATGTAAAGAGAAATTAAATCTCCCAGAAACTGAGAGGTTTAGATATATTCAGCTTCGCCACTGGATAACTAACCCTAATGTTAGAGGGGCAGCTACCAGGTCCCCTACGGGATTGGAGTTAACGGCGGTGGAAGGCCAACATTCCGGCAGGGTAACCACGTGCTACCGCCTCTTAGAAGAGGACTCGGTGGATGAGAAACTGCCCTACATGCTAGCATGGGAGAGGGAACTGGGGATAGACTTTGCCCAGGAGTCTTGGCAGAGGATCTGGGATAGAGCTCATAAATCGCCTAGGTGTACGACAGTAAGAGAATGCGCGCTTAAAATATGTTTTCGCTGGTACTTTTCCCTGCAGAAACTACATGCTATTAACCCTGACTACCCCGATACTTGTTGGCACGGATGCGGGGGGGACCTGGGTCATCTGTGGTGGCACTGCCCGATCATCCAGTCTTTCTGGCTTGAAGTTAGATCAAGGATTACGGACATCTGTGGAGTTCTCTTCCCCATGGACCCACTCATAATGCTGCTGGGAGATACTCCGGAGGACGGGACCTACCCGCAGTCAGGTCCTAGAGCAGAGCTGATAACTCACTTGCTTATGGCAGCCCGGCTCACCCAAGCCAGGTTCTGGAAAGACACAGAGGGCCCCCACATAGCCTACTGGTTGGTTAAGATTTGGGAGCTACTTGGTATGGAGAAGCTAACGGCCACATTAGAAGACAGGACATCCAGGTACTCTAGAATCTGGGGACCATTCCTGGACCACATAGCTGAGAAGGAGCACATGTTTTTTCAACCAAAACTGCTTAAATATCTCATGAAATCTTGACCAACTTTAGCCATGGATATGGAACATTGCACGCTTGCAACTCTGACCTAACGTGGCTTCGGTAGAAGTTAAAACTGCTGTTTGCACTTATGGGTACAGTGGAACTGTGTTTTTTTTTTTCTCTCACCCTGGTAGTTTTCAAGTCATGTTCAGTTAACCTTTCCTTTATGAGCGTTATAATGATGAAGGCTACTATTTAACTTCTATTATAGTTTACTTGATGAATTTCTTGTCTGTTCGATATTTCAATACAAAATATTTTGACAAAAAAAAAAGAAAACCGGATTTATGTTAACATGAGGGAAATCTCACATGAAATGTTTCATCACTAAATCTATCCGAATATGTCATTGTCATGTATGTACATATATATATATATATATCATCCTGTGTTTTGAATATGCGAAAAAATAAGAAAATGGGTAACTGCGCCAAATTTTACATTTTATTGCAGCACAATCTTTCAAGTATCCAAATGGGCACATCGATGTACAGAATCTGAAAATATTTGTTTTTATTAGGCATGCATATATTAATCAGAAATTCAAATTGAAAAACTAAATTGTTTTTTCTTCAATAGGTGTGGTTTACCTTCCCACCTTACTGATCATGGCACTGGAAAGCCACTTCTCTGTCACAAGGTAGAGGTGCAGTCTAAAAGATATATAATTGCATTCACATGGGACACAGGATTATTATGAAATACTGGGGGATGGACATGAGGAACTATCTGGAGATGGGAGAATAGAACTTGATGGACTGTCCCCATGCTGTTAACAATGCAATATTAAATGTGTTTAAACACTCTTTTTTCATTGGTAATGACTAGGAAAGAAACCTTAGAGTGTAATCACCAATAGAGCCAAGTACTTGGACCCACCTGTGACAGGATTTCAGGTGAGATGAAGCTGATATGAATTCCACTGAACTCCCCCTACTCCCCCGTGGCAAAGCCCCAGAGACGGAGAGAGATTCCAGGGAAACCCTCGGGGGGAAGAAAACCCTGCGTGTCTGTCGAATCGTCTGCTTCTGGTGTCTTCTAGCAGTAGTGCTTCAAGGTAGGTTTACCTCATACAGTCTAATATAAGAAAATGGATAAGACACAGTAAGTAATAGTAGCCTTAGAGTTTGGACCGTGTATGATGGAGAAAATGAATGGGTAAACACCTTGTAGCCGACTGGAAAGTAATGGTACGTGATACCGGAGACTCTGCTTTCGGGAGACTTCGGAAGACTTCACTGTGATAGAAGGAAGGAGTTAAATCGGGGTGAGAGAGAGAGTTCATGTATCTTTGATGACAAGGAGTACCTGTGATTGGAACGGACTGGCTGCTGAACATTGGTTCAAATAGGTATTCCGCTGTTTGGCAGACGTATAAGATTGGCTGAGAGAGAGAGAGAAACAACGTCAGGAAAATTTTCACCGTAGAATGGAAAAAAGAAAGAGCCGACCCTGCCTTCGTACCTCGGATGTGACCGAGGAATGATTTTTTTGAAGTACCGAGACAACCCGGAAGTTTCCCTTGAGAGCGTGAGAGTTCGTACTGCAAGTGGAAGTGTTGCGGTAGCGGTTCTACAGCTGGAGAGTAATGAGAGCTGATACAGGAAACAGAAGGTAGAAGGTAATTACACACAGAAAACGTAATAGGGACAGATAGGAAAACCCTAGATCCGAACTTAAGTAGCGTTGGTTTGAAGGAGTAGCAACGCGTCTGCTTGTTGTAAAGTGAGACAGATATGCTGTGCTCGGTCGAGAGGGCGGAGTCGAGTTGCCGTGCGGGAACCGAGCAGCTAGACTGTAACAGGCAGCAGTAGCCGCCATCTTAGGTGTAACAATGGATGCTGCATACCTCTGGACCGAACGATATCATAAGGACCAGCGCTTCCTAAGGGGCGTGACACATTCAGATTGGAGAAAGGAGGAAGGATGACCAGTCTATATTTGGCAATTGCGTTCCAAATAGCCACCTGAAGAGAGGATTTGCTGAAAAAATGATTATAGGCTGACTCCAGCAAACTCTCCAAAAATCAGAGGTCACATCTAAAAAGGTCAATTAAAACCCCAATCACTCCAAACTGTCTATATAGATTGACCAAGGCAAATCTGGGAAGGTAAAGTGCATGGAAGGGGAATGTAAATGTGAGAAAAGACTCCTTTAAATCCCATTGTACTTTGTATTGGGAAGCAAAATAAGACTGAATGCATTTAGTGCCACTTTAATGTGAAAGTGCCTTTGTAAAATTAAGTACTATTTAAAATATAATTAGTGTCTTAAACTGGTCTAGAGTCATCTTTGTTTATAGTTTAATTGCAAAATACCATTATATAGGGTGATATCATTCATTGATGTAGCCTTGATGTAGCCGGAGCGGCCACAGTCATAGATCAGATGTTGGTGCAAAAATAAATGACTATAAGGAATTAATTCTATTTATTAAGAAGTGTTCGAAGTGCAAACCCCTGCTTTCCCTTATCTTTAATGGACAGACAGATTTGTGTGTAATGTGAAAGGGTCTTTTTTTAGCATTGTAAATGTTATAGGGGAATACTATATTTTCCGCATTAAAATACACGCAGGCTGAAAATCATATACAAATACATTCAAGTTGTGCAAGCATTCATAGATTGGAAAGTTGCACATGAAAATAGATTGAAAACAGTACACACACATGTGAATTTGAAGCTGCATATTTTCCTCACCACCGTAAAAGGCTAATGATACAGTTTCAAGGCGGTCTTTTCTGTCACAATTTAAGGAAGAAGCAGGAGCAGACTGGATTTAGAGAGGGCTTCTAACATGAACTCCTTGTGGCTGTCCGTGAAAGTGAAAAACCTGGGAAAGCAGGAACCAAATCTAAAACACATAATGTCCCCTGGAGTTAGAAATGTTATCTTTGTTGTTCGGTTGCTTGTTTTAAGGCTTGTTGATCTAATAATGTAATGGAAAGACAAAATGATGGAGCTACAGTGCAATTGTAAACTGTGAGGCTAGGAAGATCGTTCACGTTTTCTCCTGTCCTGCCTGAAATACAGGGCTATTAAGAGATTATTGGTAAGACACCTTTTTATTAAGATCAATATATGTACCCCTACAAATATGTGGAGTTTTACTTAGAGCCAAACAGGAAGAGGTATGTTGTGCACTAGGTGTTGCTACAGGCAGGCCCCCAGATAAGGTATTGAGCCCTCCGTGGGCCGTGTGTTTGTTTTTCTGCCCATTCTTGGGCTGCTGCCATTGTTTTTCCCCGTGTGTTCTCCCCAGCCCCCCTCCCTCCCCTTCCGTGTTTCTCCTTGGTCCCCTCCCTCCCTCCCGCCTCCAATCCTCCCAGCACCCCCCTGATTGGCTGCCGGCCCGTGTGTTCTCTAGGCTACACTGCCTGCAGTCCACCGCGTTCGCCACTTCCATCAGGCAGAGCCGGTGACTGCAGGCCCCCAGATAAGGTATTGAGCCCTCCGTGGGCCGTGTGTTTGTTTTTCTGCCCATTCTTGGGCTGCTGCCATTGTTTTTCCCCGTGTGTTCTCCCCAGCCCCCCTCCCTCCCCTTCCGTGTTTCTCCTTGGTCCCCTCCCTCCCTCCCGCCTCCAATCCTCCCAGCTCCCCCCTGATTGGCTGCTGGCCCGTGTCTCCTCCTCCTCTTATTGGTGCTACCAGGGCAGCCCCTGCCCGGCAGCCCCAGCGGCTAAGGGCCCCCTTAGGCAAAGGGCGGCTCCCTCCTTTGCGGATCCCGGTGTGTCTGCAGGTGTCCGCAGGGGACGCCAGGGCCATTCCACCGCTTCATCTTGTGAGCTCCACCTGCTCCCCCGGCCCACCCCACCCCTACCTGTTCACTTCCTCGCAGTGTGGCTACACTTCTTCGTGTTCCGAATTTGTGGTAAACTAGGGTTTTTCTCCCTCTGCAGGATTTTCAAACTTAGGTGGCCTCTCCACTGTGTACCTGATACCCCTTACTGTGTTCACCGTGTTCCGAATTTGTGGTAAACTAGGGTATTTCTCCCTCTGCAGGATTTTCAAACTTAGGTGGCCTCTCCACTGTGTACCTGATACCCCTTACTGTGTTCTGAATTTCTGGTAAACGAACGCCTGCCGCTCTCTTCCTATCCACTTGCGCTTGTCCTGTCTTCCCCCACCCACTCCCTCCTATTCTATGGTGCTCTCTATCTCACCAATCTTTTTTAACTGCTTCTCCATTGACTGTCCTGCTCTCCTCACTAAATCTGGTAGGAAAAAGTTTAAAAAGGACATCCTGGTCTCCAACCCAGGCCTCCCTATCGCTGACACCTACACTAGTGCCTCCTCCAAGGAAACTCTCACTGACATCCTCTTTTTCGTGCCTTCTCCTGACCTATGGACCCTTCATATGGTCTCTGTGCTCTCTCCTTTCTCCTCTTCCCCCATTAATGGTGGCACCCGTTGGGATGTCCTCTTGGCTTCCTTCCACTCCTCTAAGGCCATCATTAATGTCTATGCTAATGGGACCGTCTTGGTCCAAGGCCCTCAGGCCAACCTTCACCTCTTCGATAGACGCTTCCCACGCCTCATCAACTTCCTCTCCTCTCCTGCTGTGCCCCCTCCTCTGTCCTCGACTAACTTGCCTCTTCCCTCCCTCCCCACCCCTCTCATGCTCCTTCTTCACCTCCGCAGGGCGTACCTCTGATCTGTACCCCTCCCCGGAAGTCCTTCAAAGATGGCAAACTTCTCCACATTGCCACTCTTAACACTCGCTCTGCCGTCAAACATTCCTCTGATATCTGCCGCCTTCTTGAGGAACTTGACCTTGACGTACTCGGTCTCACTGAGACATGGTTCACGGCCAGCTCTGTCACCAGCTTTGACACACTCCTACCCGACGGTTACAAGATCCTCTCTGTGCCCAGGCCCAACCGTGCGGGGGGAGGTGTGTCCCTTATCTTCCCTGAGTGGATTCCTGCCACTGTTACTCCCATGCAGACCTACTCCTCTTTTGAATGTCTTGTCTGCCGACTCTCTCTCTCTCCTAGCCATTCCCTTACCGTGGCTACTATGTATCGGCCACCTGGTCAAATTTCCTCCTTCCTCTCCGAGTGGGCGGACCTCTCCTCCTCACGCCTGTCCTCAACCACTCAACTCCTCTTTCTTGGAGACTTCAACATCCACCTGGATGCCTCCTGTCCCCCCTCTGGACTCTTTCGCAACCTCTGCGACTCTCTCTCACTCTCTATTCTCCCGTCTGGGCCGACTCATTCTGCAGGGCACACTCTTGATGCCCTGATCTCCTCTGACCTTCCCCTCTCTGTCCCTCTCTCCACTCCTCTCTCCTGGAGTGATCACTTTCTCCTCTCCTCCCACCTCACCCTCCCTACCCCACAGGCAAAACCACCCCCATCACTGCCACCTTCCTTCTCGGTCATCCGACCCATGAAGCGCGTGTCAGTTGAGGCTTTCGCTGCCACCTTCTTGCCCCCTCCTCCCCCTTCGGCTGACTCCCACCCTGACACAGCCCTCTCCACTCTCCACTCCGCTATATCTGATACTCTTGATATCCTTGCCCCTGTCATGAGAATCCGCCTGAAGCCCAAAGCCAAATGTAACTCCTGGTATGACTCGGATCTCGTCACCCTTAAGCGCAAGTGCAGGGTGGCAGAGAGGAAATGGCGTGCTTCATGTTCATCCTCTGACAAACTGGCCTGTCGCCTGTTCCAAAGGCAATACCGGCTCTCCGTTCTCACCAAGAAGAGAGCCCTTATCCAAGCCCGCATCTCTGCGGCATCTAACAATTCGGCCGAACTCTTTAAAATCTGCAAGGAGCTGGCCAACCCTGCTGCAGTCTCTACCTCTCCTGTCCCCTCCCAGGCCCTCTGCACGGCACTGGCCTCTCACTTCATTTCAAAAACTCAGGACATCCTGTCCTCACTCTCCTCCTATAACCTCCCCCCCTCTATTCCCTGTCCTTCCTCTGGCTCTTCTGCAGCCACCCCTCCTCTCTCCTTCTCTTCCTTTCCCCTTTTTTCTGCTGACGAGGTTTCAAGACAAGTCCGATCTATGAAAGTCTCATCAAAACAGGTCCACCCCTGTTCCTCCAAAACTATCAAGGACCACATTGACTCCTTGGCTCCTGCCCTTGCTGACTTCTGCAATCACTCCTTCGCCTCTGGAGTCTTCCCATCCCCTCTCAAGCACTCCCTTGTGCACCCCATTCTTAAGAAACCCTCTTCCGACCCTTCCTGCCCAGGTAACTATCGCCCAATCTCTATCACTCCCTTCCTGGGCAAGCTCCTGGAGAAACTGGCCATCTCCCAGCTTAATCTCCATGCTGAATGTGTTGGTAGTCTTCATGACCATCAGTCTGGCTTCAGAGCTGCCAGAAGCACGGAAACTGCTCTCCTGAACATCCGTGAGGACCTGCTCTCGAACCTTGACTCTAACATTCCATGTGTTCTCATTTTGCTTGATCTCTCTTCTGCCTTTGATACTGTCAACCATACCATCCTGCTCAACCGTCTCCGTGATAACCTCGGTATCACTGGTCAGGCTCTGGCGTGGCTGACCTCTTTCCTCTCAAATCGACCCTCCCAGGTCCAACTGGGGTCTTTCCTCTCTGACATCTTCTTCTCTACCTGTGGTGTCCCCCAGGGATCTAACCTCTCTCCCTGGCTGTTCAACCAGTAACTGGCACTTCTCGCCCACCACATCGCCACTCTCTGCCCCTACTTTCAGTGCTATGCGGATGATACCCAACTCATTTTCAGGCTACCCTCGGCCTCCTCTTCTCCTTCCCTCATCTCTGACTGTCTTTCTGCTATCCAGGAATGGTGTGCGGCCAACGACCTCTGCCTTAATGCCAGTAAGACTGAGATTCTACTCATCGGCACTCCCACTCCCTCCTTCCCTGCTGCTCTCTGGCCGGCCTCTCTGGGCCCTCTTCCTACTCCTACCTGCAAGGCAAAAAACCTTGGGGTCATCTTCGACTCCACACTCTCCTTCTCTCCTCACATATCCGACGTATCTAAGAAGTCACACTACCAGCTACACCTCCTCAGAGGTATCCTTCCTTTCCTCTCCTTCCCCCAGAAGCTCACTGTCTCTAGAGCCCTGGTTCTCTCTAAGCTGGACTACTGTAACAGCCTCTATCTTAATCTGCCCGCCTCTACTCTCCGCCCTTTGCAACTCATCCAGAACAGGACTGCAAGACTTGTCCTTGGCCTCAAGCCCAGGGACCGTATCTCTCCAGGACTGAAATCACTACACTGGCTCCCAGTGACTGCAAGGATCAAGTTCAAAACCCTCTGCATTGTCCACAAGGCCGTCTGGGGCCTTGGGCCAAAATACCTTCAACTCTCTCTTCCTAAATATCTTCCTTCTCGAGCTCTTCGCTCATCCGCCTCCAACTCCCTCAGGGTCAGCCGCTTCTCCAAACAACGAGTTGGGGGCAGATCTCTTTCCACTGCAGGGGCCTCCCTCTGGAACAGCCTTCCTACCTCCCTGAAACTTGAGGAGAACCACCTCCGGTTCCGGAAGCACCTCAAAACCTTCCTCTTTGCCTCCGCTTTCTCTCCCCCTCTCCCCTGCTAATACTACTGAAACTGCACTGAATCTGCAACTGGGCCATTCACCGTTCTCGGCCCAGCCACTCTCCCCTGCACTGCCTCCACGGCAACCCCTGCACTATGGGACTGTGTCTGTATCCATACAGCCCCCCTTCCGAGCACTTGTCTGCACTTACCTCGCACTTGCCACCAGCTGGCCCTTGTTATTTATCCTGTATGCTGTATGCTTATAACCCTGTACTGCACTTTCCCCTCTCCCTTTCCCCCATGCACTTTTCCCTTCCCCTCTACCCTTGCACTTGCGCGATCTGAATGACACCTGGCCTAGTAAGATCGTTGTCTGTCTCCCCTTGCCCCCCCCCCCCTGCCTCGTCGCGCCTTGAAACACTTGTGTATAGGCGCGTTACAAATGCCTTATCATATCTTATCATATCATAGTTAAGTGAACAAAATATGTAAATTGCAATGGGTTTGCTTGTGTTTAGTTTTGAAGTTTGTCTTTGTATACATCATGAACTCCTAGGGCTGTGGTTTTATTATTCAGATTTTTGTTTGTGTATGTTAAGAAATTACATTAGGGGGACTATGCAGTTGAATGTGAGATTTCCATGTTTGATGGAGACATCTGAATAAAGTTATTTTGAAATGAATTGAACAACACTAACCTACAAAAATGCAGGGAGGGCGACGAATGAGAAACTGGAAAGAAAGAAGAAATGTTCCCCATAGACAAATGTATTCTGAATTCCAAGGACTGCAGACAGGAGACCGGACCAAGTAAAATAATCCAACAGACTACTTACGGGCATACTTATAATGGTTCCAGAGTGGGGAAATGCTAAGTTCATCACGGTTTTCCACAACAGTTCAGGGTGTATGCTCCTGATAAGGAGACATGGAGGTTTGTGAAGAGGGGAAAGAGTCACAGGAACTGCTGTAAGTGGCCTTCCGTAATATAGGTGTGTTGTCAGTTCTTTCCAATTTACTAACAGTTGTAACAGCATTATAGTGCAGTAACTGGTACAGACTGAGTGCCTGCCTCCTTTTGTCGCACTTTACCTTGCTGAGCTGCTGGTATAAAACTTTGGAGCATGCAGATAGAATTCAGAAGGCCGAGGGATTGGCAGAAGCGAGAATATCACTTCATATCATGTTCATTTGAATGCTGCCTGGTGTTAGTGGGGCTATGGCAGATTTTACAACATGTGTTTTCATTTTAAATGTGTTGCATAATGGGCTGAATCTGTACATTTCTCCTCGTTACCCTGCTTGGACAAGGCAGGCTTGACAGGAGAGAGGGTGGAATTCAATTAAGAACCAAAGCATGGCTGTTAATACACAATTCATAGTACTTGCCTCTTAGGAATGATACTTCTTTTTTTATAAACGTTATTTATTATGCACTTGGTACTGTGAGAAACGTATGGTGACCCAAGTAAGACAGACACAAGTGATCACAGTTCAAGGGTGTTTATTGAACACCAAAAGTTTGTATGCGGGTTGGAAAACGCCTAATCTAAACCTAAATCTAAATTTAAGCATTGGCCATCAATTGAAAATAAAGCAGTCCTAGTGGCATCAAGTCAAATAATAAAAGTGCCTATACTAAGAAACCTATTGCCAAATTTTACAACTAATACAGAAAAGGGTGTGGGATAGTTCGCAAGAAAAGAAGGAAGCGTTCTCAAATAATAAGTCATGATGCAGTGGCTTGGGTCTCCCGTCCCCACCTTTTAGACACGGGATAGGATGGGAGCTTTACAGTACAGTCTCTGGCTTCTCCCTCATGAGACGACAGCTCCAATGGCAGTTCTCAGGACCGTCGATGGCCAAGTCTTGTTTCCTTTGAAAGTCTCTTGCCTTCGGGCCTGAGGTGTTCAAACAACAAAACAAAAGTTCCTTTAACCAAATGAAAGTTCTTTAGGGTGATAACGATTCACCGCTTGGGTCCCCCTCTTCTGGGCTGACACTTCTCAATTTGTAATCCACAATTTAGATAGGGTGTTTGGCCTCACCCCTGTGTCCCCCTCTTCTGGGCTGACCCCTTCTCAATCTGTAATTCACAGTTTTATGTGTGTCAGTTATTTTCTCATTTAAGGTGGGGATTATTGCTTCGCCCATGGATCTCCCTCGTTCGGGCTCAGACCCCTCTTGACTTGTCCGCTCTCAGGAGATGACTTCACCCCTGGATCTCCCTCTGACGGGCTACGACCCCTCTTGACGGCTAGTATTTGGGTGGTAGCATCATCTCTGGCATACCTCATTCGGGTTCACTCCTGCCATTTCTTTAATTATACATTTACTTTTCTCAATGTCGGTATAACAACTTTTCACCCTTCAATCCCCCTCTGGCGGGTTTTGATCCCTCTCAATTCCTAGTCTTCCCTCACCGGGTTTTCCGTGGCTCTTAAGCAGGGTAATAGTGGTTCACCCCTCTGTATTTGTACTGCTTTCTTTTTACACAATTCAATGTTAGCGGGATTCACTCCCCTTGCTTTCAGAGTGCTTGTAGATCAAAGTCTTTCGATTGTACAGGGATTTTGCTTGGCCCTCTGTATGACCACTCAGACCTGTTCACTGGCCCTCCTACGGCCTTCTGGTTACTGTAATTTTTACTTAGTTGGGGATCTGGGCCAGAGTCTCTTGAGTTTAGCACCCATGTGGTGCCGGTCTCCCTTGGTATCTGGTCTCCTCTCTAACACTTTACAGTTCATTCAAAGTCTATCTGCTTTGATTCAAAACTTGCCACTTTGCGATCGTCTCTCAACACAGCCCGGTTCTTATCGGTTCTCCCCTCGACTCATCGACTGTGATGAACTGCTTGGCTTTTGGCTTCTCTGGAGTCAAGGCTGGTACCACAGGCGCGGGAGCTTCCCTCGCTCCTGCTTATCAGCATAAACTTGCCCTGTGCACTGCTCACATCTGCTGCAGGACACTTATGCTATTGTTCGCTGTCTTAGGCTCTCCTCCGCGAAGGTTTTGCGGGTCTGGGACAAAAAGGGCAATGTCAATTTCGGCCTTGCCACCCCTCGCTTTCTCCCGCCTTTCTCCTTCTCTTGAACTGCTGCTTGGTAGCTGTCTTGTCGTGATGTCTGCTATGCTCGCCTTTCTCGGCTTGCTTGTACTGCACTCTCCTGCTCCACCTTTTATCCCTGTGGTAAAAAGGAACAGTCGTCAGGTGTGTGTGATTTGAGTCAATTGCCTGATCTTGCCTGACCCTTGGGTTGGCACATGTCAGGTACACAAATTTAACATTAGTCCGTTGTCTATTCTGATGTGAAAGAATGTTCGTGTTGGAAAAGGAGGGGGTTGGCGTGTCAAAATAGCCTACGGAACGAAATAGGGAAGGTTGGGGCCATGGACAAAAATAACCGGGATGGAGAACGGAACATAGGGGATTGGGATGTTTCGGAAAAGGGTAGTCAGAGGGACAGGATTCTTGAAGCAGACATGAATAACTGAGATTGTAAAATAGTCCAAGGGGATTATGCGAACTATAGTATGTAACCTGAGCAGGTGGGGATTGCGGGAAAGAATAATCAAAGGGATAGGAAGAAGAGTGCTTGGGAGTATTAGAATAGTGAATAAGATGACAGGATTTTAGGGAGAGACAGTTTCTGAACATGACAGGATTTGAGATCCTAGGGGATCGTTTCCGTCTGGAGGTGTTTGTGGGTTTGTATAGGAGAGATTTAATGGGAGGAGGTGAGACAGATGTAGTGTAGCCTATAAAGGCCTTGGAGATCTCATACGCCTCTCCTTCCTCGGCATAATACTGCGTCTCACCTGCAGCATTCCCCTAAGCATAACACCGGGGCCCCTCTCCCAGGTGATCCTCCCTCGCTCGTCCACCCCCAGGGTTGGGATCTGAGAGCGCCAGCCCTCCCCTGGCCACCTGAATAAGGGTCTCCTGGGGTCTACCTGGGAGAATACCCTCAGGTTTCTCCCAGTTCACAGATTACATCAGCTCACAGTTTAGCATCCACAGGATATCATCATACACCAGGATCATAATTCCACAGGCGATGACAGAGGGAAAGAAGAAAAGAAAATGGGAAGGGTGAACAGTCCCAATCAGTGCTATTAGTGAGATACTGACCAAATTCTTGCCAGATATTCTTAAAACAGCTAGTGACTGGTCTTGATATCACATAAAGTTCTTCATTTGTGTTTGCCCAAATTACATCTTGTAATCAATCCGTCATTTTTTTTAGGAGGTTTTTTTCTGCATCTATCGCATCATAATAACCCCCCTTAGCCAGCAACAAACATTGGTTTAAGAATCTACGCTGAACATTAGACATTTTCCCTGTAAACCCTAATACACATTCCATAGATGTCAATTGCAGCTGCCGCGTTAGTATTCTATCTAGTGTCTGATATACCTCCTTCCAATATCCAGAAAGTCTAGGGCATCCCCATAACATGTGCAACAAAAGTGCATCAGAGTTTTGACATCTAGGGCATACCTGAGCAACATCGGTACTGAACTGTGATAGCGCATATAATATAGTCTATTTATTTATTATTATTTTTTTTTAATAATATAGTCTATTTATAACCTTAAAATTAATGAGACGCTTCTTCAAATTAATTGATACCGCTTTTGTTAACAGACAGATTTGTTTCCATTTTGGTTCTGTGATTACAGTATTCATATCCCTCTCCCATTTTGCCTTGCTATCTGGACCTTTTACAACATCTAACTATTGCGCCAGTTTGTAGACTGCGGGAATTGATTTCTTGTGTGTCGGAGGCAAGAGGATATACGTTAAGCAGGGATGTAACACAGGCTCTAATGGGAACTCTGTCCAGCGCGCCGCAATCGCCGCTCTCAAGCGATAGTAATGTAGTAGTTGAAGAGAAGTGTCCCCAACATGTTTGCCGATCACTTCCCATTCAAGGAATCCCCCATCTACATACAAATCACCCAACATCTGAATACCAGCCCCTCCCCAGTCCCTTTCCAATGCCTTATCTGTAGCAGGCTTCAGTGTTGTCAGACTCCATATAGGCAACCTTCTGTCATAAGGGGCCAGGAGCACTTTTGTTCAATCCAACCCAGACGTCCCGTGTGGCCCCTACTGGGTCTAATCCATGATTGTGACAGCACCTATTTCCTGCACGTAAGAGTGCCACTGGTGTATCCGGATGTTCTGCATTCCAGTATATAGCATAGTATATCTGCACCATCAGGAAGTATAGTTCAAAATCTGGGGCGTACAAACCCCCAGTCTCGTAGTTGAGGGCCAGACGACTCCATCCCATCCAGTCCGACCTCCTGACCACAAAAAAGGAAGCGCACATACCAACAAGATCTGAAAAAAAGCATGCCCCAGCCACATTGGGATATTATGAAAAAAATAAAGGAGATTGGGTAAAATAATCATGTTGATCAACGCCAGCCTCCCAGCCAGTGGCAGCGGAATGCTGCCCCATCTCCGTAGTTTAACTCTCAAACCTGTTAAGTACCTACCATAATTTAAACGAATGTTGCGTAGACTGTACGCTCCACTCTGATACCCAAATAACCGAAGTCACTCGTAGCCCACTCGAGAGCTTGGGCCTTATTGCGAGTCCGCTGGGCCGGAATCCGGTGATTCCGTGACGACAGTGACACCGTTTCCGCGACTGCAAGGTTGCGGAATGAACGGCCAATTACGGCAAGTGGGTCGCGCGCAACACTGAGGCGGAAACGGTGTCACCGCCGTCACGTAAACACCCACGCACACGGACATAACGACACAAAAAACGGTGCAAAACCCGTCTCCGCCCCCGCCGCCACGGACACGGAATCACCGGAAACGGAAATAACATGACCGCAAAAAAAAAAAAACAGAAACAGAGAGGCGGCCATTATATAAAGCACAATCCACTGCCATCCTCAGACACCACAGGTAAGAACACCTCCCTGAGACTGAGAACACATCTAACACCATCATGGCATCCAGGATCCCAGCACGCAGACAGCGAAAGCAACGCTTCAGTGAGGCTGAGCTCACAGTACTGGTGGATCACATTGTCGAGCATGCAGAAATGCTCTTTAGCGCAGACCAGCGGTGCGCTACCCAGCAACGCTGCAAGGAGGTGTGGGCGGAGGCAGCACGCAAGTGCACAGCGGTTGGTGTGACCACACACACTGTGAAGGACTGCCATAAGAGGTGGCCATCTGCACTGCTGAGGAGGCTGCATCGAGTGATGACAGTGCCCCGGCCATGCAGGCTGAAGTTGTACAACAGGCTGAGGGGGACAACATGGATGAGCTGTCACCCGTCCATGGCCTACAGTTCAGCCCCCAAGAACTGCACAGCCCCATGCGCTTCCCAACGCCCTCCATGGCTGAGCTCAGTACTCGCTTGCAGCACATTGAGCCACAACAGGCCACCCTGACGCAGCTCGTGGAAAGACAGCTGGAGAAGAGGCCAGGCTGCATTGGGAGGAGGCCATGCATCAGCTGGAGGAGGCCAGGCTGCAGTGTGAGAGCAATGCGACGTTGGTGCGTCCGCTCTCCAGGTCCATTGGACGATTTGCGACCACCATTGTCACCCTGGCACGCCATGTCAGGGAAGGGAACAGTGTGCAATCCAGCATAGCTGAGTCAATGTTGGTTGCCCAGCAGGCGTTTCAAGGACGTGTGCCCATAGTCACACCAACAGTCACCTCAGCCAGCACCACCCCATCCAGCTCTGCCACTGGCAGCCCACGGAGGCGCTCTAGTCGGCTGGCTGGACCTGCCAGCAAGGACACTCCTGCGCATAAGCTCCCCCGCAAATAGTGCCATGTGGGGATGGCAATAGACATGACATTCGGGGACATGATGGGTGTATGGGGGTGGGTACGTTTGGGTGGTGGGGCGGTCCATTAGGGGGTTAGTTGTTTGGGGCCTGGTTGGGGGTGGGTATGTTTGGGTGGTGGGGGAGGTCCATTAGGGGTTAGTTGTTTGGGGCCTGGTTGGGAGTGGGTACATTTGGGTGGTGGGGCAGGTCCATTAGGGGGTTAGTTGTTTGGGGCATGGTTGGGGGTGGGTACGTTTGGGTGGTGGGTGGACACGGGTGTAAAGCTTCCCTACCCAATGCACCTTCTTTCCTGGTTTGTTTATTATACAATACCTTTGAAAAAAAACATAATGAGTGGACATCCGTCATTTAATTTGCAAGCAATCCATTTATTCACTGGCATTGTCATATCCATGGAATGCTGTCAATGTGCAGTCTCTCAAAAGTAAATGCGAATGAGTGTATCCCGTGCTCATTGGCCATCTTGTGCACCCCCGGGAGGGTGTGGAGCCACCCCATCCCCATCTTCACCTCCATCATCATCCTTCACCTCCATCATAGGAATGTTCCTGCGCATGCACAGATTGTGCAGCATGGCACACACAAGCACAATTTTACCTGTCTTCACTGGGTTGTAGAGCAGTGATCCTCCAGATCTGCTCAAGCAGCGGAACCTGGCCTTTAGTAGGCCAAATGTCCTCTCAATCATGCCACGTGTGCGGACGTGTGCCCTGTTGTACGCCTCCTCATACCTGTTCCTTGGCCTCCGTACAGGCGTCATCAGCCATGGCGTGAGTGCATATCCAGCATCGCCTACATGGGATGGAAATGTGTGGGACATGTCAGTGTTTGTGGTATCATCTCTTGATCAGATGCAGTGCAATCTTGTGTCATCATTCATCCATATGGGCCAAGCAGTGGTCGGACGGGTGGGTGATTACCATTCATGGGTAATTGTTGTAGACGTTGGCATTTGGACATTTCCCAACGACTTGCTGTGCATATGTAGTTGTCCTTGCTGACAATAGTGGTTGGTAAGTATGGCATTGTGCAATGATGTACACACATGGAGGAGTCAATCAATAGACTGTGATGATATAGTTGTTGCAGGATGTCTCATTTGCAGTCATCATGTGCATAGGGGGGCAGTGGTGCATAGTGTGGATGGCTGTATTGAGTGGCTCAAGTTGTATGGCCTTGTGGTAGTATTGGTTGTGTGTCTCATTTGGCAGGGTGTGTACGGGCACACTGTGCCAACCTGTCATGTGTAGCTTTGTGATGTGTGGGTTATGCTGACCGTCCATTACATGGGCCAGGGGGTGATGCATGTGCAGTTTAAGCAGCCCACTCACACAGGTCATTGCCCTGTACACACATACCCCTTCCATAGGGCTTGTGCATTGGCAGTTGTACTCACCCAATAGCCATGTGCTTTGTCCAGCGTAGAGTTCCATGTAGCGTGGCAATGTCGATTCCGCAGGACCATTGAGTCATGTGTTGACCCCAGGAAACGTGCGCAGCAATGTGTAGTCACTTATCTGGCGTCACATACCATCTGTACATTCAGTGAGTTGTACAGTTCCCTATTGCGGTACACCATCTCCATTGCACGTGGTACTATCAGCTCTATGTGGGTGCAGTCTACTGCACCTATGCAATTTGTCATGGCCGCAATGGCATTGAAGGCCAATGACCTGTGCAAGGGTACGGGGTAGGGCGGTGTGTTCCGACACATGGCGCAGCAGGGAATCTAGTACCTGTCCCAATACGTTAGAGAGACAGGGTTGTGAGAGCCCGTGCAGCTCACCAACTGTGTGGTGATAAGTTCCGGTGCCTAGAAAATGCAGTACTGACACCACCTTCAGGAGGGGAGGGGGAATTGCGGTCGAAATGACAATGTGGCTGCTGATGTCGTCCTCAATCATGGTGGTGATGTACATGATTGTTGGACGGTCCAGCCGGTATAATGTGTGGATCTGTCCTGGGGTCAGGTTCCAGGGTGAGGCCCTGATGCGGGGTATTGCAGGCTGCCTGTGGGGTCGTGCCAGCTGCACAATTGGGTTTGGCATGGGTGCAGGGTTTACTAACTGCCGTCTGCGCCTCCTCCAGCTCCGCCTCATCCTCCTCTGCACCATTACTGCGACCATGTGCACTGCTGCCTGTAGGTTCAATAGCCCCAGTCCCAATGCTGCTGCAGCTGCTGCCTGCATAGTTGTGTTTGGAGTTGGACTGGGTGTGGGTGTGGCCCTTTTGTAGGCTCCCAGTGGCCTGCTGGGTCCAGCTGGGCTCATTTGCTGCACCTGTGGCCTGATTCAGCTCACCAGGCACTGTTTAACGTCATGTTCGCGGTGGCGGCGATACTGCCTCTGTGGCCACGGTTTTTCCGCCATTTTTATGGCGGTGTTTCCATGTCCGTGGTACTCGTAATGCCCATGATGTTTGGTGTTTCCGGTAACTATGGGGTTTCCCCGCCAATGCATTTTATGGGTCCCCTAACTCCGCGGCAGCGGTTTGTGGTGGTGGTTTTACCGGAATCGTGGGTCGTGATTTGACGGTCACGGGTCGGCAGGCTCATAATGAGGCCCCTTGCGTATCAAACGAGCATTGAGCACCATCCGACAAAGGGAAGATGTCAGACTTACTGTTATTAAGAAGCAAACCCGAATATTTGCTGAAGTCCGCCACTACTTCAGGCACATGTGCCAGGTGGGTCTCTGAGTCTCTTATGTGCAGCAAAATGTCATCCACGTATAACGAGATCACTTCAGGTTTCCCTCCCAGTGGTATACCGGCCCCCTTGAATTCATCCCGGATTAAGTCTGCCAAGGGTTTGATAGCCAAAGTGAACAGTAAGGGTGAGAGGGGCACCCCTGTCTAGTGCTACTACCCAGCTCGATAATCGGTGATAGTATGCCATTCGTGCACAACCAAGCAAAGGGTTGTTGGTACAGTAAACAGACCCATGAAATAAAATTGGGACCAAACCCGTAATTGGCCATGACTCAGAATAGAAAATGGCCATGAGACAGTGTCAAACGTCTTCTGTATGTCTAGGGAGACTGCCGCAGTGCAACAATTGCGTGGGACTTGAGAGCCCGAATATTGTAGAACCGTCTAATGTTTAATGCAGTCAATCGGCCCGATGCAAAACCCAATTGATCTGTATGCACCGTGTGAGGCATCAAAGGGGACAAACACGTCGCTATGATGTTCGCATATATTTTAGTATCAATATTTAGAAGAGATAGGGGTCTATATGACCTGCATTCACTCGCTATCCTATCCGGTTTAAGTAAAAGATAATGATTGCCTCACGTATCGTTTCCGGCAGTACAGCCTACGTCAAAGCCTTCGTCCATACACACAATATGTAAGGAGCCAACTCATCTCAGAATTCCGTAAAAAATTCCACACAAAAGCCATCCGACCACGGGGCCTTCCCTTTCTTAAGTTCCTTTATGGCTAATCTTATTTCTTCAACTGTAAATGGGACTTCCAGAGCCGTACTGACCTTCCCCGACAATAGAGTCGTCGGTATCCTGCCCAGGTATCGGTCTATCTCTGGAGAAGTTGCAGTATTCTTAGATGCATATAGTGAGGAATAAAAGTGGCAGAATACTGTATTGATATCCTCATCTGTATGTGCCATAATTCCGACCGAACGCACAATGCACAGTATGAGCCTGTTCCCTAGTTCACTACTAGTGGTCTGAGCTAGCAATCCCCCTGACCTATGATCCCCCCCATCACGCCTGTCCTGATAACGTATCTCGCTGTCAGCAGTTTCCCGAAATACCCCCAATCTGACCTTTATGTCGTGTCTCAAGGCAGAACTTGCGCTCTGAGTGTATCGCACCTGCAGCAGCGATAACTCTTGTTTCGTGAAGCTTCATCTTGTTTATAACACCCTTCAGAACCCTAAATTCTATTGAAATCGCTATCCCCCCGCATGTATGCCTTGAACGTTTGCCACAAAGTTCCTACTAACATAACCGAGCCATTATTCACTTCAAAGTAGGTGGCAACATGTTCTTGCAGATTCGTAATGAAAACCGGGTCTCGCAGCGCTGCAGGTTTTTAACTCCAGGGCAGTAGCTCTCTATCCCCTTTAACCGGGAGCATGGACAACCAAACAGGGGCGTGGTATGAGAATGTTCAGGGGAATATTTAGCACCCTCTTACCATCGTTAGTATTGAGTTAGAAACTATGCTCAATTCTATTCTCAAATGCATGTTATGTACCGTCAAGTAATACGTGTATTCCCTCCATGCCCTATTCAAGTAAGTCTAATTCAGCCATATAGTTAAGGATAGTTTGAGCTGTGCCAGTGAGGCACCTGGGTGTATCCGAGGTGCGGTCTGTACTTAAAATAGTGTTCATCCCTTACCCCCCCCCCCACAGATTAATGAGGCTATCGGGAATTGTGCACATAATCAAAATACTCTATCGTAAAATTCTGGGTCATCCACATTAGGACCATAAACATTTGCCAGGAGCACCTCCTGCCCACATAGAGTACCATGGACTAGTACATATCGCCCTTCTTTGTCCACCCTTGTTTCCAAATGTACACATTGCAAATTCTGGTGTATCAGAATCTAACACCTCTGGCCCTTGTTGAGTAGGATGTAAAATATCTATTCATCCCGCAACCCAGAGAAAATCGCTCCGCCTGAGTGTTCTACATGTGCGTCGCGTGCAAGAACATAATATTGGCCCCTTTTCTATTAGCATAGGCTACTATTTTGCACGCTTTTATATGGTTTCCCAATCCTCTGACATTTCAGCTAAGCAAATGAACATTTCGACTCAACCGACATGCCTGTGCCATACATGGAATTTTAAATCCGTCCTGCAGAATCCTTTCTGTCCTGGTTACTCTGCCTGCAGTGTTTCTTTTAGTTGCTGTGAGCCTGTGAGCCCGCGGTTTGGAGGACAGGCCATTTACTTCATAAGGACTTTAAGGAGCGGAGCGAGTGGAATCCTGCATAGTCCTTTCTGTCCTGGTTACTCTGCCTGCAGTGTTTCTTTTAGTTGCTGTGAGCCTGTGAGCCCGCGGTTTGGAGGACAGGCCATTTACTTCATAAGGACTTTAAGGAGCGGAGCGAGTGGAATCCTGCATAGTCCTTTCTGTCCTGGTTACTCTGCCTGCAGTGTTTTTTTAGTTGCTGTGAGCCCGTAAGCCTTCGGTGTGGAGGAGGGGCCATTTACTTCAAAAGGACTTTCAGGAGCAGAGCGAGCGGAGTCCCGCAGTGTCCTTTCTGTACTCTGTGTTCAGCATGCCCAGCGCTGCTGCAAAACAATCTATTACAGGAGGAGGAAAAGGGCGGCTCATAACTCTTGGCATACGGTGAGAGCCTTGTGAGTGAGCCGCGTGGCAGGTGCGGGGGGGGTAGAGAGTCGGACTCAGGCAGATCTTTGAGCTGTCGGTGTGCCCCGCCCCCTGGCAAGGCTCCAAGGGTCAGTTTGGAACTCTGAATCATTGAACCATTGAACCTTCATCCAAACCTTTATAACAACTGATTGTTGGGCTCTCTGACATTTATTTTGTAGAGTTAGCTGGCTTTGATGGCTAGCGACAGGCTACGGCTCCCGCTGCCAAAGGTTGCTTGAGTCACCCTGATACAAGCAGGGTGGGGATAGCAGGGTTTGCGATGTGAGCCTCTCCCCCCCGCTTTGGCAAATAGTTGACCTTGGTGGACTGCTATTTTGTGTGTTCGACTTATTTGATTTATGGACCCTGTGATTAAATGACTGTTTTTTGACACCCAATTTTAAGGTGGACCCTTGGTGAATGTGAACGTGTTATCTTGTTACCTGGTTTCCACGGCTGGAGGCTGCAAGGATTTCCTCTCCTCCACCCTTCAAATGGACGCCTTTACACAGCTGATATATTTTGTTTTGCTGTTGGTGGCACTTTCTTCGGGGCTGAGTGGTGTAGGGACTGTTTCCCTTCCCTTAATTCTCACCGCTGTTTGTTTGGGTGTAACTTTGTTGCTGCTACAGTTGCTGTATTGGTTATTCATCGGTATGTGAACCTCGTGAAGTATGGGGGCTGCGGTTCCTCTCCCCCTTTATGATGTTTTTTATCAGTTTTTCTCCCATGGTATATTTTTAGCGTTTTCTGTGTGTTTTTAGTGCAAAGTCTGGTCATTTGTTTTTAATCCTCTTTTAATCCTCTTTGTTTTTATAATTTTAAACCTTCCCAGGATTTCCGGATTCATGTGTTTGATAGTTTAAAAATATTTCTAGATTTTTGCTGCTTTTAAGTCCTCTGATTTATTGGATTTTCTCTTTCTTTTTCCTTATCTTTTTCTTTGCATTGGCCCTTGTAGTATCAAGTAGACACACCTTTTGTATATATTTTTGTTGTTGTTGTAATTTGCATACTTCTGCTATTTGCATTACCCCTTAGCATGGGGAAAAGGAAAGCTGGGGATCAGGGGAGATAGGGGGTGGGGTAGGAAAAGGTGCCAAGAAACCCAAACATATCAAACCTGTAAAACCAGGTAGAGATCCTCCAAAGCCCAAACCCAATCGATCCCAAAGGTCTCTGGATTCCTATATGGACGTAATGGCTAACAAAATTTGAGCTGTCTCAATGTGGCTGAAAGGGTCATTAGGGAGGCTGACCCTGAGCCAGGAGGGAGTAGGATCTGTGTTAGTAGGGTTGAAGGGGGTTACCTGGGAGGAATAGAGTGTCAGGCAGTAAATATGGCCACAGTGGTTTGCGTTGATGATCAGAGATGGAGGATTTGGAGCGGGTGAGGGGAGAAACTACCCTGGGTAGATCTGGGGTGGGAAGTCCCCCGTGAGGGTCTTGCAAATGAACCTGTATTGGATTTAGATTCCTAATCAGCTGGGGACAATGACAAACTCTGGCTCGAATCTTTGTTAGATGTAAAACTCAAGCCTCTCCAGTCTGTGCTACAATCTTTACAGGCACTTATGGAGTGGGTATTGAGTACTTTGGCAATCATGGATGATTCCATCAGAGCTTTAACGATTAAGGTATTGGAGATGGGCTTGGTCTGGGTAGAAGAGGGAGGGGGGCATGGGCCTAGTAGGGTGGTGGGCAAGGAGAGGGAGAGTCCCCCAGAAAGTAGCATGGACGACAGGGAAATGGCTCAACAACCATTGCCTGTCGTAAGCGGGCTAGAGTGCCCACCCAACCTAAAAGAGGCTTTGCCAAATTGTTCTTTACCTAGAGGGGCTGGAATGCGACCAGCTCTGGGTGTGGGCTGGGAGCCCAAGGGACAGAATCCTTATCTGGGGTGTGGGATCAAACCATTTTAAATCTGCCTCTGGCAGCAGTCACTTTTGTAGGGATTATAACGTGGCTACCTAGGCTCCCGAAAGGCGGTTATGAGTCTACGGTCTCTTTAATTAATAAAGCCACGCACTGAATTTATACAAATTTGATTGGTCCTAAAGTTGACCCAGGCATCATTTTGATGGCGAGAAAGGTAGGTTGGGTCGGCATAAGGCCCAAGCACTTGGAAGGGGATTGTGTAGTTGTGTCTTTTTCTGACTCAACGGTTATTAGATATCTGACTAGTTTGAATCTCTGCAGAGGCCTCAAACCCAATGGTAGTAGACGCCTCAGTAGTCTACTTTCTTTGGACTACTTCTACCCGGTTAGGGATCCCCAGGTGGTCCCGGGGATGGCCCATGCTGGGAACATGGGGGAGGGGTCAGAAGGGAGGAAGGCAGGGAGGAGGCAGGGTCCTTGGTATCCACTTAAAAGTAGCAACAAGGGAGCCTGGAGGACAACTTCTTACCAGGGTAGGTTACATCACAGGAAGGAAAAGGTAGCCAGTGGTGGTCCAGAGTTGTCCAACAGGTATGAGGTCTTAACCTCTTGTGAAGATTTGGACTGACAGTCAGGTCGGCAGGATACCCAAGAGGCTCAAGCGGAACGGGAACAGGGAATAGTGCACTGTGAGGGTGTTGGGACCACGACCACAGTACTTTTTGAGTTCCAATTGCTGTCTTGTAACATTGCTGGGTCAAGGGGAAAGTTTGAAAGGGTAGATATTGTTGAATTTTTGAAAGACCATGAAGTTATCCTCTTGCAGGAAACGTTGGCTATGAAGCCGCCCTTGTTGGACGGTTTCCTATCAATTGGGATACCTGCCAAGAAAAACGTTAGAGGAAGGTGTTATGGGAGCCTAACAGTGTGGATCAAGATATCTCTTGACTGTAGCTTTAGGGTATTGGAGACCAATATGGATTTCTTTCAGGTAATTTGCCTTTCACCTAGGAAGGGGGATCTGCTATGTAGTATAAATGTGTATAATAGCCGGCGCAAAGCGGAGACTGACAGACTTGCAAGGGTGAAGGTATTTATCGATGAGCTTCTTGCTAATAGCAAGAATAAGCATGAGCAGTATATTTGGAGAGGGGATTTTAATCTTAAAATGGGTGTTGGCCTCACCAAAGATTTAGTAGACCCTGTTGAAGACCAGGTGTTAAGTATTCCACAGCCGAAGATGAAGGATGTTAGGGGCTGTGCAAAGGGTCTTCAAATGTGCGTATGGTTGACAGAATGGGGGTTCCGTACAGTTAATGGCCGATTGGCGCCTGATGTACCTGCCAAGTGGACCTTTAGCAGCCATTTAGGATAATCGACAATAGATTACTTTTGTATTTCTTTGGACCTATGGGATAGGGCGGTCGGTTTTGAAGTCCTGCCGGATGTCGATAGTGATCATCATCTGATTCGTTTGACACTGAAGCAGTGCTGGGTGAGGAGAATCCTTAGTGTGCCCGGAATTGGTGCAGGCTCCCTGCACAAGAATTAAATGGGAAAAGATTAGGGAAACAAACCTGTTTTTATCCACGATATCAGAAAATGTAGCTTTGTTCCTAGGTATTTTCGATGGTACATCAATGCTGGGGGCGATTGGGACCAGTTTGTTGAACTGTTGGGGGCCTTCACCATAAGCTTTATGGCTGTAACCAAAAGAAAAGTGATGCCCCAATTAAGGGGTGGTTCGATGAAGCATGCAAGGATGCTAAGAGAGCTTTGTTGAAAGCTCTCAAGCCTCAGCCTGTAGTAGGAGTAAGATTGCCCATGCTAAAGCTAAATATTGGGGAGAGTTTAAGAGAAGGAAACAGGAGGTTGAATGTGTAGCCAGGGAGGGCTTTCTGGATGCTTCTAAACGCAATGATCAGAGGGCTTTCTGGGAATTTGTGAAGGGGAGCACCTCTGGACCCTCAAGGGAAAGGTCTGGCGGTACTCACATGGAGGAGGCTGCATGGTTAGAGTATTTCGGGAACCTGTTAAGGGGGGAGAATGCATCAGCTAGTCCGGTCCAAATCTACTTCTGTTTGAGATTTAAATTGGAGGATGTGTCCGGAGCAATCAGGCAGCAGGCACTTAATCGTGCGCCGGGTCCCGACGTGATTCCCTCTGACTTATTCTTATTGATGTCTGTATGGAGTCAGGTTGTTATCCTTCTTCCTGGAAAAAGGCAATTATTTTTCCCATATTTAAAAGGGGGGACCCGGCCTGCCCGATGTCTTGTAGAGCAATTTCGCTTCTGGACACGTCTTTTAAGATATTCAGGAGAGTTTTGCTGGGGTTAATCGAAACGTGGCTCTCTGAAGAGTCGGTCTTGTCAGATGTACAGTTTGGTTTTCGCCCCGGGGTAGGCACCATGGAGAAGAGTCTCAGCCTCAATCTTTTGGTGGCAAACTCTGAAGGGGTGTACCTTGCCTTCATGTACCTAAGCACATCCTTTGATCCTTTGATAAGGTAGATGGATCTAAACTTTGGACCGTGCCCGGGTCCCTGGGCTGTCTGGGGGGCATTCTGAGGGTCCTTGTGGAAATCCACAGAGATAATGAGGCCTGTGTTTGCAGTGGCCCGTGGGCCGGTAGAGGGGGTGACTGCACAGTGTGTGGCATCCGGCAAGGATGCGTTTTGGCCCCAATCTGCTTTTGTCTGTATATTAATGGGCTCTCCAAGGATTTGGTGGTTACGAGGGCAGATTCTTTGTCTCTGGGGGGGCCGGGCATTTCCTGTGCTGGCATATGCGGATGATACTGTGTTGCTAGCAAGAACCCCCAGAGCCTTACAGATTCTGATAGAGGCATATGCAACCTTTATGGGAAATCTGGGGTGCAAGATAAACACAAAGAAATCAGCTGTTTTGGCCTGTGTAGGCAGAAAGCGGTCAGCAAAAATGAGGCCCATGCTATGTTGCAGTGAAATTATACCAAGGGTAAGGGAGTTCGATTACTTTGGGATTAGATTTTCCAAATCCCTTACGGGGAAGGCGCATTTAAAAAAAACAATCTGTTAAACTGGCCCAACAAATTGGGGGAACATCCTGCTTTCTTTCTCGTTGTGAAGGCCAACCGGTGGACGCTGTGCTTAAAATCCATTTGGCTCAGTCGAAGGCTGTCACTTTGTATGGTGCTCCACTCTGGGATTTTTAAAAGGCTCATTAGATCCAGGTGAAAGACAATCTGTTCCTTAGGAGACTACTGGGGCTCCCGAATTCCTCTCCCTGCATCTCAATACATAGGGAGTGGAGTTTTGGGAGGACCAGTGGGTGGCTGCCCCGATAACCTTTTGGGTGAGGTTGTGGGCGAATGAACAGGCCCCGCCTTGTCATTTTATAATCAGGTCAGTAATGGCTAGGGAGGGCTGGAGAAGAATCCGTGGCTTGATTATATTGACAAAACCTTAGTAAAGGACAACATTAGAACTATCTCACCCCCAGCGATTCTCTTGACTAAAATACAGCTGAATAGCTATAAAAAGAAACTGGGAGAAGTACTGGCAATGAAGAGAATTTTTGCAGAGCATATGACCAATGCAGATAAAGAGCATGCGGTCATTAGCCGGCCCAATGAGTTTCAACCATATCTCATTTGTGGTACTAGCAGGAAAGATTGCTGGCTAATAACTCACGCAAGGTTTGATTGCCTCCTTCTGGGGGGAAACACAGCCTATTAGAGGGGTGTTCTGACCTCAGAAGAGTGTCCACTGTGTGGCTATTGTAAGGAAGATCTGGCCCATCCGCTTTTGTTTTGCCCGGCCCACAGTGAGATCAGACAAGCAACCTTATTGCCCGTCCTAAGAGAGGTTCAAATCCGATCCTTTAAGCCTGCTATTTTGTTTCTCTTGGGTGCTCACTCAGTTTTAACTGTTTGGGCATTATTCTCGTTTTTGAAGAAAGCTATGTATCTCAGGAAGAGGCTGTTAGATGAATGTTAATATTTGTTCAATCCCATTTTTTTTTGTTGAAAATTGGTTTTATTGGTTTTCAACAAGAATATTACAGTTTACATTACAAAGATTGTGAAATAACTTATGTGCAATACAATCACTCATAATAACTCGTAACCCTGACTTAACCCCTAACCCCCTCCCTCCACCCTGCAACTCTTGAGGCGACAGATGGTCTGACTGATTTTCGTAGATCGACGGCGGAGTTAGTAGGCAAATTCGTAATTTGAAGCAGTGGTACGTACATATGACATATTCGGGTTAACATTGAGTCAATAGACATAACACAAAAACTGGTGACTTGGCTACGTTGTGTTGCACACTCGGGTAATGTACTTGGCTCGGAATTCAGACCACTCATTGTCAATGGAGGTGCGATCGCCATGGATGGCAGCTGTTAGCTTGTCCATATTGTAAATATTACGGGAGACATTGATCCACTCAGCTTTGGTTGGTAGGCTTACCCTTTTCCACACAGTCATGAGGCAGGCCCTTGCAGCAAGCAGGAGCCCATGTGTCATTTTAGGTACCTTAAGTGTTTGTTCATCCGTCTCGACCCAAGCTAAATAGGATCATGAGTGGTTGCTTCTCCCTCTCCTCCCCGGCAAGCTCTTTGATCCAGCTGAGGACTTCGTCCCAGTAAGCTTGGACCGCCTTGCATCCCCACCACATGTGCCAGTAATTCGCTTTCTGGCCACAGCCCCGCCAACAAGAAGGACTTGCATCCTGATACATCTTAGCCAGTCTAAGCGGGTCGTACTGCCATCTGTAGAGTAGCTTAATTCCATGCAATTTGTACTGACATGAGATAGAGGTTTTTGAGGTCCTTCTGCATATCTTAAGCCATGTCTTTGGGGAGAGATGTCTGCCAAGGTCCTTTTCCCATTTCTGTTTTAAAATAGCTGAGGGGGTTATATTGATTCCTACTAACTCTGTGTACATTGCACCTATGAGGCCCTTAGAGCCCAGGTACGTGTCTAGAATGCTTTCGAATGGGGTGAGGTCTCTTTGAAGGGCCTCCTTCCAGATTTCACGGGTCATGACGCCTTTCAGTCTCAAATATAGGAAAACTGAGAGTGGGCCTATACCAATGGCTTCTTCCAGGTCCTGGATGGAGATGAATGCGTTATTTCGCCATAGTTGCCCTGCCCTTTCAAGCCCCGCCTGGTACCATGATTCAAAACTACCTGGATCAGGGATATCATCTCGAATGCCGGGTGCCCATAAGTGTGCTAGTGGGGAGGGCCATGTCGTGACTCCTTTCATACTCTTGTTTGGTTTCCATAAGGCCCATAAGGTCCCGAGGATGGGATGGTTTTTAATGCTATTTCGTAACTTGGGTCTGGGTACCCATAACCATTCTCCCACGACAAATGGGCTTAGGTGATAGTTGTCTAGAGCTATCCATTGGAGGCCTTTTTGTTGTCTGACATGCGGGATTAGCACTCGTAATTGAGCTTCCCTGTAGTAAAGCTCTATGTTCGGGAGGCCTACCCCCCATCGTCTTTCCGAAGGTGAAGTAAAGCAGCGGGGACCCTTGGTTTTTTGTTTTGCATAGAAAGGTGTGTAGAACCTTTTTAGTGGTTACAAAGAATTATTTGGGTAGTTGGATGGGGAGCATCTGGAATAAGTAGGAGCTTTGGTAGAATTAACATTTTAATGGTGTTCAAACGGACCATCCACAAGATAGTGAGCTTTGTCTACCGGGCAATATCTTTTTGGAGCGTGTGTAATATTGGGGGGAAGTTGGCTTCAAATAGGCCACCTAGGTTTTGAGTCACATTGATACCCAGGTACCGCATCATGGTGAGACTGACCTTCATAACTAGAGGTGCAAATCTATCAACCTCTGAGTCCCTACTCTTGTCGATCGGAAGGAGGACCGATTTTGCTGTATTAATTTTCAAGCCCGCCAGTTGGCCGTATTCCTCAATTATCTCCATAGCCGCCGGTATCGAACTTAGGGGGTTGGTTGTGTGTAGGAGAATATCATCTGCATATAGGCCTAGTTTGTATTCTCGGTCCCCAACTGTAATTCCCTCCACCCTTTTGTCAAGCCTTAACTTCTGCGCAAGTGGTTCAAGGGACAGCACAAATAGTATGGCGGATAGTGGGTGTTAGGCAGAAACCTGTGCAGTTCCCTTAGGGACCACTGCAAAAGGCTTAGGACTACAGGTGTTGGCAGTAAACCCAATTGGTAGCAGTCTGTACCACTCAGATTTGCCTGGTAGCTGTGGCTGAGCAGCCAGACTTCTCTCAAGAAGAGTTAGAAAGTATAGAGTATACAAGATAGGTACTAAAATACAGTAGCACAAGCAAACACTGACCAGAGCTTTGGTATCAAAGTATATAATTATTTATTTAAAGACACACTTATAGAAACACTCCAGCACTATTATTGTAAGCGAGTTCAAAACACAGTCACTATTAATATACATACAACCCTTATTCCTTATTAGACAAGTCTTAGTTAACACCACTTATTTCCAGACAGAGGTGAGCGCTTAACTGAAGATGGCACTCCAATAAGTTATCAAAAAAAGGGAGGGAAAAGGCAGAAATTAGAAAAGCACACAACACTAATACTTTAGAAGCACCCAGCAAGGCAGGAAAGTCAAAGTCTACTTGTGAGCAAAAAGTTCAGAGGCCAAGCTCCCTCTTAGAGAGAGCAGAGCACCAATGCGCCCAAGATCACACAGTTTAAACGGCTTGAAAAAGTCTTGCAGAGAGTTCAAAAAGGAATTAGTTCAGCTCAGAAAAGTTCAGTTAGCCAGCCTAGGGTCAGCCCAGGTGGTAAGTCGAGGATTTAATAGACACCCCGTACAGACCGTTGCAAGGAGGCTAGGCGGACACAGTACCTTTAAGATGGAGAGGATCCTCCAGCGGGGGCAGTTCCTGGCAGCGGGTGCAAGTCGCGGCGTCGTCCAGAGGAAGAGAAGATCTCGACGTGGAGGAAAGCTGAAGGTCGTTGCACTGCCAGGGAAGAAACCAGCCGCTTAGTTCTCCAGTTAAAAGGTACTATCCTTTTATTCGCGGTAGTGGTAAATCGTGGTATCCCGGTTGCCGGGGTGCTTGGCACAGGCAAGGTGGCCATGAGATGATCCGGGAAGGCGAAAAGGCGGGCAAACTGGTTATCCCCACCAGTCAAAGGAAGAAGACTCTTCGGAATGAAGATCTCCTCTGTCGTCGGGAAAAGTGGTGAGGCGGTACAGCACGGCTCCACCGGTGGTGTCGTCGTTGCAGGTCAGCTCAGCTTATCCCTCTTCGGATTCTTTGGTCCTGTGGTGACTTCTGAAGTTCCAGTCCCCAAAGCCCTGCTTTTATGCAGAAACCCCCCATTCATCAGTCCTAGCTGTCACTCAAACATGGGCCAATCACACAAGAGTGCGACTTGATTTGCCGAGGCAACTCAGTCCAGGGTGCCTAAACCCCCCTCCCACACATCATGTAGACCCAGACAGAGTGGCACCACTTTTGGAGGCTTCTGTGGAGAAGCCCGCCAAAAAGTGGAACAAAGGGCTCGACTTGGGTTGGAGTTACAGAGGCGAACACAAACGCCATTTTAAAACTGAGTCCTGGCAAAAAGACCCAACCAGGGAATAAATATTAAATAAATAACCCGGCGGCATCTTTAACATTGCACCAAAAAAAGTGGTGCGTTTAAAATGAATGGGAAAATCCCATAGGATATATTCCGGTGGAATATTTCGCGTGGTAACCACTGCCACCAGCCAGAAACCCAGGGGCAATCTAATTACCCCTACCAGTACTTCCACAATATGATGGTTTGTACTGGTTCTGTTCACAATTTAAGACTAGTAAAGTCAATGGTGACTTTACATGCCCTGGGAGACAGTAGTCAGTCCCAGGGTATGGAGTCTATGTTTGGGGGTCACTATGACACCCCTGTGTTACTGCACTGAGGGTGCTGTGTAACACACTTACCAAAAACCACATGAACCCCTATGGAGTAAAAAAAAACATAGCCCATTAAATACATTACAAAGTCAAAGGATATCTCAAATCATGTCTAAGAGTGGGAGAAAAAGAGTCTCACTCTTAGCAGGAGAAAAAATTAAACCCCAAAAATCCAGCAAAGGTGCTGGGGGACTCACTAGGTTTGGGAAATTAGCCTTAACAGAGAATTCTCCCTAACATTGGGCAGCCCTGTCTGGTTCCTCTTTCCAGTGGTAACCATCTTGAGTAGCCACCGTTCACTGTCACAGAGGTCATGGGAGATAGAGTTTGGGGCACAATGTTTTGGGTCTCTACCTTCTTTCGGAATGACCGTTAAGAGGGCCTGTGCAAAGGACGGAGGTGCCTGTCCCGTTTCAAAGATATTATTGAATAGGGTAACTAGGAAGGGGGTGAGGAACGCAGTGAACGTTTTATAGAAGCCGGGTGTAAAGCCATCATCCCCTGGTGCCTTCCCAGACTTAAGACGCTTGATAGCCTCGGAAACTTCTTCCCCGGTGACCGGTGCGTCGAGGGCCTCAGCCTCCAGACGCTTGAGTGTAGGGAAATCTGTCTCTTTGAGGTAAGCGTCTACACACACCATTGGGGGATGAGGGTCGCTGGTATATAAGTCTTCATAAAAGAAGGCAAACGCCTCTTGTATGCCTTCTGGGGAAGATTCCACTATGTCTATGAGGTACCATCCGCCCTTTGTGCACAAAGCCTTGCTGCAAGGAGGGCATCAGCTTTATCTCCCTTCTCGTAGTATTTTTGTTGTAGGTGTTGTAAGGTCTGAGCTACCTTACCCATTTCCAGGGCTCGTAGCTCCCCCCTTAGGTCTTTGGCTTCGGCAAGGTGTCTAGATCTGTTTCGTGGGGACGTCTGTGGTAGGCTCTGTGCTCTGTCTAGTTTCTCTCTGATGTTAGTCTCCAATAAGGTGCATTCTATCTTCTTACTCGCTCCCTCTCTGATTAGGATCCCAAGCCAAGTGGCCTTTGCCGCTTCCCATAAATTTATTTTCGTGACTTCACCTGTGTCATTGGTTATGAAGAAATGTTTAATTTAATTTTCTAGTTCCTCCCTAAAAACCACATCCGACCACAGAGTTTCGTTGCACCTCCACTTTGTGTTGCGACGGAACAGGTCTGCAGTATTCTCATTAGGTCCGCAGAAAGGAACACATACTCTATTCTTGTGAGCGTATCGTGGGGGATGGACCAAACGGTAAATTCCTTGTCAGATGGGTGTAGGTGACGCCAGCTGTCCGAGAGGCCGTACAAGGCCAGGGTTGCTTTAATTTCTACTTGTTCTTTTGTCTGGGGGGGTTGGGAGACATCATGTGTGGTTTGCCTCTCCATGGTATCGCTCATCCATGTGTTGAAGTCCCCCCCTAGAATAGTGTGACTTTGCGACTTGTTGAAAAGCCATTCAGTTGTTTTAAGAAGGAAGCTTTTGACCTTGATTGGGAGCATAAATTATGGCAAGGATTATTACTGTGTCCCGGATGGATCCCACTATTACCATGGCTCTGCCCTCTGTGTCGGAGCAGAAGTCTAAGATTTTCATGCAGAGGCTTTTTCGGAACAGGATTCCCACGCCGGCTTTTTTGGAGACGCCCAAACTCCAGTGGGGCCAGTAAGCGTGCCCCACCAGACTGCTGGGGATCCCTTTCTCGCTGCCCCTGTGGTATTTTGTCTCTTGTAGGAACATAATATCAATGTTGGACCTCTTAAATTCTCCAGCTACTAATGAGCGTTTTGTGGGGGAGTTTAGGCCTTTCACATTGAGTGTGCATATGCGTAGCATGCGGTGTCTAGGTGCAGTCGCCATTGTTATTTATATGTGTGGAATAGCCAAGTAAGTGTGTCTGCCTCAATGTCTGTGCTCTAGATACCTGCCACATGTCTGACTTCTTTCTAATGAGCGGGGTTTTGCGTGGCCCTGCGCAGGCCGATGAGCATTCTTGGTGCTCTGCTGTTAAAAGTACGAAGTTTGCCTTTCCCTCCTCTCTCCCTTTTCCTCATCCGTTTCCTCTTTGAGCTGCACTGCACTCCCTCCCCCCCCCCACCTGTGCGGTGTCTGATTTGGCTGGGTTATGCTCACCCAGTCGCCCTCGGACCACCAGCGGGAACCGTACCTCGAACTGTCCCAATCACATATATATTTTGTCTTAACCATGAGCCCCCAACTCCCCCCACAATATATAAACACATTAACGAACTGAACCGTGTTTCAACCATAGAATCTCAGTCATGTGAGTCCGATATTAGAATCCCACTAAGACATTGTATGGGCAATTTTTGTTTTATGTTGGCTCTCAATACCACCTCCATTTCTCCCTTCACCGGGCCACCCCCAGTCCTCGATCTCCCCCAAGCCCCTCCAGAGCCCATGGAAATGCATTGGTGCAAATCGTGTGTGTTTGTCCTTACCATTGTCCATTTCCTGCTTACATCACCTGGGTCGAGTAGGGCGATGTGAGGAGGGTGGCAACCCTCCCATCATCTGGTGGTACTCGGTGAGTGTCCATCCAATGTTTTCAGTGGCTTTTAGATAGCCATATGTTCCCTTATTTCCTGTCAGTACCTCAGTTCACAAAGGCCTGCTGTCAATCTTTCAGCGGTATGTTGTAATTCGAGAATCACCTTTGTTCCAGTGTTACCTTGCTCCGACTTTGCAGTCAAAAGTTTCTTCGCGAGAGAAGTGATCAGATTAGTGACAGAGTCAATGTTCCATGTCCGGGGAGGTGTTCATCCTCCTAAACTTTCTGGATCCTTGTATTCTCCTTCTTCGAGGGCCTTTGATTTGCCATTCTCCAACCTCATTGCTCTATGTACTCATGGCAGCTACTTCTGCCTGAGGGCCCAATAGGTCTGCGATGCATTTGGAGATGTCTCTCTCGGAAATTAGTTTTGTCTTCGTTCCGTCCCATTCAAATGTCAGTGAGAATGGGTAGCCCCACCGGTATCTTATGCACTTATCTTTGAGTAGTTTAGTGATTGGAAGACATTTTCTTCTCAGCGCCAGTGTGAGGGAGGATAAATCTTGAAAAATGGCAATATTCGCTTCCCCCATCAAGATCTGCGGTGTGAGCCTGGCCTTTTCCAGAATTGGAGCCCTGTCTGCATAGTTGTGAAACCGGCTAGTACTGTTCTCGGGTCACCTGGTTTGCCCCCGGCCCGATGGGTCCGGTCAATTTTGGGCTTGTCTACCGTGTCGTCTTTAAAGAGTAGCTTCAGGATATCGTGTAGAACTTTTTTGAGGTGTGATTCGGATTCCCCCTCGATCTCCGGAATGCCAAATACACCTATGTTGTTGCGACGTTCTCTATTTTCTAAGTCGTCGACCTTTAAACGGATTTCTTCTTCCTTATGTTCAATTTCTGCAAGACTTTGGTCTATCTGCATTTCCAGCGTGCTCGATGAGGTTTGGTTATGTTCGACCTCCTCAAGCCTCTCCTCCATTTTATCAATCCTATTTGTGATTTTATCAATCTTGTTTCCTATGTCCGCTCTCATTCCCTTCATTTCAGTAATGAGGTCAGCGATATCTCCCTGGTTAGAGCTGCCTCAAGACCTTTGGATGCCATGCCTGTGCAGCCAGGAGTCGGCGGTACGTTGGGGGCTTGGAAAAATGTGTACTTTGCCAACTTCTGCTTAGCGTCCATAAATCTGGGGGACACTGGCGTACCGGGAGATGTAACTCTGGCCGCCACCAGACGGGACCAGGGCAAGCTGGGGTGGATAAAGGTCGCAGTAGAGATCCCTTGGGTATGGCCTATCGACCTATTGATTTCTCAACACAATTTATGGAATGCGTCTTGCGAATTCAGAGTACAGTGCAAGGGTGACTCCGAGTGGCGAGCGTGGATGATCGTTTCGCTGTTCACTCTGGGAATCAATGACACACCTGGTACGTCTTGAGTAGGGCACACGCCCCAGGTCCTGGGGGCTCAACCCTCAGATCTCCAGTTGACCAGTGGGGTATCAGAGCATTCCCTGGGGATCGACTCTGCGTGAAGCTGAGGATTGCTGTATGCAGGCTATGGCGGTGCTGCGGACCCGCCATCCAACTTCTTCGACCTCGGGGGGATGGGAGGCTTTGCAGCATTTACTTACTGCGTGTTGTGCAGTGATGGCGCCAGCTCGACGGGTACCCCGGATCACACGCCCTGGGCCTCCGGAAGGCGCACTGGTCTGGCCTTCAAAGCCGATCAATGGTTTGGGGGCGCACCAGCCGTCCCGGGCCAACTTCCAATCTCACGGGGTAATGTTACGTGGGCTGGATGGCCTCAGCCCGCTGCCGTCCTCTGATTTGCGAGCCCTCCAGGTATCGCCGGTTTCCGTTTTGCGAGTGCCCGTTTGAGGCTGACGCATTGGTGTCCTGGGGGCTCTCCTTTGCTGCTCCGGAACTTCTGGGTAGGCTTTGCAGGGGGGGGTGGCGGGGGCACCGCATCGGGACACTTTCCTGTGTTAGGGGGCAGCCTCATTTCCAACACAGGGCCCGTATGAAACTCTGGAAACTCCGGCAGGGCGGCGGGAAGGATTACTTGTACTTTCTGGTTCCGTGGACAGCCGTTCTGTTCAGTCGGTTGTTCCTGTGTGAATTCTTTGCCGTTTTTTGCCGAATTTTCTACTGCCAGTGGGGGACACGTTCATGCAGCTCGGTACCAGTTCCCAGTCGTGGGGGGGGGGTCCAAGAAGTGGGGGCTCAGACCTCTTCAGGGACCATCTAGGGACAAGCTCACACGGTGCACAACTTCATCCGTGCGCCCCCTAGCAGGCCGATCCAATCCCATTTTTTAATACTCTTTCGAGGAACTGGGTGCTTTGCCCACTGGACCTACCAATTTGACGGCAGCTCCTGGGAAGCCTGATTGTGATTTTGCGTTAATGTTTTGCTTGTGTATTTATTATGCATTGCAATATTTTGTTTTGTATTTGTGTAGAATATTCAGGGAAGGGATTTTATGAATTGGAATAGATCGTATGTTGTTTTTTATGTGTTTGATGGATCTCCATCCGAATGAACAAATGGACTGAAATCAATGTCAGTCCCTAATCCGTAGTGTCGCTCCACTTTTATCCTGCAATCTGCAACCACGTGCCTAGTTCTGTTTCCGACCCAGCATACGAACATACATACCCCCCTTCCCAGCCTCATAGCCCCCCGAACAACGGCCATGCCCTTCCCCCCACCAAATCCCAACATAAAACCAACCAATTGCACCTGCACAGGGGGACAACTGCTCCCGCACTGAGTGGACCAATAATGTGCCCAACCAGGCTCTAGGATATGCCTGTAACCCCACCGGCCCACAGCAGAGCCTAATGCCATCTACACGTATATAGTAGGATCACTGACCACTTCAAGTATCAATCTTGAGTCACCTAGGGGAGCAACCAGGCCCGGACTGCGATAACGGAATTTGTGCCTTAATAAAGGAAACCGTCTCTTTCTGCACTATAAAGAAGTTATGATATGATATGATATGATGATATGATATGATGTGGCATTTATAACGCGCCTGTACACAAGTGTTTCTAGGCATGACAAGACAAGGAGGGGGAAACAAGGGAGGACAAAATAATGATCTTACTAGGCCTTGGGTCATTCAGATCGCGCAAGTACGAGGAAGAGGGAAGGGGAGAAGTGCCAGGGGGAGGCAAAGGGGGAAGGGCAGTTAACTCACAAGTGCAGCTAGCGGGTGGCTCATAAGTGTGGAGAGAAGGGACTGTAGGGTTGCAGATACAGACCCTTAAGTGCTGGGTAGCCCGGAGGCAGTGCAAGGGCAACTGGACATGCAGGACCCTGGGCCTGAGTTCAGAGGGGGACCAGGTGACCAGTGCGCAGAGCAGTCAGGTGCATCAGCAGGGGAGAGGAAGAGAGAAAGCTGAAGCGAAAAGGAAGGTCTTGAGTTGCTCCCGGGACCCGAGGTGGTTCTGCTCAAGTTTGAGAGAAGCAGGGAGGCTGTTCCAGAGGGAGGCCCCAGCCGAGGAGATAGATCTGCCCCCAACTCCTTGCTTGGAGAAGCATCTGACCCTCAGAGAGTTGGTGGTGGATGAGCAGAGAGCTCGAGAAGGAAGATGTTTTGGAAGAGAAAGTTGGTGGTAGAGCGATCCCAGGCTCCAGAAAGCCTTGTCGATAATGCAGAGGGTCATGAAGTTGATCCTTCCAGCCACAGGGAGCCAGTGAAGAGATTTCAGAGCTGGAGAGATACGATCCCTGGGCTGGAGGCCAAGGACAAGTCTTGAAATCCTGTTCTGGATAAGTTGTAAAGGTCAAAGAGTAGAGGCAGGAAGATTTAGAAAAGGCTGTTGCAAAAGTCCAGCCTAGAGAGGACCAGAGCTCTGGAGACATTGAGCTTCTGGGGGAAAGTGAGAAAAGGAAGAATATCTCTGAGGAGGTGCAGCTGATAGTTTGACTTCTCAGAGACGTCAGAGATGCAAGGAGAGAAGGAGAGGGTGGAGTCGAAGATGACACCAAGGTTCTTAGCCTCACGGGAAGGAGCAGGTAGAGGGCCCAGAGTGAGCGGCCATAGAGAGAGAGGAAAGGAGGGAGCTGGTATCCCATTGAAGAGGATCTCAGTCTTACTGGCATTAAGGCAGAGATCATTGGTGGTACACTATTCCTGAATTGCGGGCAGACAGTTTGGTATGAGAGTAGAAGCAGATGTGGCTGAGGGGAGCCTGAAAGAGAATTGAGTGTCATCCGCATAACATTGAAAATTGAAGTAAAAAGTAGCGATGCAGTGGGCAAGAGGTGCCAGGTAGTGGTTGAAGAGCCAGGGAAAGAGGTTAGACCCCTCGAGAACACCACAAGTAGAGAGAGATCGAAAGAGAGGAAAGACCACATTTGGACCTGACTGGGTCGGTCAGTTAGAAAGGAAGTCAGCCAGGTCAGGGCCTGATCAGTAATACCAAGGTTGTCCCGGAGACGATTGAGCAGGATGGCATGGTTGACCGTGTTAAAAGCAGAGGAGAATGAGGACAGAAGAGAGATTAGAGTCAAGGTTGGAGAACAAGTCTTCGTGGGTGTTCAGGAGAGCAGTTTCCGTGCTTCTGGCAGCTCTGAAGCCAGATTGGAGGTCAGGGAGGCAACCAACAGATTCAGAATGTAGATTAAGCTGGGAGATCGCCAGCTTTTCCAAGAGTTTGCCCAGGAAAGGAGCGATGGAGATCAGGCGATAGTTAGCCACAGAGGAAGGTTCGACCGAGGGCTTCTTTAGAAGGGGGTGCACAGAGAGTGGCTTAGGGGTAGGGGAAAGTTCCAATGGCAATGGAGTGACTGCAGAAATTGGCCAAGGCTGGAGCAAGGGTGTCAATGTGGTCCTTGGTTGTTCTGGATGAGCAGGGGAGAATCTGCTTTGATGAGACTTTCATTTATCAGACTTGTCTAGAAACATCGTCAGGGGTGAACAGGGGAAAAGAGGAGAAAGGAGGAGGAGAGAGGGCCTCAGACAGGCCAGGAGTGATAGAGGAGGAGGAAGAGGAGGTAGAGGAAGAGAGGGTGGACAGGATGTCCTGAGTTTTAGTAGTGAAATGAGAGGCCAAGGCCGTGCAGAGGGCCTGGGAGGGAACAGGAGTGGTAGCGACTGCAGCAGGATTGGCTAGCTCCTTGCAGATTTTGAAAAGTTTGGCTGAGTTGTTAGATGCCTCAGAGATGCGGGCTTGGATATAGGCTCTCTTCGTAGAGAGAACAGAGAGTCTGTACTGCCTTTGGAGCAGGCTGCAGGCAGGTTTGTCAGGGGGTGTGCTTGAGGCCCTCCACTTCCTCTGCGCCGCCCTGCACTTGTGTTTAAGGGTGGCGAGGTTGGAATCGTACCAAGAGTTGCACTTGGATTTGGGCTTCAAGCAGATACTCATGACAGGGGCAAGGACATCCGGAGTGTTAGAGATAGAGAGATGAAGTTTAGAGAGGGCTGTGTCAGGGTGTGAGTCAGCCAAAGGTGCAGGAGGAGGAGAGAAAGTAGCAGCAAAAGCCTCAACTGACACACGCTTCATGACTCGGATGACCGAGAAGGTAGTCGGCAGTGCTGGAGTCGGCTTGACCTGCGGGGAAGAGAGTGAGAAAGGAGAAAGTGAAGACCTAGGCTAACTACCCTTCGGTGTGGGCCGCACACCCGTGATACCCACTAAGGGTTAAACGACTTACCTCAGTCTCTATAGGCAATGTCAACAAACTTTGGAGTGCTTCAAATTTCTTTATTTTCTCCAAAGTTATTTGTGGCTTGAATAAAATAATGATTGGTTACTTTGAACCAATTAGGCTGGCGCTGAAATTGGAGCAAACAATAACAATAACCCAAACAATAATGCATTTCGGAATGAATCCTTCTTCAGTGCCCAGTTTGTATACAATATTTTTCTGTTGTCATATGCCATTAGTACAATCGTTATGGTGTCATTCAATTTATAACAACATCATTTGTCATTCAATTCAAAACAGGGCACCCACAGGTTAAAACAGACATTTAACATAAAACATAAAAGAGAAAAAGAGGAAGAAAAGAACACTATTAACACATTCAGTCTCAGCTGTACCAAAATGCAGCTTGGACATATCTGCTATTGTTCTAATGTCACTGCACCCAAATATTCGGTGTACCCGTGGTGAGAAGTAGCAGACTCGGGCACAAAATGAACTGATACAAAGAAAGTAGTACTGCTACTCAGAAAGGTTCATCTTGATTATTTGTCTATGAATAAAGCGAGACTAATTTGTAAAGTCAAAGAACCTTAGCTGGTTTTACTAATAGAATATATCTTAGAAAAATTAACCTGAAAGAAAATGTCCAGAAGGAAAATCCGCATACACATGAGGGGCGTTGGGAATAATTAGCTTGTATTGAAAAAGCATACTTACAAATATGTACAAAGCATTACAAACAAAAACAAATCATAATGTTTTTTAAAAAAACCAAAACACAATAATGCAACTTAAACATGGTGTTATAGAGAGAAATTCAAAAATGTAACATACAACAAGAAAAAAGCATGGAAGTGTTTAAAACATGCAAGTCATATAACACATATCTATCTTAAACAACAGCTTGTATTCTTAGGAATATTAGTGTGGAAAAGAATTCCTAGGTGGTTCCAGTAATCTTGGAACTGTCTAATTGAGTGGGTTCTATCTAATTCCCAATGTTTGAATGTCTATTCTGGTAAGTTCTATTGGGAGAAGATCATCCCAACTTGTTATGTGCCAACGTCGCAGGGGGTGTATTGGTGGGAGTTCCACATCAAAGAGAAACAATCAACATGCAGTATTGTCTCACTTAACCACAATAAGTTGGTTCATAAGTCCCCCTTGCTTGAAAAAAATGACGTTTCGGCGTCCATGGCGTCCATCTTGTGACCAAATCAGAGGGACGTGGAAGCCAACTTTTTCAGGGCAATTGAGTGACCCCACAGACGCCTTGTGGACACTCTCTTGGTCGTGCAGACTCTCCTGGCTGGGCGTAGCAGGATACAGGACTGGTTGCTATGCTTGATGGGATGGGGGGGGGGACAATGTCGACCCCCCCCCCCTGGTTTGAAGTGTGCTGATCATGCTCCAGAGGTTAGTGATGAAACTCTGGGTATGGAAGTTTATGGGGGAATCCGTGCGTTCCTATGTATTGCAAAACCAAAAGTGGCGAGGTTCATTCTGAATCCTTCGTCATGCGGTATTGTAACGGGAAGGGCTGAGTTTCTTCTTCGCCGTCTGCAGAATTAAATATGTGCTGTCCGCCTACTGCCCAAAGTCGTGTTCTAACGTCACACATCACTTCAGTGATCTTACATCAGGCCGTAAAGTGCTGGCTATTGCACTAAACACATATATATATATTTCTGAGGCTTGTGGAATCTGCTTAGATCACATGCTGTGCATAGGCCGACATCTAGTGGAAGCTGCGGAGTATTACAGTTTGTTTTTCGAAGTCGAAAATGGGCGTCGACACAGGCGTGCCAGTAATACTATCCCTAGTGTGACGTCCACTGTACCCAAGATCCCTCACGCGTGTAGGATCCTCAGATTGTTTTTTTCCGCCATACTGGTCGGAAGCATCTTGTGGAGTTCCCTGGCCTTAGCCATACTTTTGCTGTTATTATAATTATACTTCTTATTCATTCCCTTCCCCACCCCAACGTCGACCCTCAACCTCGACGACGGCTGGAGAAGTCATCGACCGTCGGCTGCTGCACGACGGATCTGGGCCTAGGAAGGCCGCCGGCCTCGGCCCGGGCCTAGTAGGCCGCTGGCCTCGGCCCTTACAAGTAGGGAGAGTGGGGGGTGGTACATACTCTTCACTCTTGATATATAGATTTACATTTATATATTCCTACACTTAGCAGCCCGCTGCCTTAAGGTGCGTATGGAGGGTACCCCTTTTCAATTCTGCCCCAAGTGCAATCGCAAATACCCTTGGGTCGACAGGCACGCCACGTGCAATCTCTGCTTGCCGAGGGATCACCCCGAAGCGAACTGCAGAGCGTGTAGTAGGTTTAAACCTAAGACACTTAAGGACCGTTCGACAAAGCGTTGGGCCCACCACGCCAGGCAGGAGGCCATGGCAGCGGAGGGCGCCTTCAGCGATGGCAGCGACGCCGTACTTTCGGACGGCGAGGGCATTATGGCGTCGAAAGACAGCCGACGAGCGCAGGTCCCCGACCTCGGAAGGTCGTCCGGCAGGGCGGCTATGGGGAAGACCCCCGGCGACGCAAGCGCTACACACATAGCATACACTAAACACACTAAGACCAACCGGACCTCGACGACGTCGACTTCCCGGAAAGAGGCACAAAAAGAACGGTCCGACTCGGTGTCCTCTGGGCGCTCTCGATCGAGATCACCTCACGACGCAAGGCAATCATCCACTCTTGCCAAGGGTGCCTCGCTACACACATTAACGGAAGTTCGATCGTCGGGAGACGAAGACGACTTCCACCCCCAGGCCGCGCTCCAAGATACCGAGACCGCGGTTAACACCAGTGAGGCCCCACGCCCAAATACCTCTCCAGACCCTCGGCGCCAGGCGTCGAAAGTCTCTGGGGCCTCCAAGGGACAGGGAAAACATTTTTCCACGCACGGGGAGGGGGGGAAACAGCGGAAAGCACAGCCTTCCACCCCTGTAAAGCCATCCTCTCACCCTAGGCAGACAAGTAAACTCAAGTCTACCCTTGAAAAATCCCATAAATCATCACCTGCTAAAGTAATACCCTGTTCCAGGGAATGGTCCAGTATAGACATAGACAGAGTTATGTCTAGGATGTCTTCCTTGGCTGATTTTTATGACAAGAACCCAGAACACTTTCTTTCATATAACCCTCAAGGGGCCACACCCTCAGGCTCCTCCGATCCTATCCCGCTAAGTAAAAAGCCCCGGGTCGAAAGTCCTGAACCCTTCAAGGTTCAGCCTTACTCCACTCCATATTCTACTCCACTCCCCAGTTACCAGGGACAAGTTTTCCCTGAAGAGGACCAGGAGTTAGAAATTATGGAAGAACAAACCGGGACAGATTACTATGCAGAAGATGAGGACCTGGAGGAGGAAGAAGATGAGCAGGAAATGTACAGAGTAGATTCCCCAGTACAAAGCGAAGCCCCAGTTACTGACTCTCCAGTTGATAACCAGCCCCTCCTTAACGAGGTTCTCGCTCGAGCAGCGGAACACTTCCACATCGACACCCACGGTGTACAGGAGGAAAGGGACTTCGCGGAGGAGTTTGTAGGAGAGAGAAGACCGGTCGCTCAGACCATCCCTATCCTCAAATCCATCCAACGAAGAATAGATCCTTCCCTGGTGAATCCTAACCTCACCAGAGCTGTCAACCCCAGAATTGAAAAGATTTTCCGGGCAGCCCAGTCTGACCCTCTGTATATAAGGGGACATCTTAAACCAGATTCCCTAGTGGTGACCAACACTAGAAAAAGGGCTGGCACGCCCTTATCTTCATCAGAAGCTCCTCCCGACAAGGAGAGCAAAAAGCTTTACGGGTTTGGCAGGAAGGTAGCCTCAACGTCCGCCTACCAAGCAAGGATTGCGAATTCCACCACCCTGTTGGCTAGTTACAATTGCCATCAATGGGAAGAAGTCGCGGCGCTCATTGCCTCTGCTCCAGAACCGTTAAAGGGCCAGCTGGCTCGGATCTCGGCAGAGGGGAGAGCCGTGTCTGGTTGCATTTTAAAAGCAACTTTCGACGCCGCTGACAACGCAGGGAGATTGATAGCAGAAGGTACTGTTATCAAGAGACATGCGTGGTTACGGCAGTCGGGATTCAAGACAGAGACCCAGGCTTCTTTAATAGACAAGCCAGTGGAACCCGACCTATTATTTGGGAAAGCGGTCGAAGACGCACTTAAAAATGCCAAAGATGAATATGAGACTCTCAAATCCCTTGGCCAGCTTACCAACAAACCCCCTAACCAGAGGGGGAACAATAATTTTCGTCGCCCACGCGGCCAAAATTCACAAAGAGGCAACTATGCCCAGGGACAGGGTACACAATGGAATAACAACCAGCAGTCTACCCAAAGTTACGGCAGGGGTAACAAAAGAGGTCGTGGAAGAGGCAGAGGCAGCCCCAACAAGGGAGGGGGCACGCCTCCACCAAAACAGTGACGCTCAGTTCAGGGTCCCTTGCCACGCAACCCCAGTAGGGGGACGCATTTCCACCTTCACCCAGGCTTGGGAAGGGATCACCTCAGACAGATGGGTGCTGTCAACAGTATCCGCAGGATATTGTATAGAACTACTGCAGCGTCCCCGGAATCATCCTCCACGACAAAGAGTGCACTCCCTAGAGCATCAAAGGATCTTTCTCGAGGAGATCGCCATTCTGCTAGAAAAGGACGCGATAGAACTCGTCCCAGGACACCAGGTAAACAAGGGTATCTATTCAACTTACTTCCTTGTGCCAAAGAAAGATTTGACAATGCGCCCAGTATTGGACTTACGGCCTGCCAACAAGTATGTCAAGCCCCAAAAATTCCGTATGACCACGCTACAAGAGGTAATCCCCCTCCTAAAAAAGGGGGATTACATGGCAACCTTGGATATGAAAGATGCTTATTTTCATATTTCCATGCTCCCAGCGCACAGAAAGTACTTGCGCTTCAAGGTAGACAGTCGCCACTACCAATTCAAGGTACTGCCCTTCGGGATAGCTTCAGCACCAAGGGTTTTCACCAAGGTACTGGCGGTGGCGGCTGCACACCTACGCAGGGAAGCAATCCCGGTGTACCCTTATCAGGACGACTGGCTCATAACGGGGGAAACCCCAGGAATTTGCAGATCAAACATTCAGAGGACTATCGACCTCCTCCACGAATTAGGCTTCTCCATCAACGAGAAAAAGTCAAGTCTGGTGCCAAGCACCTCAAAACAGTTTCTAGGAGCTATCCTAGATACTCAGAAAGGATTGACCTTCCCTTCGGAAGAGAGAATTCGGAATATACTTCTGCAAATTCCGCATTATCAGTCAGGTCAACAGATAACAGTACGCAAAGCAATGCGGTTACTGGGCATGATGGCGTCATGCATTTACCTGGTCCCCCACGCGCGTCTGCGCATGCGTCCCATGCAGGAATGGTTGGCGAAACAGTGGTCTCAGGCAAGTGGTCAGTGGGACGATCTAGTGGTCGTTTCGCCAACACTAGTACAAAGCCTACTCTGGTGGACAAGAGAGAATCTCGCAAGGGGAAAACCCTTTTACTATCCAGAAGTACAGGCAGTGGTGACCACAGACGCATGCCTGACTGGGTGGGGAGCTCACCATCTCCACCACACAGCTCAGGGTCTCTGGTCTCACTCAGTAGCCAAGAACCACATCAATCTGCTAGAGCTTCTGGCAGTATTCCGAGCGCTAAGGGCGTTCGAGCCCCATCTACTGAACTTGTCGGTGCAGATCAGGACGGACAGCACGACAGCCATGTTCTATCTGAACAAACAAGGAGGGACTCGTTCGCCAAATCTGTCCAAGCTTGCCCAGAAAATATGGATATGGGCACTCAGACGGAACATCTTCCTGTCATCGCAACATGTTCCAGGGGAGCTCAATTCCCTAGCGGATGCTCTAAGCAGAGACTCCCTCCCAGAAGAACACGAATGGGTCCTTCACAGAGATGTAGTAGAAGATCTCTTCTCTCAGTGGGGTTTCCCCACTATAGACCTATTCGCCACAAGCGAAAACAAACAATGCCCAGGATTTGCATCCAGGTTCCCCCAACCGGACTCCCAAGGGAATGCCCTGTGGATGAACTGGTCAGGGATGTTTGCGTACGCTTTTCCACCAACTCCTCTCATCAGGAAGGTGGTGTACAAGATGAACAAGGAATCGATGACGCTCATCCTAGTTGCTCCCATGTGGGCGAGACAACCATGGTTTCCACACCTACGCAGGATGGCGGTGTGCGAACCCATCAGACTCCCAGCCTGGTACAACCTACTGTCCCAGCAGCAGGGTCAAACAGTGCATCAGGAACCCAACTCTATGAACCTAGCAGCATGGCTCCTGAAGTCATAGAGTTTGGACATCTCAAATTACCTCAGAGGTGTATGGACATTCTAAAGGAGTCCAGGAAACCAAATACAAGGCACTGTTACTTTGATAAGTGGAAAAGATTCGTTATCTGGTGCCAGAATAAACAAATCAACCCGGTTGATTGCACTCCTTCCAACGTTGTAACATACATGCTCCACCTGCTGGATGCAGGGTTGGTTTTTAACTCGCTGAAAGTACACCTGGCAGCCCTCTCGGCTTACACCACATCCCATAACAAGGTCTCGTGGTGGAAGGTACCAGTGGTTAAAGCCTTCATGGAAGGAGTAAAGAGACTTCACCCTCCTATTTCTAACCCACCGCCAGGATGGGACCTCAACGTGGTGCTAGCTAAGCTCATGGGACCCCCATTCGAACCCATGCATAAAAGTAGTCTCAAACACCTGACTTTTAAAACGGCCTTCTTAGTAGCCATTACCTCCATAAGAAGGGTCAGTGAAATTCAGGCTCTGTCAGTGCAGGATCCTTTCTTTACTATCCACAAGGACAAACTGGTTTTACGCACACACCCTAGGTTCTCACCTAAATTCATATCCAAGTTCCATGTAAACCAGTCCATCGAGCTTCCGGCTTTCTTCCAGAACCCGCAAAGCTCGGCTGAGGTGAAACTACACACTCTAGATGTGCGTAGGGCGGTCCTATACTATGTAAATAAAACCAGACCGCTAAGGAAAACAGATCAACTGTTTGTCTCCGTAGCTACAGGCAGAGAGGGGGATCGCGTCTCTAAGGGCGCTATCTCGAAGTGGATTATCAACTGTATACAGCTGTGTTACTCTCTTTCTGAAAAGACTCTGCCTTTTACGCCAAGGGCCCACTCTACTAGAGGCATTGGTGCCACTCTGGCTTTCATTGCAAATGTTCCCCTCGACACCATTTGCAAAGCGGCTACTTGGAGCTCTATTCACACTTTTACTCAGCATTACTGCATTGACACTCATTCCAAGGCAGATACACAAGTGGGACAAGCGGTTCTAAGACACCTGTTTGCTCATGACCCTTCTCACATCCCACCTCCTTCTTCAGGTACTGCTCGCTAATCTATGCACAGCATGTGATCTAAGCAGATTCCACAAGCCTCAGAAGGGATACATTACTCACCGTAATCGTATTTCTGATGCTTGTATCTGCTTAGATTCACATGCGACCCACCCTTCCTCCCCTCCGAGAGAAGGCGCATGATTGCTTGTGGTCTTACCTTTCTGTCTATCTGCTTGGTTTATCTGTACTCACGCTACTCCTCATGCTTCCTCATGTCAGAAAAAATACAATCTGAGGATCCTACACGCGTGAGGGATCTTGGGTACAGTGGACGTCACACTAGGGATAGTATTACTGGCACGCCTGTGTCGACGCCCATTTTCGACTTCGAAAAACAAACTGTAATACTCCGCAGCTTCCACTAGATGTCGGCCTATGCACAGCATGTGAATCTAAGCAGATACAAGCATCAGAAATACGATTACGGTGAGTAATGTATCCCATATATATATATTACCCCAGTTAGTTAGCTCTTAACTTCTGATGTTAACTCACTGGATTTACAGTGTTTGATGTCCAGCTTAGCTGGCTAACGAATCCATTCAGTGATTCAAATGCGTGCTCAGTGTTGTGGCCATGTATACTGATCTTCACCGTGTCAGTTACACTGACCTGTCTGCCAAAATCATCCCTGCACAGGAATCGAAACTGAAATTGATTCAGCTCGCCTTTTCTGAGATCTGAAAAAATGGGTAAGATGCGCTGTGATTCATCCCCTACAACCGAGGTATGCATACACTTTCATAATCCATCCGCTAAACAAACTTGTTATGTTAATGTTTTCTTCTTACCTAAGTGCGCGCTGTTCTTTGTAAAAACACGGCGCTCTCAGTTCTGTGGCAGCATTCATATGTAGCTCGAACCGCTGTGGCCACCGGCCAACACTGTGATTCTAAACGTTGTCACAGCAACGTTTGGGTACCAATATGGCTGCCCGCTCACATTGCAGCGGCCATGTTGGTATGGGCAATTTGCACGATTTGCTTCCTTACACGTGGTAAAGCTCCTAGCATCCTATTAACATTATTTAATTTGAACGGAGGTGTAAACTTCTAGCATACTATTAACATTACTGTACTTGAGATGTGGTATAAACATACCTAATCCAATAAACTTCATAGAACTCAACCATATCAACCGTGGTAACTAAGCCTATAATCTCGTGTTGAATGGTGATTCTAATTTGTGTGGTAAAGTAAATAATGCTGTATATGCATCCTATGTTAAATAGTAATGCTAATCAGTGTGGTGTTAGTGGATAATGCTAATTTGAATAGTATTATCACGATTCTGATATATGTTGTTATACTATTCATGTTATATATTCATGCTGTTGGCGCTTGTCCGTTGATTTCCTAGCTCGAAGCAGCAGTGTGTGTACTGGTGCGCGTTGAAACTGAGTGTGGTTCTTTCAATTATAGCCAGACTGTAGTGCTATTTGGCCTGTCTTGTTGCGTGATTCCTTTGGGTGTCGCTGTGTGGGTGATACTGTCCTCCTGATATATTTGAAGTTCTTATGTTACTATGCGTAACATGGCTATTTATTGTAAATAAGAGAATAACCTCTTCACCTGTGTCTAATGCCGTTCATGACAAGTGCAGTAACGACAGTACTGCTAGTCTTGCTACTTTGGTGTACTAGATCCTTATGCGTGTCCTTGTAAATACAAACCTTTACGGTACATTGTGCAAAAAAGCATGCGTCATGAACAACCAAAACTTAATATCATAAGAAGCAATTTAAATCGAACTCTTCATTCATTCCTCGCAGAGATAGTGCTTCCGATCGGTCGATCCAAAATGCTTCCATTTGCTGCCTTCTTCTCTTCATGTCAATGTGAGAACTGCAGGTCTCTATGGTTTCTAAGGCCTGAAATTTTATCTGCAAAATATTGTGTTTCTTTTCATTAAAATGTCTTGCGCCTGCTGAATTAACGTTCTTATTGCATAATCAAGATTTGTTCTCATTCATGCGAATTCGCAATTTCCGGCCCGTCTCTCCTACATAGTATAGTCCACAGGGGCAACGTATGCAGTAGATGCAGTTCTCCGTTCTGCACGTCGAATATCATCTTATGGCTATTTTTTCTCCAGTGTAAGGGTGTAAAACGATTCCACCTTTGTTATGTTATTGCAGTTGCTGCAGTTTAAGCAGGGGTAAGTGCCCACCTTCTTCAGTTTGCTTTTTTTTGGTTTGTCATCTCTAGTGTTCACGAATAGATCTCTTAAGTTGCTTGACCTCTGGTATGCAAACATCGGTGGATCGATAAACAGGCTTTTGGTTCTCTCATCACTAGTGAGTATTGACCAGTGCTTATTAATGCATCTTTTAATCTGCATCCTCTGTGTGGAGAACTTTGACACATATACTAGTCATGGTGTTTGTGGTTTGCTCTTTGGAGTGAGAGTACTTGCTATAGTCTTTGTGGCTACTTTATCCGTCGCCGCTTTCAGATCTTCATCTGGGTATCCACGTTCTTCTAGTTTTCTACTCAATTTTGCCAGTTCATGCTCGAATTCTCTATGGTCACTGATGATTCTTTTCATACGTAACAATTTGTCCATAAGGTAAGTTCTTTAGAGTGTTCTGTGGATGGAAGCTCATGCGATGCAGCAAGTTGTTTCTATCCGTGGGTTTGGTGAACATAGAGGTTGTGATCTGTTGGTTGTGTACATTGACATTGATGTCCAGATAGTGTATACCAGGATTGCCTATTTCTGAGGTGAATTGGATGCGTTGGTCTATCGTGTTTGTGTATGTCAGAAAATCATCCAGTGACTCTCTTGTGTCTTGCCATATACCATACATGTCATCAATGTAGCGGACCCACATCTTCAATTTGTTCTTCCATTCTACTTTGTTGAGAATATGGGTTATTTTAAATCGATACATGAAAGCATTTGTGTATGCTGGTGCCAGTGTCGCACCCCTGGCTGTGCCAAATGTTTGAATATAATATTCATTCTTGTACTTAAAATACAAGTTTGTTGAGATAAAAATCAATAGTGATAAGATACATTATTTTACTGCGCCTATCTCTTCTTCTTGCAAAAGAAGCCACTCCACTGCTTCTTGACCCAAGTTGTGAGGAATGCTCGTATATAAGCTGGTCACATCGATCGTAAAGAGAATGTCTTTGTCAGTTAGCTGTATTTTCTCTAAGATGTTCAAAAAGTGTGTACTGTCTTTCACATATGTTTCTGTTTTTTGTTTTAATGGTTGAAGAAAATAGTCAATGTATGTTCCCAGCAGTTGCAAGATTCCTTCTGTGGCGGCTTCTATAGGTCTTCCGGGTGGATTTGTTAGGCCCTTGTGGATCTTTGGTAAGAGGTGAAAATGTGGGGTGTTTGGTTTTAGGTTTAGCAGAAATGCCTTCGTCTTCTTTGTAATCATTTCTCTCTCTTCTGCTTTTGTTAATAGTATTTCTAAATTACTGCGGATCTCGTTTGTGGGATCATGATCTATCTTGGAATAGACTGTGTGGTCATCAAGTTGTCTCTTACATTCCCTTTCATATTCATGTGTATTTTGTAGCACCAACGCTCCACCTTTGTCAGCTGGTGTTATTGTTATTTTATCATCATAATATAGATTTTGAACTATTGCCATTTCTCATCTACTGAGGTTCTTGTTCCTTGGTGCTCCATACTTGATTTTCTTAAGGTCTGTTGTTACCATTCTTTCGAAGATGTCTATTGCAGGTACACTAATGGGTGGTACAAATGTACTTTTGGGTTTGAATTCTACTAACTCAGATGGTTCGCGTTCGGCGCCTGCGTTTTCCATTTCTGCAAAGAACACCTTGAGTTTAAGCTTTTTTGTTAACTTATGCATTTCGACTTTTGCATTGAACCGGTTAGTGCCATAGGTGGGTACAAATTTTAGGCCTTTTTGCAATACTGCACCTTCTTGTTTGCTCAACACTCTGTCCGAAATGTTTACTACTAGGTTCCTCGAGCTTGGTATCTCGTTGTCACCCCGGGGCCTTTTCCTCTTCCTCCTCCTCGTTCCCTTCCTCTTTGTTGGCTGTCTAAAAAAGATGATTGTTGTGTAGTTGTGCTTGTGCCTGGTGTCGATCCACTGGCTCCGCTCTCACCTTCTGTTCTTGGTTGTTGTGTCTGAGGATTTTGCTCGTCTCTATTGGAGTCAGTGTCTGAGCTGCTGTTGTCCGAATTGGGGTTAGGGTTTCTTGGGCGTTGTGGTTGATTCTGGTACTTGTCTGCCCATGTGTATACCTTGTCACGTAAGCAGTCGAACGTATCTCGTTTGAACGTTCTTATTTTCCTGGCTTCCATATCTGCTTTGTAGCCTTCGAGCTGTTTGTTGATATCTATCAAGATATCTTTGAATGTTTCTGCACTCGTGAGTGTTGTGATTTCTGTTGAAAGGTCTTGTTTTTCTTGTTCCAAATTCTGCGAATTTGCCGAAAGCTCCTTGATTGTCAGTAAGATCAAATCGAGGGAGCATTTATTGAGAATTTGCTCCCATTTTTGTACAAACTCCTTACTTTCTTTGCACAGAATGGGTTTCAGTCCAATCCTCAGCCCTCTTGGGATCCTTTGCGTCTTGTAGTAGTGTCCTAATGTTACTGTGTGTAACTTCCGGTTGATAATCTTCCTAATAGTATACTCTAGTTGTTTAATCCTTTTGTTAGGGTCCGTGTCCTGTGTAGCTATGTTGGTTTCTTTTATGAGTCCAAGGATCGCGTTTGCCTCGTCAGCTGCGAAGCCTAATGTAGTTGCTCTTATTTCTGTAAGTTTTTCGATTTCTTCGTATGACATGGCAGCGTGCTACCCCTCAATATAATGCACGGAAGCAAAAATACTGGCAAAAGTGAGTAGGAGGGAGTGCACAGCTTGTTTAAAAATTGTTTCCTTCTGTTGTGTTGCCTTATTGATACTTTAGTTTGCTAATAATTAGTAAAATGCAGCCCACTGTTTAGTGCCACCGTTCTGGGCACTGCAGTTGACTGATAGGAAAGAAAAGACCTAGGCTAACTAGCCTTCGGTGTGGGCCGCTCACCTGTGATACCCACTAAGGGTTAAACGACTTAGCTCAGTTTATATAGGCAATGTCAACAAACTTTGGAGTGCTTAAAATTTCTTTATTTTCTCAAAAATTATTTGTGGCTTGAAAAAAATAATGATTGGTTACTTTGAACCAATTAGGCTGGCGTTGAAATTGGAGCAAACAATAAACCTTTGGCTAATGCATTTCAGAATGAATCCTTCTTCAGAGCCGGGTTTGTATACAATATTTTTCTGTTGTCATATACCATTAGTACAATCGCTATGGTGTCATTCAATTTATAAAAACATCATTTGTCATTCAATTCAAAACAGGGCACCCACAGGTTAGAACAGACATTTAACATAAAACATAAAAGAGAAAAAGAGGAAGAAAAGAACACTATTAACACATTCAGTCTCAGCTTTACCAAACTGCAGCTTGAACATATTCTGCGATTGTTCTAATGTAACACATCACTTCAGTGATCTTACATCAAGCCGTAAAGTGCTGGCTATTGCACTAAAGACATATTATATTACTCCAATTAGTTAGCTCTTAACTTCTGATGTTAACTCACTGGATTTACAGTGTTTGATGTCCAGTTTAGCTGGCTAACGAATCCATTCAGTGATTCAAATGCGTGCTCAGTGTTGTGGCCATTTATACTGATTCTTCGGCCCCTTCACCGTGTCAGTTACTCTGATCTGTCTGCCAAAATCATCCCTGCACGAGAATCGAAACTGAAATTGATTCAGATCGCCTTTTCTGAGATCTGAATAAAAGGGGTAGGACGCACTGTGATTCATCCTCTACAACCGAGGTATCCATACAATTTCATAATCCATCCGCTAACCGAGCTCGTTATATTAAGTTTTCATCTTACCTAAACATTATTTAATTTGAACGGCGGTGTAAACTCCTAGCATACGATTAACATTACTGTACTTGAGATGTGGTGTAAACATACCTAATCCTATGAACTTCATAGAACTCAACCATATCAACTGTGGTAACTAAGCCTATAATCTCGTGTTGAATGGTGATTCTAATTTGTGTGTTAAAGTAAATAATGCTGTATATGCATCCTGTGTTAAATAGTAATGCTAATCAGTGTGGTGTTAGTGGATAATGCTAATTTAAATACTATTATCACGATTCCGATATATGTAGTTATACTATTCATGTTATATATTCATGCTGTTGGTGCTTGCACGTTGATTTCATAGCTCGAAGCAGCGGTGTGTGTAGTGGTGCACATTGAAACTGAGTGTGGTTCTTTCAATTATAGCCAGACTGTATTGCTATTTGCCCTGTCTTGTTGCGTGATTCCTTTGGGTGTCGCTGTGTGGGTGTTACTGTCCTTCTGATATATAGGAACAAGAACCTCAGTAGAGGAGAAATGTCAATAGTTCAAAATCTATATTCTGATGATAAAATAACAATAAGACCAGCTGACAAAGGTGGAGTGTTGGTGCTACAAAATACACATGACTATGAAAGGGAATGTAAGAGACAACTTGATGACCACACAGTCTTTTCCAAGATAGATCATGATCCCACAAACGAGATCCGCAGTAATTTAGAAATACTACTAACAAAAGCAGAAGAGAGATAAATTATTACAAAGAAGACCAAGGCATTTCTGCTAAACCTAAAACCAAACACCCCATATTTTTGCCTCTTACCAAAGATCCACAAGGACCTAACAAATCCACCCGGAAGACCTATAGTAGCCGCCACAGGGGCAATCTTGCAACTGCTTGGAACATCCATTGACTATTTTCTTCAACCGTTTAGTTTAGTTTAGTTTATTCATTTGTATTGCGCACCAGACCCGAGGGTATGAGGGCGCATGAGCAGCAAGGTGATTCAAAGCTTGGTTACAGGATGCTTATACTTTACATTACACAATTATACATTACATTACATAATTACAGTGTGACGATGAAGGAACATGTGTACAGTTTGGCAGGAGAGAATGCAGTAGATGTATTTAAAGAATTACAAATATATACAAGTTTAGTATTACAAATTTACAGATTCTCTTAAAGCATGCAACGCGGAGAGCAGCCGTGTGGTGTTAGAGGTGTTAGTGGTTCGTGATCTTTAACCAATGGATGTAGTTGCGTCTAAAAAGTGAGTAAGGTTGGGGAGTTCTGAGCGATGGTGGTAGGGAGTTCCAGTGTTGGGGTGCTTTCACCTGGAAGCTGTTGCCACCCATTTTAGTGCGTTTAAACCTGGGGACGGTGAGCAGATTAGCATTGGAGGTTCTGGTGGGTCTGATGGGGCTGTGTTTGCATATTCTGTCTGCCAGATAGCGTGGGGCAGCATTATTCAGGCATTTGTGGGTGAGCGATGCTACTTTAAGCAGGATTTTGTCTGTTGTGCTGAGCCAGTTATGGGATTTCCTGATATTGGAAATGTGTTCCCTCCTGGGAATATTGAGTGCTGCCCTAAGGGCGTTGTTTTGTAGCGTCTGAATTTTGTTGGTGATTTGTTTGGTGGCTCCTATGTAGAGGGCGTTACAATAGTCCAGTTTGGATAATACCAATGCTCTGGCAAGTGTAGTGCAGCTGTGGGTGGAGAGGAAGGGTTTGGCTGCTCTTATGAGCTTACATGTGTAGGCCGTAGAGGATGCCATCGAGCTAACCTGTTTGTGGAAGGTTAGGGAGGAGTCGAGGTATATTCCTAGGGTTTTTACTTCTTTCGAAACCTTGATTAGGTTCCCATCTATGATGAAGTTGGCATAATTGTGGTCGAGTTTGGTTAGGTTGGACGTAGAACCAAGGATGATGAGTTCAGTTTTGTCATTAATACAAAACCAGAAACATATGTGAAAGACAGTACACAGTTTTTGAACATATTAAAGAAAATACAGCTAACTGACAAAGACATTCTCCTTACGATCGATGTGACCAGCTTATATACGAGCATTCCTCACGACTTGGGTCAAGAAGCAGTGGAGTGGCTTCTTTTGCAAGAAGAAGAGATAGGAGCAGTAAAAGAATTTATCTTATCACTATTGATTTTTATCTCAACGATCTCGTATTTTAAGTACAATAGTGAATATTATATTCAAACATCTGGTACAGCCATGGGTGCGACAATGGCACCAGCATACGCAAATGCTTTCATGTATCGATTCGAAATAACCCATATTCTGAACAAAGTAGAATGGAAGAACAAATTGAAGATGTGGGTCTGCTACATTGATGACATTTTTGGTATATGGCAAGACACAAGAGAGTCACTGGACGATTTTCTGACATACATAAACACGATAGACCAACGCATCCAATTCACCTCAGAAATAGGCAATCCTGGTATACACTATCTGAACATCAATGTCAATGTACACAACCAACAGATCACAACCTCTTTGTTCACCAAACGCACGGATAGAAACAACTTGGTGCATCGCATGAGCTTCCATCCACAGAACACTCTAAAGAACTTACCTTATGGACAAATTGTTACGTCTGAAAAGAATCATCAGTGACCATAGAGAATTCGAGCAAGAACTGGCAACATTGAGTAGAAAGCTAGAAGAACGTGGGTACCCAGATGAAGGGCCTCATTACACGGATGGCGGTAAGGGTTTACCGGTACCAGTATTTTACCGGTACCAGTAAATCCTTACCGCCTTATCCAACCCGCAAAGGGACCAGGTGTCAGGCTGAGAACCTGGTGTCTGCAGAAGCTGCTGAACCCCCGACAATCCACCCAAAATGTGGCACTCTGAGCTGACATAAATATAACTGCTCAGTTTACCTCACTTTCAGGGGAAAAGGGGAAGGGACAAAGAAACAAACACCAGGCTGGAAGCTATCAACTCGCTGGTTCTTCACCTGTAGTTAAAAACACAAACATGCAAAATTCCTCATTACTCATTTATCACTATACTAACCTTAAACTCTAAATCCATAATCAAAATAGTTTAAAAACCATACCTGGTTCTTCTCTACAGAATGCCCAGAGAAGTGAAAAGCAGACAAGACTTCCTTACTTGAGGACCAGAATCTTATAGAAAACTCAGCCTTTTCCTTAGGTCCATGAGTGTAAATTAACTTTGTAGTTGTAGTTATTCTGCTCAAATCAAGATTCTTGAACTAGGTCTTCAAGTAAGATTAATGAAGTTCTTTTTAGTTCTGGTATTGGCTTTTAATATTTTCTTTGTTGAAAGTCTTTTTCTCAAGACGAATTAAACTTGCGCTGAAATCTTCACGTGGAAAGCCAGAAACCGCGGGAAGAAAAAAAATTCACGCGCTTCTTCTCCAAATCGCGGGAAAAACGCACACGCGTAAAAACGCTCTCGCGCTATAGTCCAAGACGCGATAAAAATTACACGCGCTATCCTCCAAGTCACGGGAAACACGCACACGCGCTGACGCCTCAATTCGCGGGTAAACGCACTCGCGCTAATGTCCAAGACGCATAAAAATTACACGCGCTTTCCTCCAAGTCGCGGGAAACTCGCACACGCGCTGACGCCTCAAATCGCGGGTAAATCGCACTCGCGCTGATGTCCAAGATGCGATAAAAATGACACGCGCTTTTATCCTAGTCGCGGAAAACGCACTCGCGCTGGCAACTCACTTCGCAGGTAAACGCGCTCGCACTAATGTCCAATTTACGAATTGATAAAGTACACGCGCAACATTCACACGCGCTTATATTATCTCGCGGAAAAACCCATTGCGTAAACGAACAGTATCCGCGAGTCCAAAGTACACGCTCGCGCTTTACTCTCACACGCCGAGACACACGCGCGGGTAAAAAATAACGGACAAAAAACTCTCGCGCTAGTTTGATTTAACTTGTAGCGATAAAAACAAACGTATGCGCTTCAATCTTTTTGATACAGATTTGATTTCAGTCTCATAGATAAATATAACCTTTTTACACGTTCAACAAATCTGGAAAGTCACTTATCTTGAAAAAGACTGGAAAACTTCTTTCCTCAGAAGTTTCTGACTCCTGTCCTGTGTCTCCACCAAACTCCAAACATGACTCCTGTTTCTTTTTCAGATCTTCCGCTCTACCGCTAGAAACTTGTCACCCTTGACAAAGTTAAGCAGGAGCAACTAGGCACACGACCTCTCAGCTGGGCTAGGACGATGAAAGGCAGTTTAGAATGTTCATTGTCCTCCCTATAAACAATCTCCAGCCAATCAGAATTTTGACTGAGAACCTCCATCTTGGCTTGGGGCATTCTCCATAGACTGCAATGAAGGTTAAGGGCAAAATTTGGCTGTATAAAAATATAACCCATATTAACTTCCTAAAACCTTTCTAAACTAAATATGTGTCTCCCCTGACCCAATGTAAGTGAGTATATGATACTGTATGTAAAGAATATGTCACTCCAACCTGACAGTACTTGACACCAGGGAGCTAATTACGGTACCGCAATTTGCGGTACCATAATTAGCGCCTTCCCCATTCCCATAGAGCCCTATGGGGCAAAAATGGGAATGGGGAAGGGCAATGGTGGAAGGGGGAATTACCGCCCCGCCAACCTTGGAATAGGGCGGCAATTCCCCTTTCCACCAAGGCGGTGCCGGTATTTTACCGGCATGAACCATGGCGCTAATAGCGCCATGGTTCACCGCCATCCGTGTAATGAGGACCGAAGATCTGAAAGCGGCGACGGATAAAGTAGCCACAAACACTATAGCAAGTACTCTTACTCCAAAGAGCAAACCACAAACACCATCACTAGTATATGTGTCAAAGTTCTCCACACAGAGCATGCAGATTAAAAGATGCATTAATAAGTACTGGTCAATACTCACTAGTGATGAGAGAACCAAAAGCCTTTTTACCCATCCACCGATGTTTGCATACCAAAGGTCAAGCAACTTAAGAGATCTACTTGTGAACACTAGAGATGACAAACCAAAAAAAAGCAAACTGAAGAAGGTGGGCACTTACCCCGGCTTAAACTGCAGCAACTGCAATAGCATAACAAAAGGGGAAATCGTTTTACACCCTTACACTGGAGAAAAAATAGCCATAAGATGCTATGCAACACAGAGAACTGCATCTACTGCATGCGTTGCCCCTGTGGACTGTATTCTGTAGGAGAGACGGGCCAAAAATTGCGAATTCGCATGAATGAGAATAAATCTTGCATACGCAATAAGAACGTAAATTCACCAGTCGCAAGACAATTTAATGAAAAGAAACACAATATTTTGCAGATAAAATTCAGGCCTTAGAAACCATAGAGACCTGCAGTTCTCACATTGACATGAAGAGAAGGCAGCAAAGGGAAGCATTTTGGATCGACCAATTGGAAGCACTATTTCTGCGAGGAATTAATGAAGAGTTCGATTTAAATTGTTTCTGATGGTATTAAGTTTTGGTTGTTCATGACGCATGCTTTTTTGCACAATGTACCGTAAAGGTTTGTATTTACAAGGACACGCATAAGGATCTAGTACACTAAAGTAGCAAGACTAGTAGTACTATCCACGTTACTGCACTTGACATGAACAGCATTAGACACAGGTGAAGAGGTTATCCTCTTATTTACAATAAATAGCCATGTTACACATAGAACTTATGCATAGTAACATAACAACTTAAAATATATCAGGAGGACAGTATCACCCACACAGCGACACCCAAAGGAATCACGCAACAGGACAGGGCAAATTGCACTACAGTCTGGCGATAATTGAAAGAACCACACTCAGTTTCAATGCGCACCAGTACACACACCGCTGCTTTGAGCTATGAAATCAATGGGCAAGCGCCAACAGCATTAATATATAACATGAATAGTATAACTACATATATCGGAATCATGATAATAGTATTCAAATTAGCATTATCCACTAACACCACACTGATTAGCATTACTATTTAACACAGGATGCATATACTGCATTATTTACTTTACCACACAAATTAGAATCACCATTCAACACAAGATTATAGGCTTAGTTACCATGGTTGATATGGTTGAGTTCTATGAAAGTTCATAGGATTAGGTATGTTTATACCACATCTCAAGTACAGTAATGTTAATAGTATTCTAGGAGTTTACACCTCCGTTTAAATTAAATAATGTTAATAGGATGCTAGGAGCTTTACCACGTGTAAGGAAGCAAATCGAGCAAATTGCCCATACCAACATGGCCACCGCAATGTGAGCGAGCGGCCATATGGTACATCAACGTTTCCGTGACAATGTTTAGAATCACAGTGTTGGCCGGTGGCCACAGCGGTTCGAGCTATGGACGAATGCTGCAGCAGAACTGAGAGCACTGTGTTTTTACAAAGAACACGCGAGCACTTAGGTAAGATGAAAACATTACAATAACGAGCTCGGTTAGCGGATGGATTATGAAAGTCTATGCATACCTCGGTTGTAGAGGATGAATCACAGCGCGTCTTACCTGTTTTTTTCAGATCTCAGAAAAGGCGTGCTGAGTCAATTTCAGTTTCGATTCCCATGCAGGGATGATTTTGGCAGACAGGTCAGTGTAACTGACACGGTGAAGGGGGTGAAGAATCAGTATACATGGCCACAACACTGAGCACGCATTTGAATCACTGAATGGATTTGTTAGCCAGATAAGCTGGACATCAAGCACTGTAAATCCAGTGAGTTAACATCAGAAGTTAAGAGCTAAGAAATTGGAGTAATATACATATGTGTTTAGTGCAATAGGCAGCACTTTACGGCTTGATGTAAGATCACTGAAGTGATGTCTGACATTAGAACAATAGCAGAATATGTGCAAGCTGCATTTTTGGTAAAGCTGAGATTGAATGTGTTAATAGTGTGCTTTTCTTCCTCTTTTTCTCTTTTATGTTTTATGTTAAATGTCTGTTCTAAATTGTGGGTGCCCTGTTTTGAATTGAATGACAAATGATGTTGTTATAAATTGAATGACACCATAACGATTGTAGTAATGGTATATGACAACAGAAAAATATTGTATACAAACAATACTCTGAAGAAGGATGGATTCCGAAATGCATTAGCCAAAGGTTTATTGTTTGCTCCAATTTCAGCGCCAGCCTAATTGGTTCAAAGTAACCAATCATTATTTTTTTTCAAGCCACAAATAATTTTTGAGAAAGTTAAATAAATTTGAAGCACTCCAAAGTTTGTTGACATTGCCTATAAAGACTGAGCTAAGTCGTTTAACCCTTTATGGGTATCACGGGTGTGCGACCCACACCGAAGGCTAGTTAGCCAAGGTCTTTTCTTTCCTTTCAGTCAACTTCAGTGCCCAGAACGGTGGCACTATACAGTGGGCTGCACTCTACTAATTATTAGCAAACCAAAGTATCAATAAGGCAACACAACAGAAGGAAACAAGCTGTGCACTCCCTCCTCACTTTTGCCAAGAAAGGACAAAGTGATCACTCCAAGAGAGAGTAGTGGTGAGAGGATTAGAGAAGGGAAGGTCTGAGGAGATCAGAACATCCAGGGTGTTCCCTGCAGAGTGAGTCAGGCCAGAGGGAAGAATAGAGAGAGAGAGAGAGAGAGAGAGAGAGAGAGAGAGAGAAAATTACAGAGATTTGCGAGAGTCCTGATTAAGAGCTGGTAGCATCAGGTGGATGTTCAAGTCTGAGGAGGAGAAGTTTGGAGGTAGAGTCAAGCACCGAGGAGGAGAGGTCAGCCCACTCAGAGAGGAAGAGGGCAACCTCACCAGGCGGCCTGTAGATAGTGCCCACAGGGAGAGAGAGGCCAGGAGAGATGGAGAGCCTGCAGACCATGCATTCAAATGAGAAGTAGTACTGAATTGGAATGATAGAAGCAGGGATCCACTCTGGGAAAATCAAGGCTACACCACCACCGGGACAGTTGGTTCTGAGTTCGGACAGGATCTTGTAGCCATCGGGAAGGAGATTGTCAAAACTCGTGATTGAGCTGGCCATGGCCAAATCTCGGTGAGACCGAGAACTTCCAAATCAAGCTCTTCCAGGAGATGGCAGATGTCAGAGGAGTGTTTGACAGCTGAACGAGAGTTGAGAGTAGTGATGTGGAGCAGGTTACCACATTTGAAGGACTTCCGGTGAGGGGTACAGGCCAGAGGTACACCCTGCGGAAGTGTTGGAGGTGCCAGAGGATGGGCACCGGAGGAAGGAAGAGAAGGCCGGGTTGTCAGAGAGGGAGAAGAGAGTGCCAGAGGGGTGGCAGAGGAGGGAGGCAACAGGGTGGCCAGAGGACCATCAAGGGGTGCCAAAGAGGTGGCAGAGGAGGGAGGCAGAGAGCAGCCAGAGAGGGATAAGAAGGGATAGCAGGAAGAAAAGAAGTTGGTAAGGCGCGGGAAGCATCTATCGACGAGAAAGAGATTGGCCTGAGGGCCCTGGACCAAGACGGTGCCATTTAAGTGGACATTAATGATGGTCTTAGAGGCGTGGAAGGGGGACAGGAGGGCCTCCCACCGGGTGCCACCATTAATGGGAAGAGGAAAAAGGAGAGAGAACAGAGACCATATAAGGAGGTCCTTAGGCCTGGAGAGGGAACGACTAAGAGTATGTCGGTAAGGTCTGTCTGGAGGAAGCACTGATATGGGTAACAGCGATAGGGAGGCCTGGTTTGGAGACCAGGATGTCCCTTTTGAGCTTCTTCCTGAGCTTCTTCCTGCCAGACTTAGTGAGGGATAGGATAGTAGACAGAAAAGCAGTTAGAAAAGATAGGTGAGACAGAGAGCACCATAGGGAGTGCAGGGGGGGAAGAGGTTCGGGGTAGGGACAGGGGAGCCCAGGCTGGGGAGGGCAGAGAGGAGGTCGTGCAAGGGGGGGCAGACAGGAGGGAGGCACAGGGGGGCCACAAAAGGAAGGGGGGCCACAACAAAGAACAATAACAGACTGTTACGCTCACCTGACTCCCACAGAGGCGCCGGTCTGATCTGGGCTGCTGCAGCCTCCTCCAGCGTAATGCGTAGGGCCGAGATGTGTCGTTTGTCTGGCCGGTAGGAGTACTCTTCTGTGAATGGAGAAAGGGGAATTAACCACCCGTGGAGTTGAGCGTAAATTCCCCTCACCCCCGTTGTTCTCCCCACTGACCACCTCCGATGTCCCCTCTAAAGTCTCACCTTATGGTTTGAAAGGGTGAGCTCTCCATCCTGCTTCGAGCGCAGGGGCGCGTGATGGACCAGTTGCTCCACTGGTCGAAGGAATTGGTGAGTTCCAGGGCTATTTTGACTCTCCCGGCAAGACGCCGTAAGTATGCAGTTCGTAAGAATTGAAATGCCTGACCATCACTCCTAGCCAATCCCATAATCTGTGGTCTTCTCCTTTATTCAGGTGCTGAGAGAAAACCAGAGTCGAGGAGTTATACCTCCGGCGGTAAAATTAGGTAAGTCTATGGCGGGAGGTGGCTCCCCTTGATTGTCCTTTTGATTCACCCTGTTGTGCTTTTGTTTCCCCTTAGGGGCCGGGGTACGGCGATGGTGCAGTGGGAGCTGCGCCGAGCCGAGGAGAGGAATGGTTCCCCTGGTGGTAAATCAGGTAGGTCTTAGGGTGGTAACCAGTATTCCTCTATATGTTCTCTTGGCTCACCTTATTGTCTTTATCTCCCCCTAGGTGCCAGAATGCGGCGGGAACATGCAGGAGGCTGCGGTGAAATGTGAAGATGCTGCGAGGAACGGTGAGTGCAGCGCGGCGCTGCTGCTGGCGATGCAACGTGTTTAAAAATAAAGTCTTTCCTTTGGTTCGACGATGCGTTGGCTATGGAATCAGGTAAGAAGCTGGTAAATGTTCTGGTTCTAACCTTTCTCCTTCTTTCCCTTGTTTCTAGGTGTTCCGGGTTCGAGGCGGGCGTGGCTGAAGTCTGGATGCTGCTGCAGGCACAATGAGCGTTACGCTGCTGGATGAAGAATAACGCGAAGCGTGTGCTGTTCTTCGGGCGTGGTTTAAATAGCCTCCAAAGTAGTTCCAGGTAAGTATTCCTCCACCGCCACACCCGAGTCGCAAAAGAGTTCCTAGGTAAAGTAGTCCCTTCTAGGCCTCTTGAGGGCTTGGATCCCTTTCAGCATGGTCTGCATCAGGTAAGTCCAGGTAAGTTTTCCCCCTATTAGCCTGGCGCCTATGGCGCCAGGACTGAAGTCTCATATGAGCCTGGCGCCAAAGGCGCCAGGACTGTGTCCAATGGCCCCTAACAGGGGTCGCTGGGCCTTTCCCCGGGAACGTGATGCCTGCTCCCGGGGCTGCTGGACCTGGTCTGGTTCCCCGGGGGTAGGCATCATGACAGCACTCCCCCCCCCCCCCCCCCCCAAGGCCCCTCCTAAAGTCGTTCTTCCCGGTGGTTTAGGTTTGTCCGGGAAATTTCGGTGGAATTTTTTCACCAACCGAGGTGCATGTACGTGGTCACTAGATTCCCAAGACCTTCCCTGTGGTCCATAACCTTTCCAGTCAATCAAATAAAAAAAGTTTTGATTTCACCATCTTGGAGTCCAGGATGTTTTTAACCTCAAATTCGGGTTCCCCGTCTATAAGGATGGGGTCGGGTGGCTTGGTTAGTCTTGTCCCTGGTTGCACTGGCTTCAAAAGTGACACATGAAAGACGGGGTGAATCCGCATATTAGCCGTTAAGTCCAACTTGACGGCCACCGGGTTGATAATGGCCTTAATAGAGTTAGGTCCCAAATATCTCGGGTTAAAGGTCCGTGTTCCCTTGAGCGGTATGTGTTTTGTGGCCAACCATACTTGGTCTCCTATCTGGTATTGTGGAGCATCACTTCTATGCCGATCCGCATCCTTCCTGTATTTCTCCTTCGCTTGCTTCAAATGTGCTGTTGCTTCCTTAAAGGCTTGTGTAATCGTGGAGTTTAAATGGTCCACTGCAGGCATTTCTAGGTGTTGGGGTGAGTCAAGGTCTGAGGTTCGAGGGTGGTGCCCGTATAGGGTATAAAAAGGGCTTTGCCCAGTTCCAGAATGAACTGAATTATTGTATGCATATTCAGCGATCCAAAGAATGTCCTTCCAATTACTCTGTCTGGTGCAACATGCAACGCAGGTATTGTTCAAGAGTCTGGTTGGTCCTCTCCGTTTGACCATCGGTCTGGGGGTGGTGACTGGTTGATAACCTCACGTCGATTTGCGCCAGTTGACAACATTTTCTCCAAAAATGAGAAATTAATTGACTGCCCCGGTCAGAGACCAGTACGGATGGAAATCCATGTATACGAACAATGTTTTCAAGAAATTCCTTGGCAAGGATTGAAGCTGAAGGTAGCCCTTTAAAGGAATAAAGTGGGCCATTTTGGAAAAAAGATCGACAATAACAAGAATGGTGTTAAACCCATTGCAAGGAGGTAGGTCAGTAGTAAAGTCCAATGATAAGGTATGCCATTGTGCAGGCGGAATGTCTAATGGCTGTAAGAGTCCAGCTGGCTTTTTCTTCTGACTTTTGTTTTGGGCGCAAACGCCGCAAGACATCACAGATGACTTAATGTCCTTTCGCCAGGTGGGCCACCAGAATTGTCTTTTGATTTTTGCTTCAGTTTTTGCAATACCTGAGTGCCCCTCCATCAGGGTATCATGATAACGGGAAATGACTACCTCTTGTAGTTCCTTGTGAGGCAGAAACAGGCGCCCTTGGTAATAAGGTAGGTCATTGCTGACTGAAAAGTTCGGGCCTCTCCTTGCCCAGTCCTGCAAGGCTGTAGGATCAAAGAGTTGCTGGATTTTACTCTGAATGTCCTCTAGGGTTTGTAGAGTGGTCATGCCAAGAATCCTTTGTTCGGAAATTATAGGTACTGGTTCTGAGTTCACTTCAGTCTCTCCCATCCCTATTCGGGATAGAGCGTCAGCTTTACCGTTCTTACAACCTGGGCGGTAGGTGATTACGAAATCGAACTCGGCAAAGAACAATGCCCATCGGAGTTGACGTGATGATTGAGCCTTGGCTGTTTTTAAATATTGTAAGTTCCGGTGATCGGTGATCACAGTGATGGTATGCCTGGCACCGAGAAGATAGTGCCGCCAAGCCTTGAAGGCAGACTTAATGGCTAATAGCTCCTTGTCGGTAACTGCATAATTTAACTCAGGTGCCGAGAATTTTCTGGACCAAAACGCTACTGGGTGAAGCTGGCCAGTTTCAGGGTCCCTTTGAGACAGGACAGCTGCCATGGCTAGACTGGATGCATCAGTTTCCACTTTTTATGGAAGTTCAGGGCACGGATGCTTTAATACAGGTGCAGACGTGAATTACGCTTTAAGTTCTTGGACGGCCTTTTCGGCTTCTTCAGTCCACATAAAGCGTTTATTTTTCCGCAAGAGTGCTGTGATGGGATGTACAACATGTGAAAAACCCGGGATGAATCTGCGGTAGAAATTGGCAAAGCCGAGCATGCTTTGAACTCCTTTAACTGAACTTGGTGATGGCCACTTAAGGATTGTGTCTACTTTTCGTGAGTCCATTCGGACTCCCTTCGGTGTCAGGATAAACCCAAGGAATTCAACTTCTGTGCCATGGAAAACGCATTTTTCTAGTTTAGCATATAGTTTGTGCTGTCGCAATTTCTCAAGGACTGCTCGGACATGTCTCACATGATCAGATTCCGAAGAGGAGTATACCAGAATGTCATCGATATATACGACAACACAAACGTCAATGAGTTCACGAAGGACATCATTCATGAAGTATTGGAAGGCTACTGGTAAGTTGCACAGCCCGAAAGGCATCACCTGGTATTCGAATAATCCATATTTGGTGCGGAAGGCAGTCTTCCATTCGTCGCCTTCTTTTACTCGTACCAGATGGTATGCCCCCCGGAGATCTAGTTTGTTATATATGCAAGCGTCCTTCACCTGGTCTAGTAGTTCAGGGATCAGAGGCAATGGGTATCGGTTTTTTACCGTTATCTGGTTCAATGCGCGGTAGTCTATGCACGTTCTAAGGTCACCTTCCTTTTTGGGCACGAAGAACAAAGCTGAAGATGCAGGAGACTTGGATGGGCGAATAAAACCATTGGCAAGGTACTGGTCTAAATATTGTCGTAGGTGGAGGTTCTCAGGTTCCGTAAGGGCATAGATTCTGCTACAAGGGGGTTGTGCACCAGGTATGAGATCGATTTGACAATCGTACAATCTGTGAGGAGGTAAGGTGTTAGCCTGTTCCTTTGGAAGACGTCCTGGAATTCTTGGTACTCTGGAGGTAGTTGCATGACTGCTGTGGTTACTGTAGCCAGGCCTGCGTTCAGACTTTTCTTTGGATAACAGGTTTGTGCACAACCCGGGAAGGTTATTCTCTTTTCTCGCCAATCAATACTAGGATTATGTGTTTCCAACCAAGGTATCCCCAGTATTATCTGGAACTGTGGGGCTTTGATTACATCAAACACAATAGTCTCTCGATGCCCATCCTGACCCACTAGTGTCATCTCTGCGGTGGAATGAATTACAGGCCCAGAGGCGATCACGGTTCCATCGACTGTGGTGATGACATCTGAGGTGGTTTTACGGCAGAGAGGCAGATTCATCCTGGAAGCCAATTCGTAGTCCTCATAGTTTCCTATGGCCCCGCTATCGATGTATGCTTTTACGGCATGCATACGTGATGGTTGCTCAGGATCTACGAGGACCATTGGCATGATGAAATGCGACGTCTGAGTGTTCTTCTACAAGCTCGGCAAGCGGACCTCTACGCTTGTCGGGCGTGGTCGTTTCCCGAGTCTGACTCCATATGTCTTGTATCAGCGGCTCCTACCGCCTTCTTGGGCGGTTTTACAGGGCAATCCCGTAGAAAATGCCCTGAGGTCCCACAATAAAGGCGCAATTGCATGTGCCGTCCCCTTTCTCTTTCCTTCTGGTTTAAGGGTCATTTAACTCCTCCGATTTGCATGGGTTCTGAAGCATCGGCTCCTTTGTGGTTAGCGGGGGTTTTGACCAACACCCGGTTCTCAAACCTGGTTCGATCTGCTTTTCTGTTCTGAAGTCTATGATCTATCTGGACCACTAAGTCTATATATTCAGCGCAGTCTTGAGGTGGATTCACGACTTGAGCCAAGACATCTTTTAGTTTTTCCTCAGGCCACCCAGTTTCTACAATCAACCTATTAAAGGTCGCGATGTAGGATAGGAGATCCTGGTTACCCTGCCGTAGGGACAAAAGTTCGTTATCCAGGGCCTGTCCTTGAGAGTGCCGGGCAAATAGTCTTTCCATGCTAGTTTGAAAGCCCTGAAAATCCCGGAGCATTGGGTCATCCTGAGTAACCAGTGGGATAGACCAATCGGCTGCACTGCCGCTGAGATATGACAATACAAAAGCTACCTTGGCTTGATCGTTTGGGAAGGCTCCAGGTCTGCATAAAAAGTGCAAGCGGCATTGGTTCATAAATACGGCAAACCTTTTGTGATCTCCGGCAAAGCGTTCGGGTGGAGCTAACAGAATATTTCCAGGTAGGTTTATTTGCACAGGGTTACTTGATACCACAGGGGCTGGATTTCCCCCGGAACCAGGTAGGGTTGCTTGTCCAGCCTGACTTTGCAATAGTTGCCTAGCAAGGTCATCAGTTCGCTCCTTTGACAAGATCAGTTCTCTCCTAAGAGTATTGGCCACTTGACGGGCGGAATGCACTTCGGCCCTCAGTTCCCCTAGTAATTGGGCCAGGTGGTCAGTTTCTGAGGTCTCCATAACGCCCGGGTGGGAAATTGTAGGTAGGCTTCGCGTTCTGTTACGCTCACCTGACTCCCACAGAGGCGCTGGTCTGATCTGGGCTGCTGCAGCCTCCTCCAGCGTAATGCGTAGGGCCGAGATGTGTCGTTTGTCTGGCCGGTAGGAGTACTCTTCTGTGAATGGAGAAAGGGGAATTAACCACCCGTGGAGTTGAGCGTAAATTCCCCCCACCCCCGTTGTTCTCCCCACTGACCACCTCCGATGTCCCCTCTAAAGTCTCACCTTATGGTTTGAAAGGGTGAGCTCTCCATCCTGCTTCGAGCGTAGGGGCGCGTGATGGACCAGTTGCTCCACTGGTTGAAGGAATTGGTGAGTTTCAGGGCTATTTTGACTCTCCCGGCAAGACGCTGTAAGTATGCAGTTCGTAAGAATTCAAATGCCTGACCATCACTCCTATCCAATCCCGTAATCTGTGGTCTTCTCCTTTATTCCGGCGGTAAAATTAGGTAAGTCTATGGCGGGAGGTGGCTCCCCTTGATTGTCCTTTTGATTCACCCTGTTGTGCTTTTGTTTCCCCTTAGGGGCCGGGGTACGGCGATGGTGCAGTGGGAGCTGCGCCGACCCGAGGAGAGGAATGGTTCCCCCGGTGGTAAATCAGGTAGGTCTTAGGGTGGTAACCAGTATTCCTCTATATGTTCCCTTGGCTCACCTTATTTTCTTTATCTCCCCCTCGGTGCCGGAATGCGGCGGGAACATGCAGGACGCTGCGGTGAAACGTGAAGATGCTGCGAGGAACGGTGAGTGCAGCGCGGCGCTGCTGCTGGCGATGCGACGTGTTTAAAAATAAAGTCTTTCCTTTAGTTCGACGATGCGATGGCTCTGGAATCAGGTAAGAAGCTGGTAAATGTTCTGGTTCTAACCTTTCTCCTTCTTTCCCTTGTTTCTAGGTGCTCCGGGTTCGAGGCGGGCGTGGCTGAAGTCTGGATGCTTCTGCAGGCACGGTGAGCGTTACGCTGCTGGATGCAGAATAACGCGAAGCGTGTGCTGTTCTTCGGGCGTGGTTTAAATAGCCTCCAAAGTAGTTCCGGGTAAGTATTCCTCCACCGCCACACCCGAGTGGCAAAAGAGTTCCTTGGTGAAGTAGTCCCTTCTAGGCCTCTTGAGGGCTTGGATCCCTTTCAGCATGGTCTGCATCAGGTAAGTCCAGGTAAGTTTTCCCCCTATGAGCCTGGCGCCTATGGCGCCAGGACTGTGTCCAGATGGCCCCTAACAGGGGTCGCTGGGCCTTTCCCCGGGAACGTGATGCCTGCTCCCGGGGCTGCTGGACCTGGTCTGGTTCCCCGGGGGTAGGCATCATGACAGCACTCCCCCCCCCAAGGCCCCTCCTAAAGTCGTTCTTCCCGGTGGTTTAGGTTTGTCTTTGAAATTTCGGTGGAATTTCTTCACCAACCGAGGTGCATGTACGTGGTCACTAGATTCCCAAGACCTTTCCTGTGGTCCATAACCTTTCCAGTCAATCAAATAAAAAAAGTTTTGATTTCACCATCTTGGAGTCCAGGATGTTTTTAACCTCAAATTCGGGTTCCCCGTCTATAAGGATGGGGTCGGGTGGCTTGGTTAGTCTTGTCCCTGGTTGCACTGGCTTCAAAAGTGACACATGAAAGACGGGGTGAATCCGCATATTAGCCGTTAAGTCCAACTTGACGGCCACCGGGTTGATAATGGCCTTAATAGAGTTGGGTCCCAAATATCTCGGGTTAAAGGTCAGTGTTCCCTTGAGCGGTATGTGTTTTGTGGCCAACCATCCTTGGTCTCCTATCTGGTATTGTGGAGCATCACTTCTATGCCGATCCGCATCCTTCTTGTATTTCTCCTTCGCTTGCTTCAAATGTGCTGTTGCTTCCTTAAAGGCTTGTGTAATCGTGGAGTTTAAATGGTCCACTGCAGGCATTTCTAGGTGTTGGGGTGAGTCAAGGTCTGAGGTTCGAGGGTGGTGCCCGTATAGGGTATAAAAAGGGCTTTGCCCAGTTCCAGAATGAACTGAATTATTGTATGCATATTCAGCGATCCAAAGAATGTCCTTCCAATTACTCTGTCTGGTGCAACATGCAATGCAGGTATTGTTCAAGAGTCTGGTTGGTCCTCTCCGTTTGACCATTGGTCTGGGGGTGGTGACTGGTTGATAACCTCACGTCGATTTGCGCCAGTTGACAACATTTTCTACAAAAATGAGAAATGAATTGACTGCCCTGGTCAGAGACTAGTACGGATGGAAATCCATGTATACGAACAATGTTTTCAAGAAATTCCTTGGCTAGGATTGAAGCTGAAGGTAGCCCCTTTAAAGGAATAAAGTGGGCCATTTTGGAAAAAAGATCCACAATAACAAGAATGGTGTTAAACCCATTGCAAGGAGGTAGGTCAGTAATAAAGTGCAATGATAAGGTATGCCATGGTGCAGGCGGAATGTCTAATGGCTGTAAGAGTCCAGCTGGCTTTTTCTTCTGACTTTTGATTTGGGCGCAAACGCCGCAAGACATCACAGATGACTTAATGTCCTTTCGTCAAGTGGGCCACCAGAATTGTCTTTTGATTTTTGCTTCGGTTTTTGCAATACCTGGGTGCCCCTCCATCAGGGTATCATGATAACGGGAAATGACTAGCTCTTGTAGTTCCTTGTGAGGCAGAAACAGGCGCCCTTGGTAATAAGGTAGGTCATTGCTGACTGAAAAGTTTGGGCCTCTCCTTGCCCAGTCCTGCAAGGCTGTAGGATCAAAGAGTTGCTGGATTTTACTCTGAATGTCCTCTAGGGTTTGTAGAGTGGTCATGCAAAGAATCCTTTGTTCGGAAATTATAGGTACTGGTTCTGAGTTCACTTCAGTCTCTCCCATCCCTATTCGGGATAGAGCGTCAGCTTTACCGTTCCTACAACCTGGGCGGTAGGTGATTACGAAATCGAACTCGGCAAAGAACAATGCCCATCGGAGTTGACGTGATGATTGAGCCTTGGCTGTTTTTAAATATTGTAAGTTCCGGTGATCGGTGATCACAGTGATGGTATGCCTGGCACCGAGAAGATAGTGCCGCCAAGCCTTGAAGGCAGACTTAATGGCTAATAGCTCCTTGTCGGTAACTGCATAATTTAACTCAGGTGCCGAGAATTTTCTGGACCAAAACGCTACTGGGTGAAGCTGGCCAGTTTCAGGGTCCCTTTGAGACAGGACAGCTGCCATGGCTAGACTGGATGCATCAGTTTCCACTTTTTATGGAAGTTCAGGGCACGGATGGTTTAATACAGGTGCAGACGTGAATTTCGCTTTCAGTTCTTGGAAGGCCTTTTCGGCTTCTTCAGTCCACATAAAGCGTTTATTTTTCCGCAAGAGTGCTGTGATGGGATGTACAACATGTGAAAAACCCGGGATGAATCTGCGGTAGAAATTGGCAAAGCCGAGCATGCTTTGAACTCCTTTAACTGAACTTGGTGATCGCCACTTAAGGATTGCGTCTACTTTTCGTGAGTCCATTCGGACTCCCTTCGGTGTCAGGATAAACACAAGGAATTCAACTTCTGTGGCATGGAAAATGCATTTTTCTAGTTTAGCATATAGTTTGTGCTGTCGCAATTTCTCAAGGACTGCTCGGACGTGTCTCACATGATCAGATTCCGAAGAGGAGTATACCAGAATGTCATCGATATATACGACAACACAAACGTCAATGAGTTCACGAAGGACATCATTCATGAAGTATTGGAAGGCTGCTGGTACGTTGCACAGCCCGAAAGGCATCACCTGGTATTCGAATAATCCATATTTGGTGCGGAAGGCAGTCTTCCATTCGTCGCCTTCTTTTACTCGTACCAGATGGTATGCCCTCGGAGATCTAGTTTGGTATATATGCAAGCGTCCTTCACCTGGTCTAGTAGTTCAGGGATCAGAGGCAATGGCTATCGGTTTTTTACCGTTATCTAGTTCAATGCGCGGTAGTCTATGCACGTTCTAAGGTCACCTTCCTTTTTGGGCACGAAGAACAAAGCTGAAGATGCAGGGGTCTTGGATGGGAGAATAAAACCATTGGCAAGGTACTGGTCTAAATATTGTCGTAGGTGGAGGTTCTCAGGTTCCGTAAGGACATAGATTCTGCTACAAGGGGGTTGTGCACCAGGTATGAGATCGATTTGACAATCGTACGATCTGTGAGGAGGTAAGGTGTTAGCCTGTTCCTTTTGGAAGACGTCCTGGAATTCTTGGTACTCTGGAGGTAGTTGCATGACTGCTGTGGTTACTGTAGCCAGGCCTGCGTTCAGACTTTTCTTTGGATAACAGATTTGTGCACAACCCGGGAAGGTTATTCTCTTTTCTCGCCAATCAATACTAGGATTATGTGTTTTCAACCAAGGTATCCCCAGTATTATCTGGAACTGTGGGGCTTTGATTACATCAAACACAATAGTCTCTCGATGCCCATCCTGACCCACTAGTGTCATCTCTGCTGTGGAATGAATTACAGGCCCAGAGGCGATCACGGTTCCATCGACTGTGGTGATGACATCTGCGGTGCATGATGAAATTCGACGTCTGAGTGTTCTTCTTCAAGCTCGGCAAGCGGACCTCTACGCTTGTCGGGCGTTGTCGTTTCCCGAGTCTGACTCCATGTGGCTTGTATCAGCGGCTCCTACCGCCTTCTTGGGCGGTTTTACAGGGCAATCCCGTAGAAAATGCCCGCAGGTCCCACAATAAAGGCGCAATTGCATGTGCCGTCTCCTTTCTCTTTCCTTCTGGGTTAAGGGTCCTTTAACTCCTCCGATTTGCATGGGTTCTGAAGCATCGGCTCCTTTGTGGTTATCGGGGGTTTTGACCAACACCCGGTTCTCAAACCTGGTTCGATCTGCTTTTCTGTTCTGAAGTCTATGATCTATCTGGACCACTAAGTCTATAATTTCAGCGCAGTCTTGAGGTGGATTCACGACTTGAGCCAAGACATCTTTTAGTTCTCCTCGAAGTCCTCGATGAAATAACGTGATCCGTTTTTCCTCAGGCCATCCAGTTTCTACAATCAACCTATTAAAGGTCGCGATGTAGGATAGGAGATCCTGGTTACCCTGCCGTAGGGACAAAAGTTAGTTATCCAGGGCCTGTCCTTGAGAGTGCCGGGCAAATAGTCTTTCCATGCTAGTTTGAAAGCCCTGAAACTCCCGGAGCATTGGGTCATCCAGAGTAACCAGTGGGATAGACCAATCGGCTGCACTGCCGCTGAGATATGACAATACAAAAGCTACCTTGGCTTGATCGTTTGGGAAGGCTCCAGGTCTGCATAAAAAGTGCAAGCGGCATTGGTTCATAAATACGGCAAACCTTTTGTGATCTCCGGCAAAGCGTTCGGGTGGCGCTAACGGAATATTTCCAGGTAGGTTTATTTGCACAGGGTTACTTGATACCATAGGGGCTGGATTTCCCCCGTAACCAGGTAGGGTTGCTTGTCCAGCCCGACTTTGCAATAGTTGCCTAGCAAGGTCATCAGTTCGCTCCTTTGACAAGATCAGTTCTCTCCTAAGAGTATTGGCCACTTGACGGGCGGAATGCACTTCGGCCCTCAGTTCCCCTAGTAATTGGGCCAGGTGGTCAGTTTCTGAGGTCTCCATAACGCCCGGGTGGGAAATTGTAGGTAGGCTTCGCGTTCTGTTACGCTCACCTGACTCCCACAGAGGCGCCGGTCTGATCTGGGCTGCTGCAGCCTCCTCCAGCGTAATGCGTAGGGCCGAGATGTGTCGTTTGTCTCGCCGGTAGGAGTACTCTTCTGTGAATGGAGAAAGGGGAATTAACCACCCGTGGAGTTGAGCGTAAATTCCCCCCACCCCCGTTGTTCTCCCCACTGACCACCTCCGATGTCCCCTCTAAAGTCTCACCTTATGGTTTGAAAGGGTGAGCTCTCCATCCTGCTTCGAGCGCAGGGGCGCGTGATGGACCAGTTGCTCCACTGGTTGAAGGAATTGGTGAGTTCCAGGGCTATTTTGATTCTCCCGGCAAGACGCTGTAAGTATGCAGTTCGTAAGAATTCAAATGCCTGACCATCACTCCTATCCAATCCCGTAATCTGTGGTCTTCTCCTTTATTCAGGTGCTGAGTGAAAACCAGAGTCGAGGAGTTATACCTCCGGCGGTAAAATTAGGTAAGTCTATGGCGGGAGGTGGCTCCCCTTGATTGTCCTTTTGATTCACCCTGTTGTGCTTTTGTTTCCCCTTAGGGGCCGGGGTACGGCGATGGTGCAGTGGGAGCTGGCCGACCCGAGGAGAGGAATGGTTCCCCTGGTGGTAAATCAGGTAGGTTTTAGGGTGGTAACCAGTATTCCTCTATATGTTCCCTTGGCTCACCTTATTGTCTTTATCTCCCCCTAGGTGCCGGAATGCGGCGGGAACATGCAGGACGCTGCAGTGAAACGTGAAGATGCTGCGAGGTACGTGAGTGCAGCGCGGCGCTGCTGCTGGCGATGCGACGGGTTTAAAAATAAAGTCTTTCCTTTGGTTCGACGATGCGATGGCTCTGGAATCAGGTAAGAAGCTGGTAAATGTTCTGGTTCTAACCTTTCTCCTTCTTTCCCTTGTTTCTGTGTGCTCCGGGTTCGAGGCGGGCATGGCTGAAGTCTGGATGCTGCTGCAGGCACGGTGAGCGTTACACTGCCAGATGGCCCCTAACAGGGGTCGCTGGGCCTTTCCCTGGGAACGTGATGCCTACACCCGGGGCTGCTGGACCTGGTCTGGTTCCCCGGGGGTAGGCATCATGACACAGACCTACAAATCAGATGCAGTACAGAACCATCAGAAAGCAACGAACACAACAGGGAACCTAGAATTAAAGAATGGAGATGTAGTACAGAACCAAGGCAAAGCACAAATCACAACAGGGTACCTGGACGTAAAGAAAGCAGATTCAATACAGGGCCAAAAGCAAAACACAGAGCTCAGCAGGGAACCTAGAAGTGAAGAATGCAGGCAATTGCAATGTGATGTTGGATTTGTTATTATGTTGTATCTTGACGCGGGCCCGGGAATAGCATAGCATACAGCATGTTTTTGCTGAGCAGCTTCTTCACCCCAGGAATGTACGTCGCTCCTGTTGCACCGCTACTGTGTAATCTGGATAACATATGAACAGTATTGGATCCTAGCCTAGGTTCCTGATTATCCCTCGCAGCACGTAGTATTAAGTCTTGTTCCGGATAGTTCAAAATGCGTGCTATAATCGGTTGAGGGTATTCGACAGGGTTTTATTAATTTTTTATTTTATTTATAACATTATAAGGTTTGGGTCTAGCAGCTAACGCTCTATGCGCCTGTTCAACCGTGAAGTGTGGGGACCATTCTGGATTGTCCAACAGCTCCCGGAGCAGGTTCTCCACCGCTGTTACCATATTCCCCTGGATCGCGTCCTCCGGCATGCCTACAAAATGGATATTGTTTCTGTGGGATCTGGACTTTAAATGCTCACATTTTGCTTTCACCTGCTTCATGTCTCTGCTTAGCACATAGACAGCTGCCTGCAATCTCGGTACGTTGTCCTCAGTGGTGCTTGTATGACTCTCCGCTTCTGTAATTCGTTGCGTTTCTTTTTCCAGCGGCGTACGCTTAGATGACACATTCTCTGTTATGCTATTGAGGTTAACATTCACTGAGGCAAAACCCTGCTGCATTGTTTCCAGCATACATTGTAAGTCAACAGGGCTGACTGAGCCCAGATTGACTGTGGATTCAGAGGGTTGTGTATCAATGCCGACTGACCCATCTTAGCGCCGAATTCCTGGGTCATCTTGGCCCCTCTGTGCAACGCACTATTCAATAATAATGGAGCCGGGACTATTTCAAAGGGAGACCTAAGAATGTCACTCAGATACTGATATCAAGTCTCCTCATGTAAGGGTCTATGTGAGTAGATAATGACACAGCCGTCGAGTATACCCATTCACGGCCAGATACCTCACTTAGGGGTTAGTTGGCAGCTCCAGCCCGTATAGCAGTCTGCACCTCTTAGGAATGATACGTCTATTTACTTTGATAAAATGAATGATATACAATAACTTCTATCTATTATCTTTTCCTTAAATGTTTTAATTAATTACTTTTACTATTTTGATAAAAAAAATACATATTACCTCTAGGAATATAGACAATGGAACTTATTGGGGGCCATTTTACAAGAAATGCATATTTCATACATAGAAAAGCCAACATTAGCACTTTGTTGTTGAGTCCCTGACATGCAATTTTGCAATGTTCCTCATTTACAAAGCAGGGGGTGTTTGTGAAGATTAAATCAAGATAAAATTGCCAGTTCTCTTCACTTTTACTCTCAATTCTTTTAAAAAATAAAATGCCACCTGCAAATCACGCTTTTTTAAATAAATGGTTAATGTGCTACAGTCAATACAATATGACTTTTCACATAAAATCACACAATCGCATATAAGTACAAAAATCACAATAGAATCATTAAATTAAAACACCGTCATTAGCCTAACCAGTCATTCAGACAAGCATATCTCATCCATTTAGTGATATTAACGTAGGCCTAAATGATTCAACAGATTCATTACCTCTAAAGTTAAAACAGTCTCTTCGGGGTTCCAGCCATTCAAAAATGTTCACAAATTGTTTGTAAAACGTAGTTCTAAGGGCATTGTTCCAGACTATGGCGTAACATCTGTACCATACCTAAATGACATAACATACAGTTGGACTTAGCCCCAGATTCTTTTTCACGCACTGCTAAGCAGAGTCTCAGAAAATGCCCTCTTCTTTTAGCAACTAGAAATTTTCGTAGGTATGAAGGCACGATTCACCTAGGTTTGTCTAAAATTGAGAAACAGTTATGTAACTTAAAGTTGCGTACAACGTCAGTCGTTGTGATCCAATCTGTTCTTAATAGTGCTGTTTTGACACCTAGTGGGTTCTCCACCAAATCTTCATGTGATCTACCACACTTATTTACAACACTACATTTTGTAGAATTCTGAGTATCCCCCTGTACCATGAGATGTACATCTTCATACAGTGTGTTTGCAGAAGGCACCTGGATCAATCTGTACAGTTGAACTAGTTTTCAGTCTAAATAGATGCTGAATGAGCTCATTCCGAGCTCATAGCAAAGAGATGCCATTGGCAAAGACTGCGGTAGGTTCAGAACCTTCTTCCATAATCTTCCCTCTAGTTTTATCCAGTTGAACTTCCACGCCTGGGATTCTATGCCCATTCCGTATAGTAGTGTCGGAATCACCTTCCCCTTGTAAAACTTTATTAGGGTTAGACTAGAGAACATGCATTATTATCCTAGTAGACTTTTCATTTGACATGACATCTGATCGATTTTACCCAACAGTCTATTCTCGACCACTGGCTATATTAGGGTATGAATTCAGCATAAATCCCAGGTATTTAATTTCAGGCTTCTTTCTAATGGCTCACCATTAAGAAACTATTTTGTGCATGTTCTTTTTTCAATGGATTGCTGAAGCACAGTACACACAACTTTGTTGGATTAACCAGGAGGTCATTCTTTTATGCATAGACCTTGAGTCTGCACAGTAAGAATTGGAGACTTCTTTGAGTATAATCTAAAAGAAGAATGTCGTCACCGTATGCGATCCAGCAACCCTTACGCAAATCCACTTTCGGGCACGCTAGAGTCTGGTCTTCTAATGCATTATTCAAATCTGCAAGGCAGAGATTGAAGAGGCAGAGGGCAAGAATGAACCCCTGCCTCACACCCCTCTCTGTGGGTATTGATTTTGTTAGGCAACCTTGGCCATCCAAACGGACCTCTACAAATGAGTTCTTGTGCAAGTGTATTACTAATTTATTTATTTATTGTCTGCTTGTTAGGTGCTTATACAATAAGAAAATACTGTTTCAAAGTGCCCACGGGGAAGGGAGGGAGCAAGGGTGGGAAAAACATTACAAAACACAATATTTAAGAGCAGAGGGTGTAGAAGGGGCAGAAGAGAGAAACCTACTATGCCTTCTGAGTATTCAGAGAGTGCAAGTGCAGCAAGGAAGAGGGAAGAGGGGGTAAGTGCTGGGGAATCCAAGCTCATGGGTGAGCCATAGATAAAGTGCTAGGAATGTTGAGTGCTACATGGACTGGGGCCGCAGGATGTGTAAGTGAGAGCATCCAGGGCAGTGGGTGTGCAGATGCAAGTGCTGTGGATAGACAGGACCTAGGCAGAATTGGTGTGGGAGGTCGGGGCCCTGAGGATGCATAAGGGCCCAGGACACCGATTGGAGCAACTGTGGGATTAGCAGAGGAGTGAAGAAGCGAAGGAAGAGGAAAAGAGGAAAGTCTGAACGAGCTTCTGGAATTTGAGAAGATCCTGCTCAAGGCACAGAGGGAGGAGGAGGCTATTCCATAGGAGGGAGCCCGCTGAGTTAAATGAACGACCACCTACTCTCTGTTTATATATTTATTTGTTTAGTTGTTTATATTTCACAGAACGTATACAATTTATACAAATAATCATAAAAAACACACATATACTTAAGCATTACATTTCATCTCGTACAAAACGTCTTGCACATACAATTCATTATTGTTATTACGAATAAGATAATTTACCTTCAATTAAGACCCAACTCATATTTATTTATTGTCTAGAGCTCTGACAATTACTCTGCAAATTATCGTCACATACAGACCTGCAATAGGAATTCCGGTCCCAGCCCAGTAATCAGCACTTAAAAGGTTCCAAGAGCTTCCAACCATTTGGACCAGACACGGAATAACGCCATAACAAAGGATTCGGAATGGGTATTCAAGCAGTAATGCCAAAAATGATAAGACATAATAAAGGAAAGATTATGATTATATAGGCCATAATTTGAGATATACAAACTTTGCATCTGTGGGCAACCAGTCATTAGATGTCGCACTGTTTCTAAGGTGTTTTCATTCTTACACATACGACAAAAGCGTTGATGTTTAGACAATTTCCACTGTGCTCCATGAGTAGCTCTAACCGCAGTTGATTCATTCTCGTGAGTAGTCGGAATTTACGTAATGATGGATCAGGGCAGCGCAATGTGGAATATTTTTATCCACACCACTGCGCCACACTGCACCCCTTTGCCCTTTGCCAATGGGGAAAGAAAACTGTTGAAAATTAAGGAAATAACCCTCTGTGCGCCAAATCTGAAAAATTGTGCATGGTGCATAAACCACCAAAGAGCTGCACACCCTGCCACATGCACAGGCAAAGTTGATGTAAAAACAGGAATCACGGTTGTCATCTGTCACTGTCACTTGAAACAAGGCCACAGAAGGGCTAAAATCCGAAAATGCTCTTAAATACACTTTCCTAATGAATGGCAACCTTCAAAGTGCTGTTTTGGCACTAAATTCAGTCATTTTCCCTAGTGAATTATTGAAAGGAAAGTGTGCTGAAATCATGGATTATCCAGGCAGTCAGAGGAATCCAGGCCTCACTGACTGACAGCTACATCAGAAAATTAGCTGTCAACCCCTGTTTAAAAGTGTTTCTATTTCCTGATTAAATTGGCAAAAATCGCCTCTGTTGGTGAAGGGATAATTCTTTAAAATTTTTAAATCCTTTATAAACTGTGCTTATATTTTATATGGGAAATGACAAAACTTTAATGTCAAAGGGCACAGTCTGGGACCAATCCACTATGTAATTCCGATCTGATAGCCTGGCCTGGGAAAACTGACATCTCTGCTTGACACTTCCTTGAGAACAGGAAGGCTAATGGCTGTTAATGGTTCCCGCATAGTGAAAACAAAGAAAGCCTCAGACATTTGTCTACTTGCTGACCCAAGGACAAAGGAAGGCTTGGACACCCACCTTCCTAAAGGAGGGGCCGGATGTGGAGGAGGTTTCTCAATGAACTTCAAAGGACTCGCCATTTGCTCACTTTGAAAGAAAGAAAAAAAAACCTAGACTGGATTTTGAATGGAAATTACTTGTTTTTGCTTCAGAACTTTCTGACATTTAACAGGACAGCCAAAATAAGTAGATAAGTGAAAAATACAAACTTATAAATCTTAACTCATGCTAGACAGTTGAAGATGTGGTAGGAGTTCGTACTACATAAGGAACCAAAGATACACTAAAACACTGATTGTGGCAAAACTATAAATGTTGCAAGCTTAAAATTGTGTGTACATGATGCCCTGATCAACGCCCAGAGATTTATCAAATTAGAAATGATTAATCCAAAGTGTTGTGGGTAAAATTGATAAAAATCCATAGAATGACCAATACAGCTCTCACAAAGATGGGAAGGGGATGTAAATGTAGATACTCGAGTATAAAGTATATGTGTACAAATTTATGAGGACATAATGGTAGAAATGTACATTTGTGCAAAAGTATGTTTTGGCTAAAAATCCAGGTGGGAGTTCCTAAATCCTGTCATAAGATGACAGTTCTGTTTAGACTGCCAACCAGGACAAAGCACACGCCAGTAGCCACTCACAGACATGGGGGTGTGTTTTGAAGTTCTGCCCACACCATAAACTGGGGGATGGCATTTGTAATGTATAAATATAGAAGTTTCACTACACAAAAGACAGACTGCTTCCAGAACACACTGATTCCAGAACCCTTCCAGATGTCTGCGCAGCACCTTATTCCAGAACTCTTCAACTTGTAGCTGACTCCAGAATTCTTGAAAGATCCAGATTTCATTGCAGAATCCAGACTCTAGCATTGCAAAATTATTGCTAGCCTGACCCAATTGCAAACATCCCAAACTTGAAGGGATTTAATTCTGATTCAGCTTGGCTTGCTACCACTAATGCTTGCCCGCTGAATACTTGCATCCTGCTATCTACCGTGTCCAGTAACCAGAAGGGGCCCCTCCAAATCCAGGCTGAGGTGCAGTCCAGTTGACCAGAACCGCCTTGCTGATCCAATCCCGCCGGAGGTGCCTTGCTGCCGTTACACCAGATCCAATTTATTGAACAGAGCTGACGGTCCAATTTAATAACTTCTTCTATAAGTATTAACAGGAAGAACAGTGACCCTTAGTATATCTGCATTGTTTTATCCCTATCTCAACCCATCCCATCTTTGATTCAGAACTCCAGTAGTGTTAGAATCCTTCTTGCGCTGATTGTCTTACCTGTGTTCCAAAACCATAACTGATAGTGATTCTGAATAACTAAAGTAAATCCCAGGAAGAAGTAGAGGATCCACAACAGGACGGGTTACGCTGATCATGTGACTGTAAGATCCATCTGTGGCATTCTCTTTTTCATAGTCATAATATAGTGTAATCAAACCCATCTGTCATTTTCAAGAGCGCATTTCTCTTTTCAATTCCGCGCCTATTTTGCAAAAACGCCTCTCACTAAAACCTCTATAATTCCTTCTGTTTTAAAGTTAGAAACAAAATTTCAACTCTCACTGATACCTAACATCCTTAGCTATCTCCACAACTAAAACCCGCATCGCGGACCAGTGTATTTGACCCGTTTTTCTTCAATATCGCATAGTAAAAGTTTGTCGTGAATTTGCAAAATTCCCAAGTTTACACGTGTCATTTCCCCATTTCAAAGTGCTTTTTCCATCCCATCCTGATCTCAAGTGCGTATTGTTGTTTATATTATATCTTATGTATGTTAGGACCTGATTAGTGTTGCTTTCTTTAGAACTTGTCTCCATTTAAGCATTTTTGCACCTTTTTGCAGTCTTTCACAAAGCCATTTTTCATCTGCCAGTTTACAAGTTTCATTGGCCAAAACGGTTTTCCTCTCTTGTTTAGGGAGGGAAGATTGCCTATAACTCTAGACCGTGGCCCTCATTACGACCCTGGCAGTAAGTATCAGCCATTACCGGCATGGCATAAATAACGTGTGCGTGCTGGGCAGAGACCGCTAAAAGCGGCACATTACGAGTTCTCGGGCATGAGCATTGCGCCATGCCGGTAATGGAATCACTGCCATGCCGCTAAAGGGCGTAAAATCCCACTTACTGGCATTGTATGCCGTGCAAATAGGACCTCCACCACCCTAGCCATCGCCATTAGCGGTCACCGCTAATAGCGGTAACCGAAATTAGCGGGAACCGTAAATAAAAGGATCCGGAAGTAGCGTCACCGCACAGGAACGGGAAAGAGCACGGCGGCCATCTTTAAAAACACAATCCATTGCCATCCTCTGTTACCAGTAAACACCTGACCCCCACAACTTCCACAAACCTCCTACACCACCCCTTTGACATCACGATGACTAAAGTTTTGAAAAAGAACGGAGATCGGCTGCACCAGGAGCGCTTTTCAAGGGAGGAGCTAACAATGCTGGCCGAAACCCTCCAAGAGCATTCTGATGTTGTGTTCGCCACGGAGATGACCAGACCGGCGCTGCAGAGGAAAAAGGCAATATGGGCCATGGTCGCCCAGAGGGTCAGTGCTGTCGGCACAACACCCCGCACTGCCAAACAATGCGGCTAGCGGTGGGACGATCTACGTCTCCGCGTCAGGAGCATACTGGTGGCAAATCGGAATCTCGGCATGGCGACTGGTGGAGGTGCTGAGTCGCCCCTAAAACTACAGCCGTGGGAGGAGATATGTGCCGCCACCATAGGCACGGAGAGCATTGAGGGAGTTGGGGACATAGAGAGAGGAGCCCCGACATCAGGCGATGCAGGTAGGTGCCTCAAGTCCAACTATGCCAATCTCACCACGATGATGTCCAGATGATTGAGAAGTGCAATTATGCATATCAGGGTCCACCGGACACATTAGCACAAGACTGCCTACAGGCAGTGCTGACCTCCACCTTGTACACATGCATAATGCTCCCCGTTTCTGTAGCTACTCACATACCTCCATGCATCAACCACCTAAGAGTGAGACTACCTGTATGTCACTGCCTCCAATGTGAACCATCCAGCAATCAAAATGAATGCAGCCATCACAATGCCTTCTCAATGCCCGTAGACCCATCACTAACCCTCTCCCTCCTTTCGTCCACCACAGGCTCACATTCAGCCAGCGCCGATGATGACACAAGTGCAACCCCTGCTAAGAAGGCCAGGGCCGAAGAGGCACAACACCGTCCCTCCACCTCAGGGGGAACAAGGAAACCCCAACAACAGGAAATGTCCCACAGCACAGCACAGGCCATGTGTCAGGCTGAGAGGTCCTGTGTCCGCGGAAGCTGCTGAACCCCCGACAATCCCCCTGAAATGTAATTCCCAGAACTAGATTTCAATTCAGCTCTGCAAACTACACCCCAAAGGGAAAGGCGGAAGTGGATAACAAAACAACACCAGACTGACTGCGTCAAGGTTAACCAAAGCTGTACCTGCAGAGGATATAAGAAAAGCAGATACAAATCCTTTTATTACTTACTTAACCTTTAGAGTGGGAAAGACTTTAAATCCTTAACTAATAATTAAGAATCATACCTGGTTCTTCTCTTGAAATTTCTTAGAGAAGCTTGTAAAGAAGCTGAAAATCTCTCTTGCTTGAGACTCTCGAAATTCACAGCAACTTCTTAATTTGGGCAAATCTGGAAAGTTTTGCTCTTTGCCTTTTTTCCAAAATTCACTAATTGTCCAGTTAAATAGTCTTTATTTTTTCTTTCTTTTTCTTTCAAACTTTTCTTTAGTTTTCAAACTTTTTTACAATTCAATAAAGTTTGTGAATTCTTGAAGAAACACGTGCTAAACACACACGCGGATAATCTCAAGACAGAAGATTTGCACGTTGAAAACTTCCTGCGTTGAAGAACACGCGCACTGTAAGAAAAGTCCACGCACAGAATACACACGCGCTTGTAAAAACACGCGAAGCAGAATTAACGCGCAAACGGAATCACGCGCAGATAACACACGCGCTTGTAAACTCCCGTGCTGATGAATTCCCACGCCTATTCACACGCGCCTTATAACCCACGCGCAAAAGAGTTCACACTCGGCAAACAGATACTCGCGCTTGGAAGCACACGCGCTAAGAAAACACGCGCTATAGAGTTCTCACGCAGCGAACAGATTCTCGCGCCAGGAAGCACACGCCCTGGAAACACACGCTCTATAGAGTTCTCACGCGACAAACCGATTCTCGCGCTAGGAAGCACACGCGCTGGAAAACACACGTGCTATAGAGTTCTCACGCGGCGAGCCGATTCTCGCGCTAGGAAGCACACGCGCTGGAAAACACGCATTATAGAGTTCTCACGCGGCGAACAGATTCTCGCGCTAGGAAGCACACGCGCTGGAAAGCACACGCGCTATAGAGTTCTCACGCGGCGAACAGATTCTCGCGCTAGGAAGCACACGCGCTGGAAAACACGCGCTGTTGAATTCTCTCGCACGCGCAAAGGTTCAACGGTTAGTTTCTGATTACACGTAGTACGCGTTTTACAAATAGCGTTCACCCGTTAACCTCGCGCAAATTTTCAAGCGCACTCAGAAAGTTCAAAAATATAAATTCAAAGGTAACATTTTACGAGTTCTCACTTAAATGTCGTTAAGATAAACAGAGCTGCAGTTAAAACAAAGTCACTTATCTCCAGAACGATTTCTTAAAGATCTTCAGAGTTTCCTGTCTTCAAAACGAATTCCTGACAGCTGATAGCTTCTCCTGAAACCCCCAAGAAAGTAGCCGCTCAACTGCTAACGCCTGAAGGATAAAATCCACCAGGCCCAAGTCTAAAGCAGGAGCAGCCACTAAACACGTCCTCTCAGCTGGGGTTTAGATGATGAAAGGCAAAGAGTGACAGTTTAGAATGTTCATTGTTGTTCAGCAGTGTTTTCTAACCAATCAGAGCTGTCACTGTGAAACTCCATTTTGCCTTCGGTCAGAACCAGGATTCTGAATCAGGAAGTTAAGGCCAAACCAACTACAATAGAAAACTTCCCACCCACACAAGGCTAATCTAAAAAGGATAATAAAAGAGAAGTAATGGGAAAGAAACTTGAATAAGGGAAAATAGCCTGAATAGGGGAAGGAAACCTGACACCATGGCACCGATGTCTACCAAGTCCACCACTTCGGCGCCACCGACATCCACAATCTGCCCAGTGTTGTCCGCCAAAGGCACTGGATCCGCAGAAAGCAGCACCATCGGTGAAACTGCTGCCACCGCAGCGATCTCGGACAACGAGGAAGGGGATGTTGATAATGTTGTGAGTCCCCCCACTGCCCCCTTGCATTCCCCCTACCTGTCCCTGTGCAGCCAGTGAGACAACATCATACAGGGGCTATCTCCTGGAAACTCTGCCGGTTACTCCCAGCCCAACCGCACATGTGCAGGAGGGCAGCAGTATAATGGACACGCCACAACCATCAGCCACAGGCCACAACACCCTAGGGGCAATGCAGGAAATCATTACGCGCCAACAGCAACTTACAGCCCTGTTGACACAGCATGTCACAGAATGCGCCAGCACTAGGGGGGAAATGTGTGATTGTGCTGCTACTCTTAGGTCTGCTATCGAGTCCAGTACTAAGGACATATGTGCTGAACTGGCCGCAGTGCGGCACGTACTTTCAGAGTTAGTACAAACAATGCGGGACATGCGTCCAAGTGAGCAACCCAGTTCTTCCTCGGCTGCCAGTTCAACCAGAACCAGCCCCGTGCGCAGATCGGGCAGGAACCTGCGGCGTTCCGACAGGGGTGCACCGGGTGCTGGGAGCGGGGGATGCCAATAGGCGCAGTCTTGTGTACTGGTGCCACATGATGCACTTGTGCACAGTCATCCACACCATGTTTTGGGGAGTAGAGGGGGTGGGGGGAGAGGTGGGAGTGGGTGTGTTGGGGAGTAGAGGAGGGAGGTGGGAGTGGGTGTGTTGGGGGGAGTTGGTGTGTTGGGGAGTAGAGGGGGAAGGGGGAGTGGGTGTGTGGGGAAGTAGAGGGGGAGGGGAGAGTGGGTGTGTGGGGTGGTGGGTGTGTTCACTTAGATTTACCTTTTCAATACACCTTTTGGTTATGCAGAAATCACATGTGTGGACATTGCTTATTGCGTACGTGTGCTTTATTGGTTAACAGTCTAGTGTCCATGTCCCTGACACTCCCAGTGCCTCAAGTGCCAACTCCATGTGACACCCCCCATCCATGTGTGCTAGAAGAATTGGTTGATCAGAGTCCGACGCATGTCACGTCCCTCCAGTGCATCGCTTCGTCCCTGAGATGCTGCCCCATCCCCACCCTCCTCATCCTCTTCGTCAGGTGGTTGCTGTTCTGCGTCAGGGGGCAGGGGTACATTCCGTCTGATGCACATATTGTGTAGCATGACACATGCCATGATGATCTTTGCCACTTTCTCATGGCGGTACAGGAGTGCCCCACCAGACCTGCTGAGGCAGCAAAACCGTGCCTTCAAGAGGCCAAATGTCTGCTCAATCACCACACGGGTTTGTGTATGTGCACGATTATAGTCCTCCTCGTGCCTGTTCTGTGGGTTCCGGACTGGGGTAAGGAGCCACCGCTTCAAGGGATAGCCTGCATCACCTGCATGTGGGCAACAATGTATGTGTAAGTTAACTCATCATGTTTGACCTCATTAAGTGTCAACATGGCATGCATTTATTTCTTGATCTCAGCCCCATTTCCATGCATGAATGGAGTCACACGATGTGACTGCTATGTGTGTATTCCTCTGATGGACTGTTTTGCATGTCATCGATTAGTGTGCGCTGGGGGGTCCAGTGCCTTGTGAGTGCACATGCACTGTGTCAGTCCACGACCGTTTTTTCTGTGATCTTGCAGATGTCCAGTTATTTGTATGCTTTCATCCTGGCAACATTGATGTCAGCCTTATGATGCTCTCACTACAAATGGTGTCATGCAATTTCGTTGGGCCTCTGTGTCAGTGTGGTGGTGTATTGATGTATTTGACCCTCATGTTACTCCTTTGTACGCAGTAATGGAGGACTGACCTTTCAGTTCATGGTGTTTTGTGCTGTGTATTGGCTATAGTCGTTGCTTGTAGCTGCATTTTGTTGAGGGGGATGCGGTCTGATTTGGTACAGTGCACATGCAGATGTCTGTGGGATGGTTGGGACACCACTTCATTCGCATGGTAGGGCTGCTTACATCTTGCATTATGTGGTCAGGTGTCAGGTCCAGTCTGGGCTGCTTTTGGGGTATGAGCTAGCTCCATTCCCTCTGGCACTCGCAGCTAGGTTATGTATGCATCTCTCCCCCCCATCTCAGCCAGGTGAAGTATGCATCTCTCCCCCCCATCTCAGCCAGGTGAAGTATGATGATAAATATGTGGCTGAACTATTGGAAATGCTAACAGACGTAGGTCTCAGAACACCCGCCCATTCCCAAGAGGTAGAGAACCATCAGTTGGTTTTTTAGATCAGGACCTACAAAATTGGGATTACGAACCACCAGTGACAAGGAGCAACAAAGCTTATTAATTAACTTGTTGGCGTATATCCCCACACCAGTTGAGATATCAGTCTTGGAGAAGGGGTTTGGGTTTGTTCCCACCATTGCCTACGACCGATTTGTTTCGAGGGTTGAAATTGAGGAATTATTCAGGAAAATACATTTGAAACTTTTTCATGAGAATCCATTTGAGGATGAAGAAAGGAATAGTGGTTTACATAACCGATCCTCTTTCTGCCCACCCACCACGAGCCACAGTCCAGAATCAGTGGTATTTGAGAGAAGGGTTTTGAATGATTTGGAAACATTGGAACGTACACACTCTCCGTATGCTTTCCAAAACTGTTCGGCGGCCCAGAGAACAGCTTTCGATTCTCTTAAGAATAACACATCTATAGTAATACGCGGTGCCGATAAGGGTGGTGCTATTGTATTGCTGAATCGACAAGATTATGTTACTGAATGCTTGAGACAGCTCTCAGATACGTCCTTTTATAAACCGGTTGAAGAAGATCCTACGGGACGCCTGATGAATTTGATCGCCCATAAAGTTGAGAAAGCTAAGGATAGACATTGGATAACCCGGAAAGAAGCCGAGTATCTAGTTAAGAAAGATCCTAGTGTTTCCCTGTTTTACATTTTGCCCAAGATTCATAAGACACTAATAAACCCCCCAGGAAGACCGATAGTGTCAGGCACGAATACAGTGTTGGAACCATTAGCCAAATTTGCTGACTCTTTCTTAAAAGGGTTTGTTAGTAAAATTATGTCCTAATGCTCAAGATTCTATGGCAGTGATTAAATTGATTGAGAATCTACATTTTAATCCACATGAGGATATTCTTGTTACTAAGGATATCATCTCATTGTATACGAAAATTCCACAGGCCTCCACATTGGATGTTATTGAAGAGTTACTATTATCCAAACGCACATCTGGTATGACACCAAATTCTTTTATATTATGGTGCACGGAGTTGGCTCTTACTGAAAATTATTTTCAGTTTTATGGCCACTTTTATCAACAGATCCATGGTACTGCCATGGGTTTGGCTTTGGCACCTTCTTTGGCTAATCTTTATGTGGACTATGTGGAACACATGAGTGTTTACAGCGAAGAGAACATCTTCAGTGACCACATTGCATTGTGACGTAGGTACATTGATGACGTACTGTTGATTTGGCATGGTGACCAGACCACCCTATTGGCTTTTTTTCAATGGCTTAATGGGATTAACCCATCTGTTCCTTATGAAAAAGTTCACTATTAATTTTCATAAGGAACAGATAGATTTCTTGGACTTAACCATCTATTCCGATTCATCCACTAATTTGTTGGGATTAAAACCGTTCCATAAAACCACCGACAGGAACTCTCTTCTCCGATACGACAGTTTTCATCCAAAGTCCTTGCAGGATAATTTACCGTTTGGGCAATTTTTACGGCTCAAACGGAACAGTAGTAAGAAGGATATGTTTGAGTCCGAATCTTTGATTTTGAGTCATAATCTGACCAAGCAAGGGTATCCCAACAAGATTGTCAAAAGATCATTCAAGAGCACCTCAAATAACCATCGAGAGGCCTTGCTTGAATATAGACCTAAATGTAGCTCTTCCTTATCTGATCCACTGGTCTTTGTTAGTACCTTTAACCATCTGTCTAATCATGTGGTCAAGATTATTAAAAAAACATTGGCATCTTCTAGCACAAGCTAAAATACCTGTGGTTAGTCCACAATGTGCTTTTAAAAGGGGACGTAATGTTAAAGAGATGGTGAGCAGGAATGACATTAGTATCAAATTGGACAAACAAACCACCATTACCCAGCAGTGGGGGCTACCAAAATTGCGGGGACACGCTCCTTGTGGTATGTGTGTTTGCTGCCCGTTATCGAAGCGTACCACTGAGGTTGACATTGGTCTTACAAGACCTTGGGCCCAGAGGGATTTTTCCAATTGCAACTCCAGCCATGTAATTTATGCTATTTGGTGTCCTTGTAACAAAATATACAAAGGCTATAGACTGGAATTTTTAGTTATTATCGCTTCATTTTTTCAGGCGACTCTAATGGTAGAGCCGTCATGTTGCGTAGGATGACTGGGACATATATTGATTTTTAACTGATAATGGACCATTCATTTTATGCATGTCACGGTGAGGAGGTATATAACACACTCCTTAGTCCCCCCCCCTTCTTTCTTCAGTATCGTATCAAGCAGTCTCTTTAAATTACGTCCGAGGTGTATGTGGACATTGTTCATGGTACTTAATGGCACATTCCCCTGGTAGGGATGGTGGGTCCTCCCCGGTTGGTTTTGTTGGCGAGGTGACGCGGTTAATGTGCCGCGGTGTTACGGTCAGCTGTCGAAGCAGAGTGATGATTGAGGGGTGTGCATTTTTTCACGCTCTAAGAATTCACATCACGTGATCGCCACGTGATCGGGTGAGCACGTATATCTTCCAGAAGTGCTATGCCTGAACGCTGGATGTGTGGATTCACAGGATGACTACGGTTTCCATTGAAGCATGTTCTGGAGTTATTTAGGTAAGCAGGGCGGCTATGGGTAGTCCTGTTGATGACGCTGATGGTATTGGGGCCGTGTGGGTTGACTCATTTTGTTAAAGTCACTCCGACTCGCTTATCCGTTTTGTTTCTCCCGTCACAGTTGGGACTGGGAAGCTGCCCTTGATGTTATCCGTAATGTTTCTTTGTAAACGGACGTTCCGCCACCTTCTGAGAGGGTCTAGTTGTTCATTTGATCTGATCAATCTGTGGCGACGATGAGACTCACTGTTGAGTGTTGTTGTTTTGTCTTTCTCTTTTGCTCCATAGTAACGCACAAGAACTCTGGGTTTGATTTATACTGACCAGACTCTTGGATTTGCCCGATGGGGCGATTTCCTCTAGGATGCGGTTCCGATACACACAGCGTTAAGTTGCATATCCTGAGGATTGAGGTAAGCCAAAATTAGTGTGCATGAACTCAGGGTAGACATCCTTCATTTGGGTTATGTTTCACCTCGTACAGACCCTGTCCATTCAGGTTGAGATATTACCTGTATAGGTGGTAGTAAAATACTCTTTATCTGATGTTTCCGTGTAGGACTGATATCGATTGAATTCCACCTTTTTCTGTTTATATGTGGTCTATAATTGACTAAGGTGTACACAAAGACTCCATAGAATTGGTTCTGCACACACTTCTCTCTTCTAATCTGGTTTTTTGACCCGAACTGCGTCATTTTGCGCTCAGGTACCGTGTCTGGGTGATATTCACCGAAGGAACGGATTGAGATATCTACAGTAGACACGTTGTAAGTGTTTGGTCTGTAACGGACTAACCTTGATACTTTTTTCTTTCATGTGCATGACACACGTCTTGGTAATGGGCGTTTGAACCGTTAATTTTCGGGAGCTATCGGATCGGTTCTGGTTGCCTGATTTGTCACATGGTGTTGGTGATGGTGGCGTTACCGGGAACATACCAATTAACATGGTGGTTCCTTCGTGGTTCCGTATTCCGGTTTCCATGACTTTTTAGTGGGGGAGGTAAAAATAGGGTATTTATAACCCTTTTCTACACCCCGGTGGTTGTAATGATCAATCTAAAAATTTGAGCAATTCAGCCAGATTGATGTTGTGTTTTTTATGTTTATATTTAGGTGAGTTCTGTTGGTGTAGTCTACATTTTCTTCTTTTCTCCATCTACAATCCACCTGACCATGCGGGACCATAGTGCCCCTGAAAAATTTCTGTTAACCAAGATTTATACAGAAAGAAACATGTTGGGTTGGGGTATGTACTGTTAATTGTAAACAGCTTTAAGTAGAACTAGCTTGAGTTTGTATTGTTGAAGACTGACTCAGTAGTGATAATGTATGGTCCATATTTATAATGGACTATAATTGTAATGTTGTATTTTAGTGTGATTGTTTTTATAGTGATTAAATATTTGTTATAATTGTATGATTTGATGATTGGTTTGAGTGTGAATGTGGTATGGTTGATGTGTGGTTTGTCGTGGTTTTAGATGGGAATGTTATATCGTACCAGCCCATAGATGAATTGGGTGGACTGGTTCACGAATTGAGTGATATTGACATCCATAATAATGTGTATTTTTTATGATGATATTTTTTCTAAACATGTTAATAAACAATATTGAATTGTGATTATGTGTCGACTGGATTGAATTTAATTTGCTTCAACCCAGCACCTGGTTTGTGACAAGACACGTTGTTTTATAATTGTTCTTTGTGTTGCTTAGCCAAAGGGTTTATTTAAATAAGTAGACTACCCTGGTACTCACCACATAAACACAACACTACTCTGACCTTCTATGTGAAGCATTCTTGTGTTCTCTCCAGGCCAGGTCACAGTATCTAGATATCCCTGGTATCCCCTGTTACTCCTGTATATTGAAGTATGCATCTCACCCCATCTCAGCCAGGTGAAGTATGCATCTCTCCCCCCCATCTCAGCCAGGTGAAGTATGCATCTCTCCCCCCATCTCATCCAGGTGAAGTATGCATCTCCCCCCCCCCCATCTCAGCCAGGTGAAGTATGCATCTCCCCCCACCCCCATCTCAGCCAGGTGAAGTATGCATCTCCCCCCCATCTCAGCCAGGTGAAGTATGCATCTATGCCTCAATCACCTACCCACATCACATTTCCATGAGCCTAACATGTGACTCACCGAGAAGCCAGGACCTCTGCCCTTCATGTCGCTCCGTGTAGCGGGGAATCGTGAAGTTCCGCAGGACCATGGAATCATGGGTTGATACAGGGTATCGAGCACAACAATGTGTGATGATCTTGTTTGAGTCACATTCCATTTGCACGTTGATTGAGTGGTATAGCTTACGGTTGCGGTACGCTACCTCCATGGCATGTGGGACCACCAATTCCACATGGGTGCAGTCGATGGCGCCAATGCAACCAGGTATGCCTGCCAATGAATGGAAACCCACTTTGGTGTTTGAGATCTCCTGGGCAGACAGTGGTAAGGAAATGTGTTTGTCTGTGTGCTTGAGGAGGGCATCAAGCACTTGGTTCAACGTACGTGAGAATAATGGTTGTGAAATGCCATGCAGTTGCCCCACTGTGTGTTGGTAGGTGCCTGTGGCCAGGAAGTGGAGCACAGACACTACCTTCAGTAGGGGTGGGATGGCAATGCGTGTTTCAATGAGGCTGACAATGTCGTCATGTATCATGTCCACAATGGTGGTGATGGTGTCCTGGTCCAGGCGGTACAGGGTGTGGATCTGCTCAGCGGTTAGGTTGAATGGACTGGCTCTGATGTGTGGAATTGGGGGCTGCCTGCGTGGTGGCACTGGCTGTGCTGGTGGGGCATGCTGGCCCTGCCTTGCCCTCCTTCTCCTCCTGTGTCTCCTCAGTGCTGCCTGTTCTTGTTCTTGTAGTTGTTGTTGTAGCACTTCCACTGCAATCAGGTCCTCCAACCCCAGCATTGCTAGTAGTATTGGATTCATTGTGGAGTGTTACTGGGTGTGGGAAGGGGTAGGGTGTGCTCCTTTTGTGCTTGCCCAGTCTGTATTGCCTCCACCTGTGCTGATTGAGAGCACCTGTGGCAGCTGGGAACACTGCACATGGCCATTTACGGTTGGTCCGCGATGGCGGTATTAGCACCATGGCGGTAAGGTACTTTACGGCCTTCACAAAGGCGTTATTTGCATGTCTGCATGACTCGTAATGTTCCCCACTTAGCGCCATGGAGGTATTTATGGCATGGGGTCGCGTGCCCACACCCTTGGTGCTTTTACCGGCACCGTTGATTACGGTGCCGCTAATAGCGCTATCTCAGGTCATAATCGGCCATAGCGGTAAGCGATGCCGGTAATCCATTACCGGCATCGTTTTTCACTTACCGCCAGGGCCCTTGTGTTTCATTCCTGAAAACCTGCTAATTACTCACATTGGGGTAGGACTGCTCAATTGTATTTAAACAAAACTTTGCAGGGGGAACATTAACCTAAACGCTATCGGTGTGCAAAACAAACTGTTCTTTTTCCCTGTGTTTTTGATGTTGCCACCTTATAAGTGAATTCAATTGCTTTGCTTTTCTTTCTGAATTGTATTGTCACCCTTTGGGTGATTGCTGCCCCATAAATATCTATATTAAACCTATGTGTGATTGAATATTAAATAAATAAATCTTTACCTTTACAAACTAGCCTGATTCCTGGTTCAGTGTGACCTGGCGGGTATTTTGAGAAGGGTGTGGTATGAGTGGTATATCAGTCACAATATTGAACTTATAGACGAAAATAAAATAAGGGTTTCATTTGCACACTACATACGAGGCGAGACTTGGGTGTGTGCCTGATTGAAATCCCTTACAGCTTGGGGGCTCGTGCCACGATTCTGAATTGAAATACCACCAATGACAGTCTAACACAGCATACTAGCCTGCGGGGTACAGACACCTTGCCGGCGTGGCATATTGTGCTACACTGTACAAGCACCCCTCAAAAGAAATACTCAAAAGAATTGGACCTGTTTGCAAAAGTAAATTAACCCTGAAATAAGCCATAAGGAAATTGATATTTCTAAGATGGCGACCCCAGTGGAAATTAATATTGCCAGGGAACACTCCCTGCACAAACTGTTTGTCAGGGGTAAGTGGCCAGAACAGGATGAACAGGTATGGTTGCAGGAAATAAAAGAATAAGTCAGTGCAATAGACCTGAATACATGGCAGGACAAGGATCCATTACATAAAGCGTTTAGCGAACTGTACATGGCCCCAAAAATTAAAGAGGAACAGTGTAAAATTGCCAAAATAGTGGCCTACCTGTACCTCCACGTAGGAATCCTACAGGAAAAGCATGCAGACAACATAGATCTGGCAAAGAGGCAAGGGGAAACACTGCAGAAAATCCGGACTAATCTAGACTCTGCAGAGCAAAAGCTTCAGAAGAGCCATGAATCAGAAACAGAGGCTAGGCAGTATGTCACCAAACTAAAAGATCCTGCTCTCTTACAACAAGCGAGTGCAGAACAAAATACCCAAGTACAGACACTGCAAAAAGAATGTCAGGAAAGGCTTGACTCTTTACAACAGAGTCAACAAAAGCTGGCACAACAATTAAATTTTAATAGAGCCTGCGCAGAGCAGGTAGTCACATTACAGAACCTCATAGAATTCTTGAAAGAGGAAAATAATAATTTAATTATTAAAGATATCCACTCCAAGAGGAGTTTGATGAGGAGCACCAGAAATCCCAAGCATTTAAAAGACAAAGGGACAACTTGGCTGCACAGAGGGGCACTCTAATTCAGGAGAGGAACGCCTTAGGCCAGGAAGTCAGCCAATTAATAACTAAGTTGGAAGAAACAAAGCTGGCTCTTCAGGAGTTTAGTGAAGTTAAAACTGAATATGAAAAGCTACTAGAGCACACCAGGCGGGTGGAGGATGCTCTGGCAAAGAACACTCAGACCAATAAGGACCAAACTCAGGAGGTGAGTCTCCTGCAGCAAAAACTGGCCCAGTATTTCCAATCCAGGAAGGAAGCACAGAGAGACAATGAGGCTCTCTGTGAAAAGAATGACAGGCTCCACAAACAGATAGCCGTACAGGAGCAAATCATTGAGACTAGTAAGACCTTAATAGAGGAGCAAAAGGGTCAGATTTTAGCAGGTCACCAGGGAATAGGGGCTGAAAGAGATGAGGTAAGAAGCGACACAGAAACCCCTGAGCATAACCTTAGGACCCCTGTCATCAGGGACGTTAACCCCTTCAGTTCCATGGACTCTGCCACCCTCATGTCCACTGGCTCATATGAACCAAGGACCACGGGGGTGGTAGACTTCAGCAGAATGGGAAATATGGGACTGACAGATCAGCGCCTCCCAGAAATGGACGGGCGGGCGGGCGTTCCTGTACCGATTCCCAAATGTTAGGGCTAGCCTCTCTGATCAGGAAGACTCCAGTGAGGGGAGAATCAGAAAATTGGATCCCCAAAAATACCACTTACCAAGGGATCAGTCTGTCAAATTTGGTAGGGAACTCCATGAAACTGGACCCACAAAGAGCATCTTAAAGTCCTCTTCCCAGCTAGGGCAGTTGGGGGGGGGGGACTCAGCCAATCCTGGGAGCAAGGGAGAGTCAGAAGACACGTCTGAGCGCCAGAGATCTCAAGAGACTAGGCCCCCACATTCTGCAAGCCATTCCCAAGCTAGCAGAATCAGGGAGAGCCTAGAGGATCAGATAGCCACCTCCTGTAGCAGTGCCTCTGAGTAAGAGGATGAGTGGACAAGGGTGACCAAGACTAAAAAGGGCAACAAAATTAAGAGGGCTCTACTGAAAGACCCCCTGAAACAGATAAAGGCCATTAGGAGCGTCATTACTCCCTATCATAAAAATGCCAAATATTCAGCTTGGGAGCACCTCGAGTTATATGAGCAAATGATGGATACTTTCCATTTGAAAGATAGCCAGAGTTGCATTCAGTATGTCAAATGGACATTTTCCCTTAATACTCCAGCTTCCTTGCTGGGCTGGAGGATCAGAACCACTCAAGATGGTCCACCTATAGGGCAGCCATCTTAAAGCATTTCTCCATACATAGGAACCCTCAAGAGGCCCGCAAGGTGGCCTACAATCTGCAATGTGGGGAAGAACAGGCCCCACAAGAATTTGTACAAGAGTTAAAACGTGCCTTTGCGCAGACCACCAGAAGGGTGCGCACAGACAGTAGGAAGTTCATTAATACCTTCTTTCAAGCACTCCCTAAATACATCATGACCCAGCTGTTGAGGGACTTTCATGAGAAGAGATCACTAGACTGGGTCATTGAACAGGCGACTCGCATTTATGAAGTGCAGAAACCGGTAGAGAACAAAAATACAAACAAAATCCCCAAACCAGCCAACACCCCTGCTGCTGCTAAGGTGGCAGAGGTGAAGGTTGCCCCCATTTTAGATCTTGAGATGGGGGGGGGGCTAAAAATATTCCTGTGCAAAATTCTCCTAACCAAAGACCCAGAAGGCCCTCGGGCCATTCCCAAACAGGTAGTCAGGGAGGTAATCCCACAAATGGGACCCCTAACTCCCCTGACTATATCAGCCCCTGTTACAAGGGCAACAGGCCCATCCTCGGCTATGTGTGGACTCCCCCACCCCAAGGGGGGGATCCAACCAGGTAGCTTGAAACCCAGGAAACTTCCCTCCTAACTTTCCCCAGGAGGACAGTAATCCCCCAAATGCCGGGTTCAGCTTCTTTCCCCGGTACCCGTCAAACATCAACCCCCAAAACAACCCTTTCCCCACTTTCCTGAGCCCAGACAACCCAATCCAGGAGAAGGGAGGCCAAGGGTGGAGGGGTACCAGAACTATCCCAACCAAGGGTATTATGGAAGAAGGGACATTTACCCTTCCCGTGATCAACCAAGGATGGACCAGAGACCCCAGTACCAGCCAGAGCGGGTGTCCCAACTGGAGCGCCAGGTCCAGAACTTGTCACAGGATCTGGGTCACATGTTGAGGGCTCAGCAGAACTCTCAGATGAACATGGCGCCGCAGAACCCCTCAAATCAAGGGTCTGGTACTCCAGAGCAATGACGGAGAGAGAACCCTGAAAATCCTCTGGTTCCAAGGGAGGAGGCACAGGGGTAAGGGGGTGTAAAGCCTTAGAGGAAGCTTCCTTCCCCACTTGTGAAAAGCCCCTGGAAACCCAGGAACCGGAACCAAAATCTCCTGCCCCCAAAAGTCTGCAACCTAAGGAACAGAGGGCAGGACGGAGAAATAAAGGGCCTAAAAAGACAATTTTTGTTGCAGAGGTTAGAGTCTTCCAATTTGAAGGAGAGGGGTCCTCGGAGGTTTCTGGGAAAAGGATCTTCTCCTTCAGGGATGGGGGAACGCCTCCCAAAGAAAAATGGATCCTGAGAGATCCTAATCCAGACTGGGTAAAACCATCCATCATTGACACCCAGAATGAAAAGCCAGGAAATCACCTTGCCCAAACCAATTCTGCTGACTGCCTCCAAAAAGGGGTTGGGGGGGGCAGCCCAGAATCAGAACCAGGGGAGCCCAAAACTTCCCCAATATCCAGCTGTCACCTTTTTCTTACAGATTGTAACGCTCACCTGGCTCCCAGGGAGGCGCGGCTGGGACTGCTGGGACCTTTTCTGCAGAGATGCGTAAGACCCGGAAGATGGATTCCCCAACCTGGCTTTTCTGGCTCAGAGGAATATCCCACTGTGTGTGAAAAGGAAGGGTTAATAGTTTGCGGGTGATGTTCCGACCTCCCACTTCCCTTCTCTCCCTCCGTGAAACCCTTTTGGGATTCCCTGCGAAGACTCACCTTAGGGACCAAAATGACGAGCTCTGCATCCTGCTTCTGATGCAGGGGCGCGTTGTGATTCCAGTTACTTCACTGGATTGATGAGTTTAAACTAGTTTGTCCATTCCCGTCGTACCGCAAATGTTTATGGCAAGTTTGGGTTTATATTCACTCATCTGTTCTTTTCTTTCGCAGGTGCTGTAGAGGATTCCGGGCTGCAGGCGATTTGGATGAAGCCAAATTCTGGTAAGAATTCCGATGAGAGATTCCTTTGCAGTTTTAAGTATCTCCTTTAATGTCCAATGTCTTTTTCCCCATAGGGGCCGGGGTACGGCAATGCCGGAGGTAATGCGCCGACCCGAAAAGTGCTGCTGTGTCTCTCTTGCAAATGGGTAAGTCTTGGGTGAGCGTATTGCTAATGTTCTCACATGCTCTCACTAATACAATGTCTGTTTCTTTTCTCCTTAGGGGCCGGGGTGCTGAGATGCCGAAGGTATGGCACAAACCCGAAGGCGAGAGGGAATTGAACCACAGGTAAGTTCTACTTAGATTTGTGTTTCCCTTCTCACCTCTCTTTCTCCTTCCTTCCAATAGGTGCTGGATGGCGGTGGAAGCTCCGAATGGACGTCGCAGGACTCGAAAACGCCACGTGCAGGTGAGTGAAATGCAGCGTGCTGCGCGTGACGCGATGCGCGTTTAAAATGTTTGCCTACTTTGCAGGATCGTCGGCGTGCAGAATCCGGAGTGCAGATGTATCAGGTAAGGTTCTTGTTTTCACCTGTTCTCTTCCCTTTTCTTCTTTAGGTGTTTCCAGGATGCTGGCAGGCGTGATGGAGGACCAAGGCAGGAGCAGGCACGGTGAGCGTCCAGCTGCTAAGTGCAGAACAACGCAAAGCGTGGTCTGCTGCTTGGGTGTGGCTTAAATAGCCTTTCAAGTAGTTCCAGGTATGTATTCTTCCCCCAGAAATATGTATTCCTCCACCGGTCACACCCTAGAGATCAAGTAGTCCCTAGAAAAATAGTTCCTTCCATTCTTGGAAGTTGCAGCATGGTCTGCACAGGTAAGTTTACACCAAGCACTACTCCCAACCTACTTCTGTATGAGCCTGGCCCCGATGGCGCCAGGACTGATGTCCCCTATGCGCCTGACGCCAACGGCGCCAGGACTGAGTCCAAAGGGCTCCCATCTGGGGCTGCTGGGACTTCCCTTGAATGCATGGTGTCTGTCTCTGAGGGTGCCGGGCCTGGTTTGGCTCCTTGGAGGCAGGCATCATGACAGTACCTCCCCCCCAAGGCCCCTCCCAAGGGTGTCCAACCTGGAGGCCTCGGTTTATTTGGGAACTTCCGGTGAAAATTCTGTATTAGTCGAGGTGCATGTACATTCTCACTTGGTTCCCAATATCTTTCCTGAGGTCCATATCCTTTCCAATCAATCAGATAAAAGAGTTTTGACTTGGACATCTTAGAATCAATATGTCCTTAACTTCGAATTCCAATTCCCCATCTATTGGAATTGGTTCTGGTGGTTTGCATAACCTGGTTCCGGGTGGTACTGGTTTCAACAGTGATACGTGAAAAACAGGATGGATTTGCATATTAGGTGGCAGATCGAGTTTGAAGGCTACCGGGTTAATGACAGCTTTGATTGGATAAGGCCCTATATATCTTGGGTTAAAAGTTCGTGGACCTTTAAGCGGTAAATGTCTAGTTGCAAGCCACACTTGGTCTCCTACTTTGTAAGGAGGTACTTTACTTCGATGTAAATCAGCATTTTCCTTGTACCTTTCTTTGGCTTGTTGTAAATGAGTTTTTGCTTCATTGAAGGCTTGGGTTATTGTGGCATGTAAATGATCCACGGCGGGCATTTCAAGGCTTTGAGGGGATTCAAGGACCGAAGTCCTGGGATGATGGCCAAATAGGGTATAGAAAGGAGTCTGACCCGTTCCAGAATGCACAGAATTGTTGTACGCGTACTCGGCAATCCATAGAATGTCCTTCCAATTACCCTCAGATTGAGGTAACATACACCGCAGAAACTGTTCCAGGGTCTGGTTTGTTCTTTCGGTTTGACCATCGGTTTGAGGATGGTTGCTGATGGATAATCGCACTTCAACTTGGGCCATTTGGCAACACCTTTTCCAGAAATGAGAAATAAATTGACTTCCCCGATCAGAAACCAATATGGATGGGAAGCCATGTAAACGAACAACATTTTCAAGAAATTCCTTTGCTAAGGTGGGGGCTGAAGGCAACCCCTTCAATGGGATAAAATGAGCCATCTTGGAGAAGAAGTCTGCAATCACCAGGATAGTATTATACCCATGACTAGGAGGCAGGTCAGTTATCAAGTCCATCGATAAGGTGTGCCACGGTGCCGGAGGGATGTCCAGGGGCCGTAAAGGACCGGCTGGTTTTTGCTTCTGACTTTTATTTTGGGCGCACACTCCGCAGGTCATCACAAAGGATTTAATATCCTTTTGCCAGGATGGCCACCAGAAATGCCATTTGATCTTTTCCTCTGTTTTAGCGATGCCCGGGTGTCCTTCATTAGTGTATCATGATAATGTGCTATAACGAGTTCTTGCAATTCCTTGTGAGGCAGAAATAACCGCCCTTGGAAATAGGGTAAATCATTATTAATGGAATAGTTTGAGCCTTTCTGGCTCCATTCTTGTAAAGCTGTAGCATCGAAAAGAAATTTAACTATACCTTGAACATCCTCAATAGTTTGAGAAGAGATTACACCCAACATCCTCTGTTCGGGAATAATCGGAACTGGCTCTAGACTTGAGGCAATGTCACCCATTCCAATTCGAGATAGAGCGTCTGCCCTGCCATTCTTGCAACCCGGGCGATATGTGATTATAAAGTCAAATTCTGCAAAGAACAGAGCCCAACGGAGTTGACGAGAAGATTGAGCTTTGGCCGTTTTCAAGTATTGCAAGTTCCTGTGATCTGTAATCACTGTAACGGTGTGTCTAGCGCCGAGCAGGTAGTGACGCCAAGCTTTGAAAGCTGACCTAATAGCCAACAGTTCCTTGTCTGTGATTCCGTAGTTCACTTCAGGAGCCGAGAATTTCCTGGACCAAAAGGATACGGGATGTAGTTGATTTGAAACTGGATCCCTTTGAGAAAGGACAGCCCCCATGGCTAAACTAGAAGCGTCGGTTTCCACAACGTAAGGGAGGTCTGGACGAGGATGTTTTAACACAGGTGCGGAGGTGAATTTGGTTTTTAGTTCCTGAAAGGCTTGTTCTGCCTCCTTAGACCACTCAAAGCGTCTGTTTTTTCGTAGGAGCGCCGTGATGGGTTGAACCACTCGAGAAAATTCCGGGATAAACCTTCTGTAAAAATTGGCAAAACCTAGCATACTTTGAACTCCTTTCACAGAACTAGGAGACGGCCATTTGAGGATCGCATCCACTTTCCGTGAGTCCATTCGGACTCCTTTAGGTGTTAGGACGAATCCGAGAAACTCAACTTCCGTAACATGAAAAAGGCATTTTTCAAGTTTTGCAAACAGTTTGTGCTGGCGCAGTTTCTCCAAGACAGTTCTAACATGTTTTCGGTGATCGGATTCCGAGGAGGAGTACACCAGGATGTCGTCAATATATACAATGACACAAACATCGATGAGTTCTCGAAAAACGTCATTTATAAAATATTGAAAGGCAGCAGGTGCGTTGCACAACCCGAAAGGGATTACCTGGTACTCAAAGAGTCCATATTTGGTGCGGAAGGCAGTTTTCCATTCGTCGCCTTCTCTGACGCGCACCAGGTGGTAAGCTCCCCTTAAATCTAACTTAGTATAGATACAAGCATCTTTTACCTGGTCAAGGAGCTCAGGGATCAAGGGCAGAGGATAAAGATTCTTGACCGTTATCTGATTTAAGGCGCTGTAGTCAATGCAAGTTCTAAGGTCGCCTTCTTTTTTCGGTACGAAGAATAGAGCTGAGGAAGCAGGTGACTTTGGCGGGCGAATAAAACCATTGGCAAGGTACTGATCCAAATACTGTCGCAAATGAAGGTTCTCCGGTTCAGTAAGGGCATAGATTCTACTACAAGGTGGTTGAGCATTGGGTACCAGGTCGATCTGACAATCATATGGCCGGTGAGGAGGTAAGGTGTTGGCCTGTTCCTTTTGGAAGACGTCTTGAAAGTCTTGATACTCAAAAGGTAATGGTACTGTTGCGGAGGTTACTGAGGCTAGACCCATCTGTGGATTTCCTGGATAACACTTTTGTGCACAATCAGGGAAGGTTATGCTCTTTGCTCGCCAGTCAATTCGAGGATTATGTGTTTCCAACCAAGGGATCCCTAAGATTACCTGAAATTGTGGAGCCTTGATTACGTCAAACATTATGGTTTCCCGATGGCCATCTTGGCCAACCAGTGTCATTTCCGTGGTAGAGTGTGTTACCGGCCCGGAGACAATTTCGGTTCCATCAACCGTGGTAATGACATCCTTGGTGGTTTTTGGACGGAGAGGGAGACCAATCCTGGAAGCCAATTCAAGGTCAACATAATTTCCAATAGCCCCACTGTCGAGGTAAGCTTTTATTCCGTGCAACCGTTGAGGCTGTTTTGGATCTATGAGGACCATAGGCATGATGAAATGCGAGGTCAAAGAGTCTGTCTTCACGCTCGGCAAGCGGACCTCAACGCTTGTCGGGCTTGGTCGTTTCCCGAATCAGGTTCTGGAAGATTACTCTCTGTGGCTCCAACCACCTTCTTAGGTGGTTTTACCGGGCAATCCCGCAGGAAGTGTCCAGAAGCTCCACAGTAAAGACATAATTGTTTTTGTCTTCTTCTTTCTCGTTCTTTCTGAGTTAGTGGTCCTTTAACTCCCCCAATTTGCATTGGCTCTGAAGCGTCGGTACCCTTTGGGCTTGTGTGGGTTTTGATCAGAACTCGGGTTTCAAATCTGGACCGATCCGCTTTTCTATTCTGGAGTCTATGATCAAGTTGGACCACTAAGTCAATGTATTCTGCGCAGAGTTGAGGCAGGTTCACTATTTGAGCAAGAACGTCTTTTAGTTCTCCACGCAGACCTCGGTGGAATAATGTAATTCTTTTATTCTCAGGCCACCCAGTCTCTACGACCAATCTGTTAAATGTGGCTATATAAGATAGGAGATCTTGGTTTCCTTGCCGCAAGGACAGAAGTTCGTTATCCAAGGCCTCACCCTGAGCGTGTCGAGCAAATAATCTTTCCATGCTTGCCTGGAAGCCTTGAAAGTCCTGAAGGATTGGGTTGTCTTGATTTACCAACGGAATCGACCAATCGGCAGCACTGCCGCTGAGATAAGATAGCACAAAAGCCACCTTGGTTTGGTCATTAGGGAAGGCCCCAGGTCTGCATATGAAATATAAACGACATTGATTCATGAAAACGGCGTATTTCTTGGGATCCCCAGTAAAACGCTCAGGGGGGGCCAGAGGCATATTTCCTGCCAGGTTAATTTGCACCGGATTGGTTGAAACCATCTGAGTGGAATTCATCCCGGAACCGGGTAAAGGCGTTTGTCCTGCCTGACTCTGCAAAAGCTGTTTAGCCAAATCATCAGTTCGTTCTTTGGATAAGATTAGTTACCTTATAAGGGCGTTAGTTTCCTGGCGTGCGCATGCACTTCTGCCCGTAATTCCCCCAATAATTGGGCCAGTTGGTCTGTCTCGGAAGTCTCCATGGCGCCTGGGTGGGAAATTATGGGTAGGCTTCGCGTTCTGTAACGCTCACCTGGCTCCCACGGAGGCGCGGGCATGGCTGGGACTGCTGTGACCTCTTCTGCAGAGATGCGTAAGACCCGGAAGATGGATTCCCCAACCTGGCTTTTCTGGCTCGGAGGAATATCCCACTGTGTGTGAAAAGGAAGGGTTAATAGTCTGTGGGTGATGTTCCGACCTCCCACTTCCCTTCTCTCCCTCCGTGAAACCCTTTTGGGATTCCCTGCTAAGACTCACCTTAGGGACCAAAATGACGAGCTCTCCATCCTGCTTCTGATGCAGGGGCGCGTTGTGATTCCAGTTACTTCACTGGATTGATGAGTTTAAACTAGTTTGTCCATTCCCGTCGTACCGCAAATGTTTATGGCAAGTTTGGGTTTATATTCACTCATCTGTTCTTTTCTTTCGCAGGTGCTGGAGAAGATTCCGGCCTGCAGGCGATTTGGATGAAGCCAAATTCTGGTAAGAATTCCGATGAGAGATTCCTTTGCAGTTTTAAGTATCTCCTTTAATGTCCAATGTCTTTTTCCCCATAGGGGCCGGGTTACGGCAATGCCGGAGGTAAGGCGCCGACCCGAAAAGAGCTGCTGTGTCTCTCTTGCAAATGGCTAAGTCTTGAGTGAGCGTATTGCTAATGTTCTCACATGCTCTCACTAATACAATGTCTGTTTCTTTTCCCCTTAGAGGCTGGGGTGCTGAGATGCCGAAGGTATGGCACAAACCCGAAGGCGGAGAGGGAATTGAACCACAGGTAAGTTCTACTTAGATTCGTGTTTCCCTTCTCACCTCTCTTTCTCCTTCCTTCCAATAGGTGCTGGATGGCGGTGGAAGCTCCGGATGGACGTCGCAGGACTCGAAAACGCCACGTGCAGGTGAGTGAAATGCAGCGTGCTGCGCGCGACGCGATGCACGTTTAAAATGTTTGCCTTCTTTGCAGGATCGTCGGCGTGCAGAATCCGGAGTGCAGATGTATCAGGTAAGGTTCTTGTTTTCACCTGTTCTCTTCCCTTTTCTTCTTTAGGTGTTTCCAGGATGCTGGCAGGCGTGATGGAGGACCAAGGCAGGAGCAGGCACGGTGAGCGTCCAGCTGCTAAGTGCAGAACAACGCGAAGCGTGGTCTGCTGCTTGGGTGTGGCTTAAATAGCTTTTCAAGTAGTTCCAGGTATGTATTCTTCCCCCAGAAATATGTATTCCTCCACCGGTCACACCCTAGAGATCAAGTAGTCCCTAGAAAAATAGTTCCTTCCAGTCTTGGAAGTTGCAGCATGGTCCTCACAGGTAAGTTTACACCAAGCACTACTCCCAACCTACTTCTGTATGAGCCCGGCGCCGATGGCGCCAGGACTGATGTCCCCTATGAGCCTGACGCCAAAGGCGCCAGGACTGAGTCCAAAGGGCCCCCATCTGAGGCTGCTGGGACTTCCCTTGAATGCATGGTGTCTGTCTCTGAGGGTGCCGGGCCTGGTTCGGCTCCTTGGAGGCAGGCATCATGACACAGATTCCCACACTCCCAAACAGAATCCTGCCCAAACTGCCCCTTTGTCAGAATCAAGAGTAAAGAAGTTAACCCACCAATTGGCCCAAAATGCACATTATCCTTGCCCCCTTGAAGAAAAGGAGGGAAGATTTCATGCCCCGGTCCAAATACAGGGGCAATGTAAATTTTTGGCACTAGTGGACACTGGATCCCAGGTCACCCTTCTGTCAAAAAGGGCCTTTGATCAGCTGAATTCAGGAAGGGGGATAGATACCAGATCCCTCTCACCTCTCTTCCTGGACAACTTCAGAACTTCGAAGGAAATGAAATTCCTGTCAAGGGGACTGTGGATTTAGACATTAAAATTGGGCGACACAAGGTGAAACACCCGGTCATAGTTGTGACTCCAGAGGGCACACCATGTTTAGTAGGGATTGACATCCTGCGTAGATTGCCTCCCCTAATAGATTGTGTAAACAAGATCCTCTGGACCCAGACTAACCGACCAATAAAATTAAAACATAGCGTCAACCATGTTACTTTAAATGGCACATGCCACATGGTTGAACAAAAACCTGACCAAATTGAATTCCATTTTCAAAACAACCAAATCCCTGACGTGACAGTAATTGCAGTAGGACAACAAACTGGTGATGGGAAGTCCTCTCTATTTCGGAAAATCAACCTTCCTTCCAGTCTAAAGTGGCATTCCACACTGGAAGGAAATACTCTGTGTAATTCTATACCAATTCACAATCAGAAAGTCCCACTCCTATTGTCCAAAATGATGAGAAATCAGCTCAAAGTTTGGCTGACATTCAGAAAATTGGAGAACAGTTGTTCATTCCCATTCAGTTAAATGGCGGGAAGGACTGTTCTCGCCTGAGTGTGCATGAATAACGGTAAGAGCTTCATCAGCAAAGCCATGTCCCGAAAACTCCCATAAGATCCAGCCATTCCCACATTTAAATTGATAGACAAATGGGAAATGGACCTGGAAACTCTCAATTCCAAACATCTCCTGCCTAGCAGGTGTATGCTCAAATTTTCATAGGCAACAAGAGCATAGTCCATAATTGTTGGGTCGCGCGAGAGGTCCCTGCCACATTTTATTTAGGCAGTGACATTCTCAATCGCATTAGCATTAGTTTGCACCTAATAAACTTCAAAGCCTGGTCCCGATTAGCGGGTAATCCCATGGACTTTGATGACCCAGAGAAATCATTTCGGTCAGCTCAATTGCTGCCATATGCAGTTGAAGTTCAGATTGGAGAGGAAGTCGCCATCCCAGAACGGACCCGACAATTCATACTTAAAGTAAAAATTAAAAGGGGACAGAAACTGCAAAATCCTGATGCATATGTTCACCTCAGTGCCCATTTCCAACAGCAAGGGTTGGGGTTAAACCCAACACCAGTAGTCAATACAGAACACAACACCATTCCAATAGTGGTGGATAACAGCGACCTTGGGAGTATCACTCTGGGCGCAGGCACCATTATTGGAATGGCGTTTGATGACTGACATTTTTCCATAGATTTAGGTAATGAACTGGTAGGACCAATCCCCAATGACTGTCTTGACAGTAATAGCGACAATGACACAACACCAGACAGGATCTTCACCCAGCATGGGGGGAATTTCCTGGTGTACTCTTCCTGCCCTTATGGTAAGGAAGAGGTGACCTGTGACTTCAGGAGGGATGAGGTGATCGTTCAAGTCCACCAGGACTGCCTTCCCCACCTGAAGCCATCAGTCCAAGTCAGTACTTTAACCAGGGACTTCTCCACCCAGCTGGAGGCGGCCGCTGAGATAGCCAAACCAGAAGTCTTTCCAGGCCTCAGGCAGATGGTTGAAGAGAGAGTCAACCTAGCTGATGCCTATGAGACTCTGGAGCAGAAGCAAAAAATGTAAACAAGTTTTCTTAGATTTTCAAGATCTCTTTGCGGTGGACTCATATGACTGTAGTCGCACCGGAATCCACATAACAATAATTCCCACGGACCCTGGCATGGCTCCAGTGTTTGTGAAGCAATATCGCTTGCTGCTCGCATCAATGGATCCCGTACAGAAATAATTAAGAACCTAGAGTCCCGTGGGATAATTCGACCAGTCCACAGCACCTTCAATAATCCAGTGCTGGGGATTTTGAAACCAAATGGCCACTGGAGACTGTGTGCTGACCTAAGGGAGCTGAACAAACAGGTCCACACTTCCCAATGGCCTCTTCCCTACATTGACCAAGGTCTGGCCCAGATCCAGGGGTCAAAGGTATACACTGCCATTGACCTGACCAATGGGTACTGGACTGTACCTGTCAGTAGGGAGGACCAATACAAGATGGCATTTACCTTCGGGGGCAGCAGTACACTTGGACCTGGACTCCCTTCGGATACATCAACTCCAGCAATTAATTTAATATCTTTTTGCATAAGGCCATGCCTGACTTGGGTGAACGGGTTAACCTGGCCTATGTAGATGATGTTCTAATCAAAAGCTCAACTGTGGAGGAAAACATAGCAGAGATCCGTTATGTTCTGACACAGTTAAGGGCTGCCGGAGCAAAACTCTTCTTTCCAAAAGACACAGTGGTGTAGAACCCGTGTCAACTTCTTGGGGCGTGAGACAACTCCTGAGGGTCTCTGTCCCCAGGAAAAGAAAGTAGAATCACTCCAGAAACTAAAAGACCCCACAACTCTGCGGGAGCTAAGGAGCCTCCTTGGACTGACTAATTATAGCAGAAAGTTCATTGAGGATTACGCAGAGATCACAAACCCCTGATCCATCTGTTGAAGGGGGGGTCAAGTGGGAGTGGGGTCCAGAACAAGCCGAGGCAATAAGACAACTCAAAAGAAGCCTCTCACAAGCGCCTTGCCTAGCTTACCCTGTCAAAAAAAAGGAGTTCTTCTTGGAGACAGGGTTCTCAAATACATGCTTGACTGCAGTATTATACCAAAAGTATGTCAAGGTCAATAAAGTAATCTCCTATGCGAGTAAGACTTTATCCTCTGTGGAGGAAAAATTCAACGATTGTGAGAAGGCACTCCTAGCAATGCTGTGAGCATTGAAGAATTATTGTGAGAAGGCACTCCTGGCAATGGTGTGAGCATTGAAGAATTACCGCCCGTTCATCCAGGGGGAACACATCATAGTGGAGACTCCAAACCAGCGCTGCAATATCTTCAAAGTGACAGAATCCGGGCCGGAAATGTGAGTACTACCCGAATTACTTTCTGGATTCTGTCAATGCAAGGCTTTCCTGTGGAGGTCAGATATGGCCAAAACAAGAAAAGTCCCCTCGCGCAAAGGTATGGCTGAGGACAAAAGTCTTAAAATTAAGGACAACATGGAGGCGTACCTTAATTCCCCACACAGTCTTTGAAGAAGACAAGTGTGAGGGAATGCCCACTGTCTATGTGGATGGGTGCTCCTACCATGTTGACAACAATGGGGAAAAGGAACTTGTGGCTGGCATGGGGAATGCATGGGTGAATGATGCCCCAGAACCCTCCGCTGGGTACAAAATAAGTCCCGTAGTAGTCAAGTGGCAGAGCTGATGGCTGTGCATCATGCCATCCTCACTGCTGTCCAACACCAACTCCACAAACTGGTCATAATCACTGATTAAGATTATGTACGGAACGGGTTTGGGGAGCACATGGTTAATTGGAAAACCAGAGGCATGCTATGTGCTAACAATAAACCACTAAAACATGGAAAATTAGTACAGAATATTGATGATCTGGTCACCTCGAATGGGATGACCATCTATTGGGAAAAGATCAAGGGTCATTCTAAAGTAGAGGGACCAGACAAAACTGGAAATGACCTAGCTGATCAGCTGGCCAAAACCAGAGCCATCCAAGGGGATCTTCTTGAGATTGAGTCCCTGTTGGGGGAAATCCAGTTCACTGCTATCACTAGGTCCCAGACAAATGCTCACAATGAACTCTCAACTGCCCAATGGAGCAAGGAGACCCCAGATGCTGATTTGATTACAGCTCAAAAAGGGGATCCAATAATTGTTAAGTTTTATCAACACATTGAGGACTCTGAGAACTTTCCCCTGACGGATACCGATTGCATTGGGAAAAAGGACCTCAGAGTGTTGATGAAATGTCCAAAAATGTTCTGAATCCAAGACGGGTTGTTGGTGAGGAGATCCATATCTGGCCATGACCAGTGGGTGGTCCCTACCTCATTCCGAAGCCTGATGCTAAGTCACGCCCATGATGCGGCCACAGCCGGTCATCAGGGGTTTCATACGACATTAGAAATCTTACAAGAGGTTGCATACTGGCCACACATGGGTCAGGACCTCGACCAATACTTGAAGGGTTGTCTTGTGTGTCCACAATTTCAGCCAACATCACTCACACACTGTGCTCCCGTCCAAAAGAGGGGGATGACACTGCCTTGGTCAGATTTGCAAGTCGATTTTATCGGGCCCATGATTCGCTCCTCTAGGGGGAACAAGTACATGTTAACAGTAACATGCTTGTTTACTAAATGGGTGGAATGTCTCCCTGCCCCAAATTGCAAGACAGAAACAGCAGCTGCCCTGATGATTAATCACATCTTCTCGCCTTTTGGACTACCCCAAAGGATTGAGTCAGACCGAGGTAGTCACTTCACTAGCCAAGTGATGACAAAGATGTGGGGTAAAAAGGAAACTACACATTGCCTAACGGCTGTCCTCTAGTGTTGGAGTTGAGAGGTACAATAAAACTATTGTGAGCAAATAAAAAAAGTGTGTGGCAGATTCTGGGCCAAGTTGGGATATTCGATTACCACTTGTCCTGATGGCCATCAGATCTACCCCTTCTTCTGCAATAGAAATGTCTCCATTTGAGCTGATGACTGGACGAAGGATGGTGCTACCCCAGCATCTGCTCTACAGAACCCAAGAGCAGACCTTGATAAATGCCCCCACAACTCATGAGTATGTTGAGAATCTTCGAGAACACTTTCAACATGCTTTTACGTATGCTCAGCGGAATCTAGAAAGATCTGCAGACAGTATGAAGACCCACTATGACCTTAAGACAACTAAAAAGGAATATCAAGTAGGAGATCGGGCAAATTCCTCCCCAGTTGGCGGGGTCCTTTTGAAATTGTGGACAGAATCTCACCAGTCGCCTACAGAATCTGCATCCCCAAGGGCAGTTTGACAGAAGGGGAAGACAAGTGGGTCCACATAAACCAGCTAAAGAGTTGCCATCCCAGGCATACTTTGTGGCACATAGAGGAGACAACCGGAAACCCAGAGTGGGAAAAAGAATTATTAAAGGTTCATGGAGTACATACTAGGAAAGAGTGTTAAGACCAGTATTAAACATAGGCAGGGAATATTGTAAATTGTATTCAATGCATGCATCTGCCCCACTACACCCTCGGGGAGTAGTAGTGGGGAAATTTCCATAACCATGCTATATTCTGTTTTCTAGCAGTGGAACTAAAACTCAGCTAATCACCAAGGAGGACTCCTCGGGGACCGGAAAGGAAAAAGAACCAAGACCCTTGAGTGTCGCTCCAAACTCCCAACCAGAACCAGCAAGGAGAGCGTGTCGCATCTATCGCTGATGGGAGAAGCCCTGGATTTTTCACATGAACCGAAAGAAAAATAATCCCACTTGCCCAAGTCCCCCACGACTGGACATCATGCTAGAGTCGGGGGGTGATATATGTGGAATATTTTTATCCACACCACTGCGCCACACTGCACCCCTTTGCAAATGGGGAAAGAAAACTGTCAAAAATCGAAGAAACAACCCTGTGCTCGCCAAATCTGAAAAATTGCGCATGGTGCATAAACCACCCAAGAGCTGCACACCCTGCCACACGCACAGGCAAAGTTGGTGTAAAAAAAGGAATCACGGCTGTCATCTGTCGCTGTCACTTGAAACAAGGCCACAGAAGGGCTAAAATCCAAAATGCTCTTAAATACAGTTTCCTAATCAATGGCAACCTTCAAAGTGCTATTTTGGCGCTAAATTCAGTCATTTTTCCCAGTGAATTATTGAAAGGAAAGTGTGCTGAAATCATGGATTATCCAGGCAGTCAAAGGAATCCAGGTCTCACTGACTGACAGCTACATCAGAAAATTAGCTGTCAAACCCTGTTTAAAGTGTTTCTATTTCCTGATTAAAATGGCAAAAATCGCCTCTGTTGGTGAAGGGCTAATTCTTTTAAAATGTTTAAATCCTTTATAAACTGTGCTTATATTTTATATGGGAAATGAAAAAAACTTTAATGTCAAAGGGCCCAGTCTGGGACCAATCCGCTATATAATTCTGATCTGATAGCCTGGCCTGGGAAAATCTCTGCCTGACACTTCCTTGAAAACAGGAAGGCTAATGGCTGTTAATGGTTCCCGCATAATGAAAAAAAAGAAAGCCTCAGATAGTTGTCTCCTAGCTGACCCAGGGACAAAAGAAGGCTTGGAAACCCACCTTCCTAAAGGAGGGGCCAGATGTGGAGGAAGTTTCTCAGTGAACTTCAAAGGACTGGCCATTTGCACACTTTGAAAGTCAGAAGAAAAAAAACCTGGACTGGATTTTGAATGGAAATTACTTGTTTTTGCTTCAGAACTTTATGACATTTAACAGGACAGCCAAAATAAGTAGACAAGTGAAAAATACAAACTTATAAATCTTCACTCATTCTAGACAGTTGAAGATGTGGTAGGAGTTTGTACTACATAAGGAATCAAAGATACACTAAAACACTGATTGTGGCAAAATTATAAATGTTGCAAGCTTAAAATTGTGTGTACATGATCCCCTGATCAGCGCCCAGAGATGTATCAAATTAGAAATGATTAATCCAAAGTGTTATGGGTAAAATTGATAAAAATACAGCTCTCACAAAGATAGGAAGGGGGTGTAAATGTAGATAATCGAGTATAAAGTATATGTGTACAATTTTATGAGGGTACATAATGGTAGAAATGTACATTTGTGCAAAAGTATGTTTTGGGTAAAAATCCAGGTGGGAGTTCCTAAATCCTGTCATAAGATGACAGCTCTGTTTAGACTGCCAACCAGGACAAAGCACCCACCAGTGGCCACTCACAGACATGGGGGTGTGTTTTGCAGTTCTGCCCAAACCATAAACTGGGGGATGGCATTTGTAATGTATACATATAGAAGTTTCACTACACAAAAGACAGACTGATTCCAGAACCCTTCCAGATGTATGCACAGCACCTTATTCCAGAACTCTTCAACTTGTAGCTGACTCCAGAATTCTTGAAACATCCAGATTTCTTTGCAGAATCCTGACTCTAGCATTGCAAAATTATTGCTAGCCTGACCCAATTGCAAACATCCCAAACTTGAAGGGATTTAATTCTGATTCAGCTTGGCTTGCTACCACTAAGGCTTGCACACTGAAAACTTGCATCCTGCTATGTACCGTGTCCAGTAACCAGAAGGGGCCCTTCCAAATCCAGGCTGAGGTGCAGTCCACTTGACCAGAACCGCCATGCTGATCCAATCCCGCTAGAGGTGCCTTGCTGCTGGTAGACCAGATCCAATTTATTGAGCAGAGCTGACGGTCCAATTTAATAACTTCTTCTGTAAGTATTGTAGGGGAGGAATGGCCACGAGGCCCTCCTCACCTACAGCTCCCTCCCCAGGTGAGGACCATGGCTCGGTGGGAGCACCCTCATGCCACCCGGGCCCAGGTGGAGGGGGGTTCACCCGCCGACGACATTGCCCACACGCACCCTGTCTTTGCATTTACCGAAACTTAAGTTAGGCCTAGACGCCATCGTGCACAGCAAACATGGTGTGAGTTCAGCACACTGTAACGAGGCCCCCACCTTTGGAGGGCCTTTCATGCATCTCTGCCGCCTCAGCAGCCCTGGCAGATCCGCTGCGAGCGCGTTCCCATGAGAAAGTCGGAGATGAGCTAAACCCGAGATGCCAACACGGCAACATTATATTAGTAACAATGTGATATTGCACCCCGTATGACCCGGACCGCAAGGTCGGGGCAACGGGGAAAAAAGCTGAAGCATCACTATCTGAAGAAGGTAGAAAATAGTTCAAGTATTGGTATTAATGAACTACCTCTGTTTAAAATGTGAACGAACCATAAAAATGTAACATATGATATCCCTCCAGGTCTGGACTAATGCTGCTATAACCACGGAGAAAGATGTTGACCAAACGTGTAACCTCTATTTGTAAAAGTGTTTTTCAATAGTATGTAGAAACTTGAACTCATATATGTTTTGAATCCCCCCAAAGCGGCGAGCATCAATCTCTGTAGGCCATAACCTAGATATCCCTCGTATAACGTCTAATGTACATACAATACGCACACAATGTAGTGAACATAATGTTAGGTAATGAAAAGGTACTGGAACCGACTGTATTAAAGAAATGTGTAACGAAAATGAAATATATATATATATATATGTGTGTCTGAATAACGTTAAAATAAGGCAGAACAGTATAAAACTTCTGCATTCACTGATCAGCAACGCACGAGGAAAATACCTTTGTGAGTATATGCAAGGTCATTCCCTCTCCCACCCCACCAAGCCTGCCAGATAAAAAAGCTAAGACTTGTGCTGCGCTCCCTCACCTCCCCCAACCAAGCTGGCGTTACTTCAGAGAGTCAGAGGCCCCGGCGCCGCAACCAAGGCCACAGCCCGCCACCTGTGTTATTTACAGCACGGTAATAAACCCACGGATGAACCCACTGATCTACCAGCACCCTCTCATAAATCCCCACGAACCCCCCCAAGAATCCTGACCCCGTGTAAGGACGACCCCCATCATTGGGACAAGACACAGAGACCCATCTATATAATAACTTCTAACGCAGCAGACAGACATGTATCACTCGGCCCAGGTCCCAGAGCCCCGTCCCGTGACCTAAAATACCGGTCAATAAGACACAGGTAAATCTCACCCCAACCAACAACCACCAGACCTCTCACGAGGTGCATTCCTCATGTGTTGTGTTTATTTTATAAGATAAGCTAGTGAAGCGATTTATTAATGAACGTAAATGTCATTTTCTGAATAACTGTAGTGTGCATGGCCTAGGGCAAATGAGACAGGAAAGGTATTCGTTATTGTCACAGGCTGCCCCAGCACATCAACACCGCATGGATGACCTCAAGCCGGCCTGCCAGGCCCAACCCAACCCACGAGGCTGACCAGTGACGTCGTCCCGCCAAGACCAACCCCGCGCCAGCAACACCTATAGTTAGTCGACACCACCCAATCCCAATTGACTTGTGCCCCCTATAGTGTTTAGGTGTTGATGACGTTTTTTGTATTAGAAATACGCCTGTCTTTGCTATTGTCAGGCAGAGCGCTCTCGTAGGTTGCAGAGTTCTTTGCATGCCTTATCCTTGGATAAACTCCCACTTACGCTCACCCGCACTCTGTCTTGGTCTTATTCCCACTACGGGAGAGTCCCTTATTGTCTCTCATTGCGGGGAGGATCGTGCTGAATTGGGGGCGCTTCCTTTCAGTGGTGACCCCGATAGCGTGATATCTCCAAACTATTTTTCCTAACTCCTTCTTAAACGACCCCCTTGTGGCACGAGAATCTCCGGTCGAGAAGGGATACGCACGGTGAGCCGTCTCCGGGAGGCCGCCCGCCAACGGCGACCGGCACAATAAGAAGTGCGCACTCAATGAGAAAGGGTACGGGATCCCGATTGGAAAAAAATCCCCTTTGAGTGCCGCTCGCCGGAGCCAGGGGCTGACCGTTGAGTTACCGGTGACGCCGCCTGGACGGACCCAGTTTCGGAGAGTATCGGTTCAAGACGGGCACGTGAGTACCGAGTGCGAGTGATCGTCAAGGGGAAAAGAAAGGGAATTGGGAATAACAGAACGGGGACAGGTAGAGGAGAAGAATATCGGGGGTCTACTACAGACGGGTCTTGAAATTTTCTTTATTCTTTCTTTTGCATATGGCCATTAGGAGTAAGAAATAAGTGACGTGGTAGAAGTGACGGAAACCTAGCTCCGAGAGGGGGTGGAAGGCGGCGCCGCATAGTGCTATCTAGACTAGTACTGGGAATATATGAAGAAGTGAGAAATAAGTTATTGGTGTCTAGCAAAAGGAGACACCGGGAATATTTTTTTAGTGATTGTGCTCTCTCTCTCTATTTCTTCTTTTTCCATTTCCACGGGGTAGGGGGCGAAAATGAGAAGGGTATAAAGAAGTTAGAACATCTTAAAAAGCGGGGACTCAGTAGTGGCACGTACAGACGTGAACACAGTAACCTTAGCAGGAAAACAGGGACAGCTGGTTAGGGAGGAAAGGGAGGAGAAAGACAAAGAGTGTGAGTGGAAAGCATTGTGAAGGGTGCGCGCACCGTACGAGGGTGAGAGACGAACGGGTGGCCGCGAGGTGGTGTCAGAGAGTGTGGCCATAACCAGTACTTGATCAATTACAAGTGAGATCACATAAGAGTGCCTGGGAATGGGAAGGAGATGAGATATGGTGAGTGAGAAGAGATTTGTGCAGTGAATAACGGTGGGTGATAATTTTAAGAGGTCCGCTCTTGTCTGTGCCATAAAGGAATACATACGCATATTTACAGCTAATAAAAGGTAACGAAAGCGAACGAGGTAGCGCTAGCGATTTAAAGGATGGGGGCTGAAACTCCCTTGTCACACATTTGCAAGAGCTTGCCGGGATATGCTGAACGCATAAATAAATATCATGATCAATGGTTAACAGAATTGAAAGGGGAGGGGTTGCCCCAGATTTGGCCAGAAGGAGGGTCTTTTGACAAAAGCGTTCTTGATATGGTATGTACATGTATTCGCCTTAAGTATAAAGGAAAAAAATGGCAGAACAGGAAGGAGATATTAGATCTTTGGAGATTGTTTGAGGAAGTACCCCCACCCAAAGCTCCAGCTCCAAATATTGATTTACCCTCCACCACAGACAATCCACTAATGATCCCGCGAGAGGAAAAGGAACAGTTAAGTACAGAACAGCCTGCGGAAGTGGTTATGTTGTACCCAATATTACCTAAACCAGCCCCTGCAGCAGGATATAGCGACCCGATTTATGTGCCTCCCCCTTCAACCAGCACGCCACAAAGACCAACTGCACCCCCACCATACGAAAACACCAGAGAGTGCACCCAGGGAGGCACACAGAGAGTGGACATAGAGAAGTTAACGAGTGACTTAGAGTCGAGGCTTACAGTGGCACGAGATGAGCTCTCAAGAATAAAAGACATATGTGAACGCACAGCGTGCGCCCCCACACAATCTGGACGCACGTCTAGAGCGTCGAGCGAAAGTAGACAAATTGAGGAAGGATGGAAAAAGGGGGAAATACTGTTCAGAATTGAGGAAGAACCGACCAGGATAATAGAAGTAGGGACAGCAGAAGGAAGCATTGGTGATGTCTCGAGAGAGAGAGGGATCAGAGAGGATTTGTTATGTGATGTCAGAGGAGGGGGGGATGAGAGTGATAGATTGAGCATGGCAGTAGGAGGAGAAGGCGAGGAGCTAGATGGGGCATGTTCACTGGGGACTATAGAGGATGAATGGATAGGACGACTAAGAAATAGGGTGGGGAAGATGGCGTCATTAGAGTCAACAGTGACTAAGGAAAAGGAAGCTGCAACGGCAAAAGGGAAATTACAACTACCATTACTCCACAGGGGAGGTGGGAGGCCGAACTATATACCGTGGGCTCAGATGGACAAGGCTAACTTAATGAAATTACTACCACAGCTGTCAGGAGGGGCAAGCAAGTGGATATATGCATTTGAAAAACATACCGCGGGTATACCGCTGGCAGTAGGCGATGTGAAAAGCCTACTAGTGTCCGCAGTAGGGGATCAGGCAGACAGAGTGTGGGCTAAAGCGGGTTTTCCAGCTGTAACTTTGGAGTGTGATCGCCATGATGGGGCTTCTTTTAACACCGTGCGAGCAAGGGTGTGGGACGCACTGCGGGAAACCTTCCCAGATACCCCTGATCTGCAGTCAGTAATGCAATGTACCATGAATGATGGGGAGGACGCTATGGATTACATTCTCCGGGTGCAGGAGATGTGGAGAGCGGAAACGGGTACGCCCTGGCACCAATCCACGTCTCTATTTTACTTCATCATTAAAAGAGGGCTCCCAAAGGAAGTGCAAAAGGCACTAGATAAAATAGCAGGTGTTGAGGCAAAAGGCTGGCCGGAGATCCAAAGCATAATAGTACACCATTGTAAACGGATCAAAGAAAGAGAGAGGGAAGTAGCACAGAAAAGGTTGGCGGACGAGGCGAAGTTGGTGCAATCAAAATTGGTGAAGGTCGCAGCAGCGGTAGCGGGACTCCCACTCATACGGGAGGGAGAGGAAGGAGAGGAGGGGCAAATAGCAATACAAGGAAGAATAGCAGCGAATTGGGCAGGACAAGGGCAACGACAGTGGACAGAGCAGGAGCAGAACGGAGGTCCAACGTGGCAAGAGTGGGCCCCAAGAGGAGGAAGAGGTGGGTACAGGGGGCGAAGAGGAGGACAAGGGTATGGAGGAATGGGAGGAAATGGGTGGCAGGGTCCCAGAGGTCCACAGGGGAGCTGTTGGAATTGTGGGAGATGGGGGCATTACTCAAGGGAATGTAGGAGCAGACAAAACAACGGTTTCCAAGAGATAGAACAGTACGGACACCCCCATCCAGGAAGCCCCTACGGCCTCCCCATGGGACAATACCAGCAACCAGACAATGTAGTACAAAGGAGTAACGCACAACTACACGGACATCAATACCGAACACAAACCAGCCCACAGAATAATGACAATGTGCACTACACGCCTGGTAATACTTTCGCCACAGGAGCTAATGGGGCACCAGCCCCCGCACCTTACAGTGGAGTGTCAGTAGTTTCGGGGAATATTTTCGATCAAGGGGGGGCAATGAGACACCCCGCATAGGACAGCCCACAGAGAGCACTTGCGTGTCCAGTACTGTCTACGACCCACAATGCATCAGAGGAACCATTGATAGGAGCGCAGATAGGAGACAAGCAATTCATATTCATGGTGGATTCGGGAGCGGAGAAATCATGCATTAGAGAGGGCCGGTTCCCGTTATCTAATAGAACGTTAGAGACGCAGGGGTTCTCTGGGGCTGTAATTGAAGTTCCTTACACAGAGGTATTGGATGTGACAGTGGGGGGTAAAACAGTGAAAGCACCCTTACTGTACTATGAAAACTCTCCCATCAACTTACTGGGGAGAGATCTCTTGAGCAAACTAAACATGACCATATCATTCACAGGGAGCGGCATCGTATGTTCAACGCCAGGCATATGCCCCCTCCGTATATTAGCAGTAATACACGGCCACACAACAATAAAAGAGATCAGAGGGGTACCAAGAAATGAGGAGATGTTTGTTGAAGGCATGAGAACATTGGCTCTCATAGTACCAGAACTAAAAAGGGTGGAGTGGAGAATACCAGCAGAATTCCTTTTTCGTCCCATAGCAAGCCCTGACACTGCTCTTGGGGAAGTACTATCATTGGATTTGCATGCAATACATGTATCAGCAAACAGAATATGCGTGATTGGTATTGACATGGAAGGGTGTGAGTGGCGGACAGTATTGTGTACAAATGCAAATATCCCCCTGAGAGAGCTCTCGGACGAGGAGCTATTTTCTGACACTGAGGGAGATGGTGAAGTAGTGATGGAACTGGCAATGCCCTGCGACATCGTAGTTACAGCCAGACAAACTAAAGTTGAACTAATGGCGGTAGTAGGAGCACCGCATACATTTTTTGATGAAGACATGAGTTCAGTACCCGCTAACTTATGGACTAATGGCCCCCACGATGTAGGGTTGCTACATGAAGTTCAGCCTGTGGTGATAAAAGTAAAACAAGGAGCAATACTACCCCGGGTGAAACAATATCCACTGTCGCGAGAAGCAGAAGAAGGGATCAGAGAGACAATAGAAGCACTGCTAGCACAGGGTATAATAGTGCCCTCAAACTCCCCATGCAACACATGCATTTACCCAATCAAAAAAGCGAAGGGGGGTTCATGGAGGATGATACAAGATTTACGCCCATTGAACGATGTGGTAATGAAGGAGTTCCCTTTAGTCCCGAACCCGGCGACAATACTGTGCAACATTCCAAAAATAGCATCACACTTCACAGTAATTGACTTAAAAAATGCATTCTTTTCGATTCCCTTGGCAGAAGAGAGCAGGTACTTGACAGCATTTACATTGGGAGGAAGGAGGTTCGAACACTGCAGACTACCACAAGGATATTGCGAGAGCCCAAGCATATTTAACAGGGTACTACATGAAGATCTGGGGAATTTGTCTGTAGAAAGCACAGTGATTCAGTACGTTGATGATTTATTGGTTTGTGCACAGGCTGAGGAAGAATGCAGACAGGACTCGATAACACTCTTGACATTATTGGCAAATAAGGGGTACAAGGTGGACAAGGGGAAGTTACAATACTGTCTGACGGAGGTCCTATACTTGGGTCAGTTGATATCAAAGGATGGCAAGCGAATTATACCAGACAGGGCACAGGCGATTAGAACAATTGGGGAGCCCAAAACAGTAAAAGAGATGCAGAAATTTCTGGGTATGTGTAACTATTGCCGAGCATGGATATTGGACTATGCGGCGTACACAAGGCCCCTGCTACAGGCACTGAAAGAAGCACAACAAGAACACAAACACATAGAATGGACAGAGGTGATGAACACAGCATTTAACTCACTAAAAGAGCTGATATCAAGCGCTCCAGTACTAGCAAACCCAGATTATGGGCGCGAATTCTTCTTATTTTCACACTGCAAAGGAACATTGATGACAGCAGTACTGACACAGAAAACATCCTTAGGGCACAAACCACTAGCTTACTACAGCGGCTCCCTAGACGCAGTAATGCAAGGTCATTTCGCCTGCGAGCAATCCCTAGCTGCAGCCGCGTTCGCAATTGAAAAAAGTGCCACGATAGTAATGGGCTGCCCGGTGACACTGTTCGTGGAACACTCACTTTTTGCAATATTAGAGCGAACAAAGAGCACATTGACAACACAACGCGCCACAGCATATGAGATAATACTGTCCAGCGCTAACATCCATATAGTAAGATGTAAAACAGTGAACCCAGCCACATTCATCACAGAGGCATGCACCATAGAGGACATGCAAAACCACAACTGCGCCACGTACACAGGTGACGAAAGTAAGGATCAAGTGATTTTTGAAAATGCCCTGACCGAGGGTGAGGTGTATTTTGTGGACGGGTCAGCATCAATCGACATGGAGACAGGAGAAAAGCATGTGGGTATGGCAGTGGTACGATTAGAGGAAGATGAATATGAGATACTAGTACAACACCGCCTCCCATCGCACTATTCAGCGCAAGCAGCAGAACTAATAGCGCTAATAGAAGCATTGCATGCCGCCAAGGGGTGCGCAGTGACCATATATACAGACTCAGCATACATGACAACAACAGTTCACGGCGGGTTGGCCCGGTGGGGGCGGAGAGGGTTTCGGCGAGCAGACGGAACGCCAGTCCAGCATGCAGAATTATTGAAAGAACTGATTGAGGCCCTGCAAGACCCCACGGCAGTGGCCATCGTAAAATGTCAAGCTCATACCGCAAATACAGATTTTATATCTTTGGGGAACGCGGCAGCAGACGCCGCTGCCAAAGCAGCTTCATATCTACAAAAAGGTGAAATAGGAGAGTACATGTTGCACCACACAGCAAGCCAAGAAGTCCCCACAGGATACAACATGATGTCCACACAGGAGATAATAGAGCTGCAAGAGGGAGCTAGTGCAGAGGAAAAATTGCTGTGGACTAAGAGAGGATGCAGCAAATCACCGACTGATTTATTGTGGCGACAAGAGAGTTCAGGAAAAGTGGTAATGCCAATCACGCTGTTAGAAATAGCATTTCAACAACTACACTTTCCTGCACACAACACAAAGAAACACATAATGGCAGAGATACAAGAAGATTGGTTTACACCTTGCCTCCAGGAACACGTCACAAGGTTAGCTCTAGAATGCACGACATGTCAAATTTACAACTCAGGTATGACATTGCGTACACTAAGGGGTACGATACCAAAACCAAGTGGCCCATTCAGAGAGCTCCACATTGATTATGTAGACATGGGAGAAAGGTGTAACGGGGCTCGATACATGATTGTGGTTGTATGTCCATTTTCGAGGTGGGTGGAGGCAGGCCCTTGTGCCCGCCCTGACGCGAAGGGCGCCGCGAAGTTCCTAGTGCGGGAAGTGTTTCCGCGCTGGGGAATTTGCGACGTTATTCGCTCAGATAACGGGACGCATTTTGTTAATGAACTCTTTAAAGAAGTGACTACATTATTGGGAATAAAGCACAAATTATGTTCGATTTATCATCCTCAAAGTAATGGCGTCGTAGAAAAGATAAACGGCCTGTTAAAAAGCAGATTATCAAAACTTTGTTTTTCCCTTAAAAAGACTTGGATGTACTGCCTGCCTTTGGCCTTGTTTGAGCTACGAAACCAGCCAAGTAAGGATCACCATTTGTCCCCGCACGAGATCGTCACGGGAAGAAGAATGCACACAGCGCATTCGCCTCTCCGTGAGCGTTCTGATGCACACAGAAGCGCAGCTATATTGGGGGAGGAGTTCACAGAATACCTGCGAAAATTGACACGGGCAGCGCGCGTAATTTCAAAGCAACTAGCCCCCCCCTCGACAAGAGAGGAGGGGAACGCGACTGAACCAAACGGTTTGCCTGAAAAACCACTACAGCTAATGCCTGGTGACCTTATATATGTTAGAAGTTTTGTGCGGAGGTGGAACGCACCACGCTTCCATGGCCCCTATGAGGTAGTGTTTTGCACGCCTACAGCAGTAAAGGTTAAGGGCCTGCGATATTGGGTGCATTTGACAGATGTACGTAAAGCTTACAGCGCTGCGGAGAGTGAGGTGCAGGATGAGGCACAGGCAACAGCGGACGATGAAGTTGTGCGGAATGAATGATTTGAATTTTGTGTGCTTCATGAGATGAACAGTGAACACAATTAGCGCGCAACAAATGTCCTGGACTAAAACATGTACACATGTATATGTAAATTTTCTTTTTACAATTTTTGAAAGTTTTGCGTGGGGTTCTTTTTTCCCTTCCTGTACTCTTTAAGATGTTTTTTATTATTGTTGTTTTTAAAAATGTCATGTTTTTTATTATTTATATATATATATATAGTAAGGTACGAATAATATTGACTGAAAGCTACCTTGTCTGTCAACAAACCCCCTTCCTCACCCAACCCTATATTTTATCACCGAAACGTTACAATGTGGAAATGCTTACATGTTTGTATTTAATGAACTTTTGTGTCTCAAACAGGATTTATCATGGCATCGAATGGGCAGCCTGCAACTAATAGATATGTTAGATTTAGAGAAATGTTAGTGGCTAGATTAACATATTCATTTGAATGTGGTTTATCAATGTGTGCTATCGTGTTCTTCATCTCAATGTTTTGTCTGGTGTTACACTGGATTATAGCGTTCATCTCTACCGAGATGAACGAGGGGGGAGGGGGGAACAACACCACCCTTGCTCCTGGAACGAAAACAATTCCGACTGTAGGTATCAAAGAAGGTGATTTCTTGATCTGGGATGGATCACACTTTGTGTGGGGATACTATACTACACCACCCACTGCTGTCCTCTCACAATGGAGAACCAAAAATGTAGATAATGACACAATGTCCCAACCTGGAACATACAACAACCACACGATCCCTCCCGCCCCAATTTCAAACAACGATCTCTTGTTTATTAATGAGGATGGAAAAGTGATTATGATGACAGAACACAAGTCCCTATATGAAGAATTAGAAAAGGGGGGTGGGAGGGAGGAAGGGGGGCCTGGTTCTTCACCTCCTATAACGAGAAGGTACAGAAGAAGGGAGAAAAGTAGGCGGAGAAGAGAGACTGGTGGAAAAGGGTATGATGAGTATTATGGGCTAGGGTTAGACAAAATGGAAGACCCACGACACCCTCACCAAGCAAATAAATGGTATGCAGATATGAGCACAACAGCTAAACAAACAACCAATGAGAGCTGTTATGTCTGCTCACTTATCCCCCATGCATCAGGCACACCTAAAGTATTGTTGCCACGAGAATTGCCCATTGTGGATGCCCAATGTCTCCTTCATCTCACGCTGTGTAGAATAAAGAACACTTTCCAAGCACACGATGTCTCTTTCAGAATGGTACAGAACAACAAAACGTGCTATTCGCAAGCGTCTGGAGTGATCTGCCTTAAAGAACCTTTCTTTGCAATACAAGGGACACTGTTTTCCGAAAGCAAATGGAAAGACGAAGAAGTGCTGTGCAAGGCAGAAGCACTGAAGGGTGTTCAACCGGAAAAGTTGCGGTGGATGGAAAGAACGTGCTTGCCAATATGGAAAGAACACATCCCTAAATTAACATGGGTAACAGCGATGGAAAAACCCTTTAAGCTACAAAGTGAAATACAAAACAAACTATGTTTCAAGGGAGAAGGAAAAATGGCAATAGGAACGAACAAGAACTGTAACAAAACTCTCACCATCCCAGATATGAAAAAAGGAACAGCAGCACTAATGGACACCTACTGGGTATGCGGGAACAAGGCGTACCTGCACCTTCCCCAATCATGGAGTGGTAGCTGCTCAATGGCCACTTTGCATTCAACACTAATGGTGATTCCCGAAAGCCATATTGACAGAAGTAACACGATGAACGAAGGCTTGAACCAGAATGCAGCGTCTCCAACTACACAAGCGCACCTTTATGTCCTGTCCTCCGGAGGGAAAGGAGAAGAGCTCTCAAGGAACAAGCGAGCCTCGAACTACATATCACAAGCATCATCTGATTTATTGGCACAGATCCCAGACAAGTATTGCCTGTTCAGCTCCGTGGAAACATTCTTTGCTTCACTAGTATCAAGTGTCCAAGCAAGAGCAAATGCAAAATGGCTCCAGATCACACGGTGGGAACTGATCCAGTTGGCCAATGACACTGAAGAAGGGTTTAACATAATAAAGGTGGAACTACGAGCTCTGCGATTAATGACCATGCAAAACAGGTATGTCCTAGACCTGTTAACAGCAATCGATGGAGGTGTTTGCCGAAAAATAGGAAGTGCATGCTGCACGTTCGTACCTTCCGAAGACGCAGAAAATGGGTCCCTGTCCCACGTTATTGAAGCAGTACATAACCTGGGCGAGAAGATGAAAATGGAAGGTGGAGCTGAGGATAGCTCGTGGTTCGACAATATCTTCTCTTGGGTTCCCTCATGGCTTGGAGTGACAATGAAGTTCCTGATACCAATAGTGGTGATCATCCTTGTGATGTTCTGCCTGTGCCAGGTGGGCCTCCGATGTTGTGCTAATGCAGTCCCTAACGGTGCAATGATGATGGTGACAATGGGCAACTCCGGTGGTACAATTAAAGCAACACAAGAAGTACATGTGCAGACAGGAACAGACAACACCCCCAGGTACCAGTTAGTGCCTATGTGCCGTGACAAGTACATAGTAGATAAGCTACGGCACACCACGATTAAAGAACCACGAGAGGTAGAACTGGAATGGTATGAGGAGGTCTGGGTAGATCTGGAAGAGACCGGCGACTGTATATATTTGACATGTACACCAGACGAGTATGCTAGGAGAGGTGAGAGCTTAAGGGGGGTGTGCAGAGCATGGATGCCTATAAAAGGAACCCCTGCATGGGATGGTGCAGTGTTAGAAGAACAAGAATGTAGAAGATTAGAAGAGCTAAAGAAATTCGTTACTTTAAGTAACGAAAGGGGGGAAATGTAGGGGAGGAATGGCCACGAGGCCCTCCTCACCTACAGCTCCCTCCCCAGGTGAGGACCATGGCTCGGTGGGAGCACCCTCATGCCACCCGGGCCCAGGTGGAGGGGGGTTCACCCGCCGACGACATTGCCCACACGCACCCTGTCTTTGCATTTACCGAAACTTAAGTTAGGCCTAGACGCCATCGTGCACAGCAAACATGGTGTGAGTTCAGCACACTGTAACGAGGCCCCCACCTTTGGAGGGCCTTTCATGCATCTCTGCCGCCTCAGCAGCCCTGGCAGATCCGCTGCGAGCGCGTTCCCATGAGAAAGTCGGAGATGAGCTAAACCCGAGATGCCAACACGGCAACATTATATTAGTAACAATGTGATATTGCACCCCGTATGACCCGGACCGCAAGGTCGGGGCAACGGGGAAAAAAGCTGAAGCATCACTATCTGAAGAAGGTAGAAAATAGTTCAAGTATTGGTATTAATGAACTACCTCTGTTTAAAATGTGAACGAACCATAAAAATGTAACATATGATATCCCTCCAGGTCTGGACTAATGCTGCTATAACCACGGAGAAAGATGTTGACCAAACGTGTAACCTCTATTTGTAAAAGTGTTTTTCAATAGTATGTAGAAACTTGAACTCATATATGTTTTGAATCACCCCAAAGCGGCGAGCATCAATCTCTGTAGGCCATAACCTAGATATCCCTCGTATAACGTCTAATGTACATACAATACGCACACAATGTAGTGAACATAATGTTAGGTAATGAAAAGGTACTGGAACCGACTGTATTAAAGAAATGTGTAACGAAAATGAAATATATATATATATATATGTGTGTCTGAATAACGTTAAAATAAGGCAGAACAGTATAAAACTTCTGCATTCACTGATCAGCAACGCACGAGGAAAATACCTTTGTGAGTATATGCAAGGTCATTCCCTCTCCCACCCCACCAAGCCTGCCAGATAAAAAAGCTAAGACTTGTGCTGCGCTCCCTCACCTCCCCCAACCAAGCTGGCGTTACTTCAGAGAGTCAGAGGCCCCGGCGCCGCAACCAAGGCCACAGCCCGCCACCTGTGTTATTTACAGCACGGTAATAAACCCACGGATGAACCCACTGATCTACCAGCACCCTCTCATAAATCCCCACGAACCCCCCCAAGAATCCTGACCCCGTGTAAGGACGACCCCCATCATTGGGACAAGACACAGAGACCCATCTATATAATAACTTCTAACGCAGCAGACAGACATGTATCACTCGGCCCAGGTCCCAGAGCCCCGTCCCGTGACCTAAAATACCGGTCAATAAGACACAGGTAAATCTCACCCCAACCAACAACCACCAGACCTCTCACGAGGTGCATTCCTCATGTGTTGTGTTTATTTTATAAGATAAGCTAGTGAAGCGATTTATTAATGAACGTAAATGTCATTTTCTGAATAACTGTAGTGTGCATGGCCTAGGGCAAATGAGACAGGAAAGGTATTCGTTATTGTCACAGGCTGCCCCAGCACATCAACACCGCATGGATGACCTCAAGCCGGCCTGCCAGGCCCAACCCAACCCACGAGGCTGACCAGTGACGTCGTCCCGCCAAGACCAACCCCGCGCCAGCAACACCTATAGTTAGTCGACACCACCCAATCCCAATTGACTTGTGCCCCCTATAGTGTTTAGGTGTTGATGACGTTTTTTGTATTAGAAATACGCCTGTCTTTGCTATTGTCAGGCAGAGCGCTCTCGTAGGTTGCAGAGTTCTTTGCATGCCTTATCCTTGGATAAACTCCCACTTACGCTCACCCGCACTCTGTCTTGGTCTTATTCCCACTACGGGAGAGTCCCTTATTGTCTCTCATTGCGGGGAGGATCGTGCTGAATTGGGGGCGCTTCCTTTCAGTATTAACAGGAAGAACAGTGACCCTTAGTATATCTGCATTGTATTATCCCTATCTCAACCCATCCCATCTTTAATTCAGAACTCCAGTAGTGTTGGAATCCAAACCATAACTCCATAGTGATTCTGAATAACTAAAGTAAATTCCAGGAAGAAGTAGAGGATCCACAACAGGACGGGTTACGCTGATCACGTGACTGTAAGATCCATCTGTGGCATTCTCTTTTTCATAGTCATAATATAGTGTAATCAAACCCATCTGTCATTTTCAAAAGCGCATTTCTGTTTTCAATTTCGCGCCTGTTTTGCAAAAACGCCTCTCACTAATACTGCTATTACTCCTTCAGTTTTAATGATAGAAACGAAATTTCAACTCTCACTGATACCTAACATCCTTAGCTATCTCCACAATTAAAAATCTGTTTTTTCTTCAATATCGCATAGTCAAGGTTTCCTGCAAATTTGCAAAATTCCCAAGTTAACAGGTGTCATTTCCCCATTTCAAAGTGCTTTTTCCATACCATCCTGATCTCAAGTGCGTATTGTTGTTTATATTATAACTTATGTATATTAGGACCTGATTAGTGTGGCTTTCTTTAGCACTTGTCTCCATTTCAGCATTTTTGCACCTTTTTGCAGTCTTACACAAAGCCATTTTTTATCTGCCAGTTTACAAGTGTCATTTACCAAAACAGTTTTCCTATCTTGTTTAGGGAGGGAAGATTGCCTATAACTCTAGACGTGTTTCATTCCTGAAAACCTGCTGATTACTCACATTGGTTTAGGACTGCTCAATTGTATTTAAACAAAACTTTGCAGGGGGAACATTAACCTAAACACTATCGGTGTGCAAAACAAACTGTTCTTTTTCCCTGTGTTTTCGATGTTGCCTCTTTATAAGTAAATTCATTTGCTTTGCTTATCTTTCTGAATTGCATTGTCACTCTCTGTGTGATTGCTGCCCCATATATATCTATATTAAACCTATGTGTGATTGAATATTAAACAAATAAATACATCTTTACCTTTAAAACTAGCCTGATTCCTTGTTCAGTGTGACCTGGGGGGTATTTTAAGAACGGTGTGATATGAGTGGTATATCTTTCAGAATATTGAACTTATAGACAAAAATAAAATAAGGGTTTCATTTACGCACTGCATACTAGGCGAGACTTGGGTGTGGGCCTGATTGAAATCCCGTACAGCTACAAGTAGAATTGAGTACACAGGAACAAATGCACTGTTCCTTCCATAAATGTAAAGTTGTGCAATTCACTCCTAAAAGTAAAATTATTTTCCCAATCCTTTCGCTTAAGTTTGAATTTGAAAGCAGATTTGATATATCTATAGTGACCACAACAGTTAAGTTCAACATTCCAATCTAATTCAGTGTACGGATCACGACAAGTAGTGTCATAAACATTCAGAATGGTATTCTTCTTAAGTTCGATTACTTTAGTTCCAATAAAGCGCAATAGGTGACTTTCAGGTTGACACATAGCTTTCAGCAACAAAAGTCACAGTTGTTGCAGCACAATAGATTTCAACGATTGAAGACCAAACTCAACCCTAATATATTGGATGGGACAAGAGGGAGACAGACCCAGAATGTTATGCCAGAAAAAGCCATATACTTTCACTAACAAAGAAAGATTTTTCATTGTAAAGGCATCAATTCCACAAGCTACAACCGGGACCAACCACTGCCTGTACAACATCAAAATCCTTTTCAAGGAATACCCAGCATAATTATTTACAAAGTTCTTGATAAGTAGCATGATTTGTTTAGCGCATCTGATTTTATTTTCAATTAACAAACTGTATCCAACTTTACAGCTGAACAATACTCAAAGATATTTATAATTGTATGTGTACTCAATATTTCCCCACAATACTTCCATTTTGGGTCTGTTTATTACTTTGGATGAGAACAGTATAGTTTTTTTTCTTTCAAATTGATGATTAAAGAATGTTCTTCAGCAAAACACCCCAATTCCTCAAGAATAGATTTCATCCCACTGTATGTGTGATCTACAATGACGAGATCGTCTGTGTACAGAAGGGCAGTGACCTTTATATCTTAAAATTTAACTGGGCAATTAGCTTTGTCTACTAACCTTCTTATCAAATTAGCTAAATAGAGGTTAAAAAGGAGGGCAGCCAATAGGCATCCTTGTTTCACTCCTTTATTTACCACTATTGACTTAGATAAGCGTCCTTCATTATCTAAGCATATTTGAATACTGGTATTAGTATGTAGCATTATCAAAATCTCGAGTAACCATTTAGGACATTGCATCGCAGTCAGTATATCCCACAATTTCTGTCTATTAATGCTATCAAATGCAGATTACTATAATTGGTGTATAAACGTTATATAGACTGATGCAAAAGCGCATTGGCGTTGGTCCAGCATTGTAGATGGTTCAAAACGATTGCAGTAAATACTTTTTTTTTTTAAAACAATTTTTATTAATTTTATTTCAACAACCAACACAAAACCAAACTTACAGTGCATATAATAATGTCAATACACATCACTTTATCTCTGTCCACTGTGTTTCACCCCTTCCCATCCCCCCAAGCCTACTTTCCTTCATCTTCTGTTTCTTTGTCATGCAATAGGGATTCCATATCAATTGTTTCCGGTGGGTCCTGGTCACTAGCCCTGTCATACATGGGCCCAAATAATTCAGCAATTAGTTGTTTCCAGGCCATCAAAGTTCCTGCCTCCTACTCCCCCCCAACATTACTCGCCTCTTGCCATACTACTGTTTCCGCCTCTACCCATTTTTGTAGATCCTTCCACCATGCTTCTATTCTTGGTCTATGACATCCTTTCCATCCCATTGCAATTTTCCTCTTTGCTAGTACATACACCAGATCTTTTAGTTTACTCACATGCTTTAGCTTATGTGGTCTAGGGAACCCTCCCAGTAGGCAAGCCCATGCTGTATCTACCTCTATTTTGATCCCTTTGTCTTCCATCCTATGTGCTACTTCTCACCAAAAGCTTCCTATTATTGGGCATGACCAAAACATATGTACCATTCCAGCATTTTCTTTGTTACATTTGGGGCATGATTGTCGCCCTGCATTTTTAAACTTGGCTATCCTTTGGGGCGTATATACACCCTGTGGGTGATATATAATTGTATCTGTTGTAATCTGGCATTTCTCAACACTTTTTTGTGATATTCCTGGGTGCGCTCCCACATCCCATCACTCATTGGGGCCCCCACTTCTTATTCCCAGTCTTGTCTAAGCTGTGCCACTTCCTTCCCCACTTTGGTAATCATCAGCTCATATATTCTTGATATTTCGTGCCCCCCCTCTGCTATGTCATATATTGTGTCCATGCCGCTATCCGGTTCACTCGCTAGTATTTCTTCAGGCCATGACTCTTTAATCCGCTGCACCACCCTATGGTATGTAATATACTGTCCTGCATGTAACCCTGTTTCCTCCACCAGCCCCTCAAAATCCCTTATATTCCCTTCTTGCCACATATCTCCTAAAGTCGCTATCCCCACAGGCTCCCAATGCTTCCTGATCACTAGTCTTAGTTGCTTTTCTCTTCCCGGCAGAACAACCAATGGCACCTGCGTGGAGCACGGGGACGGGTCATCCACCATCTTGCACGCTCTCCGGCATATTTCCCACCCAAGTGCCATCATTCTCGGGCGCCATATCCGATTTAGGCAACCACACCATTTCTCTAAGGCAAAATGGGGCACAATCCATTTGGAACAACCTGGATTCAGAGGTTGGCTCCTCGGAAAGCCATTTAGCTACATACTGAAGTTGACTTGATATGTAATAGATCTCATAGTTTCGTAGTTGTATGCCCCCTTTCTCGTGTGGGTTTTGCAGCTTCCAAAGGGCCACCCTGTTCCTTGTCCCTTGCCAAAGGAATTCCCTGCATATACTGCTCAATTTAGCTAAGAATCGCCTAGGTATCAGGTATGGGATATTCCCAAAGTAGTGCAACAGTCTTGGCAGGACCACCATTTTAAGCATTGTCCCTATTCCCATCATCGCCAAGGGAAGCTTCACCCAAACACTCATACTGTTTTCAATATTCCGGACGGCTTTCTCAGTGTTGTGTTGGTGCTCTGCTTCTACCGTATGGTATACATCTATCCCAAGATATCGAAACGTGCTGACCTCCCATGGTATCTGGGGGATCGGTAATTGCTCTAGCGGGATCCCCTTATACCTCCCCAATGGAAATACACAAGACTTTGTGGGGTTCACAGCTATGCCTGAAAGCCTTGCAAATCGTTCCATCACTTCCAGGACATACTGGAGGTTTTCTTCCGGGTAGCGCAGATACAACAACATATCATCAGCATACAAGGAAATTAAATGCGGTTCTGTTACGCTCACCTGGGTTCCACATGGGCGCCGAGCGAAGCTGAACTGCAACGGTCTCCACCAATGCGACTCGTAGTGTAGTGATGAGTGATTGCGTCTGCCCTCTGAGTTTTGTCTGTCTGGCACGTAGGAGGATTTTCCTAGAGTGGTAAAAATGGCAAATTAGTTGACCGCTGGAAGGAGGTTTTGACTTCTGCTTCTGTAACCACCTGGTGTTCCCCCTTATATGTCTCACCTTATTGTTAAGAAGGATGGGCTCTCCATCCTGCGTCGGAATGCAGGGGTGCGTTGAACTTGGGGATCCAGTTAACTTCACTGATCCCATAATCTTATGACAGAGTTCCGGACAACAATGACTCAAAGGTAAGTCTTATGCTAGTCCAAGGTAGCATGTAATGCTTTAGAGTTCAAGTTGTCTTATTGTTCACTCTTGTGTCTTTTCTTTGTTTCTTCCTCTTGTAGATTGCCCAAGACAGGTGTCTCTTCTTCGAAAGAAACGAGGTAGCGCCAAGGTAAGATTCGGTATGTGCAATAAACAAACAGTCTTAGTATGCGATGTTGTTCATTAATGTGATTAATCAATTGTCCTCTATATTCTGCAGGTGCGGCGTTCCCTTGGAGCAAAGAACGTATGGTGAAAACTCGCCGGACCTGGAGTGAGTATTACCTCGGTAAGTACCTGGTGATGCGAGGTCTAAATGTCTTTCAGCGAGGCGCAGCTCACCTTTAACTTTTCTTATCTTTTTGCAGATGCGGATGTTCCGGACGGCGATCCCGTTAGAGTGCCTCGCTGGATCGCATGGATGAAATGAGCATCGGTGAGTATCCCGCGACGCTGATGCTGGCTGTATAGCACAGTAACTGGTATTCCTTTTCTTGCAGGTGCGGCGACTCCCGGATGCTTGCGATGACAAATGGAAGGCTCCTATTCTAATCTGCTTTCTTTTTCCCCTTGGCAGGTTTGGATCGCGAAGAACAAGACAGGCGTGGCTGAGGACTTGATACTGGAGCTGCAGGCATGGTGAGCGTTACGCTGCAGGAGTGCAGAATAGCGCGAAGCGTGTTCTGTTCTCCGAGCGTGGTTTAAATAGCCACTCAAAAATTGTTCTCAGGTAAAGTAGTCCCAGTACCACACCCAAAGAAATAATCCCTTGAAATAAGTAATCCCTTCAAAAAGGCCTCAAGGTGGCCTGTACATGTTTTCTCCACAAGATGACCTGGTTTGCCTGAATGAGGCAATATGAGCCTGGCGCCAATGGTGCCTGGACTGTGTCCAAGAAGCCCTTAAACAATCCCTTGGGGCCTTACAGGTCCCCATGGGTGCTAATACTCTGGGCAGACTGGTCTGCTCCTGATGTCTGGGGGCAGGCATCGTGACAGCACTCCCCCCAAGGCACCTCCCAAGGTGGTTCTTCTCACTGGTCCAGGCTTGTCCGGGAAGTTCTGGTGGAAGCGTCTTACCAGTCGTGGTGCATGAACATAGTCACTTGGTTCCCATGATCTTTCCTGTGGACCATAGCCTTTCCAGTCAACAAGATAAGAGTTTTGATTTGACCAACTTTGAGTCCAAAATGTTTCTTACTTCGAACTCTGGTTCGCCATCTACCAGGATGGGGCTTGGTGGTTTTGTTATTCTTGTTCCTGGTTGCACTGGTTTCAAAAGTGAAACATGAAATACCGGATGGACTCGCATATTCGGAGGTAACTCCAATTTCACTGCCACTGGATTGATAATTGCCTTGATGGTGTAAGGCCCCAAATATCTGGGATTAAAAGTGCGGGTCCCTTTTAACGGTATGTGTCTTGAAGCTAACCAGACCTGGTCTCCAATCTGATATTTTGGAGCTTCACTCCGATGTTGATCAGCGGTTTTCTTGTACCTTTCTTTTGCTTTTTTTAAATGTTCAGTCGCCTTTTTGAAAGCTTGTGTTATAGTAGCATGTAAATTGCTTACGGCGGGCATCTCCAAGTGCTGAGGTGGATCGAGTTCAGAGGTTCGAGGATGTCTTCCATATATGGTGTAAAAAGGACTTTGTCCAGTGCTGGAGTGTACAGAATTATTGTAGGCATATTCGGTTATCCATAAAATATCCTTCCAGTTGCTTTCCGTTTGGTGTAACATGCACCCTAGGTATTGTTCTAACGTTTGGTTGGTTCTCTCGGTTTGACCATCTGTTTGTGGATGGTGGCTGGTTGAAAGTCTGACATCAATTTGAGCTAACTGGCAACTTTTTTTTCCAAAATTGTGAAATAAACGGACTGCCTCGATCAGAAACTAGGACTGAAGGAAATCCGTGTAATCGAACAATGTGTTCGAGAAATTCCTTGGCCAGTGTCGAGGCAGAACGTAAGCCTTTTAACGGGATGAAGTGGGCCATTTTGGAAAATAGGTCCACTATCACTAAAATAGTGTTGAACCCATTACATGGAGGAAGGTTTGTGATAAAATCAAGAGATAAGGTATGCCAGGCTGTAGGTGGAATGTCTAAGGGTTGTAATAAACCCGCTGGCTTCTTCTTCTTGATCTTGTTTTGAGCATTGTTAGGGAGAATTCTCTGTTTAGGCTGAAATTCCTAACCTAGTGAGTCCCCCAGCAGCTTTGCTGGATTTTTGGGGTTTATTTTTTTCTTCTGCCTAACACTGGCGTACAGCGGTGGGATTTGTATTGAGTATACACTTTAAAGTGCTTTAGGATACCTTAGTACAACTAGCCACAAAGCTTAGCACTGAAAAAGTGATCTTTCTAACATGTCAACTATGGAAACTTATAGTCAAGAGTCCCTTGCTACAAAAACTGCTGATTGTTTAAGAGTATTATGTAAGCATAAGAACCTCCTGACTAAAGGCAAGAAAATGGAATTAATAGAAAGGTTGTTAGCTAACCAAAGTCTGGATGATGGGTCTGAGGAACCTACCATGCCAGAAAATGTAGATAACAGTATAGAAATTGATATCAAAATGTTGATAATCTTGAGGGAGAGTCAGAAGAGGAGGGTGAGGCTGCTGTGACTGTCCCCCTTAGGCCTCTGTCTGCTCTACCTGCTGTACCTACTGGGCCTTTGCCAAGTCCCACACTTAGTCCTCAATATCTTGAATTAGAGAAAATGAAACTTGAACTAGAGTTCAAGAGACTGAATACTCAGGCTGAACAGAGACATCAGGAACTGAATCAAGAACTAAGGCTAAGGGAAATGGAGCTCAAGCATGGGCTAGAAATGAAGAAATAATCTGTCGAAAATGCTTCTCTCTCTGGCTCCTCTAGAAGTTCCAGTCCTAAAAGACCCCGGATGCCTAAAGAATTGGTTGGTATGTCTGAGCCTAAGTTGGATGTGTTGGATTGGTTGTCTCTGTTTGAATATAATCATGGGCTCCAGAGCATCACAGGAAATGACTTACTCACCTGGTTGTTCTCTAGGCTTCCCCTTGTTGCAACTGATGTGGTAATGGAGTTGGGGGAGGAAGATAGGAAAGAGTATGAATGTGTGAAACTAGCTCTGATAGCTAGATTTGGGAAGACCCCTTCCCAGTATCTTAAGAGGTTTAGGACCCTCAAAAAGAATGATGGTACCCCTTGGGCTACCTGGGTGAGTGAGTGTTTGAAAAACTTAGAGGGATGGATTAAGGGTTACAAGGTAAACACTTATGAAGGTATGAAGAACCTTTTTATGTTGGAGTCAATTTATGATGCCTGCTCTCCTGAGCTCAGACAGCACTTGGCTGATTCAAAGGAATTAGATTCCAGAAAACTAGCTAAGGCTGCTGACTTGTGGGTTGCCAACAGGGCCACTCACAAGGATTCAGGGGTCACTCAGAAAAAGGATGAGGGAAAGCAGCCACCTAAAGTGAATCCAGAGAATTCTAATACCTCCCATACCAAAGAGGGCCACAAACAACAAAATAACCAGGGTAAGCCCCAGGGTAAACCAAATCAGGCTAGTGTACCTTCTGGTCAACAACCGGAAGGAGGTCAGAACAAGCCACCCTTTCAGAGAGCCTTTGGACAATGCTATATCTGTAAGGCTACTGACCATATCAAAGGGGATCCCAGATGCAAGGGTAAACCTGCAGGGATCAGCACAGTCTCCTTAGCCTTCACTCCTGAGGATGAAGTACAGATGGCTAGTGCCCACTTTGAACTCTTTGCTGAAGAACCCTTGGGTCTTCAAGCAACTGTAAACTTAGAGCCTATGGGTCTGGTTAGCCCCCAGAAAAGGGTTGTGTATAACTCCCTACCTGTTAACTCTAAGGTGTATTATGTGGACAGTGTTCTTGTCAATTGCCAGGATACTCCTGCCAGGAGAGACACTGGGGCCAGCAGAACACTAGTGGATGAAAGCTTCTATCACCCTGAGGATGTGGCAAAAGCACCCAAAGGTCCCACTAAGATGTCTGGAGGCCCTGTCCAAATGGTTCCTATTCTACCAGCCCTCATTCAGTGTAACAACATGACAGTGAGGATCCCTGTCAGTGTTCAGGCTGAGGTGCCTGGGAAGGTCCTGTTGGGGAATGACCTGAGATCTCTAGGAGTGGTGTCACATACCCACAGGCCTCCCAGTATGGAGAACCAAAACCTAACCAAATTGCCTAGAGAGGCCACCCTAAGGGACCACTCTAAGCCTGTGGGAACATCTACTGAGACCCCCACTACAAGCCCTGGTGTTAGTAAGTTGACCTCTAACCCAGGCACATTTCAGGCTAGTACATTAGGGAAATGGGAGCCCCAACCAAGCTCCATCATTGTTCCCCCAGTTTCAGAGTCTGTGACTCCCCCTGCTTCTGAGGAAGAGGTGGATAGACCTACTGGGCCCTTACCTAGGCCTAAGAGAACTGGTAATTCTCAATGCTGGTGGAAAACCAGGAAAGAAAAGTCAAAGCCAAAAACCTTCAGACTGTTGGACCTTCTACTGAAGATCCCAACTCGAAACCTAGTATTAGGGGGGAAACTCCTAAAGTAGGTAAGCTTAGATCTAAGAGGAAGGGGAAGCAGGTACATTGCCTAACCCCAACCCCTCCAACCAAGAGGCCTAAGACCCAACCTGCTCCCACAAGAGAGGTGGTGAGGAACCTTGGAGGCCCCTCTAGATCTAAGGGAATCCTTTATAAGGACCCCTTGAAAAAGCCTAACACAGGTTCAGAAGTTGTACCAACTTCTGAGGGACTGGTCAACCAGGTCCCCTATAACTTTAAAAAGACTGATGTTCCTCAAAGGGTTTGTAGGTCATATAGCTTACAAAGGAAAACCTTTGCTTGGGCCATAGAACATAGGTCAGGGTGTCACCATCAAAATGCTGATAGACTCTCTAGGATGTATGTCATCCACTAGAGGTATGAGGTTCATCCAGGAGTGGATTAAATCCTCCTGTCCCTTAGTCTGGGGGGGGGGGGCGAGTGTTAGGGAGAATTCTCTGTTTAGGCAGAATTTCCTAACCTAGTGAGTCCCCCAGCAGCTTTGCTGGATTTTTGGGGTTTATTTTTTTCTCCTGCCAAGAGTGAGACTCTTTTTACCCTCACTCTTGGGCATGATTTGAGTGTGTTTCTTTGAATCTAGATGTGTTTAATGGGCTATGGGGTCTTTTACTCCATAGGGCTTCATGTGTTTTTGTGATGTGTGTTACACAGCACCCTCAGTGCAGTGAAACAGGGGTGTCATAGTGACCCCCCCAGTATAGACTCCTTACCCTGGGACTGACTACTGTCTCCCAGGGCATGTAAAGTCACTATTGACTTTACTAGTCTTAAATTCTGAACAGAACCAGTACAAACCATCATATTGTGGACGTACTGGCTGGGGAAATTCAATTGCCCCGGGATCTGTTAGTCGAGGGGGCACGTCTGCGTCCCCCCTGATCGGGTTTTGGCTGGTGGCAGTGGATACTACTTTTTATATTCTACCGCAAATATTTTCCTATGGGATTTCCCATTGCTTTAGGCTACTACCTTTTATTTAATTATTTACGGTAGCCTCGAACATACCGCCGGTTTATTTAATTAATATTAATTCTAGGTTGGTATTTTTTGCCAAAACTTGATTCTAAAATGGCGTTTGTGTTCTCTTCTGTGACTCCAACCCAAGTCGAGCCCTTTGTTCCACTTTTTGGCAGGCTTCTCCACAGAAGCCCTCCAAAGTGGTGCCACTCTGTCTGGGGTACTTAGGAGGGGTGGAGGGAAATTTAGGCTTTGTATACTTTTATACCAAAGCTCTGGTCAGTGTTTGCTTGTATTATTGTATCTGAGTGCCTATTGTGTATACTTTGCATACTGCCTAACTCTTCTTGAGGGAAGTCTGACTGCTCAGCCACAGCTATCAGGTAAATCTGGGTGGTGCAGACTGCTACCAAGTGGGTTTACTGCCAACACCTGTAGTCTTAAATCTTTTGCAGTGGTCCCTAAGGGAACTGCACAGGTTTCTGCCTAACGAGCACAAAGCCACAAGAGAACACGAATAACTTAATGTCTTTTCGCCAAGTAGGCCACCAGAAATGTCTCTTGATTTTGGCTTCGGTTTTTGCGATTCCAGGGTGGCCTTCTACCAAGGACTCATGATAATTGGAAATAACCTGTTTCTGCAATTCCTTACTCGGTAGATAGAGGCGTTCTTGGTAATACGGTAAATGGTCAATGACTGAATGGTTTTTGCCTTTGTTTGACCAATCTTGTAAGGCTGTAGAATCGAGCAGTTGCCGAATCTGCTTATGGATGCTGTTTAGAGTTAGCAAAGTAGTTATTCCTAGGATTCTTCTTTCTGGGATTATGGGCACAGGGTCTGGGTTTGTATATGCTTCTTCCATTCGTATGCAGGGTAGAGCATCTGCTTTGCCGTTTCGACAACCAGGTCGGTAAGTAATCACAAAATCGTATTCCGCAAAAAATAAGGTCCATCTAAGTTGACTTGATGATTGAGCCTTGGCCGTCTTCAAATATTGTAAGTTTCTACGATCCGTAATTACTGTGATGGTGTGTCGGGCTCGGATTAGATAGTGTCGCCAAGCCTTGAATGCTGACTTGATGGCTAGAAGTTCTTTGTCGGTGACGGCATAGTTCAGCTCAGGTGCTGAAAACTTCTGTGACCAAAACGCCACTGAATGAAGTTGACCTGTTTCTTGATCTTTCTGGGAAAGAACCGCCCCCATAGCCAGACTGGATGCATCAGTTTCCACCACGTATGGGAGTTCTGGGCTTGGATGTTTCAAAACAGGAGCTGAAGTGAATTTCTGCTTTAAATCTTGGAAGGCCTTTTCTTCTTCTTCTGACCACTGGAAGCGTTTGTTCTTCCGCAAAAGTGATGTGATGGGGTGCACCAAATGTGAAAAATCAGGAATTAACCTGCGGTAGAAATGTGCAAATCCAAGCATTCTCTGTACCCCTTTTATTGAAGTAGGTGAGGGCCATTTGAGTATGGCATCTACCTTCCGTAGAGGCCGCTGGAGACTTTGACGGGCGGATAAAGCCGTTAGCCAGGTATTGATCTAAATATTGCCGTAAATGAAGATTCTCGGGTTCAGTAAGGGCGTAGATCCTACTGCACGGAATTTGTGCGCCAGGTATGAGATCGATTTGGCAATCGATTTGGCAATCATATGATCTATGAGGTGGTAAAGTGTTGGCTTGATCTTTTTGAAATACATCCTGAAAATCCTGGTACTCGTGGGATAACTGATTTGTCAGGCTCATGACCGTGGCTACCTTCTTGGTCGGGGGTTCTTCTGGATAACAAGTATGCATACACTCCGAGAAGGTCACTCTTCTTTTCACGCCAATTTATGCAAGGATTATGCGTTTCTAACCATGGCATTCCCAGAATTATTTGGAACTGTGGAGCTTTGATTAAATCAAACACAATGCCCTCTCGATACCCATCTTGGCCCAACAGTGTCATCTCCATCGTAGAATGAGTTACTGGTCCGGAAGCTATTTCGGTCCCATCGACGGTGGTGACTACATCAGTTGTGGTCTTTTCGCAAAGAGGAAGATTCATCCTTGTAGCCAATTCTTGATCCATATAGTTACCTATGGCTCCACTATCGATGTATGCTCTAACCGCATGCATGCGAGCTGGTTGTTGGTGATTAATAAGGATCGTTGGTAAGGTTAGGTGTGAGGTCTGAGAGTCCTTCTTCTCCCTCGACAAGCGGACCTCTACGCTTGTCGGGCGGGGTTTTTCCCGGCTCAGATTCCGTACTGATCTTGTCAGCGTCTCCTACTGCCTTCTTAGGCGGTTTCACCGGACAGTCCCGCAAAAAATGCCCTGAGGTTCCACAATATAAGCACAATTGCAACTGTCTTCTTTTGTCTCTTTCGACTTTGGACAACGGTCCTCTAACTCCCCCAATTTGCATGGGTCCATATACATCTGTACCTTTGGAGGTGTTGTCTTTGGGTCTCACCAGAACCTGATTCTCGAATCTAGCCCGATCGGCCTTTCGGTTCTGAAGCCTGTGGTCCAACTGAACCACTAGGTCTATGTATTCCGCACATTCTTGGGGTGAGTTTACAACCTGTGCTAGCACGTCCTTTAGCTCGCCTCTTAACCCACGATGGAATAGCGTAGTTCTTTTGTCTTCAGGCCAACCGGTCTCCATCACCAACCTATTGAAAGTTGCGATGTAGGTTAGTAGGTCCTGGTTCCCTTGACGTAAGGACAAAAGTACATTATCTAACGCTTGACCTTGAGAATGTCAGGCGAATAATTTCTCCATGTTTTGCTGAAATCCCTGGAAATCCCAAAGAAGAGGGTCATCCTGGTTGACTAGTGGAATAGACCAATCCGCGGCACTGCCGCTGAGGTATGATAGTACAAAGGCAACCTTTGATTAGTCATTTGGGAAGGCTCCAGGCCTACATAAAAAGTGCAGGCGGCACTGATTCATAAACACTGCAAACCTCTTAGGGTCCCCTGCAAAGCGTTCTGGTAGAGCTAAAGGGATAGCTCCCAGTAATACTACTTGTACTGGGTTACTTGGCTGAGTTGGGGCTGACGCTCCCCCCAATACAGGTAATGGTGTGTGACCAGCTTGGGCTTGGAGTAGTTGTCTGGCGAGGTCACCAGTACGGTCCTTCGCCACAATCAGTTCTCTTCTTAGAGCATTGGTTTCTTGGCGGGCGGAATGTACTTCAGCTCTAAACTCCCCCAGGAGCTGGGCCAATTGGTCAGTCTCTGAGGTCTCCATGACGCCCGGGTAGAACTTTGTGTGAAGGCTTTGCGTTCTGTTACGCTCACCTGGGTTCCACAGGGGCGCCAAGCGAAGCTGGACTGCAACGGTCTCCACCAATGCGACTCATAGTGTAGTGATGAGTGATTGCGCTTGACCACTGAGTTTTGTCTGTCTGGTACATAGGAGGATTTTCCTAGAGTGGTAAAAATGGCAAATTAGTTGACCGCTGGAAGGAGGTTTTGACTTCTGCTTCCGTAACCAACTGGTGTTCCCCCTTATATGTCTCACCTTATTGTTAAGAAGGATGGGCTCTCCATCCTGCGTCGGAATGCAGGGATGCGTTGAACTTGGGGATCCAGTTAACTTCACTGATCCCGTAATCTTATGACAGTTCCGGACAACAATGACTCAAAGGTAAGTCTTATGCTAGTCCAAGGTAGCATGTAATGCAATGCTTTAGAGTTCAAGTTGTCTTATTGTTCACTCTTGTGCCTTTTCTTTATGTTTCTTCCTCTTGTAGATTGCCCAAGACAGGTGTCTCTTCTTCGAAAGAAACGAGGTAGCGCCAAGGTAAGATTCTGTATGTGCAAAAAACAGTCTTAATATGCGATGTTGTTCATTAATGTGATTAATCAATTGTCCTCTCTTTATTCTGCAGGTGCAGCGTTCCCTTGGAGCGAAGAACGTATGGTGGAAACTCGCCGGACCTCGAGTGAGTATTACCTCGGTAAGTATCTGGTGATGCGAGGTCTAAATGTCTTTTAGCGAGGCGCAGCTCACCTGTTAACTTTTCTTATCTTTTTGCAGATGTGGATGTTCCGGACGGCGATCCCGTCAGAGTGCCGCGCTGGATCGCATGGATGAAATGAGCATCGGTGAGTATCCCGCGGCACTGATGCTGGCTGTATAGCGCGGTAACTGGTATTCCTTTTCTTGCAGGTGTGGCGACTCCCGGATGCTTGCGATGACAAATGGAAGGTTCCTGTTCTAATCTGCTTTCTTTTCCCCCTTTGCAGGTTCGGATCGCGAAGAACAAGACAGGCGTGGCTGAGGGCTGGATACTGGAGCTGCAGGCACAGTGAGCGTTATGCTGCAGGAGTGCAGAATAACGCGAAGCGTGTTCTGTTCTCCGGGCGTGGCTTAAATAGCCACTCAAAAGTAGTTCCCAGGTAAAGTAGTCCCAGTACCACACCCAAAGAAATAGTCCCTTGAAATAAGTAATCCCTTCAAAAGGGCCTCAAGGTGGCCTGTACATGTTTTCTCCACAAGATTACCTGGTTTGCCTGAATCAGGCAATATGAGCCTGGCGCCAACGACGCCAGCACTGGGTCCAAGAAGCCCTTAAACAATCCCTTGGGGCCTTACAGGTCCCATCACGGCATATCCTGACTACACTATGCTAGTCCAGAGACAACACTATAGCTATGTAGGTTTTAAATATATGTTGCTGTACCCTGCAAAACTCAAGATTTTCCACAAAGACAAAACACACTTTTTTGATGCCCCGGAAGACGCAGCGACGTGGCTGGACACACATGGTTGTCCGGAGCAGGATGAGGAGCAGGGTCGAGAGGGATACGATAAGTGACCTAACGGCTGCGCATGTTAAGAGAAGGGCGCTCACTGTGCCTGCAGCTCCAGTATCCAGCCCTCAGCCACGCCTGTCTTGTTCTTCGCGATCCGAACCTGCAAAGGGGGAAAAGAAAGCAGGCGCTCTTTCTATCGTCCCTCCTTTCCTGAAGAACTCTAAGATCTTTTCCCTGTCCCTGTAGTTCAGGATATTCGCTATAATTGCTCTCGGAGGGGCTCCAGGTTTCGGCGTCCTCTTCATGGCCCTATGCGCACGTTCAACCGCAAACCCTTGCGAGAGCTTATTTGCTCCTATCTCTTGCATGATCATGTTTTCCACATAATTCGTGGGGTCTTGGCCTTCTTCCCCTTCAGGCAGACTGACCACGCATATATTGTTGCGTCTCGCTCTTCCTTCTGCCTCATCTGCTCGATTTTCCACGTTGGCTACCTGCTGCTTCAGTGTTTGGCGTTATCCGTGCTACTATCTGTGTTGATTTTCACAGCACTGTCCAGGCCGCTGGTCCTCTCCGCCAGTGCTCTCACATCTTGCCTCAATAGATTGCCCTCCACTCCTACCGCATCTATTTTCATTTCTTGTGCAGTCCTTAATTCTGCCATTGTCGTCCCCGTTATGGCTGTTAAAATCATTTGGTTTTCGCTTGGCGTAGCCACTCCTGTGGATGCAATAGCCACACTTTGGGTTTGGGTGTTGGGAGACTACTGCGGTTTAGCAAAAATGTCCATTGTGGGCTGCTTGCCCTTGGCCTTGCCCCCTCTCACTGACATTTCCATCTTGTTATTAACTATTGGGTCTGATGCACCAGCCGTGATCTGGTCTGTGTTCCTCTGCAGCCTTTCACCTGGCTGAGGGTTTCGTGTGTTGTGTCCCACCTCTATTTCCGTGTTGCCCTCTGGGGGTTACCTCCCCACTATGCCAGGTGCTTGCTTGCCTGTGCCCAGCGCTATCATTTACATTAATGGCTTCATGCCCATGTGCACCTGGGGCTATGCCTCTTCTCCCGCGGTCTCAATGCTGTTACCACCAGCTTGAAGGTCACTTTCCAGCTCTTATCGTTGCGCTGTGTCGCAGTGTTAGCGTCTCCACCTACCGGCACTGTGGTTGGGCTGGGCAACAGAGATTCCATTCAAAACAACTTTTCCTCTATACTCCGCATCCGGGCTCTGTGGAGTTTGTGTATTGTATTGTGTGAGATTGACTTCACGTTGCCTCAGCCAGCCCTCAATTATGCACCCGCGCCTCCTGCGCAGTGCGCCTTTTCAGCAACACGGCCACACGTTCATTCTCCTATGTGCCTGCTCTGTGCGTAATACGCGGCTGTCCCTCTGCCTTTGGGTCCTCTTATTTAGTGTAGCATCTGCGCCGGTCGTGTCAGCCTTCTCTCCAGGCCCCTGGCATCCGTGTCTAGGGGGGCTCTGGAATGCATAGCGCAGCTTGTTCCTGCGCTTGCGTTGGGAGTGAACTCGCTGGCGTCCACGGGGTGCTCCTTCCCGATCGCCTTGGTCCAGGCGCTCCTGCACTTTATTTATTTACAAGAAATTGTCTTATGTGCAACGTATGTAATTGTGAGCTGAAAAGGACATTCAGGTCATGCGGGGGTAGATGGTCCAAATCAAAAGCATTCGGTCAAGGGAAATACACCGCCGTCCATAAAAAGTCACATTTCACATTGCCTCAGCCAGCCCTCCGGTATACACCCATGCTTCCTGCGCAGTGCATCTGATCTTCTGCATGGCCGCACGTCCCTCGTTGTACGTGTCTGCTCTGCTGTGCAGTACACGGCTGCCTCTCTGCTTCTATAGTACAGTGTCTATGCCGGCCGTATCAGCTGTCTTTCCGGGCACTTGGCATTCGTTTCTCAGGGGGCCCCGGACTTCGTAGTGCAGCATGTGCTTGCGCTTGTGCTGGGATTGGGTCTGTCGGCACCCGCAGGGTCCTCCTTCACTTTCACCTCGGTCTGGTTGCTCCTGCACTTCGTTCCTTTAATATATGCGCCGGCCTTCCTTAGCTCACAAATAGACGCGCCCCTCCACTGCTGCAGTGCTTATCGTGGTAGGCGCGATGCAGGCTCCTGGAAGCTCCTTTGTTTATTCTTCGCCGCCATCTTGCCGTCAGCCTTTCTTTCACCGCCGGAGGCTACAATGTACCATAACTTTCTTCCTGGGCACTCAATCTTCTCGAAAAACAATGCATCTGTCTAGGCTCCCATTCCCATTGATTCTTGCCAACTTTCTCTTTGAAATTGAAATTGACAGACTGGAAGTATCTGATCGCACGGATCAATTGCCGGATCCAGGAGCACCGAATAGAGTAGCCTATTCCATGGCTGCCAAGCCACGCCCCTGATTGCAGTAAATACTTGGCTAGTGGTATTTGAGAATAGACAACAGTCTATAATTTTCAGGGATTTCTCTAGAACCAGCTTTATAAACTGGAATTATAATAGAGGTTTTCCAGGATGTTGGTATATATCGGTCATGACACACTTTTTTAAACAGAATATAAAGCATCACCACCCATAGGTTGGGATCTTGCTTAATAACCACGGATGCCAGCCCATTAGGGCCAGGGGCACGAGAATATTTCAGTTGCCCAATTATATTCATGATACTTTTTTTGGAACATTTTAAGAGCCCCCATACTTTTATCAGGTTTTAATGGGGGGTAGGAATGGTCTTCATGGATGATCCTAGTAATATATTTGACCCATATTTCTTCAGTCAAAGATTTCAGTGCCAACAGGGGTGAATACGTTCTAGCTTTATTCAATAATTTCCACAGTGCTGGGGTATCGTTTTTCTGTAGGGCACTTATTATAATTTGCCATTTCAGTTTCATTTTGGCAAACTTTCTCCGTTTACACCAATTATAGTAATGATTAGCCAGACTTCTTTTCATACAATTTTGAGTTTGAGACGGTAGCTTCTGTGTTTTTAATTTCCAAAGCTCCTTCCTATAATGTTGTTTAGCTACAACCAATTCACCATCAAAAGAGTGATTTAAACACTTACCTGTAGCCATGCTAGGAATACTAGAGTTGGATGCTACTTCAGACGTCATAGTTTTAATAGCATTTTCAAAATTGTCATAATTCAACTTAATGTCAGTCTGTAGTTCATTTAACAAGCCTCTGGCATGTCGAGACATGGTCTTACATTTGGTGGCATTCCAACTAAGTCTCGAGCTCCTAATGTTGGTACTAATATTTTTACGGCCCCTTTCAAGCATTCTAAGCAGGACCACGTTAAACTTTGCTTTAATGAGTGAATGGTCACTAAACATTTGTTTTTGCACCTCAAAATCACATAAGCAGTTTAACATGTAGGAGGTTATGTAATCCAGAGTAGCTGATTTGTTACCACATGCCCAAGTACATTTCCCGGGGGTGTCACTAACGGTTCTCCCATTTAGTGACCAGCATTCCCACTCTGACATATATGATCTCCATTTTCTCCCACGTGCGTTACATTTAGGTTTAATCACCTCATTAGGTTCAACTATATTATCGAAGCGTTCAGTCATCCGCATAGTACCACATGGAGCATTCATATCTCCTCCTATTAATGTCATTTTGTTATCTTCAACCGAGTGTCAGTTATTGATTAGCTCATCAATAGTGTTAAAAATTGAATCTGTGTACTCACCACTCGGGGATCGTAGATATTCATTATTAATATTTTTAGATGTGTAGTTGGATTTTTTGCAGTGACTTGTACCGCAAGCACATTCTCAGAAGGTAACAAAGGTAACATTTGGCAGGCATAGAAATTGTAGCTAACCCCAATGATTACACCACCAAACAACCTACCTTTTTTGAGTTCTATTGGAATAATATATGAGAATTAATATAGAAATCGTTCAGTAGCCATGTTTCCTGTAGCATGAATATTGAGTTGGAAATTATGGCTTCCAGAGAACTGCCAAAATTAATAAAATGGGCATGTCTACGAGTATTCCAAGACGCTATAGAGCACACTTATGGTTTGGGTAGCTGCATTTGGTTCTCTAATTTCTGCAGCCTCTGCCACCCAACCTGTTTTTCAATTGCCAAATCCGTATCAACTTTAGGGTTGGATATTATTTTACATTAATTACAATGTTCACATTGAGATTGTTGGTTAGTGGATGAGATCGTCTGGTCTCGTATCCGAGGTAATCAAGAGACTCAACTTGCGATCGTATCAATGAGGCTGTTGCAGGAAGCGCACAGTGAACTAAAGTAATTGCCCCAAAATCTCTCTTCAAAGGTTCAATAAACTCAAAGACACGAGCTAAGAATACAAAGTGCTGGAATTTTTTAGAACAGTAACATTAGTGCAGATCTATTAATTGACTTGTTAGTTTTTTTGTCAACTTTTTCACTCAAAGTGACAACTGTCTTATTTAGCGGCTCCATAGTCGGCTTGTCAGTTCCTGCCACGGACACATTATCTTTTTGACTTTTAGACACATTCTTAGGATTAGGTTCTTGAGTATCCAGCCCAGAAGAAGTGTCATCCGAATCGCTGGTTGACAAATTACTCATCTACTTATTGCGCTCACTTGCTTTCTTGGGCTTAGATTCGTTTTCATAAAAAAACCAACTAGTTAGCATGCCAGTTTTTGACTCCTGGCGTTTCCTTCTCCGATTGGCATGTTTACGTAGGCGCTTTGATTTAATTTTGGGATCATTTAACATAGATACAATAGAATTTTCAGACAAGTCAGCTTGGGGTAACACTTCTACTGTAAAGGACATCAGTTGGACTTTGGGCCTCATTACACGGATGGCGGTAAGGATTTACCGGTACCAGTAAAATACCGGTACCGGTAAATCCTTACCGCCTTACTACGAGGTCCCTTTGCGGGTTGGGGGATTTAACGCCTGCTTTTTGCAGGCGTTAAAAACCAACCCGCAAAGGAACCCAGGGAGCTAATTACGGTACCGCAATTTGCGGTACCGTAATTAGCGCCTTCCCCATTCCCATTATGTCCTATGGGGCAAAAATGGGAATGGGGAAGGGCAATGGTGGAAGGGGGAATTACCGCCCCGCCAACCTTGGAATGGGGCGGTAATTCCCCTTTCTGCCAAGGCGGTGCCAGTATTTTACCGGCATGAACCATGGCGCTAATAGCGCCATAGTTCTCCGCCATCTGTGTAATGAGGCCCTTTGTCTTTAGGTTGCTTCAGTTTCTTAGCTAGTTTTCTGGCTTGTTTGCGGTTTGGATATGAGAGCAGAGATTCAGTAATCATGTCAGGTCCATCCGGAGGGTCAATCACAACTACTGATATATTGACATTTTCGTCAATTATTTTAGTGACATCTTTCATGACTGGACTCCTAGTATCCGCATTATACATATCTTTGTGGTGACCATATATAATGTCAAGGATTTCTCTTCACATAGCTTAATTCGTATTTTGAGTGCAAAGTGAAGCAAACTTATCGATGGCATAGTGTTGCTGGGAGCCAGGCTATTAGAATTATTTTTAAGATCCTTGCATTCATCGTCCATTATTTCATTATAGCACGTATTTCCATCTGTTTCCTCCACGATAGCTTTCATATGGGGAGAGCTAGGTTGGAATGACAACTGGAACAATGACAGCGTGCTAGAAAGTCTGGGTGACGAGCATGATTGATGAGAATCCTCAGCTGGTCTTGGCAAATAAGGCTCACCCTCGATTGGACCGCTCATGTTAAATTTTGCTTCAGCAGCTACTCTGTTAGAGCCACACAGCCGATAACAAAGGTCTAATAAAGAATTATCACTGATTGGTCCAAACGAGGGGGCAGATGTCAAACTCAGATTCACATTGACGTCCTTATTATGCACTTGCGCAGTTGTTTTAGCATGATTCTTATTGATATCCACGTTAATCTCAACTTTATCGGATTCGGAAAAAAAGTCAGTGATTTGACCCGGTAATTTTCCAGCAAAAGATTTAAATTTAGTTGAGCGTTTATTAGCTATCGATACATTTGATTTATTGTATTTTTCATTAGATGCACTTGATCGCTCCTCTCGATTGTATCCAGCAGCTTTACCGTATGGTTTAGTCTTGTGGAGATTATAGTGCTTGGTTTTATTTTGGGCTTTACCAGGCATGGTTGAACAAGTAGAGCTTTATATAAGACAAAGTCAACCCGTAAATCGTCTCATTAGGGATAGGGACCGCTCACTCGCCGCAGATGCGTAAGTCATGTACAATGAAGGTAAAACGATAAATGTAAAATGCACAGTCAATCAATGCCTCACTTCGCCGAACACCGCCAAAAACTCTGCAACTCACTTCGCTACATGCTCTGCGTGTAGGGCTGAGTTGAAATAGAGTTCCCTGCTCCAGACAGGAGCGGCCAAACAGCGCGGGATAAAGAAAGACTGTAGATTCTTTCTGAACAGGAGAACAGACCCAAAGTAATCCAACGTTCTCAGGTCAGCCGCCAAACACTCTGCAACTCACTCCGCTACACGCTCCGCCTGTAGGGCTGAGTTGAATTAGAGTTCTCTGCTCCAGGCAGGTGCGGCCAAACAGTGCAGGATGAAGAAAGACTGTAGATTCTTTCCGAATATGAGAACAGACCCAAAGTAATCCAACGTTCTCAGGTCAGCCGGCAAACAGTCTGCAACTCACTCCACTACACACTCTGCGTGTAGGGCTGAGTTGAAATAGAGTTCTCTGCTCCAGGCAGGAGCGGCCAAACAGCGTGGGATGAAGAAAGACTGTAGATTCTTTCCGAACAGGAGAACAGACCCAAAGTAATCCAACGTTCTCAGGTCAGCCGCCAAAAACTCTGCAACTCAGTCGGCTCTCTGTTTAGCAAAATGCTTTACACACACAGAGTTGTGCCAGAGGAACGTAGTGGTCTAGAGGGAGAGTATTTAGTGAGAAAAAGTTGAAGATATTGTGGTCCCCGGGCCCAGCCAGCCTTGTGGATGATGCAGAGGGATTTGAATTTAATCCGTGCAGCAACCGTGAGGGAGCCAGTGAAGACTTTTTAGTGCAGCAGAGATGCGGTCCCTGTGCTTAAGGCCAAGGATAAGTCTTGCTGCCCTAATGAAAGGATTCCTGATGGAATACCCCAGTTTCTTAGCTTACACCAGAGTCTGCCTTTGTTTACAGTGTCGAACGCTTTCAACAAATCCACTGAGGTGACATATAAAGGTGGGTTATGCGTTGGCCAAGCATTATATTTATAATTAGGCCATTCAGTGAGGTGGACATTCCCTTCCTGAACCCTATCTGTTCTTTGCACAGGATACTGGTAGATTCAGCCCACCTTTCCAGTTCTGACACCAGAAAACAATTTGCTGTCTACATCCAATAGGGCAATCGGACTACCGGATTGGCCCAATTTCCTTTCTCATAAATTGGAATCATTATTGCCATACTCCAACTGGGAGGATAGCATCTGTGGTAAAGTGTGTTTTTAAACAGAGCTAGCAGAACTTGGGACCATAGAGTTGGGTTGGACTTGAAAATAACATTAGTAAAACCATTTGGTGTTGCGGCTCTTGAGGTCGACACATTTTTTATGAATTCCGCTGTAACTTCTGTGTTTAGGGGTAATGACCACTTACTACTATCCACCCCCTCCTCTAAATCCAGGACTTTTGTATAGGTCATCTAAATGCTTAATCCAGTCTTCTGCTGACACTGAATTACTCTGGATGTGTTTTTCAGGTTCCCAGATCTTTATATATTAGTGACCAAAGGTTTCTCGAGTTGTTAGACACCAGGGTTCTTAGCATACATACACCATCTTTTTGCTGTTTGAGGTATTTTTCCCTCTCACACAATTTCTGTATTCTAACATCAATTCTTTCTTTTCTTGTATAAACTCCACTTCTAATTTAAGATCCTTTCTCAGGGTCCTGATGTTTTTTTCTCAATTCCTTTTTTTGAGCCAGGTGTCATGATCAAAAACATGTTTATGCGTGAACCTAGGTTTGTTTCCTTTAGTTATAGGTTTGTCTGGGTCACAAATCAACTTCAGAAAATTGGCAGGTGTGCAGATTGCTTTGCACTGATTATCCTTCATCTGCAATCAATTCACTTAGATTTTTATTAAGTTTAGATCCACCCGCTCTAAACATTGAGATCTTATTTCCACCCTGGTCAACTTCAAGTTTCTGTTTGATTCTATCTCCATTCACAGTACCTGTTAAATTAAATGTTGCTATTAACATGTTGTGTCACTGTTGACCGTATTCTTAATCTCCATACGTATACATTGATGAAGCATATCCCTTGATAATATCAGAAAATCAATAACAGAATTAGCCACCCGTTCTTCCATGTAGGAGCTAAATGGAGTTCTCTATTAATATGTCTGTTCCCTATTATCAGACCCCAATCATTTAGATATGATCTCCACACCTTCCTATTTTCTCTCGAAGTTTGGTTTTTCATCTGTTGATTATCATTAGGGAGGCAGTGAAAATGTAAGTCTCCTGCAAGGATTATGCTCATTACTTGGTCTTGTGAAAATGCCTCCAATAGAATTGTGTCGGAATTTACGAGGTTCCAATGAACATTAATTATGGTTGTCCCTCCTATTGCCTCACTGTGATGACCATACGGTATTGGCCAATTTGACAGAATATTTTTTACTGTATAGCCCATTTGACCAAATTTAGGCTGTACGAAATAACGGTGAAAGGTGAGTCGGGGATGGAGGTGGGGATGTATTGGGGCAGGAGGGGGGATTGGTATGATTTTGCCCACGGAAAAATTGTGTACGCAGCTAAATTGACTGCACTCAATTCCGCCGTGAACAATGATGCCACAGTCAGATCATACCAATCCGACCATACAGTTTCACAGTCAAGATACCCGGATATTGATTTTTCGAAAACTCAGCCTTTCTTTTTTTGGAATTCCATCCTACATTCAGCAAGCCACCAGATCGTCCACCACCGTTATTACATTTGGCATGCTGCTCCACTATCGAGAAGCCATCATTTATTACACTAGTCATTAGCCAGTTCTCTTGTAATAATATCCAATTGTCTTTTCCGAATATATCTTGCAGGTGAGGCTGTTTGTAAAACTTCTGAAGCCCTGCGTATTCCAACTCGGCATGTCCATTTCACTGTTCACTAAAGAGACGTAGTATTCTCCCCCAATTTCGGATTAATGTGCACAAGGATTCCAGGTAATAGAGACCATGCTGTGGAGGAACTCTGAGAGCCTGTACCCCTCTCTAAATTCGATCTTTGCTTTTCTGCCACATACGAGACACACTGTAGATCTGGAGGGCTACTCCGGGCCCTCCCAGCAATTACATTCTGGGCTGCGGCTCTCCTTTCTAATTCTGGCTTATTAATTGATATGCCATATCCAAGATCTTGAAAATCTTTTCGGGCCCCTAGCAATGCTGTTTCCCCCAACTACGATTTTAAACCAATTTCAGCTATATTTGGAAAATGAATATATTCTATGTCATGAGATGAAAAAAGTTAGAGTTCCGGGATGACTCTTGTGATTTTTAGAGTTGCTGATCTATTTAAGACCAGAGAGTCACCTGGCACAGCCTTTTCATCGATCCATATTCTTATCTGTGCGAATGTAGTTTCTTCCTTCCTCTTACCATCTTGCTCTTGAACTGAGTGTGGCATTTGGTCACTCAAATTCGTCACTCTTATATTGGTTGTGACCTGAATAGTGGATGTATTGATATTGATATTTTATTTGTATCGCGCTCGTTCACATGTGTTTCAGAGCGTATCGAGGCAAGGGAGAGGAACAAGGGAGTACAAAAACAACAATCTTACTATGCCCAGTGACATTGAAAACGCAGAAGTGCATGGGAGAGGGAGAGGGGAAATGGCATGGTAGGGGGGAGAATTGGAAAGTGCTGAGCAAAGGCAAAACAGATAAATAATAAATAAGCATTAAAAAGGAATAGAAAGTTGCAAGTGCTAGGTATAAGGCAACAGACAGGGTGTGTCTGATAAGTGCAGATAAAAAAAGGGGAGGGCTGTATGGTTACAGATAGACCCCAGTGCAAGGGATCACCAGGGGGCAGTGCGGGGGGGTGGCAGGGTGAGCAGGTACCTGGGCCCGAAAGTCAGAGGCTAAGCCAGGTGCACAGTGCCGAGACAGAGCCGATCAGCAGGGGAGAGGAGGAGCGAAGGCAGAAGCAAAGAGGAAGGTCTTTAGGTGTTTCCGGAACTGTAGGTTCTCCTCAGGTTTCAGAGTGGCAGGGAGGCTGTTCCAGAGGGAGGCTTCAGCCGAAGACAGAATCTACCCCCAGGTCGTTTCTTTGAAAAACAACTAACCCTGAGTGAGTTAGAGGTAGATGAGCAAAGAGATCGGGAGGGAAGGTATTTGTGGAGGGACAGCTGAAGGTATTTTGGAACCAGGCCACAGAAAGCATTGTGGACAATTCAAAGGGTTTTGAGTTTAATCCTTGCAGCCACTGGGAGCCAATTGAGAGATTTCAAGGCTGGAGAGATACGATCACAGGGCTTGAGGCCAAGGACAAGTATTGCAGTTATGTTCTGGATAAGTTGCAAAGGGCGGAGAGTAGAAGCAGGTAGATTTGGAAAGAGACTGTTAAAATAACCCAACCTAGAGAGAACCAGGGCTCGAGAGACAGTGAGATTCTGGGTGAAAGAGAGGAAGGGCAGAATACCTCTGAGGAGGTGCAATAGGAAGTTCGAATTTTTTGAGAAATCGGAGATGTGGGCAGAGAAAGAGAGCATGGAGTCAAAGATGACCCTGATATTCTTAGCCACACAATTGGGAGTAGGAGGATGGCCAAGGGAGGCCGGCCAGAGAGTAGCAGGATAGGAGGGTGAAGGTGTGCCGATGAGGAAGATCTCCGTCTTGCTGGCGCTTCAGGCAGAGAGCGTTGGCAGCACACCAATCCTGAATGGAAGATAGGCAGTCAGAGATGGGAGAAGGAGAGGAGATGGCTGAGGGGAGCCTGAAAATGAGTCATCAGCATAGCACTGAAAGTTGTAGCAGAAAATGGCAATGTGGTGGGCGAGAATTGTCAGGTACTGGTTGAAGAGCCAGGGTGAGAGATTAGACCCCTGGGGAACACAGTAGGTAGAAAAGGAGAAAGGAAGGACCCAAGTTGGACCTGGGACTGTTGATCGGGGAGGAAAGAGGTCAGCCAGGCCAGAGCCTGATCGGTGATGCCCAGGTTGTCAGAGACTATTGAGCAGGATAGTGTGGTTGACTGTGTCAAAGGAAGAAGAGAGATTGAGTAGGATGAGGACAGAGGGGGAGTTTGAGTCAAGGTTGGAGAGCAAATCTTCACGGATGTTCAGGAGAGCAGTTTCCATGCTCCTGGCAGCTCTAAAGCTAGATTGATGGTCGTTGAGATAACCAACAGAACCAGAATCAATGTTAAGCTGCGAGTGGCCAGCTTTTCCAGGAGCTTGCCCAAAAAGGGTGTGATGGAGATTGGGCGATAGTTAGACGGGCAAGAAAGGTCAGGTGTGGGTTTTTTGAAAAGAGGGTACATAAAAGAGTGCTTCAGAGGGGAGGAGAAGGTTCCTGTGGCGAAGGAGAGGTTGCAGAAATCAGCCAGGGCAGGAGCGAGGGTGTCAATGTTCTCCTTAAAGGTTTTGGAAGAACAGGGATTAACCTGTTTTGACGAGACTTTCATAGATTAGACTTGTCTAGAGACCTCATCAGGGGAGAAGAGCGGAAAGGAAGAGAAAGAGGGTGGGGGTGGCTGTAGGAGGGCCAGAGTTCAAAGAAGGAGAGGGGGAGTGGACGAGAAGGTGGATAGGGTTTTTAGAGATGAAGTGAGAGGTAAGGGCCATGCAAAGGGCCTGGGAAGCGACAGGAGAGGTAGAGACTGCAGCAGGGTTGGACAGCTCCTTGCAGATTTTAAAGGGTTCGGCCGAGTTGTTAGATGCCGCAGTGATACAGGCTTGTATGTGGGCTCTCTTCTTAATGTGGATAGAGAGTCGGTATTGCCTTTGGAACAGACGACAGGCCAGTTTGTCAGAGGATGAACAAGAAGCCCTCCAATTCCTCTCAGTCACCCTACACTTACATTTAAGTGTAGCTAGGTCAGAGTCATACCAAGAATTGCACTTGGCTTTGGGCTTCAAGCGGATCCTCATAACAGGGCCAAGAGCATCAGAAAAGTCGCAAATAGAGGAACAGAACATAGATAGGGCTGTGTCAGGATGTGAGTCAGCCAAATGTGGGGTGGGGAGAAGGTGGCGGCGAAAGCCTCAACTGACATGCGCTTCATTGGCCGGATGACCGAGAAGGTGGGTGGCAGTGTTGGGGCAGGCATGGCCTGGGGGGAAGAGAGGGAGCGGTGGGAAGAGAGGAGGGAGTGATCGCTTCAGGAGAGAGGGGTTGTCAGAGGGATGGAGAGGGGGGGGGTCAGAGGAGATCAGGACATCAAGTGTGTGCCCTGCAGAGTGAGTCGGGTCAGAGGGGAGGATAGAAAGAGAGAGGGAGTCACAGAGGTCACGGAAGAGTACAGATGAGGGACAAGGGGTGTCATATTGAGGTCACCAAGAAGGAGGAGTTGAGTGGTTGAGGCCAGGAGGGAGGAGGAGAGGTCCGCCGACTCAGAGAGAAAAGAGGCAAACTGACTAGGTGGCCGGTAGATAGTAGCCATGGTAAGAGAGTGGCTAGGAGAGAGAGAGAGAGCCTGCAGACAAGGCATTCAAAAGAGGAGTATGTCTGCATGGGAATAATAGAGGCAGCAATCCACTCAGGAAAGATAAGGGCTACACCCCCTCCGGACTGGGTGGATCTAGGTACAGAGAGGATCTTGGAGCCATCAGGGAGGAGAGTGTCAAACCTCGTGAGAGAGCTGGCCATGAACCATGTTGCGGTAAGACCAAGAACATCGAGGTCAATTTCTTCAGGAGGTGGCAGGTGTCAGAGGAGTGTTTGACAGCAGAGAGAAAGTTGAGAGTGGCTAGATGAAGAAGGTTGCCAGTTGAGAGTGGCTAGATGAAGAAGATTGCCAGCCTTAAAGACCTTCCGGGGAGGTTTGCAAATCAGAGGTACGCCCTGCGGAGGTGAAGAAGGAGCCCGAGGTGAACTTTGAGATGTAACTTGAGCTTTATATGTTAATTGGGTATCATTCCTCCTGGTTGAAATTAAGTCGACTTTAGTCTGATTTTCGCCTTCAATCTGTTGGAATTTGACTTGCGTGTTTCTGACAATGTGCCAGATCTTGTAGGCTTATTTTTCCACACAATAGAATATGTGCTCCCATTTGCCCAGCGAAAGTGTGTTTCTTACATGAGAGGATGCCTTGTGTTGTAACAGTGTCGTTAACCTATTTGCGTCTTAGTCTGGGTTTGCACAGTAACATTATTTTTCTGATTAGTTGTCTTAACACTGAATAATTGGTCATTTCCAATTCTATTTCTCTCATTTGACTGTGTTTGCGATGTCCCGGTCTTCGTCTTGTTTAATGAGCTCCTAGTCCCTAAGCGACCCGACCGATCCTTGCAGACATCCGTCTGCATAGTCACTTCTTTCCCTCTCCTATTAATCAATCTAGAGGGTTCTTGTTCAACAGAACCCAGATCGTCTTCTACTCCAGATACCAGCATTGATTGACATAACACTACTGAACTCCAAGCTGTCTCTAACCGGTGACTTAGTTCTTGATCTGAGTGTTATGAAGTATTTACGCAATAACAATTGTTATAGTTTCAATGCAAGTTTATTTCTCAGAGCCCCCAGGTGGTGGCGCAACTGGTTGGAGCGGCTATCTGACTGACATGAGTTCTGGAACCAAGACTGATTCCAGAACCATGCCAGCCAGCTTGCCACTTTACATAGTCACATGGTATGGTATCAAATACAATACCTAATCATACATACATCATACATAACATCTCCCCTTCCACTCACAATTAAGATTTGGAGAACAGAACAGAAGAAGGCACTAATAAAGGAAAAAGAAGAAAGGGGTAGGGAAACAAGGATAAAGGAACAAGCACACTAAAGTAATACAAACACATTTCTTCAAAGGATATGGATCTACCACAGGACACATCACGATGGTGGAAAAGGTGTACGGTTGAAAACACCATCACTGCAGGAATCAACCAAGGGCACAGTCTGTTGTGCACAGGCTAATAATAAATACATTCTTTTTTGAAATTCTGAATGATTCTTCTGTTTCTCCTTGACATGCCATCTCCCTCCGAACAGTCCTTGGGTCTCATGCTTGAATCTTGTGACATCGTCTCACTGCCATCTTCCTCAAATCGATTGTTCCTTTCCGACAATATCTCATTGTCACACGACCATCTTTTGCCATCTTCCAGTAACACAGACTTCCCTGATGATGATATTACCTTTTGGGGAGACCTGAACTTTAATTCTCCTTTTAATACCCTCCTGGGCTCCTTTACACATATCCAGTATCCATCTTTAATCTTGCTCAATGCCACTTTTTTGTTGGTATCATAATATTCATTATACTTTGCTTGTCTTTCCTTTACTCTCCTTAACATATCACCAATGTCAATTTGTTTATGAGAGTTCATAATCAAACAAGCAGGTCTCGGTCTATTTGACGCCGGTCTTCGCCTCATCAATGTGAACGGCTCCTCTTCAGTTTCTGAGTGTGGGGTCATTCTATATGTGTTGGGAGCTTCTTTTAAAGTATCTTTCCACAGTAAAACATTGGCTATGGCCAGCTGAATGATGCTTTTAACAAACCCATTCATCCCCTCAACAAGGCCATTGGCCATGGGATGATATAAAGAGGTGGTTCTATGTTTTATGGCTCTCTCTTTCATGAATGACTGTTCTTCCATTGACATAAATTGTACACCATTATTCGACACCATTTCCAAAGGATCTCCTCCCCTATTAAACACCTCTTCTAAAAATGTTACTATCTTCCTTGCAGTAACTGATCCTTCAACAATGCCCCACTCAAACCACTTAGATGTATAACCCTAAAGAACAATGATGTACATTTTTTGTGTATCCAGATTCTCATATGGTCCAGTAATGTCAATTGCTAATTTGGTCCAAACTTTTTTCTGGAACCACAACTGGCTGCAACAGTGTAGCTCTCACATTTTTCCCTTATCACTAACAGCACATGCTGAACAGTCTTTAACTACTTTGTCCATCTCCTTCCACATACCAGGCCACCAATAGTTCTCTCTTACTCTCCTTTTTGTGAGACTCCTTCCTACATGTCCTTCATGGGCCAGGCCTATTATTCTTCGTCTCAAATCCACAGGTGGGATGATTGGAGCCCCTCTATATACACACATGGGATCAGTTGATATTTCATCTCTTATCTGAAGGTATGTTCTAACGCTCTGATCAGTTTCATCCCACTCACTTTGGACGGCTCGTCTCAGATACTCTTGTTCCTGATCTTCAGAAGCAGACTTCGCCGATTCATCCTTCGATATGCCTGGATTTACATATGCAATGATGTTTTCCAGACTCTGATCAATGTAGGATTCTTCAGAATATTCACCATAGTTCCAGGGCAATCTTGAGAAACAATCTGCCACTGCATTAGACTTCCCAGATGTTTATCTCACTCAGACATTGTACTGCATTATGTCAAGTATCCACCTTCGTATCCTAGGTGATAATAGATGCAGGATGTTGGAATTTAGCACATGGATCAAGGGTTTATGATCCGTTTTTAACACAATTGGTAAACCTCATTCCAGACTCCTGAAGTGTTCCAGGATCCACTTTACACCTAGTGCCTCTCTTTCAATTGTGGAGTATCCTGGAAGCAAAAGCAATGGGCACAGTTCTGTCTTCATGAATTTGTTCAAGAACACCACCTAGACCAACTTTACTGGCATCCACCGAAATCACAATACAAGCCTTGCAATCAAACATATGTGAATATGGGGGTTCGGGATGGTGATGCGCTCAGCACCAATAGTACAGTACAATTGATTTCAATCACAAAATTGTGAAAAGTAAATAGTTTTTTAAATTCAAGTTGCGAACAGCCGACACGTGTTTCGACACACTGGTCGTTTTCAAGGCAGAAAATTCGATGATTGTTCCCAATATAAGGTCCTGATTGACAGTATTGTCTTTCACTGGATAAATAGCTCCAAAGATGGTGATGAAACCTCATCGAACTAAATCAAACTACATCCTATGTCCTGAAGGTCAGTAAATTGTAAGTAGAAATCACTGCACAGCAAAGGTGCTGGTAGCAAAACCTTCTAATTACCAAGTACGCTGAAATGGCAAATGAGAGTATATAGCCAGGTTCAATCGGGCAGAATACAATATCCCAGGGACAAATCCCAGATCCCTGTTTGATTGGGATCTGCGATTTGTCCCTGGGATAACTATTTACTTTTCACAATTTAGTGATGGAAATCAATTGTACTGTACTGTTGGTGCTGAGTGCATCACCATCCCGTACCCCCATTTCACGTTTATTTGTTCCAACCTGGGTGGATAGGTTGGTGGGATCTTTGTGATTGCTGCTAGTACACATTCGATTTCTAGAATCAACCTTGGGACAGAATTTGAGGGCGATCAATAGCGCACAGATTTTCAGTTTCAAATCCACCATTCATCTTACTTTGCAATCAAACATATTTAGTGTTGGTGCTTTGTTTATGTGAACCTTCATTTGCTCAAACTCATTCCTGCACTGTTCCGACCATGTAAATTTCACACACTCTTCATCAGTTCCCTCATGCACTTGTCTTTTCCGTGTAGTGGGATACAAATTTAGAATAATAGTCTGTCATTCCTAGAAAACTTCTCAGCTGGTCTTTATTTGATGGTTCAGGAATACTCATAATTGTGTCCATTAACTCCTTCGTCTGTCTGATACCTTCAGCACTTATTAGATGACCGAAATATGTAACTTCCTTCCTCTTGATCTTACACTTCTCTATTTTAAGAGTGAGGCCTCTCTCTTGAATCACTTGCAGCACCCCAAGAAGCTTTGCATTATGTTCATCTTCTATCATGGCTGAGATCAGTATATCCTCCTCGAAACAGTAAACGCCTTTGAGGCCCCCAAATAAATGATTCATGAGTCTTTGGAATACTGCCGATGCTGAGGCTAATCCAAAAGGCATCCTTTTAAACCTGAATGCCCCCAGGGGTGTGCCGAAAGAGGTCAGATGTTTAGATTCTTCATCTAGTTTGACTTGATAGTATGCAGAGGATAAATAAAGGTTAATAAGGTATTTTGCTGGGGTCATCGTTGTTAATAACTCTCCAATATTAGGTAAGGGATGGCTATCTATCCAAATGTTCACATTTAAATCCCTTAAGTACACACGCATTCTGATAGCCCCATCTGGTTTACGTACTGTTAGAATAGGAGATAACAACTCCGAACTCTCAATGAGTTCAATAATATCTTGTTCACATAACTTGGTAAGTTCCTTTTTTCTAGTGCCTATTGGAATATTCCTCACTTTGTGAGTGACAGGCTTACCACCCTTCTTTAGAATTATTTTATGTTGGAATCCTTTAAGTACTCCAATTGTATCATTGAGCACTCTGGGGAAACTTCTCGCCAGGTTTTCACCCGTGTCAAAGCTGTCTTCCGATATGCTCAATATGGGAATGTTCTCACCAGGGTGTATCTTAATTTGCAAAGCCACCTACTCCCACCAACCTACCACAGCCGAACCATTCTCCGCTACATATAGCTTGCAGAAAGTTTCTCTTCCCTTAAAATTCAATTTTACCCAGGTATACCCAATGATGTTAATTGGGGTGTTGCCATACCCTGTGGCTCTCACCTTGGTGCATTGTAGTTCTTCAGGTTTGCCATTCAATTCTTTAATGAAAATTCCCACATCAACCATGGTATAGGGTGACCCAGTGTCTACCGTGATTTGTAGTGGCACATCATTGACGTGCATAATCACTCACTGACCCTTATTCTCCTTATTGGATGTGATGATAAGGATCTGAACGTCCTTCTCAACTTCACTAACAATTGACAACAAACTACCCGGGCCTCTAATCTCTTCCAATGCTTTGATGCTGGTGCCCTGTGGTTTATTAATGTTTTGCTGTGCCATTTTACCTGTACCTCTGATGTTCCTACAAACTTTACCAAAATGCCCCACATAACCACACTTGTAGCATTCAGCAGCATAGGCTGGGCATTCTTTTTCGATATTGGAGTGTTATTCCAACTGCATTTCTGACATTGTATTTGGAATCTGTTAATTTGTTCTTTCTCCTTCCTTGGATTCCCTTTAAAATTGTTTGCAGTCATTCTCTTCACTAAAGCTATTAATTTTTCCTCATCGTTGCCTCTTTTCTCTTTTTGAACGGATTTCATTTCCTTGACTTCCTCCCTAATCTGCACTTCCTTCATGCACTTTTCCCCAAGTTCCATCGTTCTGGAAATTTCCAATGCTTGTTCTAAAGAGGGATCTTTTGCCTGCCAAAGTCCCTGCGTGAATCTGCTACATGTAACACTAATTTGTCTCTCAGGTACTCATCAGCAACCCCCGTAAATTTGCATGTGGAAATCAAACCTCTCAACGCTGCCATATAGGTGTGGATGGATCCACCTTTATGATGTTATCTGGAGAAAAAACAATATCCCTCCAATACAATGTTAATTTTATTCCCAAAGTATTTGTTCAACTTGCTTAAAGCATTTTCATATTTCCTGTTGCTACTTTCACCCATTGAGTCTTCTGAGCCTCCCTCTGTTTCATTCGTATCAGGTAGGGCACGGAATATTCAAAGCGCCTCAGCACCAATACAGTTCAACAGGGTAGCTTCCCTCCAATCTTCATTAAATTTGGCCCCTACGATTGTTCTCATATACACCTGAAACCCATCTATCCATTGCTCCCATTAACTAACTGGGTTCCCGGGATTTGGAAGAAACTGAATTGGCGCTGGTATGTGCTGCATTTTTAATGTCTACTTTGACATGCTAGTTCCTTTCAAGGTTGTTGTACCCTGCACTGTCCGTTCACCCTCAGCAGTACTACACAGTTGAATTCCTTCTGCCTCTTGTATAACTGAGATTACTTTGATCTGCTTGGTAATTCATGCTTTAATCTCTTTTATACTGTATTTCTTGGTTGAATTGCATTGTAATGTCACATGAAATTAGCAATTTAATTAGATGTCTTCCGCGTCCAACTCACTGCAGAACGTCATTCATTACGTTCCGGCATAAAATGTGTAGACTTCGTAATATTTGCGATATACGCGATGTGTGTTTGCCCTGGCAACCCTATTTGTATTTCCCAAAATGGCCGCCATGTTAAGGACGTTTTCTCTGCGTGCCACCGTTGCCATCGGCTCGCGGATGCACTTTTATATGATGCATGCGGTAGCGTTAAACATCTCCAGCGTTCCATGCACAATTACAGAAATAATTCACGTCCGATTACAGTGCAGCAAGTACCTTTACTTCCTTTCATTGTGCCAGTGTCTGAGTGACCTTCTGTTCGTACTGCCAATTACTGTATCGTTGCTATACTCGGACAGCATTCACTGGCAGACACACATGCGTTCCAACTTCTCTTCTCTCCGCTGGCTGGGGGCTCCAACCTTCACTAAGCCTCGTCGCCAATTGTTATTAAGTATTTACCCAATAACAATTGTTATAGTTTCAATGTAAGTTTATTTCTCAGAGCCCCCAGGTGGTGGCACAACTGGTCAGAGCGGCTCTCTGACTGACATGAGTTCTGGAACCAAGGCCGATTCCAGAACCATGCCAGCCAGCGTGCCACTCTACATAAAGTCACATGGTATAGTATCAAATGCAATACCTAATCATACATACATCATACATAACACTGAGCTGATTTTTAGCGGACGTAGAAGCCTTTAACTTGTGTGGTTTGCCCCTCTGTACTTGGAGATTTCTTCTGGTTATAGTTCGTCATATGTGATTGAGTTTCTTCCTAGACTGTAAAATTTCGTATTAACTTCCTGGAGTCCCTATGCATTTTTTTCCTCTCTCTTTTAGATTTTCACTTAGCTTTTCTTGGCATAAAATCTTGAGCTATTTTAATGGATGTTATTAATGGATTCTGATTAATTTCATCCTTTGTTAAATCACCCATTGAGGGAGGTGGAACTTGCCGGTCGCTTAGGAAGACTTTTATTGGATGGCATCTGTATCCGGATCCAACCAGGACCCGTCTTGTGGTGATGGGTGACTTTATCAGCACATTGAGAAGTGGTGCTCGTAATCAGCTATCCTGCAGGGGAAGATTTTCCTCCGGCACCATTTTTGTGATTGATTATGTGATGATCTCTAACTCCTTTGAGATCGACAGTATTTTCTCTTTCATTTCTGTCATCATCTTTGATGTACTAAATGTTGTCACGCTTCTTTCACTGTCTTTTTTTCTATAGATTCCTTAATCGTGAGTAGAGTGATTTTAATTTCACTAAGTTGTAATGTATTTGCTGCAAGATTCACTTTAATATTTGTATACAGCGATACAAATAAACTTAGCACTAAATTCAGTGCTGGGATCGAGGGGGCTGACAATTTGATCTTCTCGTCCTTTTCTACTAAGGTTTTGTGGAGAGCTTGTGGAGATTCAAGTCCTATAGATGCTATTAAACTCAGAGAAAGAGGCTCAGTTAACAATGAGAGATTTGCATCTACATTCACATTAAATACTGAGTTTTCATGGTGTAGTTGGTTCAAATGATCTAATTGGTCGAGACGCTGTGTTGATGTGTTTATTTTCAACGCTGTAACTGTCTGCTTTTCCGCTGTTTCTATTCCTGAGGCCACTCTCAGAAGACTTCTATCACTCATCTCAGCGATCGTTACCATACATTGGTGTTCTTTTGTAGTCAAGTTGATATTGCTCCCTCCTTTTTGAATGACGTATTTCAGATTTGTCTGGAACCTGGTAGAGGGCAAGCCATTAGCAATGAGTGAAGTCCCAACTGTAGCTGTTTTGTTTTCTTTTTGAATGATTTAGTCTCAGCTCTAATTTTAGACGCTGCTACCACCAGTGGTTTAATCAGCAGACATTTCGGTAAATTATTTTTTGGAGTTGATGCTCTAACTAGTGAATTTAAGTCCCTTGATAGAGGTCTTGGGGTCTTTAAAGCCAATGATGGAACTATACAGTTCTACGTAGAAGGAAGATTTCAGTCTGGCAAGTCTAGCCTCTTTTCCAAAAGGCTGTACTTGTTAGCAATCCCGACCATCATATTAGAACTGGTACCGGAGCTGGTAAACACAAATACAGTCTGACTCTCCATCGTTTATAGACGTTGAACTTTGTTAAGGCAATGATGTCTTTGATCTCTTTCACCCATCTCTCCTAAGTCGGTAATAATAATGACTTTCTTTTTCTCTTTCTCAGAGAGCAACTTATTCAATGATTTTTTCACACTTATCTGTGTGCTTAGTTTATTTTTTGAACTGCCTCAACCTATTTATGGCCATTTCTCAAATCATACATTCAAAATTGTATACCAAAGTCCACTGATCTTTGTTCTTTCAAATTGATTCTCAGGGATTTCTCTGCCTTAGGTCAAAGGCAATGTCGTATCCTGTATGATATAATATTTTTGTTTATTTCCTGTGAGGCTCAACGGCTCCAGGCTGGCAGTCGCCTCACTTGGTCTCAGTCTTCGTTGCCCCTGGATTAAAGTAGACAATTGCACCAAGTTCGCAACTCGCAGCCGGGGGTTATAAATCAGTAGCGAACTGGCCGCCGAAATTCTATAGATGTTTATTTTTGCTTAAACAGTTTAATATTAATCCCCTCTATGGTGTGAATTGTGTAATGTACAAAGCCAATTACGGCCCTGCTTCTTATATTTGTTGTGTTTTGCAGCGTAAAGGCAGAGAGGTCCATACTCCTTACTGAAGATAGGCTAGTTTATGTTTTCTTAGTGTATCTATCCACAGTGAAGTTAAGAGCTCCCAGAGTGTTTTTGCCTTCTTAATGTCTCCCCTTAGCTCGTTAGCTTCTTAGCTTCAAATAATATCACCACAAAGATGTAAGCAAAGGCACAGGATATGGCACGCGCAGCGGCTCAAAGGAAGACCCTAACCCAGCCCAAGTCACAGCCTCAACGCACACAAGCGAAGCCTTCCAATACACCCCTTCCACTAACCACCGTCACAGCATTGGGGCGTCGGGGGCTCAGTGCTCAGCGCTCAAGGGACCAAAAATAGAAGACCTGGTATGCAAGCCAGGAGCAAGGAGCTTGAAGCTCGAAGAGAAAAAAATACAAAAAAAACAAACTGCCGTCCTAGGCAAGCTGATTTTAAGCAGCTCCTTGCGCTACTCTCCGTGGCACACCTCACGTCTCTGTCTCGTCTTGTCTCCTTTGCCTTCTCACGCTGCGCTACTGCTTTCGAAATCACAGGAAAGAAAGAGGAAACCACCTAGTGCCGTCGCTGTCCAGCCGCCAAGCCGTACTAAACACGCCCAAAGCAGTAACTGCTTCCGACAGCGTGCCTTCAAACTAGCCCATGTCAAATTACGCTTTGCAGGTAGCATCTTTTAATAGAATCCACCAGCTATTTACCAGGTGCCAATCTGAGGTGTATTCCATAGGTATCCACTGGTTTTACGCCTGCATGAAACCTTTTGCATGTGTAAAACCGGGTGCTCTTCCAGGACGGAACACGAAAATAAAGCAGATATGTAGACTCTGCTTTGTGTCCCTGCTATGCCTTGGAATGGCAAAAACAGCCCTGAATGTTCAACTAAGACATGGCTAATTGCTTTTACCTTACTTTTGCAGTCCCCAGGATTGAAAATGACCCTGACTGTAGCATTTAAATAAATGTCAATTGCACAAACAGGTCCCCTCCAGGCAATTGTTGTCATTGAAACTGCAGAGTACAAAAGGGAGGTGTAAAATGGTGACAGAAGCGCCTTTGCACCTCTCTTTTGCACTGGACAGTCCAACATGGGCCATGAGTACATTTTGTGTGCAATTTACACAAGGCAGGCGTTACTTACAATGTATTCCTATGGATTATGCCTTCTTTCTGCTGGTGGAAAAAGCAGGCGGGTTCTTTAAGAATCCAATGGTTTTAAGCCAGCATGAAAATGTCATACTGGTGTAAAACCAAGTGGTTTTTGAAGGCAAAGGGGATAATGGAGGCGGGAACTTAACTGCCGCTCCACAACAGAAACCACAAGCATGCCCCAGAGTATGGACGAAGGTGTTAAGACAAACATAAAGGTGTTAACCGCTGTGTTTAGCACCTGCATTTACGTTCTGTGGCCTTGGAATATTAGCCCCATTTTGTATCTTTATATTTACGCATGAAGAGTACATAGTGTAAAGAAAAAGAGAATTTCGGTTTCATCTCAAGTCGTACTGGTTCCTCAACTGACTGTAAAATCAGAATATGCTTAGAAAAGGAGTGCACTCCTGTCAAATGTTTGAATATATAGTTTTGATTCGCTCAGTTCCTCTTGCATAACATTTCCAAGCTCATAAATTGAAACTGAATCAATAATTCTGACTAGAATCTTCGAAGAAATGTAATGGTCTCATTGGTTTTGTAATCTGATTGCAATGGACTATTTAAGAATGTTTTTAAATGTTTAATGCACGAAACCTTGTAGTGATTAGCAGGATGCATTTATATAATTGGCAATGCTGTTCAAACGTAGTGATATGCCAAGGACATAAGGGGGCAGTGCCCTTTTCCACTTATGAAATATTGCTAACGCACTGTACATTTTCAAAATATAGCTTAAAACGGAACAAAGGGCACAGTATCGCACCTTGCATAAGAGTGGTGCCATACTCATTGCAGCATTGCAAGCCTCTCACCTGCCATCTGCAAATCTAGAATAAACGATTGAACGCACACATTTATCTCAAATGTAATTCATAAGTTTCCTTACTTTTACATGAGGAAAAACAATAATCAACGTTATGTGTTGTTTTGTTCTGGAAGATCAACTTAATAAAACAGGTTAAACACTCAATGGTACATCATTCATCAGTAAGTACGCGAATTCCAAAAAGTCCACAAATATGCAGCGTATTCGAAAAAATACATTGCTTTTTTCCTCTTCCGCAGATTTCTCAAGAATGCCTGTTTCACCGTGAGAAGCGAATGGGTGTTGATTTAGTGCACGACCTGGTGGAAACAAAACTTCTTGAGGTATGGTGGGATTCATTCACCTATTTGATAGACAAAATGTGTTGTATGTGTATTTGTACATTATTGCAACTTAAACATGTTTGTTAGAAAACCTGTGCATAGATTGTACGGCAACTGCACTTAATCACTCTGACCGAACCGGTATTAATCATGTTAGTATGGGTGCTGGGAGTAAGGAGAGCTAAGTGCAAAACAATACACACATTCTCCAAAGAATTTGACAGCTCGGAACAGTCCAGAGTGTGTACCTTTTATGAGATGTCCAAATGTGTAAATGCACATTTCACATTATTCACAAAGGTAACCTGCACATCTAGAAAAGGTCAGACAGTAGCGCAAGCACTGTAAACACAGGGCACCGCCAATCCATAAGTGCATGGCATTTGCAGCTGACATAAATACATGCATTGGCTGTTAGCATCCACGTTTGGGTTGGAAGAGTGATCAAGTGTGATGGGGCCTCTAAAATGTTCCAAAAAAATTTAACTGGGCTGTGAGGCAAGGTTCGCGCTTTCAGCATGGACTAGCCTTGTTTACACACAATAGTCTGCCCAATGACTAAAGAACCTGCATGGAAACACATTTAAAACTGTGTTCGGCTGGGAGGCTCGGTTGTGTGTAACACAAGGAAAGCTTGTGTGTTTTTTTAAAGTTACGTTTCTACGCAGGAAAACAATTAAATGAGTTTAATAATTAGCACCTTTCTTAGCTTATTTTGAAAGCTACCCTCAGTCCATCCTGCTTCAATAAATCACACCCTGCACTACTTTGTCTGACCAACAGAACTCTAGAAAGCAAATTCTTGAATAAAACCTTAGCAAATGCTGTAAATAGCATACAACTTCAGGATGACTATACATCTGAAACTCTGTGGAAAATAACATGTTAGAGATTTGGACTGCCCTTGTCAACTGCTGCGGTCGTGGTACGAGTATCCTTTGCAGTGCGCTCTATCACTCCAGATGTTCGATTTTCTCCACTTAGTCACACTAGTTGATTGAATCTTAGTGAGGGACTAGGGAAGATGGGTGAGAGTGTAAATCCCTGGTGCCTTTTGATACCCCCCCCCTGTTTTGCATATTAAGTAACGTTGGGTCTAACCCTAAGTTACCAGGGGAATCCAGACGTGGACCCCTTGCTCACTGTTCTTAGAGAGGCACAGCTCCACCTCACTGATGAGGCCTGACTGTGCCGAAACACGTGTTGGGGTTGCTGTTGGTACTCTTATTCAGAGGAGAATTGCCTAGCATTTCGGTACTGGACTGCCCTTAGACAGGACAAAGACTGATATGCAGGGAAATTTCTTCTCTGTGAAAGGGACAGTGAGCTAAAGACTTGGTTGAGATTCTCCCAGGGGCCATCCACCCAAGAACAGGTCAATGGGCCGTGTTCTGCTGGTATAGGGACTCCCAGAACCCCCCTTGTTTTGCATATTGGCCCTGTAGTCTTTCCTGTGCTCCTCTGGTGGTGGTATAGGTCCAGCAGAGAATGCTGTTGAAAAACCTAGGGGACAGAGGGACTTCCTATGCCTACGCTCAGGAACAAACACAACCTCAGCCAAGATCCTGGGAGTCAAGACTTTTTGAAAACCCTTTTTTTATTGCTTTAAAATTAATAACAAACTATTCCATCAACTTTTTTTTAATTTTCATTTATTTCTTTAGTTTTAAGAAAACTTTACAAATGTTGTTAAAATTACATAAAATTACAAGATTACAAATAATTACATAAAATTACGAGAAATTACAAATAATTACATACAATTGTACACATTGGGCCTCATTACGAGTCCGCCGTGCTGGAATGCGGTGATTCCGTGACAACGGTGACTCTGCTTCCGCGACCGCATGGTTGCGGAAAGAAGTGCCGATTATGGCACGTGGGTCGCACGCAACACACCGAGGCGGAAACGGAGTCACCGCCGTCACGTAAACACCTACGCACGCGGACTGAGCGCCACAGAAAACGGTGCTAGACCCGTGTCCGCCCCCGCCGACAGGGAAACCCCGGAAGCGGAAATACCATGACTGCGGGAAAAAGACAGGAAACAGAGAGGCGGCCATTATATAAAGCACAATCCACTGCCATCCTCAGACACCACAGGTCAGATCACCCCCTGAGACCGACAACTCATCTAACAGCATCATGGCATCCAGGATACCAGCACGCAGACAGAGAAACCAGCGCTTCAGTGAGGCTGAGCTCACAGTACTGGTGGAGCACATTGTTGAGCATGCTGAAATGCTCTTTAGCGCAGATCAGCGGTGCGCTACTCAGCAACGCCACAAGGAGGTGTGGGCGGAGGCAGCACGCAAGTGCACAGCGGTTGGTGTGACCACACGCTCTGTGAAGGAGTGCCACAAGAGGTGGGATGACCTCAGGCTCTGCGTGCGCAACCTCATCACTGCACACGACCAAACACAGCACTGGCACTGGTGGAGGCCCTGCATCCCCTCTCAAGTTGCAATCGTGGGAGGAGCGCTGCAGCAGTGTCATGCACCTCGAAGGCATCCACAGCATGGGAGAGGCAGAGGCAGGAGTGAGCCCACCTGCAGGTGCTGGTAAGTGCACAGAGCACAAAGCCATAAGTGTGAATGGGAGTGACCCAATGGACCCACTCACAATGCACCCCCCCAAACAGGGCAGGAGTGACCCAATGGACCCACTCACAATGCTCCCCCCCAAACAGGGCAGGAGTGACCCAATGGACCCACTGACTGGCCAGATGACGAGTACCACATCCCCAAAGCATGACCCCTCGAAATTCACACAGTGCGTGCCTTACTGGAAGCAGAGACACACACCTGTGTGCATCAATAGTCAAAAGTGTGTAATTGCAAGTGGACATGGATTGTGATGTTTGATGCATGTGATGGACACATTTCTTAACATCACACAACTAACTGCCCTCTGTAACCCCTCAGTCGTGACAAGGGACAACGACGACGCACAAGAGGCAACGCAGCCGCCACCTGCAGGCGCACAACACAGCACTCCTGTCCAGGAGGATGATGCGAGCTGCTCCGGCACACAGGCACCGGCAGCATCAGGCACACCGGCAGCAGCAGGCACACCGGCTGCAGCAGGCACACCAGCAGACGCCACCATCCCCATGCAGGCAACCACCCTGGCCCTGGATGATGATTCGCAGCCCATCTGCACAGCTGAGGAGGCTGCATCGGGTGATGGGAGTGCCCCGGCCATGCAGGCCGAAGCTGTACAACAGGGTGAGGGGGACAACATGGATGGGCTGTCACTCATCCATGGCCTACAGTTCAGCCCCCAAGAACTGCACAGCCCCATGCGCTCCCCAACTCCATCCATGGCTGAGCTCTGCACACGATTGCAGCACATCGAGCAACAACAGGCCAACCTGACGCAGCTGGTGGAAAGACAGACTCAAAAGTAGATGCGAATGAGTGTATACCGTGCTTGTTGGCCATCTTGCGCACCCCTGGGAGGTTATGGAGCCACCCTATCCCCATCCCCATCTCCATCCCCATCTTCATCTTCTGCGTCTGGGGGCAGCGGAATGTTCCTGCGCAAGCACAGATTGTGCAGCATGGCACACACAAGCACAATTTTACCCGTCTTCACTGGGTTGTAGAGCAGTGATCCTCCAGATCTGCTCAAGCAGCGGAACCTGGCCTTCAGTAGGCCAAATGTCCTCTCAATCATGCCACGTGTGCGGACGTGTGCCCTGTTGTACGCCTCCTCATGCCTGTTCCTTGGCCTCCGTACAGGTGTCATCAGCCATGGCTTGAGTGCATATCCAGCATCACCTACATGTGATGGAAATGTGTGGGGCATATCAGTGTTTGTGGTTCATCTCTTGATCTGATGCAGTGCAATATTGTATAATCATTCATTCGTCCATATGGGCCAAGCATTGGTCGGAAGGGCGGGCGATTGCCATCCATGGGTAATTGTTGTAGATGGTGGCATTTGGACATTGCACTATTACTTGTGGACCTTATACAAAATAGTGGTTGGTAAGTATGGCACTGTGCAATGACGAGCACACATGGGGGAGTCAATCCATGGCCTGTGATGATTTGGCTGTTGCAGGATGTCTCATGGGCAGCCGTCATGTGCATTGGGGGGGAAGTGGTCCTAAGTGTGGGTGGCTGGATTGAGTGGATCAACTTGTATGGCCTGTTGGTAGCATTGGTCCTATGTCTCCTTAGGCAGGGTGTGTACTGTGGCAACCTGTCATGTGTAGGTAGATATGTGATGTGTGGGTTATGCTGACCGTCCATTACATGGGCCAGGGGTGATGCATGTGCAGTTGTAGCAGCCCACGTACACAGGTCATTGGCCTGGGCACTCAACACACTTCCACATGGGCTTATGCATTGGCCGTTGTACTCACCCAATAGCCATGTGCTTTATCTAGCGTAGCGTTCCATGTAGCGTGGCAATGTGGAATTCCGCAAGACCATTGAGTCATGTGTTGACCCCGAAAAACATGCGCTGCAATGTGTAATCACCAGTCCGGCATCACATACCATCTGTACATTCAGTGAGTGGTACTGTTTCCTATTGCGGTACACCATCTCCATTGCACGTGGTACTGTCAGCTCTATGTGGGTGCAGTCTAATGCACCTATGCAATTTGGCATGGCTGCAATGGCATGGAAGGCCAACTTGGTTGCAATGACCTCTGCAAGTGTACGGGGTAGGGCGATGTGTTCTGACACATGGCGCAGCAGAGCGTCCAGTACCTGTCCCAATATTTTCAAAAACAGGGTTGTGAGAGCCCGTGCAGCTCACCAACTGTGTGCTGATAAGTTCCGGTGCCTAGGAAATGCAGTACTGACACCACCTTCAGGAGGGGGGGGTTGCGGTCGAGATGGCAATGTGGCTGCTGATGTCGTCCTCAATCATGGCGGTGATGTACATGATTGTTGGACGGTCCAGCGGTATAATGTGTGTATCTGTCCTGGGGTCAGGTTCCAGGGTGAGGCCCTGATGCGGGGGATTGCAAACTGCCTGCGGGGTCGTGCCGGCTGCACAATTGGTTTTGGCATGGGTGCAGGGTTTGCTAACTGACGCCTGCGCCTCCTCCACCTCCGCCTCATCCTCCTCTGCACCATTGCTGCCACCATGTGCACTGCTGCCTGTAGGTTCAATAGTCCCAGTCTCAATGCTGCTGCAGCTGCTGCCTGCATTGTTGTTACTGGAGTTGGCCTGGGTGTGGGTGTGGCCCTTTTGTAGCCTCCCAGTGACCTGCTGGGTCCGGGTGGGCTCATTTGGGGCACCTCTGGCCTGATTCACCTCACCTGGTACTGTTTAAAGTCATGTTCGCGGTGGCGCCGATGCCGCCTCCGTGGCCATGGTTTTTCCGCCATTTTTGTGGCAGTGTTTCCATGTCTGTGCTACTAGTGATACCCATGGTGTTTCGTGTTGCCGGTTACTGGGTGGTTTCGCCGCCGTCGCATTCTACGGATCCCTTAACTCCGCGGCGGCGGTTTGTGGTGGTGGTTTTTCCGGGTCCGTGAGTTGTGATTGCACGGTCACAGAAACGACGCCGGTATGGTTTTACCAGTGGCGTTAAGTCCGGGTCGGCTGACTCGTAATGAGGCCCACTATATCCTTAATTCCATTAATACAATGTACTTTCTAAAAATTCTTGTGTCTGAGCTCACTTTTTCATGCATAAACAACATTACTAAAACATCATCATTGGTTGTGTCAATTGCAGTACTCTATTATTAAAATGCTATAATCTTTACATTTTAAGGAGGCCATTTTACTTAAAACTGTTTTCAGCTTGTTCTCTTTCTCTTTGTATTGGGTTAACTAATTAACATTCTTAATCAACGCATTATTATCGAACTCATTTTCAAGCTTTTTTTTAATATACTTCCACAGTTGATATAAGCTTATATAGACTGTCTGCAAATCAGTGTTCAAACAGTATACCCAAAAGGCATCACTTTTAATATAATCGTAGTTGTATACCAAATGTCCTAAGTTTGTCATGTATTCAGTACTAAATTCAGGACACTGTAGTAGAACATTTTTGTGGGGATTCCAGGATGTTGTTTTTTTTGCATATTCTGCATGTTCTTTCCTCGCGCTGGATTTTTTGCTGTGCCCCCATCATTGTTAATAAAGGAAGATGATTGGTTCTCATCCTTAGTCGGAATTGTCTGACTGCTGGGTTTGGGCACCTTTTTAGATAAGTTTCTGATTGTAGATATTTATGTACTATCCCGGAGACAAAAGTATAATTCTTTAGTTGTTCTAAATGTTCATAGTTTTTAGTCCAGTCCCAGGCTTTGATCTTATTAGTATATATCTGTTTCAGTATTACATGTGTAGTCTTAGATGTTAATCCTAGTTCAAGGCAAATGTATTGTATTGGTGTACTTGGGCTCAATTTAAGAAGCCTTCTCCAGAACCGGCCTTCCAGTGCATCCAGCCAATCTAGTTTTTCCATTGCTAGAGCCTCCAGCCCTTATAAGATCATCGGGCTAAAGCATTGCTTATATAGGATTATGATTCCTTCTATTGAGAACCTGGCCGTTTCTCTTGGAAATTTTGCTATTAACTCTATTCGTTTTTTTGCTCTTATTTATTTTCGATTATATTTTTGTAACCTCTGTCATTGCTCATATCTAAACCGAGATACAGATGAGTTCACACATTCTATTGTTCCTATTTCAGTAACCATATCTGGGTGGGGAACTTTTTTTGTGGAGAAAGCCATGATTTTGTTTTTTCCCATGTTTATTTTTAGTTTATTTTCTTTTGCATATTTTATAAGTGTTGTAAACACTTCTTTGATCCCAAGGTATGTATAGTTCATTAATACCAGGTCATCGCATATATTAAACATGGTATGGCTTTCCTTCCTCGTTTCGGGCAACAACCATGCACAGGGACTATCCAGTCTAGAAGATCTGCCATATACAAGTTGTAGAGTAATGCAGCCATCAATAAAACCTGTACTAACATAACAAACGTAACCAGGTACGGGACATTAGCCCCAGGTAGATGTGAAAAGAAATCATGTAACCAAAGGTCGGCATCAAGATGCAACCTGTAAGCAAACAACACATATGAGGACACTAGTCATAGAGCATTGCATCTTGATGTAAACAAAGGAAGAACAATAGACCTTGTGGAAATGCAAAATAGCTGTAGTGTCTGAGTAGTTAACATTGCCATCCTCTGGCGTCTCATAGTCATCAATAGATAGCAATTCATTTCTTTAAGTGACACATATATCCTTGGAAGACACCCCATGGTTTTAATTTATACTGATTTGTGGTCATAACAATAAGCAATGTCCTTGAGCCATTGAATTTTAGAGGGAGGCGGCCCACTATCCCCAAGGAGATAGCCACCCGCCTAGAAACTAATACCAGTAAAAGTCCTGAAACTCTTCTCAAATGCTCTGGGAATTTCTTTGTGTAGCCAGGCAATCCGAAGAGCAGCGATGGAGCAAATTCTAATCCTAGAATTGCACTAGATATTTCAAATATTGTTGTCCAAAACGATAATATTGGTTGACACTGCCAGGCGACATGGAAAAAAAATCTACATATTTATTGTGACATTGAGCACAACAATGTGATGCTTGAGTGTAAAATCTACGTAACATAACGAGGGGGGTGATATAATTGATAAACATATTTCAAATGTATGAGCTTGAGTCTGCTATTGAATGAAAAATCCACACTGGGGAATCAAGGGGCATAATCCTAGAATGTATACAGGATGCTAATTTGCCATCTCCCCAGGCTATAATCATGTCATGTAACAGCATGCACATAGGATGCTGAGATGGGAATGATAAAAAAATTCCCCATAATGTTTTGCGAAGTCTAAAGTAAAGCCACATCTCCAGCTTGAAGTTCCCTCACCATGTTTTAAAGGCTTCTAGAGTAATAAAAACCCTTTAGGGAACAGGCCTCCAAAAGCAAATAGGTGAAGTTTCCCCATGGTTGCAAAAAAGAGCTTCTCTTGAGTTATCGGAATGCCCCCCACTCTACAAAATAGACAACAGGGGGAGACAACCACACCCCAGTCTCGCCGCCAGTCTTCACCATGCTATACATGTGAAGGCAACAACATTAATTTCTCCTTTAGTGCAGAGCCTGGCTTTCAACAGCATGCAGTTGAGATCTAATGGAGCAACTACACATTTGCCCGATCATGCACGAGAACCAAAAGAATAAGTGCTGCGCATGTGTGACAATATAATATAACTCAAGATCAGGCATAGCCAATCCCCCTTTAACTAAAGGCACCGGAAGCTTCTTACAACCTAGTCTTGCTTGCTTTAAAATTCAGTAACAAACTGTGCAATTTGGCAAAAACGAATTAGAAAGACTTAAAAACACATTAAAAAACAAGGGTAAGATTCTAGGGAGCACCAACATTTTACCAACAAAATTCTCCCGAGCAGAGATAGTGGAAGGCATTTTCATATTGGCATTTGAGTTATTCGCCTGTCCAAGGCCACTGACAGAAGAAGTACCCTGACATCTTATTTGCTTGCTCTCATGGCTCACCATTCTTCTTTTCCCCAATGACTCCCAATGTAACTCTGTATACTATGCTCTTGAGGGCCCCTAAGATCGTTCGGGAGGGGTGCCCCAAAGACATGCTACGGTCTGTTTTCCAGAGCAGGTCATTGTGCTCGGTTTCTTGTGTAATTCACTGCCTATTAGCAGCTCCTTGTGTAATTTTCGAAGGCTACACACTTCTGCAGCCATTTTATTTTTATGGGAACAATGGCTTTGCCCCTGCAGGTACCCATTAGAATGGTGCTGTGGTTTTAGAAGTATAGTGAGACTCCTCAATGAGGTCTATTTACCCTGTGAGCTTGTAAACGACTGCATGACCTTATAAGCTCTTCACCTTCCTGAGACACCAAGTTGGGAGCTCAGGAACAGATCTGTCCAAATGCTTAAATGCGTTTTGTAGATTCACTGCTGAATCCACATCCAGAGTGTTTGCCAGGGATGAAGCCTGGTAAGGTTTGAATATGGTGGCCGTACTTGAATGGGTGCATGGCAAATGTTTTGTGCCGTGTATCTAATTGGAAGATGTTCTTCCAGCACCCAAGTATTCTATAGGAATAAGGGACTCAGCACCATTGTCAACTGAGGCTCATCCCACAGCAGCTGTAAGAAGAACATACCCAAAGGAGATGGAGGCTTTGATGAAGCCTCTGATAAGACTTTGGAGTGCCAAGGGGAAGTGCTGCAAGGCCTTCCCCAATCCATACTTCTTTCAACAGATCCGGTGGGAACCAGACTTGTGTTTCTTTCCTCTAAACCACCAGGACTAGCTGGGTTAATCTTTTCCAGAAGGCCATCGAAAAGCCCTTGCTGGCCCCTGCATGGCTTAGCTTGTGTTTTATGACAAAATGGAGTCAACACCTTCAACAGGACCCTGAGGAATCTTTGCAGCCCAAAATTGGATTTGTGTCAAAGCCTGGGTGGCGCCATGTCAAACGCAGAAGAGCCTGTAATGCCCTTTCCCTCTGACCAATGTCACGACAGCAGCATCAACAGACAACTCAGGTCTTGCAAAAAGATGTACAAACACATTTATTTTATAACACAAACAGGCCCAGGGTTCAGGTTGGACTGGGCAAGTGAATGAAGGTTTTTTACAGAAATCAAAAGAGAACAATTTGTCCTTACTTAAGAATTAGAGACCACTGGCCCGTCGCTCAATTCCCATGGGCTCTGCAATCTCCTTATCAAAGGAATGTCAATCTCATTCAGTGGGGTTTTAAGTGTTCACTGCACTTCTTTCTTGGCTTGGTTGGTGCTTTCTACTATCCATGTCTGGGCCAGAATACTGAGGTCTTTAGGTGGACCTTTCCTCCTGCCTGGCTCGTGGGGTCTGGTCTTTCATCAGCTGGTGCCACAATTGGATCAGGTATTGCCAGATCTCACTTAACCTGGTGTACTTCGTTTATGAGACCTGTATGTCAGTGATGGATTCTACCACAGTTGCAGCCAGTGATGGGTGGTGAAGTGACTCCTTTGCAGGATTCCTCTATATCCTCTCTCATCCTCGTGATTTGTTTTACTTTAGCCTGTGTTTACGTTCTCCCGCTCTGCCTTCTCTTCCTCGAGGGTTGAGGAGTTTGGAGTAATAAGGCATTTGAATGCCTTACTTGTCTAATGGCATGGTTGGCACTCCAAGCCATGCAGTTTGTAAACATTGGCTAGTCAATTGAGAGAAGAACACGGGGTCAAATATAGAACCCTAATTTAAGTTGTGTTGCAGGATCTAGAACCAAGCGATTACTATCGTCTGTTTGCCCAGTTGATATAAGATGCATGTTAAGTATAGGTGGGCTTCAGATAGCTCTTTTTTTTATTAAGTGTCAATTGTGGGGTGTTAGAGAAGGTGGAACTTATTGGGTTGTGGTGGGTTAAGAGAGATTATTGGATGCAATCACTTGACAAAGCAAGATAAATTAAAATAGTAATGTTAAGCGAAACATGAACGGGATGACCCCACCTTTACTTACAGGTGATGAAATGTAAACTGCTTGTGTGGTACGACATCCTTTTGCAAACAGTAGTTTTTTGGATGGAGTTTTTACCCAAAAAACTCAACAAAATATATATGGGTGTGTCGGGTAAGGCGTTAAAAGGGGTGGGGTTAATAACATGGAGAAATGGGCGGGCCCAAATAAAGATAGCTGTCTATGAGTTTTTTTGATGGATTCTTTTTGGTCAAAAATCCATCGAAAAAAACGACTTGGTAAAACGACATAGAACCCCTTGTGTGATACGATTATGATTGGCACTATGGCCTAATTCCTGCAAAGATGTAAACAGATATATTTATGTTGCAGTAAACATAACTATTTGTTCTTTGGCAGGCCATTTTGTCATCAAGTAGAGCATGTCAGCTTCTCTTATGAATTTTCAGTGGTGACGACCAGGAGGGAAAGGTCTCTCTGTCTTTTTGTAAAATGGGTGAAGCGATATGTTACACATCTTAGTATCAGACACACTGTGTTCACCGGTTGTACCAGAATCACAATGGTTGCTTTAGTGACATCACACAACCTTAACCGAACAATGACATTAGTGAGTAGGTGAACCATGGCCGTCATGTATCGACCCATCTCACCCTAATTCTAGTGGGTACACATGTTTGTTAGTTTGTGTATTGTTCCATCTCACCCTAATTCCAGTGGGCACATATGTTCATTAGTTTAACCCCCCATGTGTTTCATGTGGCTCACTGCTTCATATTGCAAGCATGTGTTTCTGCAACGTCACATAATGTGACTCAATGTGATGAAATAATAAGGAATTTAGTGCAATATGATGCAAAGTTCTACTAGGTCAGGCTATGCTACATGATGAAAGCAGAGCTCAGAAAGGCACTAATTTGCTGCCAGTGAATTGTGAAGCCCAGAGAATCACTTTTACAGCTCTGTGAATGATAAATGTCAAAAGCAGGACATTAAGATAACATGTACTGCTAATGCTTTTCTTTTGTGTGGTGGTTTTCTCTGGCCTTCCATTTCATGATCTTCGTCAGGAGGAGATCTAAAAATAAAGGTGAAAGAGACACTATTGCCAACGACCTATTACCATCAAGAGGATACCAAATTGTAATTCATTGTAGAACTTGGGTAGTATAAAAGCATATTGTCTACTCTAAACTCTGCCAACCTCATCTCAACTCTGCCTTACATGGTATCACGATGCAATGCGGCCGGACATGCAACCTACATCGCAACTACAAACATGCTTACAGGTGCCATTAAAGAATAGTCTATGTTATGTTATTCTGAAAACAATGTTACGTTAATGCCCATTGTTCAAAGGATAGAAATGGGTCAAATGTATGGTTCCTGTACAATCCAGAACAGTTTAAGCTTGCACATTGTGATGAATCTAGTGATGTTATCACTGCCTCCGTGGGTAAAGTCTCTCCTCATTTGGCCATGGACAGGCAGAAGCTACCTGATCCTGACCCTGGGGGTGGCTGTCTGCGGGAGAACCACATGAGGGGAGACGACTCTCATGGGAGTGAAGTGGGCTCGCTATGTGCAACATGGTATCTCCCTTTCCACGTAGAGCCTGACAACATCACTGTAACTCCTCAATCCCCCATGGCATATTGTAATGTTCGACAGGAACATCCAGTCAAGGCTAATAGCAAAGCTCTTTCATATCCTTATTTGAAAATGTCTGACAATATGGAGACGAGGTGGAGGACTAGGGTGATGAAGATTGCTAAGGCTGAGAAGAAAGACACGCGCTCTCATTTTTGGGAGTATTCGATAGGTGCTGGGACATTCAAAAGCACCAAGTGTCGGGAAAGATGGAGTCTCACTACTCCTAACGCAAGTCGGGAAATCCTATGGGAGCAAGCTGTAGCGTGGAATGTGGAAGCTCCTGGAGGCACTGTCAGAAGACCCTCTGAAACAGGAGGTTCGCAGTGTGAATGCTTTGAGTGGACAAAGCTGCTGAGTGAAGTCCAAGGCATCACGGGAACTGGAGAGCCAAGGAGATGCCTATCAGACAAGGAAGCAAGCCGCTGGGAGAACTGAGAACCCCGAAGGACGCCGAAGCTGCCAAGTGAAGCCGGTGAGCCCATAGAAGAAAGTTGGGACGCTGGGGTGCTTTGTTGCATGTATCGTGTACTGTTAGAACAGAATTGTATGAACTTGGTGAGCTCGAACAGGGGAGCTGCGACGCCAAGACATTTATTGAGAGAAACAAAGGAAGACAAGAGCGGTTCGAAGACCCAATGTATAAAAGAAGCTAATATCAAATCTTGGAACTGAGAAAGAAGGAAAGTTTGTTCATTGATAGAAAGCCATGGCAGGAGAGTATACCAGGCAGAAGGATTGCGAGTCTGGGACCTGCACCCAATTGTGTTCATCCAAATCATTGAAAGCATAATAGGAGAGTGTACCAGACTGACAGAGGAGGGTCTGGGACTCACTCTTATGCTTGTTGAATTTTCTGGAGTGTGTGGAATCTAGGGGAAGGGGATCAATCCCCCTGGAACTGGAATTGGTACATATTATGACCAGGGAATAATTTTCCCATGGTACTGCTTTTTGACCTTGTTTAAATCTGGGAAAGCTCAAGGGAAGAGTCAAACCCCTTGAGATTGTGAATTATAGAAATCTGGGAAAGGTCAAGGGAAGATAAATTAAAAATGAACTTTATGAAACCTGAAGAAACTCAGGGGAAGGAAAGTGCCACCACCCACCTGAGACTTGTGGAACTTTGTTTTGTTTTCAGCACTTTTCTTTGGAACTTTATTTTGGAACTTTAGAAAAGAGCTTCATGTGGCCAGCTGAGAGCTATTTCCCTTTTCACTTTATATTGAGATAAGAGTGTAAGGATCAGGTTAGCATTTGGACACATAACAGGGAACCTTTCTTTGGACATTCGGACACAGACACGATTTAGTTATGTTGAGGCAGGGAAACCACTCTTAAAGTTAGAGCGAGATAGGATTTTCTCCAACCCCCTCTTTACTTTTACATAACACCCCTCTGTCCGCGTCATACTCCTAATTCCTTACAACATGTAGACTGCCCAAATTGCTATGAGGCAAATGTAGAAGCAGATGAGCACTCTACACATAAAACCTTAATCATGACATCACAGGAATGGATACACAATTTTCTGCATGGGCTTGTATATATTTAGAATTTTTTTTACTGCCAACATGACCCAATACAAAATAGCTGCACTATGCTAACTATGAGAAACAATAAAGGATTTGTTATCTGGGTGTCAAAGGCACAGAACAATTTACCAGCAGAAAATATTTGCTCCCCATATATTGATATATTCTGAAAAATTGCCCAATGCCTAAACATCCCAATTATCTCTTCTTCTCGCCCTTGATTTGCTTTAGTGAGACACTCAAAGTAAGCAAAAATGCAGAATAAGACAACAGCACAAAGAGGCAATTTAGGTTCTACTGGCCAATGCACTTAGGAAAACTGTGCCTAAAATGGCCTGGCAGGATAGCTCGGGCAACGTCTTTGTCTTGGATTAAAAACAAAACTGATCAGCATGGGTTTTTTACCCGGTCTCGCCGTTAGAGGCTGGCATGAACTGTGATATAAAAGCCCAATTTAATTTATTTTGGGAAATATAGAATAGGAGAATGTTAAAAATATAAGAACACATTTGATGTATTTTGGATATCATTTTCTAAGCATCCTTTTGAGACCTAAATGTTGTAAAAGTTTGTTGATCAAACTAAAAACAGCTAATAAAAAAAAAATATAGGAGCCTAGTTTAAAAAAGAATGTTATGGGAAAACCCACCCCAAACAGGCTTGTTTGCTATTCCACAATTATCCAAGGTTTGTGGTACATGTTTTGTTTGTCAGGGAGTTTTGCACGTCTGATAGTCAACCCGAAATATTATGGGTGAGACTTTTCCCACTGACCTATTGAAGTGATGACTCTGCTAGTCTTTTACAAGAGGCACATCTCTGCTGTAGTGGTGCAGCCTGCAGCCTACTAGGATAGTAAAGTCCATGTCTCTGGTAGGATTTGTAACTGCTACCTGGCCTACAGTCACATGCTTTTCACTATGAACACTCAATAAAGGCGGATAGCTCAGATACATTATTTTGTTGTTGCAAAAATGATTTGTTACAACATCAGAACAATTGTGTACTAAAAAAGAAGCCTGATTGATTATTTGTCATAGAGCTCCATGGGGACCTGGGCACAATCCAGTGCTGCATGTGAGGCATTCCAGAGGCCGTATCCCTTCACTGTTGCGCAAACTATACATTTTAAACCTTAGGTACTGTTAGACTTAATTTACTAACTAAAACTCCAAATGTGAGTTTAGTGAGATTATCATATGATATCACAAAAGAGCAGATGTATGTTTGTCCAAAGCCGTCCTGCCGGCTTTGCCTGTTATCACCGCTAGAGGGAACTGTTACCTTACGCATACAACAATAAGACTTCAAGTTCATCTTCCAGGCAAACAAAATGTGTATTTCAACAATGATAACATACAAATAGCTGCCGAAAAGGCCCAAGACAGGGATACCACTTTAACAGCATACTTGAAGTTGCATACACTAAGAAAATAAATTAATTTAAAAAAACAATCAGAAATTCATTTGATTAACCACTATTTTCAATGTACTTATGTATTATGTAATTATTAATTGTAATATTTGTTGATATGTATTATTATAATTATTATATCAATAATATTTTTCATGTATGTTTTAAACTTTATTTGACTTCAATTTACTTTGTTTTCTGATCTCATGTCTTCTTCGAATCATGCCGCATATGAATTGTATTACTCTGACTTCCCTCAACAATATATATTTGAGTCCAAAACCTGTAAGTGGGATCCAAGACAATGAGGAGCAGATACAACAATTGCCTGTGTGTACTATGTTGAACTTTCAACAGATTCTGTGAGAATTTGTTTAATGTTGCTACTCCACGTAAAAGGAGCAAGATCTTTTACAAAACCTTTTTTCGATTAACATAAATTACGTTAAAATACACCACATAATATATTTACACTCTAAAAATGGCTTCCTTTACGCACATTAGCCCGTATACACAGGCTTTCCCACTAGTAAGGGATACATTATCTGAGCATTAAGAGTCCCATATTATGAAGCTGCATATTGTACCCGCTGCCGGCTCTGTCTCTCTCAGGCGCACCTGGAAATTTGAGGCCCCGCAGACTGAGCATATATGGTGGAGCTGTCGGTTGCATAAGTGTGGAATCTGGCTTATAGCCCTTCCGTGAGCGGCATAGAGGTGAGGCAGCACATGTGCTCAGGCTGCAGTTCAGCAGCAGCAGTATATTGGCTGCTCCAGACCATTCGCAATACCATTCTATGAAAAGATTTGTCCAGGCCTGGAAGGTTTTGCCCTCGTTCCCAATTAGACTTCCTCTACCTCCTCTCCATTATTCTCTGCCCTTTTTCCACATACAGCCTCCTTTGCTGGATTTAAGCAAGGCGGCTGAGGTCCCTGTTCTAGATCCACGTTTTATTCATCGGGTGGAGCAGTAACCTGGAGATCCAGCTCAGACATCAGCAACCTAGCAAAACTCAGCAACTCTCACTTTCAGCTTGCAGCGCACAAGGTTCCAAACAGAATAGCAGACTATTCACTGTTTTAGCTCAGCAAGATCAGATCTGCAGCATTAGCGCAGCATTAGCATTTCAGCAGCATCAACATTTCTGATCATCAGCATCATGGAAGTCGTCTCAAAAGTTAACAGCTCAGTCACTCTGCAAAACTCACCAACTCTCTTCGCAGGTCTCACTTTCTGCTCTTGGTGCCCTATATCAAGCAGCAGATGAGTGATGCCTGCACTTTTTCAATCCTGCAAGATCTTTGCGTTGTGACCATGGGTCAGTGCAGCAAGAGGGATGGCATCCACTAAGCCCAAAAAAGTGAAATGCAGCAATATCAAAAACATGTTCCAGGTGCAGGAAACCTTAAAGGAACAGGTCCTGATTGTACAGGTACACGTTGAGCCCTCTCAATCTGATCAACCATCTAAAGAGCAGGTTGTGGCTAAGTCTGACATTTCGCTCCTTCTTGTATGTATGCATGTATGTATATATTGCTTATAAAGTGCAAACTTAGGTGGGAAGCAACAACGCCTGTACAAAGAGGGCACACTATGGTGGATACAAGTAGGGTGCAGTCATAGTATATGAACTGGGATGGGTAGAGGGAACAGGACTCTAGAGGGGGAGAAATAGAGTTGAGCGGGGTAAACAGCAATTGTCAAAATGTTCTTTGAAGAGTATGATCTTCAGGGCCTTCCTGAATTGTAGCATTGAGGGAAGCAATATTATCTGTGTCATTAAGTTGTCCAGAGAGAGGGTGCATAGCAGGAAAAGGCATGTTTCTTAGTTTTGCTCTCTTGCATTTCTTTGTTTCCAGCCTGGTGATTATATGTCGCTTCTGATGGTATGCAGGCCTGCAGAGATGGTGCAATTTTCGGCCAAGTAGAGTGGTGTTTTGATTGTGACTACTCTGTAGGTAGTGAAGGTAGTGTTGAACATTGTATATGCTTGAGGGGGAAGCCAGTACGGGTCCTTGAGACTGAGAGTGATGTGGTTGGATTTTCTTAGTCCTGTGATGAGGAGCAATGCAGCATGCTGGATAGATTTCAGTGGGGCGGAGGTGGAATCTTGGAGACCTGTGAGTAAGGCATTGCAACCGCCCAGGGGGATGATGACCAGGTTACCTGGCCTTGGATCACTGTTCTGAAACTATGAGAAGGGATGAACAGCCTGAAATTGCAGAGGAGTGCACACTGGTACTGTGCTGTGTGGGTCTCATTGGCAATGTGTGTTTCAAATGAGAGCTCACAATCAGTACTAAAGCCAAGAGATTTTGCACTGGGTGAGAATTGAGGTATGAATCTATGCAGCTTCATACCAATGAGCCAAATCTTGGTGAGATATCCTATGAGGTCTATGGAAGGTTGAGCTTCAGGTAGGCACTTGACATCCAGGCTTGGATGAAGGACAGTTAGCGCTTGAGTCTATGGATGTTGTTTATGGAATTGATCCTTAGACAAAGCTTTGTGTCATCTGTGTGTTGGTGTATCTTGATGTCGGTGTTGGCGAGGAGTTCCCCCCTAGGTTCCATCTAGTTGTGGAAGATAACAGGGGACAGGATGGTGCGTTGTGGAACTGCTGGTTACTGGGCGATGTGGGCCAGATAAAGAAAACAGCCCCTTTCAAGGACGAGGTCTCAAGATCCATTGCTGAGCCTCATAATAATGATTCTGCCACTGAAAAGGGGGTGGAGACATTGGAAATGACACAATGCAAACATGTCAACAAACAGTCAGATTTGATGAACGGGTTGAGTCAGTTGGAAGCACAATACCAATACACCTGGATAAGCAGTTGGATGCTTAAAACAGGCCAGTCAAACTTATGTGTCAGAGATAACCCAGCAGAGATCCACAATGAGGACCTTGAAACCTACATGCAAGATATGTTCACAGAGATACTCCACTTGTCTGGCCTCTGCGACCTGATATTTAACAGAACTCACAGAGTCTATTTTCCTTTTCAGCATCCAAAGGGCTTGCTTCTGAACATTCTAACCAGGATTCTCTTTTAGGATCAAGCAGGAAATTCTGCTCAAAGTCCAGGATTTGTAAATTGGGCCTCTGGTCTTCACTTCTAGCGGAGCGACTTTTCAGAAGCGGAAGAATCTTGAACAAGCATTGACTTAATGAAAGAAATTAAAATATTGTTTGAGCTTTCCCCTCTGATCTCTTGTTTAATCTAGAAAGATCTCTCAAAGCATCTTCAGCACTGGCGGGTCCTACAGACATCCTAGGAGTAGAAGGCTACCAATCCCCATTGAGGACCAAACACTTGCTTGAAAGATGGGGTGGTAAGACGGCCTACTCGACTGCATCGTCAAGAAGGAGGTGGCAGTCCTAAGTGAAACATTGTACTGAGTCTGCTGCAAGGATGGGAGAGGAGGTGCATGATGTGGGACTAAGTTAAGGGAATGGTGCCATGTTCTGTAGTCAGGTCCTTTGTCTTCGTGGACATTGTGGCACCGCCGCTGAACTGCGCTGTGTTAGTATAATGTACTTCAGACTGTCAATAGTTCCCTAATTTCCAGTCACTGTGGGCAGGGTCTTAATATGTTTACCTTGAATCTGTTTCAGTGGAGGGGATTGCGGGAGGTACATTTCTCTATCAGAGGTTGTGCTGGTGGGAGAATAAGGAGGACAATTATTTTTAAAGTACTCATCGCTTAAATTTGATACAAGCAGGAATGGTACAGTGGTGGACGGAGAGGCTCACAGGATAGTTTTGGCATGGGAGTTTCTCTGCATCTTAGTGGAACGTACCCAGGACCAATCAGGTCATGATCTCAAGCTTTGTTGGACCCACCATGCACTATATTTTTGTCAGTTTCAATGTGATTGGTCTAAACTTCCCCCAGAAATGCAGAGCAATACCACAGCGCCTATCAGACTTTGACACCTACTTTGCCTACTACAGGAGAAATACCTTCATTGGAAGGATGTGGCACATATTTCACAGAAGTGATTTCCCTCAGAGGTTCTTCTACTCGCTGGGTAGTAATTCTAGTGAACAAGAGAGTCCCTTTTCAGGCAACGGCGAGATTAACTGATCCGGAGCGATGTTTTATTATGTTTATGGGGACGTGTACATTGGATGACAGGATGCTCACTATCACTTCATTCTGAGCTCTCAATGACAAATAGAGCTAGTTTTTTAAAGACTTTATTTCCCACCTTGACCGAGTTTGCTGAAGAAGAAATTTTGGATGTGGGAGACTTCAACAGAGATTTAGATGTAACCTTCAATAAGTCAGGTTTTAGCTCACCAAAGTGTACCAGAAACTCTCAGACAATGGCCCAGATACTCACAGACCTTATTTTGATGGCCGTATGATACATCTCCATACTGGGAAAGGGCTATTTTCACTTTTTTACATCAGCATCTCAGTTCCTTTTTTCTGCAACAAGGGGAACCACCACTTAGGAACAGCAAAATGTGTCGGTCCATTATGGCTTACCCTGAAAAGGCCTTAGGCTTCAAAGGGGCGGATTGCGGGAGACAGATGATCTGCCTTTACTCTTTGAGGGAGGATCATGATCCACATGATTGCAGGTTATGCAAATAAATGCATTCAAAGGCCCTCTTGAAGTATGCCCCAAAATTGTTCACTTTTTGCTACAAGAGTGACATTGGGACACCTTTTGAAGGCTATGATGAAGAAAGAAGGAAAACACTCTCCTGCCGAGAAAAACAAGAAAATAAAGACGCAACAAAGAGATATCCATCCACTACCTACTCTTTGAGGCATCAATCATCTTTGTCGAAGAAAATGAGTCACTACTCTAGGTCAAGAGACTCCTCAGAGGATTCCTCTCAGACACATCAGGTACAGTTTCCCACCGAATGCACTATTCCGGAGTAACAGTGCATCCTCTTTAGTGTTTTTAGATATCCCAGTTGAGCATACGAATGAAGTTATGGCTATGTTTCTAACAGAGCAGGGAGAAGAGAAAGAGCGAAATGTAGAAGAATGAAAACAAGGAGATTTAGACCTGTTGTTGTCAAGGGTGCCCCAAGAATTATGATCTCGGCATGCAAATCAAGTAGGGCTGATTTGTTATACAGGACCAGTACACATTCAGATAGATGCTACAAAATCTGTGCCCGGAAAACCCAGAAACACCTTGAAAGTAGAGGCAAAAACAGGAATTTCAATAGTAATAAATGTATTGTTAGAACAAGGAATATCTGTGCCTACAACATGTCCATATAATACCAGCCCTACCCATAAAGAAACCTGACTGTTTATAGTTTTGTCAGGATTTCTGAGCAGTAAATGCAGTACAACCTTTTCAGTAATACCCAATCCATCAACCATACTGCTGTGTATACCGCCCAAGGCCATTCATTTCTTAGTTGTTGGTTTATGCTCGGCATTCTTTTCATTCCCAATACACCCAGCATATTTTTGCTTTTACGCTTTCTGGGCATCAACATACATGAGCCCATTTACCTCAGGGGTACACTGAAAGTCTGAAGCTCTTGTCACAAGCCCGGAAGAAAGATCTAGATGACATTAAGTTTCCAGTGGGTTTGACATTGCTACAGTATGTGGACCACCTGTTCATTACATCATCAATCATATGAATCCTGGAAACAAGACACGCTAGTACTATTAAACATCTCCATATGGAGACTTGTGTGCCACAGTCCAAAACTACTACTAGACTTCACCAAGATGGCTCTGTTCGTCCCTTGTCAGGGATTGCCAACTGCTCATGGGCCTGCTGATCTCTTCTTGAAAAATGTGTTTCGGTTCTTTGGTCTCCACAACATTATTATATCAGATCGTGGATCCCAGTTTGCCTCTCGTTTCTGGAGGGCCCTTACTTCATCCTTGGGGATTGATGAGAGGTAATCCACGACTTATCATCCACAAACAGATGGCCGAACTGAACGCCTCAATGCCACGTTAGAACAGTATCTGAGATGCCTCACCTTGCAACATCAGGAGTCTTGGTTTTCAGTTCTACATATGGCAGAGTTTGCTTACAGTACTTCTGTGCACACTTCCACGGGTGCTGCTCCATTTTTTTTTTGTATGGTCAGCATCCTCTGTCCTTGGCCTTGGTGCCAGCATTCTCCTCCGTCAGCCCAGACACGCAGGCTAGTGTCAGGGACCTATCAGCCTTAAATCGCACGGGCCGGGTACATCTAACTGAAGCACAAGATCGGACCCAAGGATATGCGGACGCACTTTGTGCTTCTGCTCCAGACTATGGACAAGGTGCTAGGGTGTGGTTATCTACGAAGCATCTCAGAATTCCCAGTTGCAAGGCCCGGTTACCTCGTTTTGTCAGTCCTTTTGTTGTGAAGGAGGTGGTCAATCCGTTAGCTTTCCGGTTGGCTCTGCCCGCCTCCTGGAAGATGCACCAGGTTTTCCACGTTTCCTTATTGAAACCCTGTGTCGAGAAACCAGACTTCTTTCTCGTCCTCTTCCTATCTCAGTTCAAGGACATCACGAATTTGAGGTTCAAGGTATTCTCGATTCCAAGTTGGTTCGTGGTACACGGCTATATCTTGTGGACTGGAAGGGGTATGGGCCTGAAGAACGGACCTGGGAGTCATAATCTGGGGTTCCCTCCCGAGCCTCCTCCTCACCTCTATCTTCTGTAGAGCTATCTCAGGTCTCTGATCTTTCCTTGTGCCTTGATTTCAGGCCTTCCCTGGTCTTCTTTTCTTTGCTCTTCTTCTCTTCCTCTCTTTTTTGACGTGCAAGTAAGGTCTGGCTCCCTCGGAGGCCACCTTGACTAGGATAAAAGCCCACGCCAACAGGAACTCCGGGAAGCCACCCTCAATCCAGGGAAAAAGCTTGAAGCACCAAAAACCCTGGGATGGAAGTATTTGTATTTATTGTTTATATAGCAACTTAATCCAAGGCGCTTTACAGTTAACAACAAAAAACCCATCAAACATGGAACAGTAGAAGCAAAACAGTATACATGAATCAAACCATAAAATCGGTATTTAGAACAATTTGCATGTAAGAAAGGAGAGGAGAGGAGGGGGGTAGGGAAGGAAAGAGAAGGAGAGAGTAATGAGTGAAGTGAGCAACAAAAGAGAGGAGATCACAGGAGAGAAGGGAAAGATAAAGATAAGGAGAACAGGGAAAGGGTATTAGAAGGAAGGTGAGAATGGAGAGAGGGGGAAAGGTGTCAGGGAGGGGAGTGAAGAAGACGTTATTTCAGTGAGGAGCGGAAGGAGGAGTAGTTGGGGAGGAGCGGATAGAGAAAGGTAGGGAGTTCCAGTGTAAGGGGGTATGAGGTTCTTCTTAAGGAACGGTGTGCTAAGTCCAGTATCGAATACAGGAGAGACTGCAGTGATCCTCCGTGATCTCAAGGAAAGGTAAATGTCCAATAAGTCTCTGTAGAGAGTATGTGTACTCCAATGTCTAGAAAAAGTAAGTCCAGCTCTCAAAGTTATATTCAGGCAGCGTTCCAAAGTACACACCACGCCAAACTGGACCACTGCGGGAATGCAAGTCAGGCTCTCAAAGGTATATTCAGGCAGCGTTCTGAAGTACACGCCATAGCAGACTGGACAACTGCAGGAATGCCCCCACAGAGATGCGATTGACTCCGGATGATACCGAAGCTCGAAACGAGTCAAGAAGGAAGGGAAAGGTAGATAAGCAGAATCACAGCAAGACGGAAAGAAAAACAAAAGACAGTTGAAAGCAATGCTAGAAAAATGAACCCTAGCGGTTCGAACACAGCATGGTTATATCAGAGTGAAAGTCAGAATACAGTAATAGGTGCACAGGTGCAAAAATGCAAAAGAATAGTCAAAGGCTATAGTCAAAGCCGACAACCAGGAAATCAAAGAATAGAACCGTAATTGAACTCAGCCCGTAGGGCAGAGGAAAGAAAGGTAGCACGAGCGCGTAAGAGAACGTAGTGTAAAATCTTCGGCAGAAATCACCAGCCAGGGGTACCGTAAGACTGTCAGGTGAGATAGAGTATAAGAAGGACAGACAAAGGTGGAAAGGTCCGCTAGTAGCAGGAAGGAAATTAACACGACAGCAGGCAAATGCTATAGTTCAAGGCAGCAAGTTCCTAAGATGACGGATACAACGCACCGTTCCTAAGGGGCAGTGCATTGATATACCTCTGGTAGCCATCTTGGGTGAGGACTGGACCATTGCTATCATTCGTGTAGGTCTCTGTATTACTCTGTTCTGGTACTTCCAGTGATGCCACAGCTTCCAATGCCTCCACATGACAGCCAGAGAGTAACATCCATGTCCCGGATCTCTTGGCGCAATTTCATGCATCCGGGGGGAGGGTGTATTTTTAGGGGAGGAAACTGTCAGGAAACCATCAACAAGCAGTAGCTTGCTGATGCTACCTAATCCTCCCTGCTGTTAAGAAGCTAAAGAACAACAAGCGCTTATCTCATTATGCAGTCCATTTGCCACAAGAGAATCAAGGCATAGACTTGAGGTAGCTAAGAAAACCTCCGCTGGCAAACTGCCATGTTTACCCATTGTTACGGAAATCCTTCTTGCCTGGTTTTTGACGCGGAATGCTTTACTCGTTTTGTCTTGCCTCATGGGTTGTGCTCGTCTTGCTAGCATCACGCCAACTCGGAACGCGCTACGGGCTTCTGGATTTTCAAGGGCCCCCAGCTGTTTTTTCCTGCCGTTTACCGAATCGTCCTATCTTTGGATTCTCATTGCACTTCTGCTGAAGGTCGGTGTCGGTACCACTGTGTCTTCTTTCCCGCTCACACTTAACACTGCAAGGACTTTCAGTGCAAGGACTAGAGACGCTTTGCTGTATCTTAGGCGTCTTCGTGCAGGCGGTGCAAGAGACAGTGCTTTGTCTAGAGACTTCCTTTTGCACATCTCTTGTCAGGTTTATGCGTCCTTGTCCCGGTGGGTCACAGGGGTGGCTTTTTGGAACCGTTTTTCTTCTTGTCAACATCTCCAAGCGCTTGCTACAATCTTCAGGACCTCCTCTCAGAGCAATCGTATGATTCAAAGTTGGTAAGAAAACTTTGCTTGTCATTGGTTTTGTGCTCATTGCTTACCATCCATTAGACAGACTTTATTACATAGTTCTCTATCTGTATATAGGATTCCATCTTTGGGTGCCTGAAGGGGAAGAGAATTGCTCAAGTATTCTTCTGTGCTAATTATCCCCTGACAGGTTAGTTCTAAGAAATACTTGTTTGATTACTAAAGTGAAAGTTTGTACTGGTTTGACATTGTGTCTTTTTCCCTCACAGCCAGCCGTGTCCAACGAGGTCCAAAACATCTTTCTATTGTTCTGTTAGGTTTTTTAAGTCTGAAAAAACCTAAAGGTCACATTCACAGGAAGAACTTGTCTGCTACACAACGGGGTCAACTGTCGAGCCGGGTATTCCATCACACTGTTTGTGTAACGGTGTTCTGACGCAGATCAACCCCAAAGTGCAGGCAACAGCGGCTCTACTTGACAGGGAGAAAGCTTTTGACTCTGTTGAGTGGAGCTACTTATTTGAGGTGCTAAGACAGGTGGGCATCCCGGAGTACTACCTGACGGTGGTGCGTCTGCTGTATGCCAGAGCGAGTGCCCAAATTGGGCTTGATGGCAAGCGCTCCAGGCCCCTTAGCTTTGGCCGTGGAACCAGGCAGGGCTGCCCGCTCTCACCATTGCTCTTTGCGATCGCGATTGAGTCACTGGTGGACCGATTGCGTAAATTTCACTGGACAAGAGGCCTGGCACTGGGTGGGGCTAGTGAATTGGTGTCGCTTTATGCAGCCGATGCAATCCCTGGGTGGGGCTAGTGAATTGGTGTCACTGTATGCAGACGATGCAATCCTATACTTCAAAGACCCCACAACCGCTGTCGAAGGAGGTAGCAAGGTTTGGGCAGGTCTCAGGCCTCAGAATAAATTGGTCAAAGTCTATCTTATTTCCACTAAATAAGGCCACGGTTAAGCCCCCTAATACTGAAGGGTACAGGTGGGCGCAGAAGCCAGTTACGCACCTGGGAGTACGGGTCAGCAGCGATTCCCCAATGTTGCTGGATGACAACCACATATGGTACCTGAACGTTCTGAGATCCAAGGTGGTTGCTGGTCGGATAGCGATCGCCAAAATGGTGGTGGTCCCCAAACTGCTCTACATTTTTCAAAACATCCCGGTGTGGCTGGCAGTCAGGTACTTTGCCGAGTTGACGGCCCAGTTGTTCAGGATGACCTGGTACCCACGGAACCCAAGAATCAGCTGGGATACCCTGGTTCTCCCCTTGGAGAGTTGTGGCATTGATGCACCCGACATGGAGTTATACTTCCTTGCAGCACAACTATAATTTGCATTCTACTGGATGCCGGATGCCCCAAGTTATCCTCACGTACCCACAGAGAGATGCTCAGTGCGACCGTTTACTCTGCAGGGGGTCTTGATGTCTAGGAGAGTGTCGGATAAATGTAAATTTGACCCAGTGATGTGCACGATACATGCATGGAACAGGGTCCTGAAACAACTGTGGGTCGATATCCCCTTTGACCGGGCCTTCGGTTATGGAATATCGAGTGCCTACCACCAACATGTGATAAAGCCGTGGTCCAGGAGTGGGGAGGTGTGGGGATTGAACATATGGCTGACCTATACCCAGGGGTAACATTTGTATCCCAGGAGCAATTCTCTGCAAAAATTGGAGCGGGGTTTCAACGCAGACTTCAGTACTTCAGGATCCGATCTGCCTTTAGAGAGTGGCCCCCATCGTTTCCCAGTATGCCACCTGTGTTCCCGCTGTTGCAATTTCTATTGGGCTCACCGGCTACAAGACGAGTGGTCTCTGCATCATATGGGATTATTCAACGAGATTCCCCCAGAGAGACCCTGAAGTGTAAACGACGATGGGAGGAGGACGCGGCTGTCTCCTTTACGGATAAGCAATGGGTGAACTCACACATAGTGATGCTTTCAATACACGCTTAAAATTGATCCAATTGAAAACCCTGCACAGAGTGTACCTGGCCCCAGCTCGCTTCCATCTGTTAAATTGCACCAGGGCGGCTAGCTGCCCAAGATGTAATGCTGAGTTAGCCGACTTGGTTTATAGTGATTGCATCGAATGGCAAAGCATCGAATGCCTTAGCATTCCGTTATTTTTATTGGGCCCCCCAACCCCTGTTTTTTCCCCCCTTAAAACCCATTATAATTAAAATAAAACCTTTACCTTTGAAAAAAATGCATTTGATGCTTTTATTTCGATGCATTTTTTTCGATGCTTTGGCATTCAATTATTTGTCATTCCATGCAATCACTGGATACCGCCGGGGACTTCCTTCATATGATGGGGGTATTTCCTAATCTAGCGGATTTTGGCGAGGGTGTGGTTGAGATAGTTTCCAACATGCTGGGGCGCACTGTAACTTGCAAACTAATGTGGTGTATGTTCGGCTGGCTCCCTGGGATCCCAAAACAGTACTGGAAGCTGCTTACGACATGTATGATAGTCGCTAGGCGATTTATTTTGATGAAATGGACTAGCTCGTGCCCTCCTGGGATATGGACATTGCTCAAAGACTTGGTTTGTCTTAGCGACACTGATAAAGAGTACGGCTAGTTGTGTGGTCTGCAAAACAGGCGTAAAACATTTGTGGCAATTTTGTGGCCTACCTATTATCACAGTGCCCAGGGTCAGACTCATGGAACTCAGGGCCTGAACTGTAGGTAATGATCCTGTATCTAAACCAAGCTGAAGTACGAATCACCATGCCAAAGCGTGCCCTATGATAATGCCCTACCCTAGCATGACACTTGAAACCAGAAAAATCCTGCTGCCTGCTTGTCAGTATTTTACATGTACCATGCTTCTGTGCCTGATTTTAATGTTTTGTTAAATGTCTTGAAATGTGAATCAACCAATAAAGAAAGTATAAAAAAAAACAAAACAAGAAGACTGGGGATTGGAGACCCATTCTGGACCTGTGCCGTCTGAACAAGTACCTGAAGTCCCAAAAATTCAGGATGGTTACGTTGCAGCACGTGCTCGGCCAACTTGAGAAAGGGGATTTCTTGACGTTGTTGGACCTAGAGTACGCATACTCTCATGTCCCCATCCACAGGAAACATAGAACGGTCTTATGGTTCATGGTGCAAGGCCAACACTACCAGTTCAAAGCCCTACCATTCGGCTTGAATTCAACATCAAGAGTGTTTACAAAACGCCTGGCCCCGGTGGCGGCCCACCTGCGTCTGCAGGGCATACACGTATACCCGTACCTGGTCGATTGGCTGATACGCGCCCGCTCCCGGGATCTGGCCGACGAGCACACAAAGGAGACTGTTCGATTGCTGACAGAGCTGGGATTCTCCGTAAACTATCGGAAGTCTTGCTTAACGCCATTGCAGAACGAAGTGTTCCTCGGTGCCAGACTCAACACAGTGGCTTTACTGGCGTCACTCTCATAGGAGAGGCTAGGAGCCATTCAAGGGAAGGTGCATAAACTATCGGAAGTCTTGCTTAACGCCATTGCAGAACGCGCTGTTCCTCGGCGCTAGACTCAACACAGTGGCTTTACTAGCGTCGCCCTCACAGGAGAGGCTAGCAGCCATTCAAGGGAAGGTGTAGCGACTGTCGTTGGCGAAGATAGCCACGGTGCGGGCCATCAAGTCGTTGCTGAGCATGATGTTGTCTTGGTTGCTGAGCATGATGTTGTCTTGCATCTACCTTGTCCATCTATGCAGGTTGCAGATGCAATTCCTACAGGATTTCTTGGATGCACGTTGGATACAAGTGTCTGGGAGTTTTGCGGACAAGATCCACCTCAACGAGGAGTTCCGGCGGGTGATAGAGTGCGGGGGTAGAGGGCGCTCCCACATCGCCCAGGGGATGGGATTTCAAACCCCTCCATACAGGAGACGGTTACCACAGATGCCTTGCTGGAAGGTTGGGGGGGGGGGCTCACACCGGACATCTACACGTCAGAGGTCGGTGGATTCCAGAGGAGAAGGATCTGCACATCAACATCCTGGAGCTACGGGCAGTGTTCTGGGCCCTCAACTCTTTCTTACCATCTCTGAAGGGCAGGGTGGTGAGGATCTACACGGGCAACATCACCACCATGTGCTACATCAGGAAGCAAGGGGGCACTCAATCCCCAGCACTCTTCAAGGAAGTGTTACGCTCACCTGGCTCCTCAGAGGCGTCGATCTGAACTGGACAGCTGCGGTCTCCACCAATGTGACGCGTAGGGCCGAGATGACGGACTGGACTGGCCCTCCTAGCTTCGTTTGCTTGGCCCTTAGGAATATTCTTCTGCAAATGGAGAAAGGGAATTAACCACCCATGGAGTTGGGCGTAAATCCCCCCAGCCCCGCTGTTCTCCCCACAGGTCACCTTGATATCCCCTCTTATAGTCTCACCTGATGGTTTGAAAAGATGAGCTCTCCATCCTGCATGGAGCGCAGGGGCGCGTTGATAACCAATTGCTTCACTGGCTCGAAGAAATTGGTGAGTTCCAGAACAATATTGACTCCGAAAAGTATGTAGTTCGTAAGAGTTCACATGTCTGACTTTCACTCTTGTCCGATTCCTTGCAGTTTGCAGCTTGACTCCAACGAAGAGTTCCTCGTGGTATCTGACGAAGTTCAGGTAATGATTTGGTTTATCCTACACAGTTCATTAAAATAAGGCCAGAATGTAACCTGTTGCTTGCTCCCTTATTCAGGTGTGGAGGGAAAATATGAAGTTCGGGGAATAATGCCTCCGGCGGTAAAATTAGGTAAGTCTTGCGGTGAGAAGAGTTCCCCTTGTTTGTCCCTTTGTCTCACCTTGTTGTCCTTTTGTACCCCTTAGGGGCCGGGGTACGGCGAGGATGCAATGGAGACTGCGCCGACCCGTGAAGAGGAATAGTACCAAATGAAGTCACACAACCCTTCCTCCAATCATTATTCAGTTGAAGCTTCTCCAGAGGGTCCCCCATCTTGGAATGGGATGATCCCATTCACCTAGAATATCTGTTAAGGGAATTCAATGAATCTTTTGCCAAACCCCCCATGATCCCTACCAAACCATTCTACCTGCGGGAAGACCTGACAGTCCTCCCCTGTACTACCCTATCCCAGGGGCTGGCTTACCAGGATTTGCTCTATAAAACTTAGCAACCAATCTGTGTGCCATTACATCCACTGACCACTCCCACGAACACTCCCATGACCTCTCCTCTGCACCATAACCCTTCCAGTCCAGCAAATATTGTATCCTGCCACAACTCCTTCTGGAGTCCAATATAGTCTGCACCTCATACTCGTTCCCTACCCTCTCAATATCTACTAGGCTTGGGGTTTCCTGGAATCTAGTCACTCTAGCACAAGACTTCAATAAACCCACATGAAAGTTTGGGTGATTTCCCAAATTAGGCCCCAATATAAACTTCACACTTATTGGTCTGATAATCTTTTCAATGTTAAAAGGTCAGATAAACCTAGGGCTAAATGTGTTCTTCCCCTTTAAGGCTAGATTTCTGGTAGACAACCAAACCAACTCTCCTACTGAATACCTTGGAGCTTCACAATGATGAGCATCAGTATATTTCTTGTAGCTAGTCTTGCTTAGTTGCAAGGCACAAGTAGCCCTACGTAAATGCTTACCCATCCTCTTTAACCTGTCCTCAACCTGTCCTCAACCTCTGGCACTTGAGCTACTTTGGGTGGAACCTCGCACTGGAATCTAGGGTGAAAAACCTGATTAATGAAGAAAGGAGACGTGGTAATAGAATCCTTTGCCGAGTTATAACAGAATTCCGCTACCCACATCAAATCCACCCAACTCTTCCCAGCCTTCAAGTAGCATCTAAGATATTTCTCCAATTCTTGGTTAATTCTTTCAGTTTGTCTATTGCCCTCTGGATGTTAACTAGTGGTCATACCCAAAACCTTGCAAAACTCCCGCCAAAACTTTGAAGCAAAATAGGCACCTCTGACTAGGTGATCCATGTAATTTTAACAAATTTTGGAGAAAAGCTTGGGCCAAATTTGCTCATGAAGCCACTGCCTTAACAGGAATGAAATGCCCTGCCTTAGTTAGAACATCCACAATCACCAGAATATTCGAACATCCCTAATCAAGAGGTAGATCTACAATATAGTCCAGTCCATTGATAGTGTACAAAGGTCTTGGTGCAATTGGTAACAGCATTAATAACCCTGCTGGTCTTTTATTCTCTGATTTAGCGCATACACAGGTGTATTGTTCTCCTCAGAAAAGCGCACAGAACTACTAGAAATCACCAATGCAATTATAGAGCAAATACTTCAACCGAAAAACAGACAGACACAATAACTCACAGCCACGCACCCTTTAGAAGATAATCAGCTCTTTACGGCTGTTTATTCAAATATTACAGGTACATAGAAATAACTCATAAAACTAACATGGCCATAAGTAAAGAAAGCAAAAGAAATACATCACTGTGAGAGTAAATTTTGTCCTCATCTTGTCCAGAAGCGGCTGGAAGACTCCAGGGGGACAGCCAGGAAGAGAGTGCTACAGCTCACAGGAAGGCCAGACGGAGCGTCCTTCTCTGGCTGAAGTCTCACCTGACCCCTCCAGGTTTCCGCCTAAAAAGGCACTCTTAAAAAAAAAGGAGTTAATTCTCAAACCTTCTGGAATTGCACCTGCGCAGTTGAGGGACAGCCGTCGGTTGCCAGCTGGGTCAATCGAGAGCTCCCCCCCAAGGAATGCAGGGCCTCCCTGCTCTAAAAACATGCTCCCCGGAGAACAGTGGCAAGTCATAACAACGTTAGCTTTTCCCAGCAGAAATGGCCTTGATTGCATACCAAGTTTGAAAAAGCATGTTTGTCTCAGCACTGTGAATCTAACACTTCAGCAAAATGTGTGCTGCCTTTCACTGCGGAGTGAAGTAAATATCAAACATGGCTCCGAGCACTCCCAGAATGCATTGTGCTCCCGCGCCATTTTGAACTAAGCATAAATTGAGCAGAACATCTCCACCCTTTGGATATTTATCTTCCGTAGCCAGGTGGCACTGGAACTGGTATCTGAAACCTACGAAATGTTAAAACTAAATTGGGAAGACATTGAAGACAACAACAACAAACAATTATAATAGACAATATAATAAAAATGCAAGCAAAAATATAACGTAGTGTACCCCCAATATCAGGTATCCATGAAAATAACCAATCTCACCTGTTTCTGTTTTGATTTTGAGATACTTGAGAAATGAGATCCCTCAAACCTCTAATATGACTTTCAATGGATCGTGAGTGGTCACTCAAATTGAAGCAACACATACCTTCAAAGGCATTACACCCTAAATTATGTTTCAGCAATACGTAATCAACAGCAGCTCTGTTCTGCAAAGTAGCTTTTCTAATAACTTGACTATCAAGGAGCAACTCTTCTAAAGCTTGCGAAGTATGATTAAGACTCTTAACTACTAAACACGCTAATTTCATCAAAGATTTGTAACCTCCAGCAGCTAAACCCCAAACACCTACTAATGAAAGGGTTAATGCTAAAACCTCAGCTTCTGATAGCAAATGTACATGTGAATCACAGTCAGGAGATAATCCCATAGATTCAAAGGTTGATCTTTTACCTCGAGTTATCGCTGAGTGTAAAGGAAACATCATTAGTCCTAATCGAGTCAAAGCACATGGACCTCCAGAAATGTTAACTGGAATATGGTAATGGTATATGTAATGTTACCACATGAAAAGAGCCATCCTGTTGGAAGTTTCACGTGATTCAAATGACTAGCAGTTATCACTGTATAATTGCAAGACATAGGGCCTCATTACGACCCAGGCGGTAAGTTACCGCCTGGGTCGTACCCTTACCACCATGGTGTAAACGTATGTTTACACCATGGTGGATGGCGGATTTACCGCCCCATTCCAAGGTGAGTGGGGCGGTAAATCCCCATTTCCCATTTTACCCTTCCCTATTCCCATTTTTGCCCCATAGGGCATAATGGGAGTGGGGAAGGTGCTAATTACGCCACCGTAAATTACGGTGGCGTAATTAGCACCATGTCCCTTAGCGCCATGGATTTTAACTCCTGCAAAAAGCAGGCGTTAAACTCACCATGGCGCAAAGGGACCTCGGAATCAGGCGTTAAGGGTCGGCGCTGTTTACGGCGCCGTTAACCCCTTAACGCCTGATTCGTAATGAGGCCCATAGTGTTATTTACACTGGTGCATTTGCGTGACATTCGTGAACACAGTCTCCTCTCAAATGTGGTGTGATTGTATTGATCAGTCAACTCTATTTGTCTACATTCACCAATTTCCTGTGCCTTGCACGTCATAATATAACATACATCACCTTGGGTTACATTGTACGTGATCACACGTGTCAAATTTCTCCACTTCTTGTCGGTTTCTTGGCAGAAGCGGCAATATTCGTAGACTGAAAAAGATTGTCTAATGTCTGAGTCTTGAACTAAAGAATCATTATGTGTGATGCCGAAAACATGCTTTAAAACCGGAACAGGCGTCGGCACTGCTACTAAACATGTAGTCAATAAAGCTTCAGCATTGGGTACATCAGATAAACAGAAATGTGATATATTTAGCACTTGCTGTGCTAAGTAGACCCACTTATTTTCTTCTTGAGTGATCATAGGAGAGTGTTTCCTCTGTCCTACAAAGGGCTCCTGTACAACGGGCATCAAGGTTGTTTTCACTTGCTCCTGATGTGTTTGTCGCAATTCACGGATCCATGTCTTCGGTCTGGCGGGCTTGTCGGCACTGGCATAGGGTTGCTTGGGGACAACATTATTCATCACTATCCGTATCCCCTTGATCACTGCCACAGATGTAACATTTTTCACTGGTGACAGAAGACTTTTTAATCCGTCCAAATGGAGTCCATTTAGTGCCACAGTCACACCAACCAGACCCAGGATCTACAAAGCAAACCCAGAAAAGAGATATCAGTGTTGCACATCACTCTCTTAGGTAACATTTGTCGGCTGGGACATATTGCCATTTCCTTCTACCAGGCTCCATGACTAAAACCACTTGATCTTTGCCTGATGCAATGACATCTGCAGGCACTGGTGGACCACTTGGCTGTTCCACCCACACCTTTGCACCCGGTATCATGCTGTCCGAAGAGCCAAAACCGCGATCCCCACGGGTAGTTAACACTGTAGGAGGCTCCCCTTTTTTAATCACGGACAACTTAATATAATAGGAATGACTATCAGTTGGGGCACTCGATCACCCTTGTGGATTGATAACAATTGATCCCCACTATTCATTAGGATGACTTTAATCTCGCCTTGATAATCAGCATCAATTACCCCTCCCAACACTTGAACTCCCTTCAATGCTAGGCCAGATCTAGGGGCAATCCATCCCATATGCTCTGGGGGAATCTGTACTCCAATCCCTGTTTCAATTACAACTATTCCTCTTGGGTCTAATCTGATTTCTTCATTAGAATGCAAGTCTACCCTGCTGACTCTGGGGTTGCTCGATAGGGAGCTAAAGAACCTGGTGTATTTTCCGAGTACAATAGTGTTTCTTTGACTGAATTGGGTTGAATCTGCAAAGTAGGAGTCATTAATCGCATCAACGGAGTTTCATGTTCATACACAGGTCTATTGTTCAACACCTGCACCGCATCAAACAAACGATCACACCAGCCTGCTAGACTACCGTCTCCAGATTTGCGCAACTGTTCTTTCAGTAACCTTTCATTCGTTCAATTAGCCCTGCTGCAGCTGAGTGGTAGGGTATATGGTATATCCACTCAATGCTTTTTTTCCTGACAAAATTCCTGGACTAATTTGCCTTTGAAATGTGACCCATTGTCACTTTGAATCTGTAAGGGCACTCCATAATGTAATATGATCTGGTCTAACAGTCTGATGGTGTTCAATTGGGTTGCACGTTTGCACGGCAAAACCATCAAATATCCAGAGTATGTATCTACATTAGTGCATGCATACTGACAACCTCTGCTGATTGGCATAGGACCAATATAATCAATCTGCCAAATTTGACCTGGTTATTTTCCTCTTCTCAATGTGCCTCGAACAATTTGAGGTATAGGTCTATGCAATTGGTATTGGCACACGGGACACTGCAAAATAATGGTTTTCACTAGTTCTAAAGGAAGACTGATGCCTCAAGTTTGTGCCCACCTGATAGTAGCCTTTTCTCCAAGGTGCCCACATTTCTGATGGGCCCATTTGGCCAAACCCTCCATAACGTCTTCCCGAGCCTCTGCATCCACTGAGGCAATCTTGGTGTGTTCATCTGCAACAGAATTAAACCAAAGTTCTAATGAATCTGTGGCACAATACGCGTCCACATGATATACAGTGACTTCACTTTGTAACAACATCTCTGCAATATCTTGCCAAAGTTCATTTCCCCACAACTCTTTTGAATGAATTTTCCATCCATTCTTTTGCCAAGTTGGCAAACACACTGCCAATCCATTTGCCACTCACCATGAATCTGTGTACACATAACATTGACCAGGGGGTCTCTTGTTTCAATACTTGGTAAACTGCGTAAAGTTCTGCGAACTGACTGCTCTTTCCTTTCCCTGTCGTTGTCAACATCTTTTTGGTTTTGGGATTGTACGACACTGCTTTCCAGTACCGCTCAGTTCCCACGTATCGGGCTGAACCATCCGTGAACCAAGCATGCTCTGTTTGTTCCATGGTCAAATCGCTGTAAGGTACTCCCCATTTCACAGGAGACTCACGTTTTTCAGGCTCTTCCGGTGGTATGTAATCTGAGGGCGGTATGTTGGCTACTTGCTCATGTAATTTTGCCACTCCACTCTTTCCTGATTTGGCTCTGTCTTGAATGTACCATTTCCATTGAATTATGCTGGCTTCTTGACCATGTCCTATTCTATGTGTTTTAGGAGAGCTCAGTACCCTTTGCATGATTGGTATTTCTGGCCTCATCAATACATCATGGCACACTGTCATTTGCTCAGTATCAACAAGAGCCCAATAACATGCCAGCAATTGTTTCTCAAACGGAGTATATGAGTTACCGGCATCGGGCAACTTACGACTCCAAAACCCTAATGGCACACGTTGTCTGTCTTGTTTCTGCCACACACTCCAGTTAGCATAATTGTCCTGCACAGACACATTTAATTCCACTTCACCTTCCTTTAAGGGCCATAAATCAAGCACCTGCTGCACGGTGTCTTTCGCCATCTCAAAGGCTCTCTGCTGCTCTTCCCCCCACTGAAACTCATATTTCTTTCGTGTCACCTTGTAGTGGGGGGCCAATATCTGCCCTAAATGAGGATGTGTTGTCTCCAAAACCCAAACAGTCCTATAAACTGCTGAGCTTGCTTTTTGTTCGTTGGAGTGGTGAATTCAAGTATTTTCTGTCGAGCTTTTGGCTCCATTTCTCGATGCCCATGATGCCACTGGATCCCTAGAAATATCACTGTTTCAGATGGACCTTAAATTTTACTTGGATTAATCTCCCACCCTTCCTTTGTCAATCCTTCCATAATGACATCTAACTGACTTTGCACACTGTGCTCATCCTTGCCCTGAATCAAAATGTCATCAATGTAATGTGAGATTTGTATGTCAGGTTTACATGGTATCTTGTCTAAGTGCTCTGCCACCAGCCGGTGACAGATAGTCGGACTGTGCATGTACCCCATGGGTAGTCTCGTGAAAGTGTACTGACGTCCACCCCACGTAAATGCAAACTGTTCTTGACACTCATCAGCAATTGGCACGGAGAAAAATGCGTTGGCTAAATCAATCACTGCATACCAAGTCCCCTCAAACTTTTGTACATTTTCAATCAGAGTAATAGCATCTGGGACTGCGGGCACCAAGGGAGGAGTATGTTTATTCAACTCCCTGTAATCCACCGTCATCCTCCACGACCCATCCCCTTTTTTAATGGGCCGGAGCGGATTGTTCCATGATGTGGTAATAGGGCGTAATACACCCGCCTCCACGTACTCTTTGATGGTGTCTGAAATTTCCTTGTGCCTCCCAGGAATGCGATATTGTTTCATTGCTACCCGCTTGGTTCAATCAATGCACTCACCCCAAACTGGTATGTTTTACCCCCAAGTCCCAAGGTTAGCCCTTCTAAAATGTCAAAACCGATTATATACTCAGGTATCAGGACAATTAACACTTGGTATTTCTGCCTCTTTAAATTGCCTATTTTCATCTCCACTCGCGTTTGCACTGCGGGGGTCTCCTTTCCCATGAATCAAAGAGGCCTCAGCTCCGGTGTCTATCAATGCTCGCACCCCTTGTGTATTTCCTGGCCCCCAAAAAATCTTAACATCAACATGAGGCCACCTATCCACTTTTATGCGGGCAGACGCTGCCGGAGCTTGGCCGAAGCCCTAGTCAAACTTCGAATGAGTGTGACTTGACTCTGCCTCGAGCATTGCACTCACCACCTTTCTCAAATCAGCGTATGTTGGTTGGTACGGGGAAGGTGTCCCCATAGACCCTTCATCTTGTTCTTCTGCAGGGGGAGCGGAAGGTGAAGCATCCCCCTTTGGTGTGGTGACTACTTGTTTCTTAACCTGTTTATAGCGCTCTTTTGCTGCAAGTCCTCGTTTTTGTATAATTCATACATTACTCTGGTTTCAATGCCATCAATTTCTTCATGTGGAACACCATCTTTTAGCAAAGCCAGAAACATGTCTTTTCGGGACACTCGGGAGTCTCTGCTATCTTGCCTCCTGCCTTCAGTTCTTCTCTCACTACGCCCCTCTCCCATGGCTTGTTATCGCTCTTGTCCCACTCTCCCAAATCTGCAAGTTGCCTAATGGCATCTGCTACCTCATCAGTAGCCTTGCCCGTCATGACTACGAGCAAAGTCATAATGATACTTTTGTATGCGGGTGGCGCAGTTCTAATCACCATGTTTCCAGTTGAAACTGAGAGCGGCACGGCTCCCATATGATCAGGAGCATCTATGTGAATCGCCTCTTTCATAGAATGCTCTCTGACTTTTTGAATTACTTCTCTCAATGTATACCACTTCGTTTCTTCACTAGGCCAGTCTGTGGTAATGGGGTATTTACGGTTACATGCTTGGGCTATCAGGTGCAGCAAAGAGACCTGAGTATCTTGACCATTTGCATCAGGGGGCGGTCCTGCTCTTAAGACCTCCTGTACATTGGTGTCAATTGACAGGGGTAAAAAACGCGTTGAATCAGTAGAATCTACCAACAACCCTGCAGCACCCCCATCTAGCAGTCTCACCATCCATGTCAATAAAGCTTCCCCTGACTTTTGTCTCAAACGGGTAATAATTTCCCCAACCTCCTGTTGTGTGTAATCCTCCAACGTGGTTAAATCCACCATACCACCACCAGGATTCTGTGGGTGTGGTCCGGCTCGCCGCCTTCTAACAGGCTTCGCCGCCACTGTTTTCTGTTTTACCTCTGGTTTGGGGTCAGACTCTTCTGCAGAACTACTTTCTAGACTGGTGGAATCAAAAATATCCCCATTCCATTTGTCTGGATCCTAGTCGGCGCCAGCGGTAGTGATTACAGTTGCCACCTTTCTTTTGTTGACCCCTCCCCGTCTTTTCCTACATTTGTAACGAGCTACTCTGACTGCTGCCCTCTCGGCCACCGCCTGATATGTGTCGGCCTTATCTTTAAACAGTTTCATTTTAATCTGCTGCATTAACGCTGTTTGCCTTTCTGCAGCTAGCTCTCTAATCTCAAAACCTCATTTTTCATATCCATCTGCCTCTGATGTATTTTCCTATAAGCATGCAAAAGAACCCAACCTCGCCTACTTAATGCCGCACATTCTTTACCACGTTCTACTGAAACTTGTTGCAAACATGCAATTACATCAGCCGGATCGGCATCCCCCAATCCTTGATCCCAGGTTTCACTTAGCCCGGCTCCACAAGCCCATGCCTGAGCCAACATATCATATGGACTCTAAGTCCAGCCTGGAATGACAACATCAGAGCATTCACTCTTTTTCCTGAACAAACTATTCATTACTGAAAATGGTACAAAACCTCTTTATATCTATATTTGCTTTTCTGCATTCACTCCCACAAGCACACACACACCATCAAGGAAAAAAAATCAGCTTAACACAGTTGAACACTCACTGCCAACTTACTTTCGCTTGCAAGATAACCGCAGCCTATCTACGTTCAAACAGATTATTTGGAACACTTCATCACAAATAACCCTGCTCACAGCGCCATAATGTATTGCTCTCCTCTGAAAAGCGCACAGAACTACCATAAATCACCAATGCAATTATAGAGCAAAGACTTCAACCCAAAAACAGACAGACACAATAACTCACAGCCACGCACCCTTTAGAAGATAATCAGCTCTTTACGGCTATTTATTCAAAGATTACAGGTACATAGAAATAACTCATAAAACTAACATGGCCATAAGTAAAGAAAGCAAAAGAAATACATCACCGTGAGCGTAAATTTTCTCATCATCTCGTCCAGAAGCGGCTGGAAGACTCCGGGGGGGCAGCCAGGAAGAGAGTGCTACAGCTCACAGGAAGGCCAGACGGAGCGTCCTTCTCTAGCTGAAGTCTCACCTGACCCCTCCAGGTTTCCGCCTATATAGGCACTCCAATAAAAAGGAGTTAATTCTCAAACCTTCTGGAATTGCACCTGCGCAGTTGAGGGACAGCTGTCGGTTGCCAGCTGGGTCAATCGAGAGCTCCCCCCCAAGGAATGCAGGGCCTCCCTGCTCTAAAAACATGCTCCCCGTAGAACAGTGGCAAGTCATAACAACGTTAGCTTTTCCCAGCAGAAATGGCCTTGACTGCATACCAAGTTTGAAAAAGCATGTTTGTCTCAGCACTGTGAATCTAACACTTCAGCAAAATGTGTGCAGCCTTTCACTGTGGAGTGAAGTAAATATCCAACATGGCTCCGAGCACTCCCAGAATGCATTGTGCTCCCGCGCCATTTTGAACTAAGCATAAATTGAGCAGAACAACAGGTGTCACAGGTCTTCACAAAATGTAATGTAGCCACCCTCATTCTCTTCCACCAAAACTGGCGTCACACTAGCTCCAAGGTCTTCCTGAATCCTGGATGCCCAGCTAAGGGAGAATCATGACACTGCTTTAAAGCTTCCTCTCTCAAATCAGCGGTTGGTAAATACATCTTGTTTTCTTCGAATGGTACTCTATCCTGAATCCTTCCGATAGAATCCTTCCTCACCCACTCTTCCAATTGTTCTTTGGTCATCTTTTGACAGATTTCTTCTTCAAACTCGATACCTCCTTTTCCAATCCTTTCCACTACTCCCACCATAGTTATTTTCCCCAAGTAATGGGACCAGCAAAAAATGATCTACCTTCTCACTTCCAGGCAAGTACCTAGACAACGCATCCACCTTTCTATTAAGCCTTCCTGTTTTAAAAGTGATCACAAAATCGTTTTCCGCAAAGAACAGAGACCAACAAAGTTGCCTGGGGGTTAATGCCATCGCTGAACGTAGGAAGGTCAGATTTCTAGGGTCAGTCAAAACTGTTACCTCATGACGAGCTCCCAACAGGTAATGCCTCCACTCCTCAAATGCTGCCTTGATTGCCAACAGTTCCCGATCCAAAATGGTGTCATTTTGTTCTGCTGCTATAATGTTCCTCGAAAAATAAGCCACAGGATGTAATTGGCCAGTGCCCTGATGGCATTGGGAGAACACCGCTCCCATGACCAAATCTGAAGCATCTGTTTCTACAAAAAAGGGTGACTAACGTCTGGATGCAATTACACAGGACCAGTAGTACATTTATCCTTCAGAAACTGAAAAGCCTGCTCTGCTTCTGGTGACCATAAAAATGTAACTCCTTTTTTTAACAGCTTAGTAATAGGAGTTACCACCTGTAAAAACCATTGAATAAAACAACAATAAAAATGTGCAAACCCCAAAACACTTTGGATGTCTTTCACACAGGTGGGAGTTGGCCATTCCTTGACTGCCTGAATCTTTCCTGAGTCAATTTGAAGTCCTTCCAGGGAAATTACAAAACCCAAAAATTCAACTCGAGAGGTATGGAATTGGCTCTCTTCCAATTTTCATACAGCAAGTTTTCCTACAGCTTCTGCAATACCTGGCTCACGTGTTCTTCATGTTGTTCCAGATTTTCTGAAAAGATCTGAATGTTGTCAATGTACACTACCACAAGACATCTAGAAATTCTCTGAAAACCTCTTTAATGAAAAATTGAAAGGCCGCCGGAGCGTTGCAAAGACCAAATGGCATTACCTGATACTAATAAAGTCCAAACTTGGTCTGAAAAGCTGTCTTCCACTCATCTTCCTCTTGTATTCACACAAAATGATAAGCTCCTCTTAGGTCAAGCTTGGTGAATATCTAAGCTCCTTTTATCCAATCTAACATGACAGATATTGAAGGTAAGGGATAGCCATTCTTTATGGTTATCTTATTTAGTGCTTGATAATCTATACAAGTACGCAAGGTCTTATCCTTCTTAGGAACAAAAAATAAAGGCGAAGCCGCTTGTCAGGCTTCCAATTTCCAGGTCCAGGAGTGGCACGAACCAACCATCCTCCTTGCGGTCTAGGTGCCTGCAAGCCAAAGCCCACACAGACTTCCGAGACCCAAGAGGGGAAAGAGGGTTAGGGAATCATTGATTGGATGGGTTCAGTTCTTGAGGGTTACCGGAAAAAGGTTTAGGAGAGGGGAAGTGGGTAGGACCGGGGACATGGGAAAACACAATGAAAACACAATGAAATACTACACGATATGCATATTAACACTCCAGCATGCAACACATTTTAGATCAGAAAGGCACTTAGCTTCGGGGTGAGTGCTGGCCTCCTGCCTGCGCACTCTCAGGTCCGGTTATGGAGCAGTATCATTGCTGCAATGAGAGCAGGTATTACTTTATGTGTTTCTTCACACACTCATACACTCGTATACAACACACTATGCATGCGCCAGGTTAATGCCCCTTTCTAGTTTGCTTCTTGCCTATGTATTAGTGGCATGCAAGGGGTAAGATTCGCTCTGGCTATGCGGTCTTACGCCGCACGTGGCTCTGCGGTACACCTAAGCCTTGGGGTATCTTGTCTTCAGAAGTTGCCTCCTAGGGCACGGGCTTGTGCGATTTGCCGCACGTGACAGGTTGCGACTGGTTCAGCTGCACAAGGAGGCTGCGAATGCGGTGTTCGTCGCAGGGCTAATTAAATATTCCTCAGATGTGCCGAGATATGAACTCCCCCAGGGGGCGTTGCTCAGTAGGCATGCGCGCTACTCTCTATGGCGCCGAAGAAACAATGACTTAGTTTTTGATGATGCAGGGGACCTGAGATGCCGGGCTGTGCCCCCTGCGCGTGCCCCTTTGCTCCCTGGGCGATTCCTTGCTACTCGTTTAATAACGGGACTACGGGCAGCTCTCGCAAGGTTGTGGACCTCCCCCCGTGCAGCGCGACTTATCTTTTGCTGGCAGGGGCCAATGTGGAAGTATGGTGAGGCGTGGCCCCTCGTGCTGATCCCTGTTGCTGGAGCTCTGACCGGCACGTCTTCTCTGGTCGCGAGCTGGAGCACAAGCCCAGTGCGTTGGCTCTGACGTACAAACGTGCGCGTGCCTCGCTCAACGTGGGCCTCATTATGTAGTTCCTGGCCATGGGGTGCTTGGGAGATGTAGATCTGCAGGCTCCTTTCCTGCAGTGAGGACACAGAAGCCTTTTGTAAGGCTGTAGTTTGTTCCTTTTTGCTGATGTTTTTAGTTTGCCAATATTTACAGGTGTCTTAGCCCCAATTGGGCTTTGTTTACAGGATCCCAAGGTTTGTCCCCTGACACCGCTGGTGATTGTGAATGCCTAATGAACCCATTAGCCAGTTTCTCCTCCAAGTAGTTCTTAAGATGTTTGTTTTCCTTCTCTGTCAATGCATACATTCTACTACATGGTATTGTGGCCCCAGGCTCCAGTTCTGTCTTGCATTCAAACGGGCGGTGTGGGGGCAACTCTCCTGCTTCTTGGTCATTAAACACCTCCCTAAAATATTGATTACGCTCTGAGATACTCCCCATGACTGCCCCTATTGTATGTCTATCTTCCTCTCCAAGTGCCAAGCAGACACCCACTTGCAACTCCTCCTCAACAACAGTCTGATCTAAATTCCTATCTCTCAGACACGTTGAAAGACAATTTTCTGAACGAAATTCCACCTTTCTCTTCCCCAGTCAATATATGGATTGTGTAGAGTTAACTAGGCCATACCGAAAATCAACTGACACTGAGGGGCGTCAATCAATTAAAAAAACAGTCTCCTCCCTATGAGCTTCTGCAATGATCAACTCCAAGGTCTTGGTTTCATGAGTGATGGACCCTGAAGATAACTGCATACCATCCACCACCCTGACTTGCTCATGAACTAACTTAGGGAGAGTGGGGACCTCTAACAATGCTATATGTAATAAACCAAGTGTGGGTGCACACCTTACATTCAAATAACGATAATAGAACAACAATGAACATATCTTGGGTGCAGAGGGAGGTAGCACAACCTTGACACATGTTGAAAAGACAAAGAAACAAGAATGAGTGTCCGTGGAGATTGATACTCCCGTCCCCTGCAAACCTTTGTGCTGAAAATCAGCCAATATAGCTAGAAATACTGTAAATCAAAATAGAGGTCCTATTTCAAATATATCAATTATAGATTTCATATAAAAAATGCATTTCGGGATTCAATGTCTCTTCATCAGGTGCAATTCAGTGTATCTACAATGCAATATGATATATATTCATATAAGTATAGTGTTTCAGTACATGAGACAAAATTAAGCAGAAATGCAAAAAAAAGGCAACATTTCTTGTTCAACTGATTTGTGTAAAATAACCTGAAATGAAAAACAATATGTTATTTGTTGTGTGTATAGGTTAATTTATATACCAAATTGGTAATTAGATGCAATCAAATATACATGATGTAGCAGACATTTATCAACCAAACATTTAACAAATGAGAAGGTCAAAAAGAGGCAAGAAAAACTAAAAAACCATTACCCCAAGAGTAAACACGTTCCTAAAGTGGATTGCAATAAGGGTGTAGAATTCGTATGGGCATCAGCTGAAAAAAATGCATTCCAAACGTTGCTTATCAGTCTCAAAGAGATGCAAGGAAAGATGCATGAGGCAATATCACAACTTAATTCTGTGAAGCCTACATCTAGGGACCGCGTGTAATCGAGTAGTAGAACACAAATTTGGACGCCATGGTCACCGTCATGTAGAGTGATGAGAAAGTCGGTAAAACAAAAGCTAAGTTTCTAAAAGGATTCATATAGCAGTCAAAATGTAGATCTATTATCTACATGTAAGTAAAGTAAATAAATGCTGAATGGGAGAGGACCTACCCAAATGTGGTAATACGCATCCATCGATGTGTCACCCAGTCTAAAAGTAGACGGCATCTCGTTAATGGTGTTTATACTGTGACCATGGAGATGAAGAGGAAAATAAAAAAAGAACTCTCCTTTCCGTATGTCTGTTAATAAGTATAGTTTTGATGGCAACAGAAAACAGACTTCACGAAATGTACAGATAGCGCTAAATGCACTGTGCGTTGTAATTCACAGAAGTGAACGCTGTGAGAAACCTGAAGGTGTCTCACTAGCTAGTCCCCAGGGATCTGTCTTCCAGGTGGCCAGGACATGGCCATCGCTATTGGATACAGTTCCTGGAGGTGGACCAGTGAGGGTGGATCACCTGGAAGGGGGGTGCTTGGGGAATGGGACACTGACGGGTGAGACGCGGTATCCCCCTTCTTTCAACACCTTTTCCCCATATTTCCACGTAGGATATTCCAAAATACTGCCCCCCCCCCCCCTTTTCCAACACAAACACTTTTGCACAACACCAAAGACATCGGACTAACACGAGAGCCGTTTACCTGACATGTCCCAATACAAGGGTCAGGCAAAATCAGGCAATTGACCAAAACCACACACACCTGACGCCCCTTTCCCTTCCCCACAGGGATCAAAGGTGGAGCACGAGAGCACAGGACGAGCAAGGCAGACCGCACAACGTGTGGGCTAACTCAGCAAAGCAGTTCAAGAGGAGGCAAAAGACAGTGAATACTGAGAGGGTGACAAGGAGAGACGTGACTTTGCCCTTATCAATCCAGGTCTGTGAAACCATAGATAGATCCAAAACCCCCCATAATCGCTACCAAACCATTCTACCTGCGGGCAGACCTGACACAGACCCCCGCTTGATCTTATTGCCACAGCAGTGATCTCCAAATGGCAGATGTTTGCCATCAGATTCCACCAACCGAGAAGCTTGGGGGACGGGTTCTCCTTCCCGTGGGAAGGTCTGTTTCTGTACGCTTTTCTCCCTTTTCCTCTCCTGCTACGTGTCATCAACACACTCAGACAGTGTTGATGCAAGATGATACTCATCGCCCCGGTGTGGCCGAGCCAGATTTGGCATCCGGACCTACTCAGTCTGTCTGCGTCGCCTCCAGTCAAGTTGCTGGTACTTCTGGATCTGCTCACCAGAGAGGGGGGCGCAATCCTTCATCACGACCCAGGATCGCTGAGCCCGAGGGCATGGCTCCTGCAGCCTTAGAGTTTGGAGGTTATGAGTTGCGAGCGGACTGCAGGGAAGTCATTGCCAAAGCCAGGGCGTCGTCGACTCTAAAATGCTACGGCCACAAGTGGAAGCATTTTGCTACGTGGTGCCGGTAGAAGAAGATTACCCCTCTAAGGGTCACGGCTCTATAGATTCTTCCATACTTGCTGTCCTTGGCAAAAGCCGGACTCGCTATGCATCCATCAAGATACACCTGGCAGCCATCTCACACTACACCAGATCCTTGAGTAGATCCTAGCTGTGGTACTGAAGACTCGTCAAGGAATTCCTCAAGGGGCTTTTCTGCTCTTTCCCGCTGATGAAGGCACCTGCCCCAGCATGGGAACTCAGCATGGCCCTGACGAGGCTCATGGGGGCACCTTTCGAACCTATGCATTAAGCTCCACTCAAGTTTCTCTCGTGGAAAACGGCTTTCCTGGTGGCCATCACCCCTGCCAGACGTGTGGGTGAGATCCAGGGCCTATCCTGCAAGCAACCATATTGTGAAACTCCAACAAATTACCTCGGGGGGTGGGGGGGAGGAGGTTGTGCAATCTGACCCCCGTTACTGCCTAATATCTCAGCAAATATAAATCTCTCAGCAAATACCTCAGGGCGGTGTGCACTGTGCACTTTGTTACTGCTATGCTAGGGGGACACACACAAACCAACCACTAGGAAATGGACACAGAATGAAAACATGACACAAAAAGAAAACATAAAGTCAGTACAATTATAACAAGAAAACACATTTATTTATGCTTAGCAAGGCATGATAAATCAGTACTAGCAAAACAAATTTGCAACCCTTTCTGCATGGATTCTAACTATAATGCAATGCAATCTAGCTTCTATGCATAGCAACCTAATACCATTCTACATGCATTGTAGCCTAATAACAACACAGCTAATAACAAAGCAGCTAATAACAACAATGCTAAGCATCAGCATCTCTCATTCCCATCACCACACATCGCACATCAGCTCTCTCTCTCTCATGAGACAATCTGCCTGCACGGACCTCCCCTTGAATCAGTGTGTCAATCCCATCTACAGTGTGTGCAAATCTCCCATGTCCTAACAACCCAGTCCAATCAGTTAGGCCTAAAACCATACTCCCCTTCTCATGTGATCTATCTTCACAGCCTCTCTCTACTGCTCAGCTCTCCCTGCCAGCCTCGCACAGGGCCTCTTTCTTGGCCCCTCAGCGGTCTGGTCTCCTGCCAACTGGTCTCTGCCAGATCAATCTCGAACTCTGCTCTCATCTGCTCTCCCAGTCTGAATCCGATCTATTCTCCCAAGATGCATCCATCAGGCTGCATCCGATCACTGATCTCTTCTACTGCAAAACATCACTCATGCTTATAGTGCTAAGTGACTTACATACATCTCTATGGTAACATGTCAAAACTCATAGCTAAGCTAAGTATTCTCTCTTCTGCAAGTAAGCATTTCTAAATCTAGCAAGCATCAGACTCTCTGAATGCGTAGGCAAATGTCTTCTCTCACTGTGACATCTAAAAACTGGATCATACTGCTTTCAGAGCTGCGTCTCCCTCTATCTGTGCCTGTACATGTGGCCATGGCCTTCTCTCTGTGTTATGAAACCATGCTACCATCTTTCCATCATTGTCAGCTAAAATCCTTTCTTTCTCCACATCAAAATCTCTCTGCAAAGCAAGTCACTCCCAGCAAATGCCCCCACCCTCTCGGTGTCTGCGAACAAACCAAGATTAGCTTCTGTCTCATTTGCTATACTAGGCCAAAAGCTACCTCTTATCTGTTGACATTCTTCGAACTCAGTGTAACTCATAACAATCCTTCCGCGCACAGAGTGGAGCTGCTAACTGTCTCAGAATGGCTTAGAGAGCCAGTTTCATTCATTCTATAGTGCCTACCACATTTCTCTCAAACCAAGTGCTACATAAAATTCACTCGTGTACATTTCTAAGTGCACATACATGCATGTCTAAATGCATTCATCACAACATGTGTCTAAGCAGGTCTAGGCAAGGCCTCTTCATATGACAGCCTATTTCTCTAACAAAATGTATACAAAATGTGGCATTCAAATACAACATAGCATATGTGGATAAAATGGATATATATCTGTCTCTGTCTGAAATGGCTAATGACAACATAATCAGTCAGGCCCAATATCTTATCTGGACTAACAAACTCCCCTTTTGTCATTTAGACAATTTCAGACAACGATCTAGATAACAATCTCTAATCAGATAACAATCAGATTTCTATCAGTGTGGTCAAAACATGGACCCCAAAAATAAGCAAAAATTGCGAATTTCAAAAAGCATTCTATCATGGACATCCCCTCAATGGTGCATACTAAACCCAAGCAATCTATCAGTGTCAAATGGCAAATGCATTTCTGCAAGCGTGTCAGAATTCAAACATATTAAAATACATTGCAAAATAAGCAAGTTCACATCTGCATATCATTGCAGCAACCCTAAGCTGTAATTCAAGCAATAGTAAAGTCCAAAAGGTTTGAATCCAACTGTGGCATTCACTCTACAAGCAGATGTATTCAAAACGAAAATTCAAAATGGCATCAATGCATGTGTACTGTGGCAAAGAACATTTCTCATGTTGGACTCAATTTCACAAGGTGACATTTCCACATAGGTACAGGTGTACAGGTTGACAAGGTGTCAAAGTCATTAGCCAAACAAGCAAGTACAATACCTTACAGTTCAATTCATATAGGCCATGCAGGCCATACAGGTCAGTTCCAGTTCATTGGTCTCCTCACGGACCTCAGATTCCAGTCTCTCACTGCTTGTCAGTCTGTGGACAAATCAGTAAGCCAGTTCAGGTTGTAGCCAAACAATATGTGTGCCCTCACATCTCTGCAAACGGTCAATGTCAAAAGCGGCTCAGTGCCAGTGCAAAGGTTTCAGCAAAGGAATGTGAGCAAAGGAATGGGCATCAAAGCATAGCCCATCATGGCAAAATAGTGGCTCCAGTAACCACTGTGTGTCCTGCAAGCGGACAGCCTTCAGTGACCATTACAGAGCCTCACTGTATAGGCTCTCTTACAGCAGGTGACAGATGGTTCCTCAGAGCCAATCATGCTTACTCCTGAAAGCAACCGGTTGGTGCCAATCAAACAGATTCTCAAGCACTTTCCTCACTCTATCCCTATCTCCAAAACCCTCCCTAGTCTATCCTTTTGATACTGGTGTCTTGCACCCTTCAGATGACAACTCTCCAGTAGCAATGCAATGGCCCATCACATAGGCCAACATTCAGATTCAGAGCACTGTCATGCTCACTACAGCCATGCCAGTCCCCTCCTCTTCACATTGAGGGACCAGCCAACGTTGGATGTCTGTCAAGTGCAGATTTCAAAGCACTATGGTGTTGGATCAATGACCTCTTGCTCACTCCCACAAGAGACCAAGAACTACACTGCTTCAGATGTAGCACCAGGAACTCAAAATGCATCACCAGAGCTTCTATTCCAGCTAATTTGCATCTTTCCTCCTGTTCCCTAGCCCCAAGCCTGTCACCACTCTGTCCTCTGGGTCACAAGGTAAAGGCATCTCAGATGGATTCTCAGTTCGCTGCTTATTACAAAGCAGCCCACATCACGATTTCTGCAAATGCTGAACAGCTTTCATCTTTGGCACAGGATGCTGCAAGGTGTCGGCTTTCAAAACAGCCAGGATCTTCACTTCCCATGGCACTTTAGTTGTCTGCCAGGAAATCGGGCAGCAAACACACTTCTGTGTACTTCTCAAAGTAGAGCCATTGACAAAGCTATACTCCAAGGACTCAAATCAACAAACTGGACGGCATTCCCCCGAAGTCTTGCTGCAAATTGTCAGTGTCAAATGGTGTCACATCACCAGGTGATAAAAGCCAAATGTCTGTGCGGCTTCAAAACAGCCAGACCCTAATGTTTATGTTTATGTTTGTTTATTCATTTATATGGCGCGCCAGACCCGAAGGTATAAAGGCACAGGAGCAGCAAGGTTATTCTCAGCTTGGTTACAGTGCTGTACAATAATTACAGTGTGTACATAGGTTAAAACAGTTGCGACAGATGCAGTGATAAACAGTTTACAAATATACATATTTACAAGTATACATAGGGTAGGCAAGGTGAGTTATTGGTCATTGTCCTTTATCCACTGAATGTTATTGCATCTAAAGTGGGGGTATGTTTGAGGTGTCCTTAAGGAGAGTGGCAGGGAGTTCCAGTGTTGGGCTGCTTTCACCTGGAAGCTGTTGCCACCCGTTTTGGTTCGTTTGGACCTGGGAACTGAGAGCAAGTTGGCATTGGCGGTTCTGGTAGGTCGGTTGGGGGTGTATCTTTTTATTCTGTCGACTAAGTAGCAGGGGGCTGCATTGTTGAGGCATTTATGTGTTTAGGAGGCTACTTTGAGCAGGATTTTGTCGGTGGTAGTGAGCCAATTATGGGCTCTTCTGATGTTGGAAATGTGTTCTCTCTTGGGAATACTAAGCGCTGCTCTGAGTGCATTGTTTTGCAGAGTCTGTATTTTATTTGTAACATTTATTGGCTCCTACGTAAAGGGCGTTACAATAGTCCAGTTTTGATAGTATAAGGGCTCTGGCTAAGGTGGTACAGCTCTGGGTGGAAAGGAAGGGTTTGGCTGCTCTTATTAGTTTACATGTGTGGGCTGTGAAGGAGGCCATGGAGCTAACCTGTTTGCGAAAAAAAGGGAGGATTCTAGATAGATTCCTAGATTTTTAACTTCCTTGGCTACCTTGATAGAGTCACCATCTATGATGAAGCTATTGTAGTTGCGATCCAGTTTGTTTAGGTTAGGGGTGGAACCGAGGATAATGAGTTCGGTCTTGTCATCATTCAGGCATAGACTGTGGGAGGCCATCCATGCCTGGATGATGAGGTACACCCTGTTCACCAAGGCCAAATCCTTGTTGTAATCTCTCGTCAACGGGATGAGGACCTGGGTATCATCGGCGTAATTAGTGTAGGTGATACCCAGACCGTCAAGATCATCAAACAGGGCCTTTGTGAACACGTTGTACAATGTAGGGGAGACGCATGATCCCTGGGGGACCCTGCAAGTAACGGGGCTAGGGTCAGCGGATGCTGAGGTAGAGAAGACACGCATAGACCTGTTGTTTAGGAAAGACTCAATCCAAACGATGGCTTCTTGAAAGAAGGGGGCTGCCGAGTCTAGGTGGTTACAGAGAATTTTGTGATCTACTAAATCGAATGCTGCGGAGAGGTCAAGTAGAAGTAGTAGAGCCGTTTTCCTGTTATCTTTAAGGGTGTCGATTTGAGATTTGAGATCGATGAGAGCAGTCTCTGTCCCGTGTTGGGGGCTAAAGCCCGATTGCCGGATTCCCAAGAGATGGTTTAATTGAAGGTATTGTTGTATTTGTAGTTAAGCTGTATTGTCTAATATTTTTAGCAGGAAGGGGACGGTGGTGATGGGTCTGTAGTTAGTGGGTATAGATGGGACTAGGGAGGGTTTTTTGAGTAAAGGGAAACCCCAAGACTCTTTGAGATTGTTGGGGATGATGCCTGAAGAGAAGGAGGCATTAATGAGTTTGGTAATGAATGTTGAGAGGTATCTTGCCGCATCTTTAATGATTTGTGAGGGGCAGGGGTTGCCCTAGCAGTTTGAAGGTTTGAGGCAGAGGATAATTTTTTCTACTTCTAACGTATAAACTTTGGAGAAGCTGAAGCGGGAGAGTGGGTTGGGTGTAGGGTTAAGGGGTGTAGGTCGGTGGGGAGTGTTGGTATAGTTAGTAGAGTTGTTTAGGGATTCTTTCTTGTTATTGATTTTGATTTGTAGGCCTGCGACTTTGTTGGAGAGGGCGCTTTGGACACTGGTGCACCATTGTTTATCTTTCACACATGTGTCCGGGACAGGGACGGGTGTTTCCAGCTCTTTGATGATAGTAAACAGTTCTTTTGTACTAGATTTGGCTTGTGATATTCTCTGGTTATAAGATTCTTGTTTAGCGATTATGATTTCTTTTTTTATGTGGCAACTATTTTATTGAGGATCAACTTGTTGTTGTCTGTGGGTGATTTTCTCCAAGCTTGTTCCTTTTTACGTTTCTCTAATCTGAGAGCTTTTAAGTGGGTAGAGAACCAAGTGTTCAGGAGTTTTTTCGGTTTTCTTTTGCTCAGTTTTAGCGGTGTAATGGAGTCTAAAGCTGAACGCATGATTTTGTTGTAACCCTCTACGAGGTGGTGAGGATTGGGAGTTGCTGAGAGTTGTTTCAGGGTTGGGCGAATGAGGGGGATAAGTTTTTCCGCTGTGATGTTTTTCTTGTTTCTTGTAGGGATGGCTGTAGCTAGTGCGTTATTGGAGATGGGGCTTGAGGCTTCAAGGGCGAGGGTAAGGAGATGGTGGTCGGACGACGGTTAAGGGGAAATGGTGGTGATGGAAGCCACACAGTTATGGTCTGCGACCCAGTCAAGGGTTCTCCCTTTGTTGTGGGTAGGGGTGGAAACTCTTTGGGTAAAGCCTAATTCTGACAGGGTATTGTCAATGAGGGTAGCCTGGGGGTCTTTGGGGTCTTTAAGGCCTAGGTTAAAATCTCCTAAAATGAGGCTCTGGGAAGTATTCTTTAGGTTATTAGTAAGGATAGTAGTGAGGTCTTCCTCGAAAGAGCCTAAAGGCCCAGGGGTTCTGTAGAACAAATGAATGGTGATGATTTGGGAATTGGCAGTAGGCAACTTTGCTGTAAGCGATTCGCAAGATGTGAGGATGTCTATGGTTTCAAGTCTAATGTTGAGGTGTGTTTTGGCAATTATAGCGAGACCTCCGCCTCTGGATTCTATTCTGTCAGCTGGGAGGTTAATATAGTCTTCAGGGATAGATAATGAGAGTGCTAGGCCAGCGGCTGCATGGAGCCAGGACTCAGTGATGGCTAGAAAGTCTAGTTTTTCTTCTAGAATGAGGTCTGCTATATCAGTGGCATGGGCTACTACAGATCACGCATTAATTAAGGCGCCTCTAATGGGCGGGGTGATAGTTTTAGTATGGGTAGGTATGGTAGCTGTATTGTGAAGCTTATGCTTGGTCGTGGTATTGGTTATTGGTAATGTCAATGCAATGTCAGTGCCAGCCATCACAAATCTCAAACAGACGGCATCAAGGTCTAGTCAATTTGTCATCATGGTCTGGTCTGCAAGTCTCTCCATCTCGGCATCTCTGCATCGCTCTCCAGGTGTATCTCAAGGAAAGACAAAAAGGTGCAGGTATCAGTTTTCTCAGATTGTGCAGGCATTATTTCTGACAAACTGCACATGTCTGTTTTCTCCACAATCACTTCATTCTGTAGATTCTGTTCATTCTGTTGCCCTGCTGTTGTGGCAAACTCTTCTACCTCTGCACTATCAGTAGAACAAGCTGTCTGTGTCACACTCTCTCGCCGTAACATAGCCTTCATTTCACAGAAATCTCCCTTAGTTAACTGTTTCTCCTCAAGGGCAATCTCTACTATTCCTTCTTGCACTGCTGTCACGTGCATTACTTCTGGTGGGTTTCTCATAGGAACTCTGTTCCCTCCCATCACTGCTGCTTTTAATGGTTTCAATGAGGCACTCAATGGGACACTATCCCCTCTATATTCTGCTGCTGTTGTTTCCAATGCTTTCAATGGGGCTCTGCCCTCTCTAAATACTGCTTCTGGACTATCCCAGTTCGCAATCATATTTCTGAGCCGATATCTGATGGCTTTTAAGCCTACCAGATATGGAGTCATTACTGCAGTTTTCTCTTATACTATTTTTAACCCTTCGGGTTTCTCAACAATCAACAAATTCTCACAGCCCATGGTGTGTGTTTTCAAACAAGCCTTCGACATTCTCTAAACAATGCAGATCTCAGTCTCCAAACTTGGCGAAATTGTGCACAAGTTCCAACAACAAATGAATCCAAACAAAGGTCGGATTCCAATTCAAATATGTCCATGCACTTCAACCAAATTTAATCAAGCATCTTTGAAAGCAACACGATTCTCTAGCCTGACAAATAAATGTACATGTATTTTCAAAACAATCGCCAGTCATAAAAAACTGCTCTGACAATTCAATTCAAATTCAAAACAATCTGGAATTCTCAAAACAAGGTGTCAGACAACTAAGTTCCCAGCGAACAAAGCTGTGGACAAAGAGCTCTCTCTAATTCAAAACATCCCCAAAACAAAACATAAAACATGAACATTTCCGCGAATCAACACACAACACACGATGTTCAAACCTTGCCTTCTGCCAATTTGATCAGTGGATCAGAGGCCAGCTGCTGCAAACTCTGTAGACAAAACATCAACAATTCCTTCTTTTCCAGTCATCAATATTAGCTTCATGGAAGGCCCCATGTTGGGCGCCATTTTGTGAAACTCCAACAAATCTACCTCAGAGGGGGGGTGCAATCTGACCTCTGTTACTGCCTAATATCTCAGCAAATATATATCTATCAGCAACTACCTCAGGGCGGTGTGCACTGTGTTACTGCTATGCACACACAAACCAACCACTAGGAAATGGACACAGAATGAAAACTTGACACAAAAAGAAATCACACAAGTCGGTACAATTATAACAAGAAAACACATTTATTCATGCTTAGCAAGGCATGATAAATCAGTACTAGCAAAATGAATTTGCAACCCTTTCTGCATGGGTTCTAACTATAATGCAATGCAATCTACAATTGCCAGCTTTTCTGGCTTCTATGCATGCTTCTATGCATAGTAACCAATACCATTCTACATGTATTGTAGCCTAATAACAACACAGCTAATAACAAAGCGGCTAATAACAACAATGCCAAGCGTCAGCATCTCTCATTCCCATCAGCTCTCTCTCTCTCATCAGACAATCTGCCTGCATGGATCTCCCCTTGAATCAGTGTGTCAATCCCATCTACAGTGTGTGCAAATCTCCCATGTCCTAACAACCCAGTCTAATCAGTTAGGCCTAAAACCATACTCCCCTTCTCATGTGATCGATCTTCCCAGCCTCTTTCTCCTGCTCAGCTCTCCCTACCAGCCTCGCACAGGGCCTCTTTCTTGGCCCCACAGCAGGTCTGGGCTCCTACCAACTGGTCTCTGCCAGATCGATCTCGAACTCTGCTCTCATCTGCTCTCCCAGTCTGAATCCGATCTATTCTGCCAAGCTGCATCCATCAGGCTGCATCCAATCACTGATCTTCTCTACTGCAAAACCTCGCTCATGCTTATAGTGCTAAGTGACGTACATACTTCTCTATGGTAACATGTCAAAACTCAGAGCTAAGCTAAGTATTCTCTCTTCTGCAAGTAAGTATTTCTAAATCTAGCAAGTGTCAGACTGTCTGAATGCCTAGGCGAATTTCTTCTGTCACTTTGACATCTCAAAACTGGATCATACTGCTTTGAGAGCTGCGTCTCCCTCTATCTGTGTCTGTACATGCGGCCATGGCCTTCTCTCTGTGTTACGAAACTATGCTACCATCCTCCCATCATTGTTAGCTAAAATCCTTTCTTTCTCCACATCGAAATCTCTGTCTGTGCAAAGCAAGTTACTCCCTGCAAATGCCCCCACCCTCTCGCTGTCTGCGAACAAACCAAGATTAGCTTCCGTCTCATTCGCTCTACTAGGCCAAACGCTACCTCTTATCTGTTGACATTCTTCGAACTCAGTGTAACTCATAACAATCCTTCCGCGCAAAGAGTGGAGCTGCTAACTGTCTCAAAATGGATTAGAGAGCCAGTTTCATTCATTCTATAGTGCGTAGCACATTTCTCTCAAACCAAGCGCTACATACAATGGACTCATGTACATTTCTAAGTGCACATGCATGCGTGTGTAAATGCATTCATCACAACATGTGTCTAAGCAAGTCTAAGCAAGGCCTCTTCATATGACAGCCTATTTCTCTAACAAAATGCATACAAAATGTGGCATTCAAATACAACATAGCATATGTGGATATAATGGATATATATCTGTCTCTGTTTGAAATGGCTAATGACAACATAATCAGTCAGGCACAATATCTTATCTGGACTAACAGTATCTGACTTCCCACAAATCGAGTACTGCATACACACACCTCTTTCATGCCGAAGGTTCCGTCAGAATTCCACCTCAACAAGCCCTTGGTGTTGCCTGTTTTCTTCCCGAAACCTTTGTCACCGGCGGAGCGGGCCTTGCATTAGTTGGACGTTGCTCGTGAAATTCTACGTAATACGCACAGAGAGATTTCAGAAGACTTCTCCATTTCAAGGTGGCTCTCCGGCTGTATCATGCACTGTCATCGGCTGGCGAACTGGACTCTGCCAGGCCATCCGAGAATCCATTCCACCAGAACTATCGATGCGACAACAGCGTTCCTTTCTGGTGTGTCCCTGCTTGACATCTGCTGGGCTGCAATGTGGAGGTCCAAGCATACTTTCTCAAAGTTCTACTGCATTGACAGGGATTCCAGGGAGGAGTCCAGAGTCATCCAGGCAGTGCTACGCAACCTGTTCGCTTGAGGTGAGTCTGTTCCAGGGGTAAGTGTTAATTGCTTCTGTTGAGCCTTGCCACCTCCCATGGTTGTGCAATCTGGTACTGCTTTGTATTCGTTATTCATCAGCATGGGAATCCATGTCAGACCCATGCTGGAGAACAAAAGTTACAGGTACGTAACTTAAACATTTTTTCTCCTATGTGGGGCAGCCTGGAAGCACGTTTCCTTCCCTTTCTACCAATAGCAGAATAGGAGTTTCTGGCTGGTTTACCTGTACCAGACGTACTATTAGGTGGTGTCCTTTAAGCCTGTTTTTTCTCACTCACTTCCTTCTTTGCCCCCCTCTCCCCAGAGTGTCTACCCAGATGATCGATCTTTACTTAGGGGCCTATAGGTAGTTGTCATAAGTTGGTCAAATTGAATTTTCTTTTCGTTTTTGTATTTTTTTATTGAAAAAGTACTACAGTTTAAACACAAGGTTAAAACTTTTGTTTCAAGTTCCTTAACACACAAACGAACATTGTTCATTTAACTTTCTTAATCACAAAAAATCAAAAGTTTTTTTAACATCACTACACAAACAAATGGCTCTGTTAGTTACATTGCCAACTCCATTTAGATCGACCCACTCGGCGTGGCAATAATGTCATGTGATTCTTAGGGATCGATTTTCAAAAGCATATCCATATAATTTACTGTTGCACAGACTAATTTGATGTTATTGCCAGAGATAATCGTGGACCACCACGAAATCATGTCGCCGTCCAGCGGAGCAAAGTTTACGAGATGTAAAGAACATTGAGTGCGAGTTTGTTCGCAATCGATTATTAGATGTTGTGAAGATTCGACGGACAAGCGACAAAAACAGCAAAGGTTATCTGTTATTGTTTTATCGTGTCTTTGCCAGAGAATTTGTTCGCAATCTGAAGAATTGTTCTCGATGATGGCGAGACGGGCAATGGCGCAAATACCAAGCCTGCACATTTAGTTTTTTTTGGTCACACCCTAAAGAGTTTGTCGAGTGTAGCATACCTCATTTTTCTTGATTTATAATCCATGCCCAGGCATCACATTTTTTTTGCCTCATTGTGATTGATTTAGGAGCTCTTCTTTGCTGATGTCGGCAGCGGTCAGAAAAGCTAGTATTTGCAGAGTCCAAAGGTTTAATAAATTCGGACTCGTCAAATCCGACTCATTGACAAACATTTGATAGGCCGGGCTTGGAAGGTTGAGAGAGATCTTACGCAGCAAAGAGATGGATTTCCAAACAATTCTACTATGGAGCGAATTCAGTGAAAGTTCATGCCTTAATGTCGTCATAGATGTAGATTGAGGCATTTTTAAGACATGACGCCATAAGCGCCCCTCCAGGGTATGCCAAAGTTGTTCATTAATGTTCCAACCTGCCTCAGCACCAAAACTGATGATGGGAACAACTTTTTGAAGATAGAATGTCAGGACAGGTGCCATGGAAAATTTGCCATAATTTTTATTTATCTTGGCTGCTTGTAGGGCAAGCTTCATCATCTTTGCTTTTAGGTCTATGACCCAGTGATGTTCACAGATGGAGTTGTTAAATTGAATCCCTAAATACCTTATCGATGGCACAGAAGAGAGAATTTTGCCAGCGACAGACCACCTGAAGGACTTGTCCTTCTTGTTTTTCACACTCCCAATTGACACTATCTTGGTTTTCAAGGTATTTATGACAAGATCATTAGTGGCCAAGTACTCGTGTAAGCTTGTGAATAGTCTTTGCAGACCAATTTGTGTTTGATCAATTAAGACCAAATCATCAGCATATACAATGCAATTTACCGGTACATGGTTGATCTTAGGCGAAAAACACTTAATCTGAGTCAGATGTAAAGGCAGGTCTGCCAAAAATAATTTGAACAGATCAGCTGCAAGATGGCACCCTTGTTTGATGCCTTTTCCTGTCGGTATAAGGTCTGAATGCTCGCCACAATTATTAGGTCTTATGCGAATCGAAGTATTGGCATGAAGAGCCATGATGGGTTCAAGGATGTCAACCGGGCCTTTCCATTTTGACAGTTTGGCCCAAAGCAATCCTCTGTTGACACTGTCAAAGGCCTGCTTCATGTCAATGAACGTAAGATGAAGTTTGCTGTTTGATTTCAGTGCTTCAAGTTTCAGGATGGATAGAATCAAAAGATTAACCTCAACACCAACACCTTTCGTTGAGCCGGTTTGACGCACGTCTGCAATGGAAGACATGTGGGCCCAATTTACAAGCCTCTGACGCAGATTTGAGCCAAAAATCTTGCCAATCGTGTCGAGAAGGGCAATTGGGCGATAATTTGCAGCATCGTCCCAATTGCCCTTCTTGTGAATGGGAACGATGATTGCCGTTGACCATGACTCTGGGAGTTGTTTTAACCGAGCAATGTGCGAAAACAGCCTCCCAATAAAAAGAGCCCAATCCGTCAGATGTTTTTTGAGCATTACGTTTGTGATCATGTCGAGACCAGCCGCACAAGAGTTTGTAATGCCATAATGGCACGTTCAATGTCATCGAGCGACATTTCTACGGCCCAGAGCACATTAAAGCAGTTGATCTCGACTGCCGGCTCAAAACGAGGTTCATTAAAGACCATGGAAAAGTGAGATTCCCATTCGCACCAGAAATTGTGTTTGCAGGAACTGAAGTACATTTGGTATGATCCATGTTCAAGATCTGCCAAATTTCCTGTGTGTTTTAGTCACGAGTAGTTTCAACATCAATTCGGCACGATCTTGATCAATGATGATGGCGTGGGATTTTGCCCAACTACGATAAAGCACCCTTCTGACTTTCACTGCATCCGGCACATCTTTCCTCAGGAGTTCTTTTTAATGAATTTTAGATCCTTCCTCAGAACTTTCTTTGCCTCATGGATTATGGTGCTGTAAAGATGTTTGTGAGCATTGACAGTGTATAGGGACTTTTCGACATGGATAGTGTAGTCCGTTAACAGAGGCGTATAGTCAATTCCATGAGTAGCGAATTAATTTATTAGCCTGGAACTGAGATTTTGAATTTGGTTTGCAATTATCCTTAGCCGGTTTCCCCTGGTATTACTTTCCACCGCCGACTGATCTACTGCTTCAAAAGGCTCTGAATCTATCCAGCAGCTCAGTTTCAAGAGATTATGATCACTGTGTTTCATCTCATGGATATGCAGGTCAACAATGTCTGATTCAACATTCTTGGAAACCCAGATATAATCAAGAATGCTGTGGCTCGCATCGCGGTGCCACGTGGGATTTGGTGGGACGTCGCCCTTGACGTTACCATTTAAACATTGCACAATTGCGGGTGTTCATGGCGCTTGCCCAGATCTTGCCTCTGACAGCAACTGCGAAGTCAGGTGTTCGCTTATAAAGCTGGGTCTCTTGATCAAACTGAAACCACGAGCAATTTAGATCTCCGCAACAAATCATTGATAAGTTGTTATAGGCTAATGTTGCCTCATCAATTAGATGGGTAATAGAATTGACAAATCGATTGGTGCTGATTTTCGCAGGATTCCAATACCGGTTAATGATCAGGAGATGTTTTCGACAATTCATGTTTTTGTCCCTGGTACACATAATCATTGCTTGAACAAACGGGTTTGGATTTAGTGCGGTGATTATCACCATTGTCAGTAGACCAGAGTATGGTCGACCTTTACCATTTTTTTCTGCTGGATTTAGCAAGGATATGGAGGCATATTACAAATGCGTTGTTTAAGGAGGTCTCAAAATAGTTGAATAAATGTTAAAGCCACCAAAGATAGAACAGAGGCGACCCTGAGCCTCCAATCATGGTTATTGACGGGCCCATCGCATATGAGAAAATGTTTCTTTGGTTGATCGAATCCCTTGTGATTTCTGTTCTTTGCTTGGATTCTGAGTACTGCTCAGTGCTTGCCGCAGAGAGGCTGAATTGACCTGTGACGTTTGGTTGCATTGTACCACCGCGGGACTATTAGATGAGTACCATCTCTCGCAGGCGGGTTCAACCGAAATTGCAAAGCCAAAAAAGAGAAGATCGTCTGCAGCCTTTAATAGCGTGCTCCGAACACCAGCAGACTCGATATGCAGGATTACTTGGTCAGATGACTTCTCCGTGGCATATTCAACGATTTTTATGTCGTCAGACTCGATGGTGTGAAGCAAGGGGACGCACTTGAATAACTTTAGGACGTTTGTTCGGTTCAGATTAACGTCAATATCGTCTCCTTGTATGTTTTGCAAACGTAATTTACAGATCGAGGATGACGCCTTTCTGTAGTTATTCTCATGCACCCTTGTTTTAAAGTGAACTCGCCAAGAGCGTTGAAGCAAGGTGAATTTTGGGTTTAAGCAAGAGCCATTTGCCGAAAGTGAGTCGACATCAGAGGTCACAGCTTTGGGTCTCAGCGCCTGTTTACCAGTGGGCGCCAACGTGTCATGTGTACCATCATTGGGCGACTGGATTTTCCCAATACGGATGACTGAATCTTGCAGTGAGAGCTCTGTGATTACATTGTTGGTGCCAACTGAATCATCAGGTAATGAATATGTGGATAGATCGCATAAATTGATTGAGGAAGAAACAGATGTTGAGTCAATTGAAACCTCATCAGGAATTATGCGTCTACGTTTCTGTGATGGTTTTAGCTTGTCTTTTTGGATAGATGACTTTGAACCGTCTTTCTTGCCTGAGCGAGGGATGTAGATTTGGCACTGGTATCACGGTTAAACAGACTGAGTCTTGTAGGAGAGGATATATTACTGATTAATTTTTTGGCGTTCGCCCGACCAGACTTCACTCCCTTCTTGATCACTTTTCTTCCAGGGACTGGGGCTGGAATTAAATTTGCCATATTCACCAATTTAACAGTTGCCAAAGCAACGTCAGGCTTTGCAACGCCAGTAAAGATGCTGAAAGAAGTATGATGCTTATCAGATGGGGCGGTTGGAACTTGCTTTTGAGCTTGACTTTCTGGAGGACAGACAGCCCCTGCTGATCTAGCATACTTGTTTCCTGATGAGGCCGGGCAAGTTGTGTTGTTGCTTGCTAAAGACGACTGAACGGGATTAATCGGTATCACCGAGGGGACAAGGGCCAAGCTGGCGCCAGCAGGACTCGGATTGGAAAGAGCCAGGCCTGCCTTTGAGTGTGTCTCCGGAACATTCAGATGAATAGGTGGCAAGAAATTGGGAGCACAGTGAGACACAACACAGACGTCTAAGTCCATATGTTCCGTGGTCTTGCCTGCAGTTGCGTTGGACAAAGGTTTAGAGTTGTGACACATCCATTTTACAGCGTGAAGTAGCCCTTCTGCTAGACTGTCATTTTGACAGTGATGGCGAGCTGCTAGATCACACAGCCGTTGCTGCCATTGGACTGTAAGGTCTGCTTCAGATTGCATTTTTTTGCTTTAGAAAAAGGTTGAAGATTTCAATTTATTCCAATTTTGTATTCAAGTTTGTCAGCAAAGCGCCCTGATCACGAATCTCGTCATTTAGTGATTCATAGAGTTTCACAAAAGGTATCATGGCTAGGGAGGAGGCAGCCAGGACATTATTGTGAATTTGTATGGCTGCCGCAGCGGATAAACTGGGCCTTAGAGTCTAGGTAGGAGGATTTTCATCACTAGCCAGAGAGCAGTTTCGAGTATCTTTAGATGGAGGTTGAATTTCAGCCAGGAGCCCCTGGCTATGAGGAGTCCCAAAACGCTTGGAGCTAGATTTACAGACACTCGTCATCGGTGTGCTTGCATTAGCATTTGAAAGATCCAGATGTTGGCTGAATAGAGACAGCTGAGACGGTCTTGTCGGTGAGAGCAGAGGCGCTTTGTCGGCAGTTGGCCCGCCAGGGTTTGAATCAGTGATCAAGCGCCGTGGAATCCAGTTGGCTGGATGTTCAAGGTTGTTCCTCAAACGGGCGGTGACATGCGGCAATTTCCTGTTGATAGGTTCCTCATAACTTGTCGTGGCAACGCCAAATTGCATTGACTGTTTCGGCATAGGGTGAGACAGCTTGGATGGAAAGGAGAGCACACGCTCTACAGCGCTCTTTGAAAAGACATCGCCAGATAATTGCACAGCGGAGAAATCAGGGGCAAGGGCATCCCCAATGACTGGTAGGTGGGAGTTTCTGAGGGGAACTTCGTAAGCACCCACAATTGATTCACCCAAGATGTGGCCATCCCTGGTCCCTTTGTCAGTGGCAGCCTTCAGCTTTTGCATAAGGATTACATCCGCGGAATCAGCATCATCAGAGTCGATAGGAAGGATGGACACTTGAGCAATATTGGGGACGACTGCAGGTAAGTTCAAGGACCCCCCTAATGTGTCTGTAGGCACTGTGTGTAACGCTCACCTGATTCTCGCAGAGGCGCCGGTCTTGACTGGGCGACTACCGTATCTTCAAAGGTGATGTGTAGCACCCGGTTGGCTCTTTGGGCTGGACCTCTGTGCACTGTATGCCTGACGTGTAGAGTAAGATGTCTGCAGATAGAAAATATGGGGTTAATGAACTGGGGTTATTGGGGTGTCCCTATCTCTTTCCTCTTCTCCTCTCCTGTAGACCCCCAAAGGTTAACGCTCTCACCTTAGGTAAGTGAATGCCGAGCTCTCCATCTGCCTCGGGGCAGGGTGCTGTAACCAGTTTCTTCACTGGATAGGTAGCGTAGGCCTCTTGACTTCAGAGGACTGCTGTCCGTCGTTTACTGCACGAACGGTAAGTTTCGAGTCATTCAAATGTCTTTAAAGTCTTTAGTAATGATGTCTCTTGTTTTGCAGGGTTCCGGCGATGGCGGATGACGGGCTGAAGTGAGTTGAAGATGGAGCCCGTGTGATGAATAGAAGCGCCTGGAAGCACGTAAGTAAGCGCTTGTTGCCTGCTTCACTATGCGCTCTAACTGTCTTTTTATTTTGCAGGTACGAGTTCGGAGCGGCTGCAGGGTGCCGGAATACCCACTGGATTAGATGTGGAAAGGAGTAATGGCACGTGAGTATTAAAGTTCCCCAATGTCTTTAAACGCACCTTGTTTTGTCTTTCAGATTCCGGAATGCAGTGTGAAGACCTCCGGAGCGCACGAAGAGTAGGTAAGCCTTTGCCTTTCAGATGCCGGAATGCTAACCTGTTCTTTCTTGTCTTTATAGGTGTTGCTGAAGACTGGATTCAGGATGGTAAGCCTTTGCCTTTCAGATGCCGGAATGCTAACCTGTTCTTTCTTGTCTTTATAGGTGTTGCTGAAGACTGGATTCAGGATGGTAAGCCTTTTTCCTTAGGCCCAGGACCGGATGCAGAAGACACGATGAGCGTTCTGCTGCAGAGGTTGCAGAATAACGCAAAGCAAGATTCATCCACCGGGTGTGGTTTAAATAGCCTCCTGTAGTGCTTAGGTGTCTCCTTCCACAGCCACGCCTAAGTAAGAAAAGAGTTCCTGGTAAGAAAAGAGTTCCTGCCTTCCAGAAGAGTTCCAGTGTTCTGAATCTAGGGAGTGGCTCCAGCCCCACCCAACAGGAAAAGTAGTTCCAAACAGAAGAGGATCAGAGGCTCAACTGGCAGGCAAGTAAGCAGCATGGTCTGCTGAAGGTAAGTCCACCCAAGCATTATGAGCCCGGCGCTTCCAGCGCTGGGACTGGGCATATTTATGAGCCTGGTGCCACTGGCGCCAGGACTGGGTCCAAAAGGTCCCAATTGGGACTGGTTGGCACTCGGAACCTGGGTTATGGATCTGCTTCCAAGGGATTTGGGAAAACCCTGACCTTTTGGAAGCAGAGACCATAACAGTACCCCCCCTCAAGGCCCCTCCCAAACCGGGCTTCTCCGGGGGTTTTGGCTTGTCAGGAAATGTTCGGTGAAATCTTTTGATTAGGCGAGGAGCGTGGACATATTCAGCAGGTTCCCAGGATCTCTCTTGGGGGCCGTAGCCTTTCCAGTCAATTAGGTAGAATAGTTTAGATTTGGAGATCTTGGAGTCCAGAATGCTTTTGACTTCAAACTCGAGTTCTCCATCCACTAGGATAGGTTTTGGAGATTTGGTTAGTCGGGTTTGAGGTTGCACGGGTTTTAATAGAGAGACGTGGAAGACCGGATGTATCTTCATGTGCGGGGGCAAGTCCAACTTGACCGCTACTGGGTTTACTATGGTAGTGATGGAATAGGGACCAAGGTATCTTGGGTTGAATGTGCTTGGCCCTTTTAGAGATAGATATTTGGTGGATAACCAGACTTGATCCCCTACTTGATAGTGAGGGGCTTCCTTCCGATGTTGATCTGCTCCTTTCTTGTATTGTTCTTTAGCCCTTTGAAGGTGAGAAACAGCTTCCTTAAAGGCTTGGGTGATTGTAGAATGCAGGTAGTCTACTGCTGGCGTTTCAAGATCTTGGAGGGGATCCAACTCCGAGGTTCGAGGGTGACTGCCGTACAAAAGAAAAAACGGGGTTTTCCCAGTTCCCGAATGGACAGAGTTATTGTAGGCATACTCGGCTATCCAAAGGATATCTTTCCAAGTTTTTTCAGTTTGTTGCAGCATGCAGCGTAAATACTGTTCCAGAGTTTGATTGGTCCTCTCGGTTTGTCCGCCGGTCTGAGGGTGGTGACTGGTCGATAGTCTCACATCAATTTGAGCCGACCGACAGCAACTTCGCCAAAAATGAGAAATAAATTGACTACCTCGATCCGAAATTAGAACCGAAGGAAAACCGTGCAGTCGGACGATGTTTTCGAGAAATTCTCGGGCCAGAGTTGCTGCTGTTGGCAAGCCTTTGAGCGGAATGAAATGCGCCATCTTGGAGAATAAGTCCACGATTACTAGAATCGTATTGTATCCGGAGCATGGAGGTAGATCGGTGATGAAGTCCATAGAAAGCGTATGCCAAGGGCGAGGTGGGATGTCAATAGGGCGTAAGAGGCCTGCTGGTCTTTCCTTTTGACTCTTGTTTTGGGCGCATACTCCACAGGACATTATAAAGTCTCTGATATCTTTTTTCCAAGACGGCCACCAGAAGTAGCGCTTGATCTTTTCTGAGGTCTTGGCTATACCGGGATGACCTTCCATTAAAGAGTCGTGATAACAAGAGATTACTTTTTTCTGTAAATCTGTGCTGGGTAGGTATAATCGTTCTGGGAAATACAATAAGTTGTCCTTTACTGCAAAGTCCTTTCCCTGCAGATGCCAATTCTGTATGTCTGCTGGAGTTACAAGTTGCCTGGCTTTATCCTTAACTTCCTCTATGGATTCTGTGGCGATTACACCCAGAATTTTTTGTTCGGGAATGATTGGTACAGGTTTAGGGTTGACCAAGTGTTCTTCCACTCCCATCCGAGAAAGGGCATCGGCTTTACCGTTCTTTGTACCAGGTCGATAGGTAATTATGAAGTCAAACTCGGCAAAGAATAATGCCCAACGGAGTTGTCTAGAGGATTGGGCTTTTGCGGTCTTCAAATATTGCAGGTTTCGGTGATCCGTAATCACAGTAACGGTGTGTCAGGCCCCCAGCAGATAATGCCGCCAAGCCTTAAAGGCAGACTTGATAGCCAGAAGTTCCTTGTCAGTAATCGTGTAATTGATTTCAGGAGGCGAGAATTTGCGGGACCAAAATGCCACGGGATGCAACTGATTGGTTACCGGGTCCTTTTGTGATAGAACTGCCCCCATGGCAAGGCTTGAAGCATCAGTTTCCACGATGTAGGGGAGTTCGGGGCGAGGGTGTTTTAAGATTGGTGCAGAGATAAATTTAGTCTTCAAATCCTGGAAAGCTTGTTCCGCCTCGGTAGACCATTCAAAACGTTTGTTTTTCTTTAACAAGGCAGTGATGGGCTGGACTATTCGAGAGAATTCGGGGATAAACCTGCGGTAAAAGTTAGCGAAGCCTAACATGCTTTGCACACCTTTTACGGAGGATGGTGATGGCCATTTGAGAACTGCATCGACCTTCTTTGAATCCATACGCACTCCGCCAGGTGTTAATATGAATCCCAAGAATTCAACTTCAAAACCATTTCATGATCCACATAATTGCCGATGGCACCGCTGTCGACGTAAGCTTCAATTGCATGTAATCGATCCGGATTATCAGGGCTAATGAGGACCATAGGTATCACGAAATGCGAGGTCACGGAACTGGTTTTCACGCTCGGCAAGAGGACCTCTATTCTTGTCGGGCGAGGTCGTTTCCCTGCTCAGAGTTTGTAACTTTGGTAACTGCAGCTCCTACTGCCTTCTTGGCAGGTTTCACCGGACAGTCTCGAAGAAAGTGCCCTGAGTTTCCGCAATATAGGCATAATTGCAACTGTTTCCTCCTTTCCCGCTCCCTTTGTGTTAGAGGACCTTTCAGACCCCCTATTTGCATGGGTTCCCCGGAGTCTACTCCTTTGGAAGGAGTTGGCGGTTTGGAAAATACTCGAGCATCAAACTTGGAACGATCGGCCTTCCTGTTCTGCAGCCTGTGATCTATTTGAACGACCAAGTCTATATAATCCGAACAGTCTTGTGGGGGATTCACTACTTGGGCTAAAACGTCTTTGAGCTCTCCACGTAGACCTCTATTAAACAGCGTAATCCTTTTGTCCTCAGGCCATTGAGTTTCCACTATTAGTCTATTGAAAGATGCAATATAAGCCAAAAGGTCTTGATTACCCTGTCGCAACGAAAGAAGCTCATTGTCCAAGGCCTGCCCCTGTGAATGTCTTGCGAACAGTTTTTCCATACTAAGCTGAAAGGCTTGAAAATCATGGAGAACCGGATCATCTTGATTAACTAGAGGGATCGACCAGTCTGCCGCATTGCCACTAAGGTACGAAAGTACAAAAGCTACTTTTGCTTGATCAGTTGGAAAGGCTGCTGGCCGGCATAAGAAGTGCAACCGGCACTGATTGATAAATACTGCAAACCTCTTTGGGTCACCAGAAAATCGTTCGGGCGGAGCCAGAGGTACATTCCCAGGTAGGTTGATCTGCACTGGATTCATAGAGGATGTTGAAGGAAGATTTGCCCCTGATGCGGGTAACGGGGTCTGTCCGGCTTGTGACTGTAGCACTTGTCTAGCAAGATTGTCTGTTCTCTCCTTGGAAATAATTAGTTCCCTTCTTAGAGCATTCGTTTCCTGACGAGCTGCATGCACTTCTGCCCTTAGTTCCCCAAGTAACCGGGCTAGGGGGTCAGTATCCGAGGTTTCCATAGCGCCTGGGCGAGAGTTTTGCGGTAGGCTTTGCGTTCTGTAACGCTCACCTGATTCTCGCAGAGGCGCCGGTCTTGACTGGGCGACTACCGTATCTTCAAAGGTGATGTGTAGCACCCGGTTGGCTCTTTGGGCTGGACCTCTGTGCACTGTATGCTTGACGTGTAGAGTAAGATGTCTGCAGATAGAAAATATGGGGTTAATGAACTGGGGTTATTGGGGTGTCCCTATCTCTTTCCTCTTCTCCTCTCCTGTAGACCCCCAAAGGTTAACGCTCTCACCTTAGGTAAGTGAATGCCGAGCTCTCCATCTGCCTCGGGGCAGGGTGCTGTAACCAGTTTCTTCACTGGATAGGTAGCGCAGGCCTCTTGACTTCAGAGGACTGCTGTCCGTCGTTTACTGCACGAACGGTAAGTTTCGAGTCATTCAAATGTCTTTAAAGTCTTTAGTAATGATGTCTCTTGTTTTGCAGGGTTCCGGCGATGGCGGATGACGGGCTGCAGTGAGTTGAAGATGGAGCCCGTGTGATGAATAGAAGCGCCTGGAAGCACGTAAGTAAGCGCTTGTTGCCTGCTTCACTATGCGCTCTAACTGTCTTTTTATTTTGCAGGTACGAGTTCGGAGCGGCTGCAGGGTGCCGGAATACCCACTGGATTAGATGTGGAAAGGAGTAATGGCACGCGAGTATTAAAGTTCCCCAATGTCTTTAAACGCACCTTGTTTTGTCTTTCAGATTCCGGAATGCAGTGTGAAGACCTCCGGAGCGCACGAAGAGTAGGTAAGCCTTTGCCTTTCAGATGCCGGAATGCTAACCTGTTCTTTCTTGTCTTTATAGGTGTTGCTGAAGACTGGATTCAGGATGGTAAGCCTTTGCCTTTCAGATGCCGGAATGCTAACCTGTTCTTTCTTGTCTTTATAGGTGTTGCTGAAGACTGGATTCAGGATGGTAAGCCTTTTTCCTTAGGCCCAGGACCGGATGCAGAAGACACGATGAGCGTTCTGCTGCAGAGGTTGCAGAATAACGCAAAGCAAGATTCATCCACCGGGTGTGGTTTAAATAGCCTCCTGTAGTGCTTAGGTGTCTCCTTCCACAGCCACGCCTAAGTAAGAAAAGAGTTCCTGGTAAGAAAAGAGTTCCTGCCTTCCAGAAGAGTTCCAGTGTTCTGAATCTAGGGAGTGGCTCCAGCCCCACCCAACAGGAAAAGTAGTTCCAAACAGAAGAGGATCAGAGGCTCAACTGGCAGGCAAGTAAGCAGCATGGTCTGCTGAAGGTAAGTCCACCCAAGCATTATGAGCCCGGCGCTTCCAGCGCTGGGACTGGGCATATTTATGAGCCTGGTGCCACTGGCGCCAGGACTGGGTCCAAAAGGTCCCAATTGGGACTGGTTGGCACTCGGAACCTGGGTTATGGATCTGCTTCCAAGGGATTTGGGAAAACCCTGACCTTTTGGAAGCAGAGACCATGACACTGTGGCAGACATTGAGGATTTCATCGCCTGCTGGGCAGAAATTTCACCAGGCTGGGTGTTCGGCGGGCCAGATGATGTTTTATTGCACTCACCGATTTTATCTTGAGACTCAGTTCGAGAAAGGCCTTCACTGCCTGGAACGGAAGAGCCGCTGGTACCTGCTGAGGCCCTTTGATCACTTGGTAGGAGCATGGGATCAACTTTCAGAACAGTCATAAGGTCAGCATCAGTGATATCAAAGTGGGAAACATATATATCAGGCGTGTCAGCACTAGCAAAGGACTTTTGTGCATCAGGCAACGGGTTTGGTGCCGGTTCGAGATTGGCTAATGACAGAAGCTAAAGTAGGCGGCTGAGACGCGTGTACAGTGTCATTGGGAAGCAGTGTATCATTAAGGGGCCTACACTCGTCAACATGGGAAACTGAAGTTTGCAAACGCAGAGACACCAGAACTGAGACTACCGGTGAGTCCAACTTTGCAGTAACAATGGAAGCAGAATTGTTAAGCGGCAAGGTAATGGTTTGCTTGCTTACCTTGCCGTGATTAGGACCCATCTGTTTGGCGGCTTCGGTCCAAGCATTTCACATACAGCACTGTTGCAAAGTTTTATGCTGTGTTTGGGGACTGGCCTTGGAGGAGTCAGCCATGGCCATGGCTCTCTGAGGCAATGCGGCCCAGCGGCCTGAGGCGGTCTGGGCAGACTGGGACTCAGTGCCGGACACCGCGCCGCGCTCCGCGCGGGAGATTGGTTTTTGTAAGCAAGTCCAATGGAGATAGAAATAGGACTGGAAAGCTCCACAGAAAGTAGCTGCAGCTCCTCACCAGAGACAAGCTGAGTAACTGGGCAGACTGGGACTCAGTGCCAGACTCTTGTTCACTGGGCAATAGGGCAAGGCGTCGGATGATATCTAGTCTCACTGATTCTACCTTAATAAGCAGCATAATTACCCCATCATTCATGGGGTAATTGCCTCCAGCTATTGCTAGTCCTATACCCATTGCTGCTTCTGCTCCCAGAATGGATTCTAATGCAATAATTGAGGGAGCCCCTATCAGATGAAGGTATAGTCAACTATAGACTGAAAACCAGCTGTCACAGTGTTCTATGGGTGGATTACAACCTGCTGGCAATATGATTGCTAAAGCACTCTGTCTCTGCTGCAGGGTAACCTGAGGGTAAGCAGCCTCAAGCTGGCTCAATTTAATTGAATACCATTTAGAGATCTCCTCATGTTTAGCGGGACAGGTTCCCAACAAAGTCTTGAGGGTCTGGAATGGGAGTACCCCTTCTTCTCCTGCTAAGACTGGTTTAGGTGCTGCTGGTGCATCACCCCGGAACTCTCAACTCTACAGCCAGAGCACAGTTTCAAAGTGTCTCCTCAGAATGTCATAGTGTTCCCTCGGGTAGGCATCATTTGCCTTCCTAATTGGGTGGTACCTAAAGATGTGTTCTAAGGTTAACCCTTCTATAGCTAAAGGACCATGCCTAGGCCTGGTAGGGGGATATGTGAACCCCCTGAAACCAGTACTGGTGATCTACCTGTTGCAAAGCCCGCTCACCTATAAGGTACATACTGTATCTGGTCTAGATCCCTCCTAATGTAGATGGTGTGAAACCTGCCCCCTGACTTAGCACTAAGTGTCTTCATGTATGCAAAGAAGGATTTCCCCTGGCAATCCTCCAGGCACAGATACCGCGCCGAAAGCCTGCAGGCATTTGGGTGCACAAATACACAAAAGGACAACAAGAAATACGGGACAAAATGGAAGTTACAATAGAATGTTACGGGATTTAGTTAAAAAGAATTAGATACAATTTTTGCAAACACACTGCGCATAGACACTAAATAAAACTAGTTGGTAAAGTGATTTTAATTGACACTGAGGTAGCCTGACACGTGTTTCGGGCACTTGCCCTTCCACTGAGGCTACAGGTTTTTTTGTAAACACAAAATAATGTATTACAAATAAATTAAACAAATTATGAAGACCCAAGATTACAGGGCAAACAAGGGATGAGCCATGGAACAGTACAGTAGTCATACATGGCACAATATTGTGAATTTTGCAATCCATAATGTCAAAAGGCAAAGAATATATTGACAATTTAAAAACAAGTCAACAGTACAAAAACATATACAGTGTGATTACAAGGGAAAAAGAACAAATTCATACCATTTGCGTGTTTGAATTCATCAGATCAAAATGGAAGAGGGGAATGGAGGATGAATAAAAATTAATTAGCCTGAAGGTTCTTGGTGGGCCATACAAGATGTAAGAACTATTAGTAAATTAAAATACATTTACCTGTAGTCAGATTAGTGCAAATATGAACTGGGAGAGAATGAGATAAAGATCCAATTTAGGACAATACATAAAGGCGGCATTACTAATTAAAATTTGGCATCTTATCATCCCTACAAGATGTTCGCTATTTAGAGCGAATGGGGAATTCAATTTACACAGACTGTTAGCCACAGTAGTATCAATTTTTTGGACTTAACCATTACTATTTCAGATAACAAACTGACAACTAAAACGTATCGCAAAACTACTTCAGTTAATTCATTACTCCACGCGAGCAGTTGCCATAAGAAATCGGTCTCACGTAATATTCCTAAAGGAGAATTCATACGCGCCAGACGCAATTGCTCCTCAAATGAGGATTTTCAAACAGAATGTGCATTTATCCGTAACTGCTTTTTGGCTAGAGGATATGACAGTCGCCTCCTTGACAAAGCTCAAAGTGAGGTGAAATCTTTAAAGAGAGAGGATTTACTCACTCCAAAAGTACACCCTCAGAATACTCACAGTAATAAACTGAAATGTATTACTAAATATAACACAGAAAGTTCTAATCTGTACAGCATAGTCAAGAGACATTGGCACATCCTCCAGCTGGACAGAGATATCACACCTTGGGTAGATGACTCGCCAAATTCCATCTACACCAAGGCAAATAATCTTAAAAACATCCTCTCACCTTCATTTATGTCTAACCCACAACATAAACCAACTCGGCTACAGTTAGCAAGTACAAGTGGATTTCGTAAGTGTGGGGGGTGTTCGATGTGCACCTTTGCACTTGAAACAAGCAAGCTTGAATTTGGCCATTTGGGTACACATAGAATCACCTCATTTATTAACTGTAATACCAAGTTTTGTGTATACTGTATTCTGTGTGTATGTGGAAAGTGTTACATTGGCAGTACAATTCGGCCACTAAAGATCAGAATTAGAGAACACTTGGCCTCCATCTCCCAGACAGATTCTAAATATCCATTAGCAGTACATTGGCAACAAAGTCACCAAATGGATAACAAAGCAGAAATCAGATTCACTGGGATGGCCAAGGTCACACTACCACAACGAGGTGGTAATTTGATTCTCAAATTGCGACAATTAGAAGCGCGGCTTATCTGCCGTTACCGCACCGTCACACATGGCCTCAATACAGACCATGAACTTTCTGTGTTTTTATGAGCAAAGAGTAATGTACCAATGTAATGTTTAACTGACTCCTCATTGTTCTCTCTTTCTATTATGCTTGTGGTTCTTCGTGTGTCATACACTTAGCTGGTTTACAATTTGCCGATCATTGCCTCGGTTGCTCATATCGGGCGCAACAGGCAGGATTGGACCTCCATGCCATTTGTGCCCCCCACGCAGCTTTTCCCTTCATATATTATAATTTTTAAACCCGTCCTAGTGCCGGGTTACTTATCCAAATTCGTGCATAATTTTACTTTTAATGCGGTTTATAGTGGTCGGGTCGCTTGAGTATTGGCCCTTTTCACTCCAGTCATAACTGCCATCTCACCGCAGATAAAAATAATTAGCAGATTATCACTCGCAGCTCATATCTCCGTCATTCCTATATGACGGAGTTGGGCTGCCATAAGTATATCATTGACTTTAATTAATCCTCTCACCTTATTTTCTCACTTTTTATTTACCATCCAGCTAGCTCAGGCAGAATCAATCTGCAGATCTCATCCCCCACAGGGGCGCACACACACTCAAGATGGCGGCCTTACTTTCCCACACGTTAGGCCGCGCACGTTGAGTTGCACACGCTGCTGCTATAACTATAGCAACACGAGCCGCGGCCGGCAGGCATCAGATTCATTTCTCAGCGGAAACGCTGGTAAGTATTACACTTGCACGTAGACCCCTAGGGTTCCGAGGGTCTACGCGCATCGTAAATTATCAAACCAGACAAGCAGCTGATTCTAATTGCGCTGCCTGTCTGTCTTTTCCTTCCTCTTTCTCATCGCTGGGCACGCGCTACACGCTCGTCTTCTCTCCATTATCTTTACAAGCAAACACGCGGAAACGCTTCCCTAATTCCTTGTTGCAACTGCAAACGACAGGTACTCTCTTGGCACTTGCCCTCCCATATGATTAACTATTCTTATTATGCAATTAGTGCACATGTCTAATATACTGTTTATAAAATTGAACTTTCAGTGGAGCTCATGAGAAATCCATTTTAAATCACTTACCTTCAATTAGGGTAAGTGGATAGCGAACATCTTGTAGGGATGATAAGATGCCAAATTTTAATTAGTAATGCCGCCTTTATGTATTGTCCTAAATTGGATCTTTATCTCATTCTCTGCCAGTTCATATTTGCACTACATCTGACTACAGGTAAATGAATTTTAATGTACTAATAGTTCTTACATCTTGTATGGCCCACCAAGAACCTTCAGGCTAATGAATTTTTATTCATCCTCCATTCCCCTCTTGCATTTTGATCTGATGAATTCAAACACGCAAATGGTATGAATTTGTTCTTTTTCCCTTGTAATCACACTGTATATGTTTTTGTACTGTTGACTTGTTTTTAAATTGTCAATATATTCTTTGCCTTTTGACATTATGGATTGCAAAATTCGCAATATTGTGCCATGTATGACTACTGTACTGTTCCATGGCTCATCCCTTGTTTGCCCTGTAACCTTGGGTCTTCATAATTTGTTTAATTTATTTGTAATACATTATTTTGTGTTTACAAAAAAAACCTGTAGCCTCAGTGGAAGGGCAAGTGCCCGAAACACGTGTCAGGCTACCTCAGTGTCAATTAAAATCACTTTACCAACTAGTTTTATTTAGTGTCTATGCGCAGTGTGTTTGCGAAAATTGTATCTAATTCTACCTACCTGGCGGCAGACTTGGCAAATCCCGCCCCCTGCATTCACCTGCAGCTTTCTCCACTACACCCAACTTTAATAGGTCCTTGCGCTGAACCTCGCCAGTCCCCCCTTGCCAACTCATTTTCTTTTAGTTAAAAAGAAGCCTTTCAATTCTTCCTGAACCTCAGAAGATTCTTTTCCAGTCTCAGCTTCCCCTGAAGGAAGTTTCACAGCTGGGACGCCCGGACTGGGAATGATCTACCCGTGCCTCTTGTCCGTTTAAACGCGGGACAGGAACCGCCATTTTGAGCGCAGGCATCTTGGACGGGCATAGTGGGTTATTGCTGATTTCAGATAGGAGGGGGCATTTCCATAAAGGCAGTGGTGGACGATGGTACATGTTTTAAAGCTGATGCAGTCCACTCTTTTTATGATGTGGACGGCATCATTTTAGATCCGCTGGTATCTTTTTTGGCTGGAAATGCTAGCCCCAAGGAGCAGTGCATTGCAGTAGTCCAGCCTTGGTAAGATGGTGGCACGACCCATTGTGGCAGTGTTTTCTTCAGAAAGGAGGGGTTGAATATTCCTGAGTAGGCAAAGGTGGTAGTTGCATTTTCTGCTAACTGTTTTTGTATGTTCTTCCGAACGAAGGGAGGCTTTCAAGGTAACTCCCAAGGTTTTAACCGTTGTCTGGGTGGGTATCTTGGATTGATTGTCTAGAAAAGCATTGGAGCTGGCTATGAGTTTGCTCCTGGCTTGATGAGAGCCGAAAAGTTGTAGTTCCGTTTCCCCCCTATTTATACACATCCAGTTCTCGGTCATCCATAGCTCAACCTGGTTGAAAATAGAGCAGTTAGGCTGAGTCTTTGGGGTGGTTACCACTGAGTTCCAAGACTAACTGCGTGCCGTCAGCATAGTTAGTAAAGTAAGTGCCCATGCTCTCCAGAAGGGCGAAGAGAGGCTGTATGTACATGTTAAACAATACAGGTGACAGGCTGGCCTCTTGGGGTACGCCACAAGTAATGCTTCAAGTTGGAGAGAAGGCATCACTCCAGTGTACTCTGGAGACACGATGGGTCAGGAAGGATTCAAACCATTCTGTGGCATCCTTAGAAAAGTTTCCTGTGAATTCTATGGTACGTAAAAGCCGCTGGTGGTCCATTAAGTCGAGGGCCGCCGAGCTGTCCAAATGAACCAGGAGGCCTGCAAAGCCCTTCTCCATGTTCCATGATCTTCTCTCCATCAGCAGCAGCCAACCCGTTTACATTACATTCCCAATACATGTGGAGTCCCCCAAGGGTCCTGCATATAACTGACCATGTACAACGTTTTCACGAAGCCCCTCTTCTGGTCCATCTGGATGCTACCTAACCTAACTTTACAGATGACACCCAGATCCTCCTCCCGTTAACGGGCATTTACGATACTGATGTACTATTAGTGAATAACATTTATCTAATCATTCAGGCATGGATGGCCACCTATGGCCTCTGCCTGAATGATGATAAAACCGAGCTTCTAATCCTAGGACCCCCGTCCAACCTGAATAAGATGAACACAGATTATGCCTCCTTCAACATCGATGGGAACAACATCCCAGTGGCCAAAGAGGTAAAAACATTAGGTTTTTATCTAGATTCCACACTAAACTTACACAAACAAGTTAACGCCACGGCTTCGGCCACAGCCTACACTGGTAAATTGATCACGGCATGCAAACCTCTGCTCTCTAAGGAGAGCTGCCTCACCCTTGCCAGATCCTTAATCCTGTCTAAATTGGATTATTTTAACAGACTTTACTTAGGGGCAAGTAAATATGTTCTCAATAAATTACAAAGCCTACAAAACAACACACTTAGGACTACTCTGAGCATCTCAAGGAGGGATCACATCTCAGAAACAAGAAGGCAGCATAAATGGCTGTCAATCAAGGATAAGATCCAACTCAAAGTGATGTCTCTCACGTATAAATCCTTGAACCATGCTGTCCCACTATACTTAACGGAAAAATGTAACATCAGATCCTCAGTACGGGTCACCAGGTCGGCAAATACCCCTGGCCTAGTAGTTCCCAGGTACAAACTTAAAAAGTCAGGAGGGAACAGTGTGATGCTGGAAATGCATCGGAGGGACAGGGCCTCCATATCCTTGTCCTTTACTGCCTTTTTATCGTGTGTTCTGTCATATTTTCCGTGCAGGAGTTCATGTGGGACTCCTGGCGGTGCAGCTGTCTCTCTTTTGGATTGGTGAACAGACCCGTGGGATACCCTTACGGCACCCATGGGTGGGGGTACAACCCTGTGCCCCTACTGTATGTTTTTGGGCACCTGTGGGTGGCCCACAGGGGTATGGGCTGGTGGCAGCTCCATGCTGACTTTGACAGGTGCGCGGAGTATCCTCCATTTTGGGGATCCCCAGGCCCTGCCATTGGAATCAGTTGATTCCTGATGGAAAACAAGATGGCCCCTGTGGCCTCTTGCTTTCTATTACCTATTACCTGTTTTCCCAAAGTCCTGGGAAGCCCTGACTCTGTCCCTTCCCCCTGACTGGCTGTTGGGTGGAAGTTCCATATATGGTGTTGTTGTGAAGTCCAGTCCAGACTGACTGGAGCCTTCCCAGTGACTGTATGTTGTGGGTACCTCCTGTGGGTGGGACCTGGGTGAATGGAGTGTGTGACCAATATGCACTTCCTGTTGTGGCTGTCTGGTTCCTGGTATGAGAGACAAAGACTGAGACAGCCCTGCCCGAAACTGGCCTGAATGCAGTGTGTAGTGTTGAATGGCTGAGTACTTGTCCCAATCCACATTCCTTGTTGTGAGTGTCTGAGAGGAAGGAGGATGGCCTGAATGCACTGTGTGCCTGATTGGCTGACTGACTGCATGAATGCCCTTCTGTATGATTGGCTGCTGAGAGTGACCCAGCAGTGTGGATGAGAGACAAGATAGTATATCTGGGGACCTCTCACCACTGGAAATTGTTCAGAAGCTGTGTCTACACTTGAAGAGTAACTGGAACTGCTGATCCTCGACGCCCAGCTGGAGGACGAAGACTTGCTGTTGCATTTGCTTCGACCTGATCTGAAAGCTGCCGAACTCGTCAAGGACTGATCCGAGAAAGGATCTGGTAAGGCGCCCTCTTCCCGTGCTCCGAGGGACCATCGAGCACCGCTAACCTTCGCCGAAGCTCCCAGGAAGTCAGATCCTCGAAAGGCTGCCGACCCGAGACGGGACCGCTGAGGAGAACGAAGCAAAGCACCCGGACTTCGCCGCTGTCAAAGTCTATTGCCATCGACCAGGGTTCGCAGGTTTGTGTAACCGCTGGAGGCCCGTCGAAGTTGTGTTCCCCAGCCGTGGGGACCACTTGAAGCCGTGCCGCCGACGACCGGAGCCGCCCGCTCCTTTGCCTAAGAACCTTTGAATCTAAGGACTCCCTTGTCCGCAAGCGTCGACCGCTTTGTCCCGCCGTAGAAAGTCGAGGACGACCAACGCGCAGAGGAGAATCCGCCGGTGGGTTGTCCGCCACCTAAAGGCCCCAAAGACTTCGACGACTCGACACCCTCGTTGGGCCACAGCTCTTCTGAAACTCTTTGCGGTCCTGAACAATCTATCGCCGAGGTGCCCCGCACACCTCATCCTCGGAGGACGTCGCTGACGAGCAGCGCCTGGATCGACATCGGGGTCTCGGCACCCTTGAACTTCTCATCGCTGCCGTCGACGACAAGTTCACCATTTTCGACGCCTCTCGATGATCCGTGGCTCCTGCTTTAAAGGGAGTCACTCAAGAAGGATCTTTCGACGCGCCTTCGAAGAACTCTACTCCACCAGGTACATTGGGGGGTAAAACCTTAATAGGAGGAAATAAGGCTATTGAAAAATACATGGACTGGGCTTGTGCTATATCTTTATTTTACAGGTTGCCCAGGTGGGGGGATCTCCACACAGAACTGTGTCGATCGGTAGAGGCCGGTATTCTGCCTATTGTTTCAACCATCTTACGTTCCTTCCTATCTCTATGCTGGTTTCCTCGTTATTGATCTGTGTGACATTTTAACCGTACAGTTGATGCACTTTAATGAGATTTGATAACATTGGTGGTACCACTTTAGAATTGTATATATTTATCATTGTTGAATTCTGAGTACAATGTGCGTTATTGTGATCGTGAACATACCTTTGAATATTAATTATATAAAGACTGTGTTTTCAGTAATACAGTGTGTGGACATTCCTTTGTGGGGGGTTCGGGGACTACACTGTACTTAAGAACCAGCCTGCATCACCTCCTGAGAAGCTAGGCCTTGATTGCTCGACTACGTTACCAATAATAGAGAATCTTGGCTGGGGTCCTCTGTGCCTCTCCTCTACCATATGGAGAGCGGAAGTACAGACACCCCCCACCAGTATCTTCACCCTGGTGGCAGCGGTGGGATGCTTATGGTTTTAAGAATCAGTGTATAACCGTGCCACTTACAAAATATCTGCACTTCATTAAATTAAGGTTTGGTTTGTACATAATAACTGCATTACAAGCAATGGAGTCTATTGTAAATTGTAAATTGACTAGGATGAGCTTAGAGGCTCTCCAGAGTTCTTGTGAAGCAAGGGAGTTAGACTTTGTGGATATGTCTAGGGCTGAGCTGATAGCTGCCCTGGTGGACTACCAGACCGATGGTGAAACTCTTGTTGAGGGGGGGGAATGCAGCCAATGAGGACTCTGCCCCTGGGGGTTCTACTGAATCTATTTCTGGGAATGCCACCATTCCTGCTGCCTCTGTTCTGAACCCCAGCACTGCTCTTCAGGGGGAAGCCCTGAAGATTGAACTTTTAAAATTGGAGCTACAACGGGAACAGTTAGCCTTTCAATACAAAAAGTTGGCAATCGAAGCTGAGTTGAAGAAAGAAGAGTTGGTACAGCAAGTGATACTCAAAGATAGGGACACTGAGCACCAGAGAATCCAGCTAGAGAAAGCTAGAGTGGAGACTTCAGCTAAACCAGTTGAGAGTGGCAGGTCCCCAGCCACCAAGTTTATGAAAGATTTGTTTGGTGTGTTTGTGGAGGGTTCTGATATCCTCCAATGGATTGAAGCGTTTGAAATGGCTTGTGCAATTCATGATGTTGACAAAAGAGATTGGGCTCACGGTTTGTTAAGCAGAGTGCCTCAGACTGGGTATGACTGTATTCTGAAGCTGAGTGTGGAAGACAGGGGTCAGTATGGGTGTATGAAGTCTGCTTTAATTGCCAAGTTTGACAAGACACCTACCCAATACCTTAAAAGGTTCAGGGATTTTAAGAAAAGAGAGAATGTGTCTTGGGTTGACTGGGTGAGTGCTGCGCACATGAACATCATGGGGTGGATTGATGGTTACAAGGTGAAAACTTTTGTTGAATTATCCCACCTGTTGTTTTTTGAGCATTTTTCTTAAGCCTGTTCATCGGAGCTGCGTCAGTATGTTGCTGACCAGAACATTTTGGATCCCTTTAAGCTGGCCAGGCTGGCTGACAAGTGGGTCTCCCACCGGGTGTCCCCTAAGGTCTCCAGTGGGAAGGACAAGGACAAAGAAAAGGGGGCCTCTCAGAAAGCTGAGGAGTCCCAAAAGCAGTCATAGCCGGGTAATCATAAACCCTCCTCTCCGAAGACCCAAAAATCTAGTGGGGATAAGTCATCTGTGGGTGGGAATAAGAGTAGTGGTCCACCTGCTGCAAAGCAGGCTCCCAGTGGTTCCAGTACCGTACCCCGCACTCCCGGCACTTGTTGGGATTGTGGGGCTCTGGATCACAAGAGGGATGACTCAAAGTGTACAGGTAAGGCACTTGGAGTACAGGCTGTCAGCCTGACCTACCCTTACCCTATGTCTGAGGTGGAGGCCACTGTCCTCCCCTCCTCTACAGGGATCACATTTGGTGCTCCTGTAGAGATTTCCTTAGTGTCCCTTGGGGCCTGGGACCAGTACGTGGAAGTACTGGCGACTATCCGAAGAACACCCGTAGATTTTTGAGAAGTGTCCTCCTGAACGGCCAGCCTTCTATTGGTTTGAGAGACACTGGGGCAAGCATGACAGTGGTGGACAGGACCCTGCTCAAGCCAGAGGACTATGTAGGTGCTCCTCTGAGAACCACCAGGTTAGCTGGTGGGCCTCCCAAATTATCGCCTGTAGCCTTAGTCACACTTGTAATTGGAGACAAGACAGCAAAGTTTCCTGTCCTGGTTCAGGACAATGTCCCTGCTATCATTCTGTTAGGTAATGATCTAGTAGAGTTGGGATTGATCTCGGATGGTCTTCCCATGACTGCTGCTGCAGTCAATAGGTCACAGGTGACCCCGGGTCTGGCTGTGAGTCAGGTACCCGAGCAAAAGGCGCGGCCTAAGGCAAGACGAAGGAAGAACAAGAAGGACACCTCTGTGGAGGGAGCTCCTTCTCTTCCTGCTGTTCCTACAGCACCCATTGGGATCCATGCTCCGGACGGGCTGGGTCCAGTGGTCAACCCTGTCTCAACTCCTGTGGGAGAAGAGCTAGAAGACTCTCCTGTGTGAGAGGTTCTCAACCCGGAGGATCATCCTGATCTTCAATGCTTGTTAGCTGAAGGGGGACCCTCTCGGGCAGACTTCTGTAAAGGACAGAGAGAGTGCTACTCTCTCGAGGGTCTGAGGAAACAGGCCCTGTCCCAGGCACAAGGAGAAGTGCCTAGGACATTCTGGTTTTATTGGGAGTGTGAGCTCCTTGTTAGTGAGCCCACTAAACGTGAACCTGGTGCCCTCAAGAGGTTGATGGTACCCCAGGTTTACAGGCCCTTCCTACTGCAATTGGCGCACGGGGTGCCCTTGGCTGGTCATCTTGGTACCAAGAAGACTAAGCAGAGGCTCACTGCCCATTTCTACTGGCCCCGGATGGGAGTAGAAGTGGAGTCCCACTGCAGGACCTGCCCAACTTGTCAGTTGTCTGGCAAGACTGGAGGCAGTGTCATTGCCCCACTGCAGCCATTGCCAGTGGTTGGCACCCCATTTGAGAGGGTGGGCATCTACATTGTCGGTCCCCTGGACCCTCCCACTTCAGGTGGACATCGGTTCATCCTGGTTTTGGTAGATCATGCCACCAGGTACCCGGAGGCTATACCCCTTCGGACTGTAATTGACAAGGTGGTTGCCAGGGCGCTCCTTGGCATTTCCACCCGTGTTTGATTCCCCAAGGAGGTTGTCTCTGACAGAGGATCCAACTTCATGTCTAGTTACATGAAGACCATGTGGAAACAGTGTGGAGTGACCTATAAGTTCTCCACCTCTTACCATCCCAAGACCAATGGTCTGGTTGAGAGATTTAATAAAACTCTCAAGGGCATGATAGTTGCTTTGGAAGAGCCCCTAAGGAGGAAATGGTATCTCCTCCTGCCATGCCTACTGTTTTCTTACAGAGAGGTACCTCAAGAGGGTGTTGGTTTCAGCCCCTTTGAGTTACTCTTTGGACATCCCGTGAGGGGGCCCCTTGCCTTGATCAGAGAAGGTTTGGAAGCCACCCCTCCAGGTCCCGCCAAGCAAGTGGGGGACTATCTGTTAGGCCTCAGACGGAGGATGACACAGATGATGGGTCAGGCAACAGCGAATCTCAAGGCCAGCCAGGAATTGAACAAATACTGGCATGACCTTAAAGCGTTGCAAGTGGATTGGACTCCGGGACAGGAGGTCCTTGTGATGGAGCCTACCAAGCCTCGGGCATTTGCAGATAAATGGACTGGACCCTTCAGGATAATCTCCAAGATGGGCGAGGTCAATTATCTGGTTGACATGGGAATCCCAGGGGTAGCCCCTCAGGTATTCCATATTAATCGGCTCAAGCCTTTCCACAGGCGAGCAGAAGTCTCATGTCTCTTGCTAGCTTCAGAGCAAGAAGAGGATGAGAGTGAGCCCCTTCCTGGATTGCTATATAACAACCCTCAGGATGGCTCAGTGGAGGGAGTGCATCTCTCACCAGATTTGACAACAGATCATCAGAGGGCCTGCAGGACGTTGCTCCAGCAGTATGCCCCTCTGTTTTCTCTGACGCCAGGCCTTACACTGTGGTGTAAGCACGAGATTGACACTGGTGACAGCGTGCCTGTCAAAAAGAACCACATCCAGGCTGAGGTCGCCAAGATGTTGGATCTGGGTGTTATTGAACCCTCAACCAGTCCCTGGTCCAGTCTCGTGGTCCTCGTCCCCAAGGCAAGTTCCCAGGCAGGTACCAAGGATTGGAGGTTCTGTGTGGACTACTGAGGAGTCGATGCCGTCACCAAAACTGACGCGCACCCATTGCCCCGGGCTGATGATCTTGTGGACACTATAGGTGCTGCCAAATTTGTGAGCACCTTTGACCTTACCTCAGGCTATTGGGAAATAGCTCTGACGGACCATGTCAAGGAAAAGACGGCGTTCTCAACACCAGAGGGACTCTACCAGTTTAGGGTCATGCCTTTTGGGTTGAAGAATGCCCCTGCCACCTTCCAGAGGTTGGTCAATCATGCTCTCAGTGGGCTGGAAGCCTTTTGTGTGGCTTATTTAGACGACATTGCCGTCTACAGTTCCACTTGGGAAGAACATTTGACACATCTGGGTAAGGTGTTGCAGGCCTTGAAAAGGGGTAACCTCACTATCAAGGCCACCAAGTGCAAGATAGCTCAGGGGAAAGTCACATGACTTGGTCATGAGGTAGGAGGGGGTCAAATCCAACCTCTCCCCAGTAAGGTACAGGATGTACAGGACTGGCAGATGTTAGGCAGAAACCTGTGCAGTTCCCTCTGAGACCACTGCAAAATATTTAGGACTACAGGTGTTTGGCAGTAAACCCACTTGGTAGCAGTCTGTACCACACAGATTCACTTGGTAGCTGTTGCTGAGCAGTCAGACTTCCCTCAAGAAGAGTTAGGCAGTATACGGAGTATTCACAATAGGTCAAGAGCACACAATAGAACAAGTAAACACTGACCATGGCTTGGTGTAAAAGAGATATAATTATTTATTTAAAACCACATCTAGAAAAACACACATGCACTAATAGTAAGCAATTCAAAAACACGGTCACTAAAAGATATACACTCCCTTAAAAGAATATTAAACAAGTCTTAAGTAAAGCCCCATTATTTTCAGACAGCGGTGAGCGCTTAACGTAGATGGCACTCTAATAATTTGTTTTAAAAAGGGAGAGAAAAGCAGAGAACAAGTTGAAACAGATCCCAACACTTTTACAAGAACATAACAAGAGAGGAAGGCAAGGTAAAACCGTGAATTCAGAGTCAGTAGGCTGGATCCGATTTAAGAGGATGAAAACGAAATGTGTCCAAGGTCACACGGTTGCAGTGCACAAAAGTCTTGTAACGGTTCAAAAAGGAGTTGGACCAAAGAAAGGGACCAGTTAGAGGGTCAAGGCGGCCAGCCCAGTCCAGAAGGTTAAGGAGTTAATATTACCTTGTAGCAATCTTTAGAAAGGGAGGCCTGGCGGACACGGTACCTTAAAGCGGTGAGAACACTCCAGCGGGGGCAGTTGTTCCTGGCAGCGGATGCAAGTTGGTGCTTCGTCCGGGGGAAGAGAGGATCTTGTCGTGGAGGAAGACAGGAGTCCGTTGCACTGCCAGTGAAGAGACCAGCCGCGGAGTTTCTCAGGTACAAGGAGCGGTCCGTTGATTCGCGGTTCAGTGGTGAGTGGCTATCCGGCCGCCGGGGTGCTTGGCACGGGCAGTTCGGCCACAAACCGGTCTGGGGTGCGAAGAAAAGAAGGTAAGCTGGTTGTGCCCACCAGTCAGGGGAAGAAGCCTCTCCAGCCGGGAGATCTTCTCTGTCGTCGGGAAGTGGTGAGTCGGTTCTGCAGGGCTCCACCGGTGGTGTTGTCATGGTAGGTCGGCTCAGCTTCTCCCTCGTCGGATTCTCAGGTCCTGTGGCGACCTTTGAAGTTCTAGTCCCCAAAGCCCTTAGCACTCAAACATGCTAAGTGGTGAGCCGGCCGGCTCACCACTTGGGCCAATCACACAAGAGTGCGACTTGAGTTACCAAGGTAACTCAGTCCAGGGTGCCTAAACCCCCTCCCACACCCCCTGTGGTACCCAGACAGAGTGGCACCACTTTTGGAAGGCTTCTGTGGAGAAGCCTGCCAAAAAGTGGAACAAAGGGCTCGACTTGGGTTGGAGTCACAGAAGAGAACACAAACGCCATTTTGGAATCGAGTCTTGGCAAAAAATACCAACCGGAGAATTAATATTAATTAAATAAACCGGCGGTATGTTCGAGGCTATGAGAATTAAATAATTAAAGTTGGTAGCCTCGAACAATGGGAAAATCCCATAGGAAAATATTCGCGGTCGAATATAAAAAGTAGTTTCCACTGCCACCAGCCAAAACTCGATCAGGGGGGACGGAGCTTGCCCCCTCGACTAACAGACCCCGGGGCAATCGAATTGCCCCGACCAGTACGTCCACAATATGATGGTTTGTACTGGCTTCTGTTAATAATTTGGGACTAGTGAAGCCAATGGTGACTTTACATGCCCTGGGAGACAGTAGTCAGTCCCAGAGTATGGAGTCTATGGTGGGGTGTCACTATGACACCCCTGTGTTACTGCACGGAGGGTGCTGGGTAACACACATAGTAAAAACACAGAGACCCTATGGAGTAAAGGACCCCATAGCCCATAAAACACATAAGCAGTCAAAGGAACACCATAAATCATGTCCAAGAGTGGGAGAAAAAGAGTCTCACTCTTGGCAGGAGCAAAAAAACAAACTCCAGAAATCCAGCAAAGCTGCTGGGGGACTCACTAGGTTAGGAAATTCAGCCTAAAGAGAGAATTCTCCCTAACAGAAGACTCCCACTACTCAAACCCAGGTGAGAGCCTTTTTAGGCCTCACTGGGTATTATCGCAATTTACAGCTCTGACTTCACCCAAACAACCTAGGAAGGTTAATTGGACTGAAGACTGTCAGAGAGCCTTTGATGGCTGGAAAGAAAGTCTGTGTAGGGCACCAGTGTTGTGTGCGCCTGACTACAGCCGACCCTTTATCGTCCAGACGGATGCCTGCGACACCGGAATTGGAGCTGTCTTGTCCCAGTTAGATGACAAAGGGAGGGAACATCCTATCATCTTCATCAGTAGACAACTTAAGGGTAGAGAATTTAGGTGGGCTACTGTTGAGAAGGAGTGTTTCAGTATAGTTTGGAGCCTTAGGCGTTTTAGGCCCTACCTTACAGGGTCTACCTTCAAAGTCCAAACAGATCATAAGCCCCTGAAGTGGCTTATGCAGATGAAGGGTGAAAATCCGAAACTGCTCAGGTGGTCCATTAGTCTGCAAGGGCTAGACTTCACCATAGAGCACAGACCAGGGAAGAGGCACGATAATGCAGATGGCCTTTCCAGAAGGTATGTTGACCGTCTGGAAGAGGGTGTCTATCCCGTGGGAGATTAGGCACCCTCCACCTCAGTCTGGGGGGAGCGACTGTGATGCTGGAAATGCATCGGAGGGACAGGGCCTCCGTATCCTTGTCCTTTACTTCCTTTTTATCGTGTGTTCTGTCATATTTTCCGCGCAGGAGTTCATGTGGGACTCCTGGCGGTGCAGCTCTCTCTCTTTTGGTTTGGTGAACAGACCCGTGGGATACCCTTACGGCACCCATGGCTGGGGGTACAACCCTGTGCCTCTAGTGCTAGTGTATGTTTTTGGGCACCTGTGGGTGGCCCGCAGAGCAGGGTATGGGCTTGTGGCAGCTCCAAGCTGACTTTGACAGGTGCGCTGAGTATCCTCCAATTTGGGGATCCCCAGGCCCTGCCATTGGAATCAGTTGATTCCTGATGGAAAACAAGATGGCCCCTGTGGCCTCTTGCTTTCTATTACCTATTACCTTGTTTTCCAAATGTCCTGGGAAGCCCTGACTCTGTCCCTTCCCCCTGACTGGCTGTTGGGTGGAAGTTCCATATATGGTGTTGTTGTGAATTCCAGTCCAGACTGACTGGAGCCTTCCCAGTGACTGTATGTTGTGGGTACCTCCTGTGGGTGGGACCTGGGTGAATGGAGTGTGTGACCAATATGCACTTCTTGTTGTGGCTGTCTGGTTCTTGGTATGAGAGACAAAGACTGAGACAGCCCTGCCCGAAACTGGCCTGAATGCAGTGTGTAGTGTTGAATGGCTGAGTACTTGTCCCAATCCACATTCCTTGTTGTGAGCGTCTGAGAGGGAGGAGGATGGCCTGAATGCACTGTGTGCCTGATTGGCTGACTGACTGCATGAATGTCCTTCTATATGTTTGGCTGCTCAGAGTGACCCAGCAGTGTGGATGAGAGACAAGATAGTATATCTGGGGACCTCTCACCACTGGAAATTGTTCAGTAGCTGTGTCTACACTTGAGGAGTAACTGGAACTGCTGATCCTCGACGCCCAGCTGGAAGACAAAGACTTGCTGTTGCATTTGCTTCGACCTGATCTGAAAGCTGCCGAACTCGTCAAGGACTGATCCGAGAGAGGACCTGGTAAGGCGCCCTCTTCCTGTGCTCCGAGGGACCATCGAGCACAGCTAACCTTCGCCGAAGCTCCCTGGAAGTCAGACCCTCGAAAGGCTGCCGACCCGAGACAGGACCGCTGAGGAGAACAAAGCAAATCACCCGGACTTCGCCGCTTTCGAAGTCTATTGCCGTTGACCAGGGTTCGCAGGTTTGTGTAACCGCTGGAGGCCCGTCGAAGTTGTGTTGCCCAGCCGTGGGGACCACTTAATGCCGTGCCGCCGCCGACCGGAGCCGCCCGCTCCTTTGCCTTGGAACCTTTGAATCTAAGGACTCCCTTGTCCGCAAGCGTCGACCGCTTTGTCCCGCCGGAGAAAGTCGAGGACGACCAACACGCCGAGGAGAATCCTCCGGTGGGTTTCCCGCCACCTAAAGGCCCCAAAGACTTCGACAACTCAACGCCCTCGTTGGGCCACAGCTCTTCTGAAACTCTTTGCGGTCCTGAACAATCTATCGCTGAGGTGCCCCGCACACCTCATCCTCACAGGATGTCGCTGAGGAGCACCGCCTGGATCGACATCGGGGTCTCGGCACCCTTGAACTTCTCATCGCCGCAATTGACGACAAGTTCACCATCTTCGACACTTCTCGATGATTCATGGCTCCTGCTTTAAAGGGAGTCACTCAAGAAGGATCCTTCGATGCACCTTCGAAGAACTCTACTCCACCAGGTACATTGGGGGGGTAAAACCTTAATAGGAGGAAACAAGGCAATTGAACAATATATGGACTGGGCTTGTGCTATATATCTTTATTTTACAGGTTGCCCAGGTGGGGGGATCTCCACACAGAACTGTGTCGATCAGTAGAGGCCAGTATTCTGCCTATTGTTTCAACCATCTTACGTTCCTTCCTATCTCTATTGCTGGTTTCCTCGTTATTGATCTGTGTGACATTTTAACTGTACAGTTGATGCACTTTAATGAGATTTGATAACATTGGTGGTACCACTTTAGAATTGTATATATTTATCATTGTTGATTTCCAAGTACAAAGTGCGTTATTGTGATCGTGTACATACCTTTGAATATTAATTATATAAAGACTGTGTTTTCAGTAATACAGTGGGTGGACATTCCTTTGTGGGGGGTTCGGGGACTACACTGTACTTAAGAACCAGCCTGCATCACCTCTTGAGAAGCTCGGCCTTGATTGCTCGACTACGTTACCAATAATAGAGAATCTTGGCTGGGGTCCTCTGTGCCTCTCCTCTACCATATAGAGAGTGGAAGTACAGACACCCCCCACCAGTATCTTCACAAACAGTTTCCCAGTTAGGGCAGCCCAGCTTTGGAACTCACTCTCACACTCCCTGAAGACGACCCAGTCATTCCCTAACTTCAGAAGTAAATCTATCATGTGGCTAACCGATAAACAATGAGATTAAGACTCCAATAGGATTCTGCTACTGTCTAGGATTATCTACTGTACACTACCTATCCCTGCACTACCAGGTTGATCCTATGACTGTACATCACCTACTACCAATTGTCTTATTAACTGCTTGATTGCATTTCTCTGTAAATTATTTGTACATTTTTGTATTCTGTGTTCTTGCCTGTAACACTTGCAACCGCACATGCATTCCTATGTATTTTTTGTATTCTGTGTTTTTGCCTATCTGTAACACTTTTAACCGTACATGCGCCCAGATACCTCTCGGTTAGGAGCGCTATAGAAATAAAATAAACAACCAAACCAAGCATGTGAGATTGAAGATCTAGTAAGGCTGTTTCACTACTGTGCCTAAAACCTGACTGCCCCCATGAAGGATGTTATGAGATTCCACATGCGTTTGTAAACTGCGATGTGGCCACTTTATCCAAGATCTTTAGGAGGAAGTAGCAGTTAGTTATGGGCCTAGGGTTTACTGGGTCTCTGGGGTCGTGACCAATTTCTTTAGGAAGGGGTGTAACCGTAACTGCCTTAATGGCCGCGGGGATACACTTGTCCCGAAAAGATGAATTGACAAACCGTGTCAAAAAAGGGGCAAAGAGGGTGCTGTGCTCCAATATGATACTGTACAGGATGTGGGTCTCATACTGGAGAGTATTCTCTCCATCTCAGATGACTTAATATCCCTAAGAGCGAGTTTAGGGGATTTCATGTAACCATCTAGTTACTGCTTGGCCGTAATCTAGAGGTATAGGAATAATTAACATGTGGGCTAGCCATTCTAGTAACTCTTAGCTAGACTACTTAAGATCACTTGCTTAATAAATATACCCTGCTCTTCACTAGAGTGCACTTTTAAGACTTTACAAATTCTTTGTTTCACCAGGCCTTTAGCAACCCTCTTAGCCCCTCTTTAGTAGCTAAATAGGGAGAGTATATTACGGAATAGGATTGTGGTTTTAAGTAGCGTTAGGCCCACCCAGGGACACCAAATTATGTGATGTTTATCACCTCTACAACCAGAGCCATTCCACCACCCCAAAGGGAGTGTGCTAGACCCCCCTGGTAGGGGCTTTGAAATGAATAGAGATAGAGAAAAGCATATACCTGTCACTGTGCATCAAAGAAAAAGTAGATAATAAACCCCTGCAGTGGCCTAGCCACCCTCATTCACCCATACAGGACTGATTTACTAATGTCATGTAATTTGTAGTGCGATTACTGTTAAACGCCTACCAACCCATTCCTTATACAAAAATGGACAATATACTGTAAGACAATATACAGCATTGTATATAGATGCCCCTCACCTAATACACATTGTGAAGAATCCCAGGGTATTGTCCCTGCTCCCATGGTGGAAGTCCCTTCCCTTGAGCCCCAGCAATAAAAAGGGAAGAAGGACTGTGTACCTTGTCAGATCCTCCCTGCAGGAACTGAGAGCTGGCTGGAGGCTTGCTGCGGAGAACAGGAAAGGCTGACAGAGCCTCGCCGAACATACACTGTGCTCACCGTTGTCGAGGTTGGAGAATTGGAGGCTCGGGGAAGACCGGGAGCTGGACTGTGTTGTCGAGCCAAGAAGCACACGCCGCGAGGGACCATACCTGGGAACGCTGCAAGGACACACACAGACTGCTGGAAGACGTGTGGGAGCCCGTGGCAGGAAGACCTAGTTCTGCAAAGCCGCCCGACCAAACCAGTAATGCCACAAAAGATACTTGGGTTACTGTAGTGGGTGGTGGAGATAGAAGAGAACGAAGGAGGTGGTTGGGGAAGGCTGAAGAACCCCATCTCCCTCTACCAGTACTTGGGAAAAACTGAGAGGCAGTCACATGAAAACCAGTGCCTGGCATGTAAGTGACCCAGGCCTGGGTACAACATTCGATAAACCGGAGAGAGAAGTCTGGACCCCATATGAAGTCAGGGCAGCCGTGCAAGAGCAGTACACCAGGGTCTGGGACCCATGCAAAGTCAGGGTAAACCCTTCATTAGCAGCACACCAGGGTCTGGGACCCATACGAAGTCGGCAAGGCCCACAAGAGCAGCACACATGGGACACAGACCCATACAAAACCAAAGAAGCACACAATCCCTTTCCTTTTCCCATCACATTTCTCTTTCCTCTCGCGCCTGTCGCTACCACCTTTTTAACATTCGTAAAGTACGCTCCTCTCTCAACTTCCAAGCTACTAAACTTTGAATCTCCTCCCTCATCTTCTCTCGCCTCTTTCTATTGCTTTTCTATCCTCTTTGGACTCCGTGCCTCTCATCTCCCCCTCAAATCCCTCTACCACTCTGCTATCCGTATCCTCTGTCTCCTTGCTCCTCATGACTCCATTTCCTCCTCGCTCTCTTACCTTGGCTGGCTTACCTTTCATTCCCAACTTAAATTCCATTTCCCCTGTCTTGTCTTTAAATCTCTTCACAACCCTGCTCCCCCTTATCTCTCCTTTCTCCTATCATTCCACACCCCTTCCCGCTCCCTCCGTTCTGCCAACCTCTTCCTACTCTCTGTTCCCCCTCCCCCACTGCTTAACAACTAGCAGCCTAAACCCACAAGGTCGGCCATAGCGAGATATTATTGGAAACATTTCCAAATGTGCTCACGTGATATCCATTAATTCAAACATAATGTATACCTGTTGTTGTTCTCTAATTGTACCTATGTGAGAGTTGGAAGGGGTGGGTGGGGGGGATAGAGGCTGGGCCCATTGGCATTGACTGTATTTGTAATAATAAAACAATAAAGAAAGTAAAAAAAAAGCAGGATCTCAGTGGGAGTAACTCCCCCTTAGGGAACTTGGGTCTCATTATGGGTTTGCCAGTGCAGGGAAAAAGTGGCGATAATTATTTTACCGCCATTTGTCCCGCACCACCATATTACAGGTTTTGGTGGAATTATCACCAGTGGAATTACTGAGTGGTAATTCCACAGTTTATTGGAGGAAAAGCAGATGATTTACCCCCATCTTGATGCTGGAGGCGAATCCTTGACTTTTCCTCCAACAATCAGTGGAATTAGCACTCAGTAATTCCGCCGGGGGTAATTCCACCAAAAACCCCTATGGGGGAGACCATGAGGAGGTGCAGTAGTATTGTGTATTTTGTTCTCAGCAGAGGTGTGGGAGTTGGCTTATTAGGTTTTTACATTCTTACATTGGCAAAGTTCACTCGACACCCCTCCACTTTGAGCGCTTTACAAGCCTTTGCTAGGCCTTCTCAGACGATGGAGGCCTACGGAGAGTCATCTGATGGTAGAGAGAAGAGGTCTACTAAGGCAGATATCCGGATGTTGTTGAACGAGATTAAATCTATGTGGCGTGAGGTCCAAGCCTCAGTCGCAGAATTGAAGGGGATAGTTGGTAAATGTTAAGATAAAATGGAGGCTCTTGAAAATAATTAACTCTCCATTTACCTAGTGGACATGAAGATTGACGCAAGACTTCAGAACCTGGAATCTATGGAAATGGATTTGGCTACTAAGGTCGATGACCTTGAGAATAGGGAGCGGAAATGTAATCTCCGGATAATGGACCTCAAAGAGAATCACAGTGAATCGATGTCTTCTCTTTTTTTATATATAACTCTTTATTGTTTTCAAATAAAAACACAAAACAAAGCAAACAAAAGGTTTCCAAAGCTTGGTTACACATTGTCACAAATATAACAATAAAATCAGGACCCAGATCATTGTGGCATGGGGTGGACCTTGAATCAAGTAACAGTTCAGTCTTATACCTGGCGGCCGGAAAACAGTAAGTAAGAGTAAGTATTATGTCCTTCTTCACCAGCTGTGTGTGAAATCAAAATGCTCTGGTTATGACAAGAGTTTACATTGCCTCCTTTGTGGGGAATTTTCCCCTCAGTATTTATGGCGTGTGGAGCATTGTTGCGGGTGGGGTTCCTGAATGTCAAGGGTTTAAATTCCCTGCAAAAATGGTCAATGCTGGTGAGGCAGTCCGCTGTTGCTATATTATTTGTTCAGGAAACGAAATTTAAAAAGAGTGAAGAGTTTTCCATCAGAGGTAATGGGATTGGGACGGTTATCTGGGCATCTGTTCCCGAATGCAAGGCTGGTTGGTGTAGGGATATTAATCAAAAAATCTATCTGTTTTCAAGTGTTGTAGACGAGGGACGGGCTAGGCGGTTGTTTTTTGGCAGTTAGGGGGCAGTTAAATGCTATTGAGGTGAGGCTTTGTGTACTGCATGCGCCCAACCAACAGCAGATTTCTTTTTTTGAAGAGTCATTTTCTTTGTTGGTGGGTTGGAGTAGGGGGATCAAGATTTGCAGATGTGTTTTTAATGCACTGGCGAATTCCTCAAAGGATTGGTATTCTTTGAGAGAGGGAGCTACGCAGCCTATTCAGGGAGTTGAAAGGTCGTTGAGTGATTTTTTTGTTAAATATCATTTTACGGAAACGTTCCGATTTCTACATCTAGACCTCAGGGCGTACACGTTTTATTCAGCACAAGACCAGCGTGCGGTTTGGTTATATACTTATGGAATTTGGTAAGGCACATGATATCATAAGGTCCTCCATAGGGTGATAGCATGGTCAGACCATGATATGGCTGTGGCGGTTATAGACCTTGGTTACTGATTTATCACTGATCGACGTTGGACTTGTAATGATACCTTGTTTAAAGGATAGAGAGTTTTGTCCTAAAGGTCAAGATGAGATTTGATATTTTTTTTAAATCAATGATACAGGGGAGGTCAGTAAGCGCGTGGTCTGGCAAGCAGCAAAAGCGACCTGTCGGGCTGTGCTAGGGCTTTGCAGGATGTACAATTGAGGGAACAAATTAGGTCTTGAGAAGAGGCTGTGTATGATACCCAGTCTGATCAAGAGGAAAACCAAAAAATCATTGCTCACCTCCGGCAGGAATTGAATGATCTATGGAGGGGGGCACCGTTATTTAAACTTAGATGTCTAAAGTAAAACAAATTTGAGAAAGGGGATGAAGTCCACACACCTTTGGCTGTAAGGCTCCGTAAGCAGATGGCAGAGAGGTGGGTCGGGAGTTAAGGAATCTCCAGGGTGATAAATTAACGAATCTGGATAGTATAGTCCAGCGGTTTGCCCAATACGTAGCACATTGTATTCCAGTGAGGCCCCTGCCCAAGCCCATGTCATTGAGGGTTATCTTAAAGACGCTCTCCTTCCCAGAGTGGGGACAGAGGATTTGGCCACTCTAAATGCCTTGATAGAACCCCAGGAGGTTTTGCAGGTCTTTGCTACGATGAAGCCAGGCTCGGCCCCGGGCCCTGACAGTTACTTTAGTGCCTTTTACAAGAGGTTTGGTCGATTGTTAGCCCCTTTTCTTGCTTTGCTTTTTAAAACTATAATGAATGGGAATTTGGTTCCCGATTCTTTTACCTAGGCCAGGATTGTCGTGGTTCCAAAAAGGGCAAAGACAGGCTCGACTGCGGCTCTTACCGCCCTATATCTCTCTTAAATGTTGATGCAGAGATTTCTACTGGTGTGTTTGCGGAGCACCTGAGGAAGTTGATGTTGACGCTGGTACATAGTGACCAGGTGGGTTTTGGGCGAGGTCGGCAAGCAGCAGATATTTGAAAAATGCTCGATTTAATAGCTTCCATTGACCCTTCAGATGAGGACCCAATTTTAGTTTCCCTAGATGCAGAAAAGGCCTAAGACAGAGTCGAATGGCCTTTTCTTAGGGCAGTGCTTGGCAATATCGGATTTCATTCTCGCTGGTGTAAGGGGGTTATGGCCTTAAACAGGACTCCAACTGCACAGGTGACAGTAAATGGTCTTTCCTATGACCCTTTCCCCCTGCAGAGGGGCACCAGGCAGGGTTGTCCCCTTTCCCCCCAGCTTTTAGGTTTGACCTTGGAACCACTTATGGACCTCATTTGTAGAGCTGAAGCAATTTGTGAGTTGGTATGGCTGGGGAGAGAGTATAAATTATCGTTTTTCGCTGATGATGTATTAGTGTATGTCACCGAGCCAGGGACATGCCTGATTTGCGCATTGGAAGCATACGGTGCATGTTCAGGGTTTAAGTTAAATTATGAGAAATCAGTGGTTTTACCCTCAGCAAGCCTCACACCTGAGCTATCTGGATGGGTCGCTCAGAGTGGTTCACATACAAACTGAGGGATTGCACTATCTTGGAGTTACCCTTCCTACGTCTATGGCAAAGCTGTTTAGTGCTAATTATCTTACCTTCATGGGCCACCATTAAGTCAGACTTGGCGAGATGGGCTAATTTGGTCTGCTTTTGGACGGGTCGTCTTACGACAGTTAAAATTAATGTCCTTTCATGTTTATTGTTTTAGTTTCAAACTCTGCTGATAGAAGTCCAGAAGGGCATTAGAGACAAACAATGGGTTACCATGCAGAATGACTTGATGGCCCTGGTCACTGCAGGGGAATGATTATGGGTACCTCGTAGCCATCTCCCGCAGAGAGTTAGGAAGCACCCAGTGTTCGCCACCTTGTGGGGGTTATGGAGGAAAACTGCAGTGCCACAGGAAATAATGACTTGGCCCTCGCCCCCGAGTTGTCTTTGGGCTCCTTCAATAAGAGACAAGATCCATGAGCCGCTCCAGTTTCAGTTATGTTATGAGAGAGGGTTGGTACGAGCAGGACAACTGTGGAAGGATGGCTCCTTTCTAGCTAAGCCTGTCTTGGATGAGATACTGGGTGTGGGTTTAATGTCCAATTTTATGTATTTACAATTAAAGAGTGTTCTCAAAGACCATATTTGGAATAATGTTCTGAGTCTAGTTCTCTAGTCAGGGCCTGTTAAGAGTGTTCTGTTGACCTCCCTTGTTTATTTTGTTGACTGTATGCACTTAAATAACAAGTTCAGACCCCGAGGGAGTGAACGTGATGTTATGTTGGCATTGATGGTAATGGCCCAGTTAGAGCATTTGAATATTATAGTTTCCTAGGTGTGGCTTTCCCTTGTGCTATGGGGGTGGGGAGGGACGGATCCGGTTGGAAAGGGCTACAAAAGTTTTAAAACTTTCCGATGGGCTGTTGTGTTTCAACAATATTATTTACCTTATTGTATTTCCTGTATTTAGAATTGCATTGTGAAAGTATTTAAAATTGCATTGTGAAACCTATGGCTTTTTCCCCACTATTCAGGACTCTCAAACGTAGGTGTGTTTTCTCCTGTATTTAGAATTGCATTGTGATAGTATTTAAAATTGCATTGTGAAACCTAGGCCTTTTTCCCCACTATTCAGTACTCTCAAACCTAGGTGTGTTTTCTCCGTTATTTAGAATTGCATTGTGAAAGTATTTAAAATTGCTTTGTGAAAATAGTTCAGTTTTATCTACCACTATCAAAGTGTCTGTTGTCTTGTCCATTTGTCAACTTGTCTCGTCTGCTTGCACCATGCCCTGTTTCCTTCCCTAGTGTTCTTCCCTACCCCATCCCACTCCACTCCTCTTCTCTCCCCACCTGCTCTATGGTGTTCTCTGTCTCTTCTATCTTTTCTAACTGGTTCTCTGTCGACTATCTTGCTCTCCTCACTAAATCTTGTAGGAAGAAGTTTAAAAAGGACATCCTGGTCTCCAACCCATGCCTCCCAATCGCTGACATCTATACCAATGCCTCCTCCAGGCAAACCTTCACGGACATCTGCTTTGTCATTCCCTCGCCAGACCTATGGACTCTACTTATGGTCTCTGTGCTCTCCCCTTCTCTTCCTCTCCCATTAACGATGGCACCTGATGGGAGGCCCTCCTGGCCTCTTTCCACTCCTCTAAGGTCATCATTAATGTTTACTTGAATGGTACCGTCTTGGTCCAAGGCCCTCAAGCCAACCTTCTCCTCTTTTTAAAAAAAAAAAATATATTTATTAGATTTTCATCAAAATACTTATCCATCGCACAGGTTTCAGTAAAATAACCAACTATGAATAATTGTAACTAACAATATCCTATTTCCCTACAATTATGCGCCTCATCAACTTCCTTCCTTCTCCTGCTGTCCCCTATCTCCCCTCCTTGGCTTCCTCGCTCCCCCCTGCTGGCACCCTCCTTGGCTTCCTCGCCCTCCCGTTCATTTTCTGCCCCCCCCCGGCTGCTTCTACACCTCTGCAGGGCGTACCTCTGATTTGTACCCCCCCTCGCATCCCCTGTAAAGTCTTTCAAGGATGGAAAACTTCTCCATATTGGGAGTCTAAACTCTTGCTCAGGTGTCAAACACTCCTCTGACATCTGTCGATTCTTGGAGAAACTTGAGCTCGATGTTCTCGGTCTCACCGAGACATGGTTCACGGCCAGTTCTGTCACAGGCTTTGACACTCTCTTACCTGATGGCTACAAGATCCTCTCTGTGCCCAGGTCCAACCGTTCCGAAGGGGGTGTAACCCGGGTCTTCCCTGAGTGGATTCCTTTCTCTGTTCTCTGTCATTCCTGTGCAGGCCTACGCCTCTTTCGAATGCCTTGTCTGCAGGCTCTCTCTCTCTCTCCTGGCCATTCCCTTACTGTGGCTACCATCTATCGGCCACCTGGTCAGATCTCCTCCTTCCTCTCTGAGTGGGCGGACCTCTCCTCTTCCCTCCTGGTTTCGACCACCAAACTCCTCCTTGGAGACTTTAACATCCACCTGGATGCTTCCTGTCCTTCCTCTGGACTCTTTCTTAACCTCAGCAACTCTCTCTCACTCTCTATTCTCCCCTCTGGCTCGACTCACTATGCAGGGCACATTCTGGATGTTCTGATCCCTTCAGACCTTCCCCTTTCAATCCCTCTCACCACTCCTCTCTCCTGGAGTGATCACGGTCTCCTTTCTTCCCAGCTCACCCTCTCTATCCCTCAGGCCAAGCCAACTCCAGCACTGCCAACTACCTTCTCAGTTATCCGACCCATGAAGCGTGTGTCAGTTGAGGCTTTCGCCGCCACTTTCTTACCCCCCACCCCCTTGGCTGACTCACACCCTGACACAGCCCATTCCATGCTCTACTCTGCTATATCTGATACTCCCGATTTTCTTGCCCCTGTCATGTGGATCCGCTTGAAGCCCAAAGCCACGTGCAACTCTTTGTATGACTCAGACCTCGTCACCCTTAAACGCAAGTGCAGGGTGGCCGAGAGGAAATTTGCATGCTTCCGTACATCCTCTGACAAACTGGCCTGCCGCCTGCTCCAAAGGCAATACCAGCTCTCTGTCCGCACCAAGAAGAGTGCTCAAATCCAAGCCCACGTCTCTGCAGCATCTAACAACTCGGCCAAACTCTTGAATATCTGCAAGGAGCTGGCCAATCCTGCTGCAGTCTCTACCTCTCCTGTCCCCTCCCAGGCCCTCTGCACGGCCCTGGCTTCTCATTTCATCTCTAAAACTCAGGACATCCTGTCCTCTCTCTCTTCCTATCTCCCCCCTCCATCTACTTCTTGCTCATCCTCTGGCGCTTCTTCGGCCACCACTCCTCCCTCCTTCTCTGCCTTCCCCTGCTCTCCCCTGACAAGGTTTCTATACAAGTCTGATTTATGAAAGTCTCATCAAAACAGGTTCACCCCTGTTCCTCCAAAACCATCAAGAACCACATTGACACCATGGCTCCTGCTCTGGCTGACTTCTGCAACCACTCTTTCGCCACTGGGGGCTTCCCCTCCCTCCTGATTAACTGGGAGACACGTGGGCACAGACAGATTTGTCTATGGGCAAGAAGGGCTTAGTAAATTGTTAGGTAGTGATATCTTCTCCCTTCAGAAAACCTGGCTCACTTCACCCATTCGTATTGATGGATACAAAGTGATAAGTAGACCTGCGCAAAAGGGGCTGGCAGGGAGGACTTGGGAGGGGCTGCTTATTGGGGCCACGATGAACATTCCGATGTGTGAGTACTTCACGGGCCGCTATGAATGTATTTGGTGTGCAGATTTCACTATCAATGGTTAATTGTAATAGGCAGAAACTGCTGATTCATATTTATTATCCCCCCATAGGGAACAGCACAGCGAGAACTATGGAATATCTTGCAAAAATGATGATAAAATGAGAATGGAGCCACCCTAACGGAGAAGTTGTTATCTGTGCACACCTCAATGCTTATTGTGAGAAAGCTAGGAGTATGGCTGAAAATAGAAGTAGGAAAATGGAGCACAAGGCGTGTTCTCAAATTGAACAGGGTATCAAATGGCATGCATGGGTTCTTTCAATCAGAACTAAACTTAAGATAGCACCCCTAAATTAGTCTGGCAAAGTTGAAGAGGGGGAATGCCAAATGTAACATATATAACAAAACAACTTTGTGTCAGAGGCAGCATGTCTATCCCTAAACCAGTGTCAGGGTGGAAAAAATACCCTCTACGACTGTGCCCTGTTGTGCACTCAATGTCTCAATAGTTGTTAAAAACATTTATTACAATATATACAAACATTCCACATATAATTCATAAATGATCTACTACATTCATACAATTGGTACCAGAAAAAGTGCAATCAACAATTTTTGTACAGACTTGTACAAACTAAAGTGCTTTGCTGCATCAGTAATTGGTAGGACCAATAATGCACATATTGTTGGGACAATAATTGTTCTCAGTTATTTCTTCATTATTCATTAGGTCCAATGAGTTTTCTGCAACCCTAAATGTGTTGTTTGGGACCTTCCTGGTGAGCCCTATATGTTTCAATCCCTCTGGTGGGTGTGGGGAATGTTGTCCGAGGCTGAGAAAACCTATTGGTTGGTGCTTGATACCTATGCGTGGCTGAAAAGCAGGCATGCCATCCTATTTAATGAGGAGGGCTGCATAGGAGTTCGAAAAGGTTTTGTGTTTCCTTCTGCATGCCTTCAATAAGCTCTGGGACTGTTGGCACTCAACATACGCCTCTTACTCCCACATGACTCGCTCACAATAATCACAGGAGCTGTGTGTGGAGTCAACCTTCTCTTTATTGCTCCAACCGTTAACTGCCTAACTCGTCCCTTATCCCTCCCCTTCCGCCCTCCTTCCGCCCCCTCCCGCCCTGGCGTGTTGGCCTTTCGTAAAGGGGCTGCTTCCCTCTATTCACCCACAACATCTCCCCCCTGCTTAACATGGAAGTTGGGAGTCTACATTTGCTCGATGTGCCTCATGGGTCTCCGCAAGATTCTTTGGGGTCTGCCCGGGGACTCTCTGCTTTCGCCGGCTGTTTCAGCCGGTGGTCTTGTGTTTCCTTCGGGCTCCCGTTCTTCTGCTGTGGCCTCTGGTATTTTTAGGTACAGTCCCCTGAAGAATGACGCATTCTGGGTTATCTTGTCCGGCTCTCCTATGGCCGTTATCATGGGTCCTTTAACAGCGGTGACCACTCGGGGCTCTGGGCTGTAGCGAGTGTCCGTTTTCCAGAGTTGTCTTTGTCAGACCAGAACTGTCTGTCTCACTTCGAGCTGTGGTTCTTTTGCCTTCCTTTTCTTGTCGGCCCATTCTTTTGCACGTCTCTTTTTCAGCGTCTCGTTCTCTTATGGCTGCATCTTGCTCCGGGGTGAAGTCTTCCCATTGGGGAATGCAAGTTCAAGGTTTGTATTTCATCATCAGTTCCGCCGGTGTTTGTCCCGTCGCGTCATGCAGGGTATTTATGTAGCTTCTGTGCATGCAGCAGATCGCCTGTGGATGTGGCATTTGGTCTGCGAGGGCCTTCTGTCGTGTTAGTTTGATGGTTGCCATGAAGCGTTCCACCATCCCGTTGGCCTGGGGCCATAGTGGTGTGATCTTGTGGTGGTGGAAGCCTAGGTGGTCTGGCATTTTTGTGAATTTGTGTCCTTGAAATGGGGGACCATTGTCGGTTTTTACGATGGCGGGAATACCCCATTCACTGAATAGTTCATCTATAATTGGTGCCACCTCATAGCACGATGCTGACAGTGCCTGCTTGACGAATGGGAATCGTGAGTACTCGTCAATCGCTACAAGCAGGTATCCTCCTTCCTCTAAGGGCCCGTAGAAGTCTATTGCAACTCGTTCCCATGGTCGTTCTGGCAGCGGTATTAGTTGCATCGGGCTTGGGTCTGTCCTTTTCGCTGCTTGTTGGCAAGGTTCGCAGTGGGCTAGGATGTCTTCTACATATGTCCATGTAGGGGAACCATATGTGGTTTCTCAGGATTTTCTTAGTATTCTCGATTCCTCTATGCCCTTCGTGGGCTATTGCTACTGGTGTTTTCCGGAGATCCTTTGGGGCTACCAGTCGGTTGCCTCGTAATAGTATTCCTTGGTCTGTGGCTACTAGTTCTGAGTGTATCTTGGCTATGTGGGTTAGGTCCTTCTTGTCAGCTCCCTCCCCTCCATTGCCTCTCCCGTCTATGTATTTCCATCTGTTCTTGCTGGTGAGGTGTAACGCTCACCTGGTATCCACGGGGACATCACTCAGCCTGTTCTGACCTCTTACGACCTCAAACCCTTCCCTGGAGTCTACTCGACTGGAGACTGGGCCTGAAACACAGGATTGGTAGAGTTTAACTCCCTATTGTCTCTGTGTACTTGAACCCCTTCTTCCCCGGGGTCCAACCCTTCCCTTTGATCCACAGCTCACCTTGTTTTCTTGGAAAGTGTGCTCTCCGTCCTGCTTTCAGCGCAGGGGCACGTTGATTGATGCAGGCTCGTGGCTGCCTAGTTACTTCACTGGCAAGAGTCCGACAGGTAAGTATAATGAGTCCTTTGAACAATTCTCTAACTTTGTTCCTTTCCTTCCTTAGATGATGGCCGGCGTCCGGGGATGGCAACGTGCTGCTGAGATGAGTAGTGCTGAAAATGAGTGAGAGCGCGATGCGCAATGCAACCCTTTCGTATTTGTATTGAACTGAGTTATTTTTCTGTGTCTTTTAGGTGCCGCGATGTTTTCAGCGTGGATGCCGGTTATGAAGAAGAAATGCGGTGAGTAAGCGCGGTATACAGCGCCTCTAGATGTTTCCACGCTAACCTGGAGTGTCTTTTCCCTCTTGCAGCTGGAAGAGAAGTTCCGGAGACAGATTTCCCCCAGAGCGGCTGGGATTCAGGTAAGCGTTTGAAGCTCGTACAGTCTTTAAAAATAAGCAAAGATTTGCTGAATGCTTACTAATGCCTTTTTTCTGTTCTTTTCCCTTTTCCTTAGGAAGCGGCGTTCCGGGATGGGAATGACATCGCTGAAGATGCCCGCAGAACAGAAGAAGCAATGAATGATGGACAGAAGCGCCGCTAGGTAAGGCTGTTCCTAACGGTGTTCTTGTTCTTGCAGGAGCTGAGCGCAGAAGAAAGATGCAGGCCTACTGGAGACCGATCCGAACACGGTGAGTGTCACGCTGCAGGTGCAGAAAACACAAAGCATGTTTCTCAGCCTGGGCGTGGCTTAAATAGTCTCTGGGTATCCCAGGTGTCTCTGGGCTGAACCACATCCAAAAGACTAGACTGCACATGCATCCAGTCTTCTGCCGCGCCCGCCTCGAGTCTGCAGCTCCTAGAAAAAGGGAGGAACAGAAGGAGAAGAAGTTAGAATAAGAGCAAAACCTTCGATCCTTACCTGAATTCCGGATCCACCGCACCTTCGAGCTGCAAGAAAGAAGCATTTTACACGCGCCGCCTCACCTGCCGCAGTGCCGCGCTGAACTCACCGGCCTTCGCAGCATCCTCACGATCCACTGCATCCTTCTGCACGTTCCTGCCGCACTCTGGCACCTAAGGGGAACACAAGAACAGCAAAGGTGAGCCAAGGGAATAAACAGAGGCAATAGTAACTACCCCCATAGACTTACCTGATTACCACCCGGGGTACTATTCCTCTTCACGGGTCGACGCAGTCTCCATTGCATCCTCGCCGTACCCCAGCCCCTAAGGGGAACAAAAGGACAACAAGGTGAGACGAAGGGACAAACAAGGGGAACTCTTCTCACCACAATAGACTTACCTAATTTTACCGCCAGAGGCATTATTCCCCGAACTTCATATTTTCTCTCCACACCTGAATAAGGGAGCAAGCCACAGGTTACATTCTGGCCTTATTTTATTGAACTGTGTAAGATGAGCCAAATCCTTACCTGAACTTCGTCAGCTACCACGAGGAACTCTTCGCTGGGGTCAAGCTGCAAACTGCAAGGAATCGGACAGGAGTGAAAGTCAGACATGTGAACTCTTACGAACTACATACTTTACATTTTTAATATTGTTCTGGAACTCACCAATTCCTTCTAGCCAGTGAAGCAACTGGTTATCAACGCACTCCTGCGCTCAATGCAAGATGGAGAGCTCATCTTTTCAAACCATCAGGTGAGACTATAAGAGGGGACATCAAAGGTGATCTGTGGGGAGAACAGCGGGGGTGGGGGGATTTACGCTCAACCCCACGGGTGGTTAATTCCCTTTCTCCATTTACAGAAGAATATTCCTACGGGCCAAGCAAACGAAGCTAGGTGGGCCAGTCCAGTCCGTCATCTCGGCCCTACGCGTCACACTGGCGGAGACCGCAGCTGTCCAGTTCAGATCGACGCCTCTGTGGGAGCCAGGTGAGCGTAACAGAACGCGAAGCTTACCCACAAATTCCCACCCGGGCGTTATGGATACCTCAGAGACTGACCAATTGGCCCAATTACTAGGGGAACTGAGGGCTGAAGTGCATTCCGCCCGTCAAGAAACCAATGCTCTTAGGAGAGAACTGATTTTGTCAAAGGAGCGAACTGATGACCTTGCTAGGCAACTATTGCAAAGCCAGGCTGGACAAGCACCCCTACCTGGTTCCGGGGGAAATCCAGCTCCTGTGTTATCGAGTAACCCTGTGCAAATAAACCTACCAGGACATATTCCATTAGCCCCACCCAAACGCTTTGCTGGAGATCCTAAAAGGTTTGCCGTGTTTATGAACCAATGCCGCTTGCACTTTTTATGCAGACCTGGCGCCTTCCCAAATGATGAAGCCAAGGTAGCCTTTGTATTGTCATATCTCAGCGGCAGTGCAGTTGATCGGTCAATTCCACTAGTTACTTAGGATGACCCAATTCTTCGGGATTTTCAGGGCTTTCAAACTAGCATGGAAAGACTATTTGCCCGGCACTCCCAAGGACAGGCGCTAGATAACGAACTTTTGTCCCTACGACAGGGTAACCAGGACCTTCTATCCTACATCGCGACCTTTAATAGGTTAATAGTGGAAACTGGATGGCCTTGGGTAAAACGAATCACGTTATTTCATCGGGGGCTTCGAGGAGAACTCAAGGATGTCTTGGCTCAAGTCGTGAACCCACCTCAAGACTGCGCTGAATATATAGACTTAGTGGTCCAGTTAGATCACAGACTTCAGAACAGAAAGGCTGATCGAGCCAAGTTTGAGAATCGGGTGTTGGTCAAAACCCACGCTAACCCTAAAGGAGCAGATGCTTCAGAACCCATGCAAATCGGAGGAGTTAAAGGACCCTTAACCCAGAAGGAAATAGAAAGGAGACGGCAAATGCAATTGTGTCTATATTGTGGAACTTCTGGACATTTTCTACGGGATTGCCCTGTAAAACCACCCAAGAAGAATTCCAAGATGGCCGCCGGCAGTGGAAGTCGCGTCTGAGCCGCGCTCCAGCCGGGCCGCCAACAATTAGCACCTCAAAAGCAGAATTCCGGGAGAAATCTCACAGGACCATCCCCAGCACCGCATAATATAGTGCCGGGCGTAGAAGCGACCAGAAGTCCTGCCAAAAAAACCCCACTAGGGGAGGGAAATACCTGAGTAAAGCGGCTGCCCCTCCCCCACCAAGGAAATTCGCGCCGAACACGTAGGAGGGATCGGGAGATTGGATTGAGCGGAGCCGGCAGAGGCAGGGGTGCGAAGACGGAGGGGGCTAAACTCAGCTCCCGAAACACGCCTGTGGGGAGAATTAAAGCTTGCACGGGGGCCCGCGTGGGTCACCCGAAGCCGCACCCAGTACCCCGCCCCCCCGGGAGCACACACGGCAGGGAGAGAGCTGCCCTCCCCCCCTCGGCCAGCTGGACAGGAATCCTCGCGCAGTCCAGAGGAGGGGAGCTGGAAGACGGGAGGACCCATCCGGACCCCCACGGGGTCTCATAAGCCAGCCGGCACACACCAAGGCTACAGCCAGCGAGAGGCCCCGCACCTGGCAAGCGGCGATACACTCCGGCCCGAATCGAAAGGGCACCGACAGAGGAGGAGAGAAGGCCGGGAGACCAGGCGACAGAGGTGAGGGCTCACGCATGAATACTTCTCCCCGCACACCCCTGCCCCCTGAGGCCCGCCATAGGCGAAGAACACACGAGGCAAAGCTCCAGTAACGGAAGCCCTCACGCCCCCCCTGTCCCCGGAACTCAGCCCTATCCTCAGCACAGCGTGGAAAAAGCAAGAGGGGGGGGGCAGAGGCACCCGGGGAGGGGGGTTGAGTCATCAAAAGGATAAGCATTAGTCCGGCATACCCTGGAGCCGCAACACTTATCACTTAGTGGTGGACCTGCCCACAACGGACTGAAAGTAACACTCACAGGCACACCAAAGTAGGGGACATACCCCCAGATACCACCGAAGACGCCCATAACCCCTCCACCGCAAGCAACTAGGAGTCACCTAGAACCACGGTAGGACCCCCACAGAAGGGAAAGATGTCAAGGGCAAAAGGGAAGGGGGCACTTCCCAACCAGCGTCGCAGCCATCCAGACAGGAATCAAAACTGCTTCAGATGTGGTCCACAGAGGGTCCGGTGAACACAAAGGTAAAGGAAGGAGAAGACCTTACATCACACACCACATCACAAACCCAGAGTACCTCGCCACTGACAAAAGACGACATGAGGGCCTGGTTTGTGGAGTTACAGGACAAATTTATGGCCACGGTTCAGGATCAATTTACCTCGATGAAGAACGAAATGAAGCATGCCATTCAAGAACTGAATATAGAGGTGGCCAAGTTAGAGGAAAGGACAAACACCCTAGAAAGAATAGTGCAAAATGTAGAAGAGGAAGCGAATCAGAACATTGAAACACAGGAACAGTTGGTACGGCTAACCCATAACCTTGAAATTCAATGTGAAGATTTGGAAAACCGCTCCCGCAGATCCAATATCTGCATTAAAAACATGCCAGAGTCGGTGGTAGACAAAGACCTAAAGAGTGCGGTGCAAGAAGTCTTCAGAGACATAATAGAGGAGAAGGAAGCGGAGAGCATAGGGATCAATAGAGTCCACAGGGTGGGCCCGAAAAGAACAGGCGCCCCAGGGGAGAGACCTAGGGATGTTCTAGCGGCCCTCTCATCTTATCCACAAAAGGAGCAGACTCTAAGCAGGGCGAGGCAGCTAGACCACATAAGGATGAATGGGGTGGAAATCCAATTATACCAAGACTTGGCCTCAGCGACACTCTTGAAAAGAAGGGAAATGGCCCCACTGGTGAAAGAATTGGTGGCAAAAGAAATAAGATACAGGTGGACGTTCCCATTCGGCCTGTTGTTTAAGTGGGAAGGCAAACAGAGGAGAGTGACCACCAAAGAGGAAGGGCTACACATAATGGGCCTGCAGGTGGAGGATGACGACATAAGAGGGGCCAGGACAAAGGGGGACCCACATAAGAGGCTGAGGGGATGGGATGTGGTGCGGCAAAGAAAGAAACAAAATGGCAGGGGGAAGGCAGGGTACTCACAGGGGGAAAAGGAGTAAAAATTCCAGCAAAAACCGACAGCCCCCTCTTAGATTCGAGAAGGTGGGAGAAGTAAAACTAGAGGAACATCGGATTACCAGATATCTGGCGGCCAGGCCGGGGACCCGGAAGGGACACATCCCAGGTCTGAGGAAGATGCGGGGTTTAGGACCCCCCCGCAAAGTTCACCCCGAGTCCAGAGAGGGCAAGGAGCGATAGGCGCAACGCCCTAGCAACCTTAGGTACCTGGGCCCTCCTCGAGATCAAAGTTGAGTTACTGTTAATGGTGGGGGGAAGTTGGGTTGTTCGGGGGGAAAATCGGGCGGGGGGACTCCGGAAGATAGAAGGGAATATAGAAAGCGGGAAAGAACATAAAACTACAGACTAGACGAGATGGGAAAACTTAGAATATTCTCATTAAATTTAAGGGGGCTGAACTCGCCGGTGAAGAGAAAGAAACTGGAAGCGTTGGTTAAACGGGAAAAGGTGAACATTCTGCTCCTCCAGGAGATGCATATAAAGGCCCAGGATAGAAAGAAGGTGTACTTGAGAGGGTACACGATATGGACGCAGGCGAATTAGGGCGAAAAAAGAGCAGGGGTGATGATTGCAGTCAAAGGGGGACTGGGGGCAACCCTCATAGACACACAGGTAGACGGGGAAGGGAGGTACGCATTTGCAAATTGCACGATAGAGGGCTTCCGGATCACCCTAGCGGCAATTTACTCACCGAACTCTGGGCAGGGTGGTTTTCTCTGTGACACACTAGGGAAGCTAGAAGGATTTGCGGAGGGAGAGATAATACTGGGGGGAGACTTAAACCTGGCCTGGCAACCCCAACTGGATAGAAGTGCAGGGGGGACTCAAGGTTAGGGGGCCCCTTCAAAACAACTCAAACTAATGATGGAACAACTGGCACTAGTGGATGTTTGGAGGGTAAAGAAGGGACAAGCAAATGGATTCATGTACTTCTCGCACGTGCATAACACGATGTCGAGGATAGACTACTTCTGGGTGTCGGTGGGTCTGATCGGGATGATCCAGGGAATAGATACGGGCGCTATAGCTCTATCAGATCACGCCCCGCTATGGTTGGACATTCAGATGCCAGGTAAGGGAAGAGGCCTCTGGAAATGGAAACTACCGCCTGACATTCTAACGGACCAGGTGCTGGGAGAGGCAGTCGGAGACAAAATTAAAGAATATTTCGACCAAAATGACAATGGAGAAGTACCGCTGGCGACTGTTTGGGAAGCCTTCATGGCAGTAATCCGGGGACACATAATAGCGCTAAGGCCACAAAAGACAAGCAGCACTACGACTGTGAAAGAACACCGGAAAAAAAAATAACAGACATTCAAAGGGAGATGGTAGCTCATCCCACAAGAAGTCTTAAGAAGGCACTAAAACACTTGCAAGGACAGCTCGATATGCTGCGTAACAAGAAAGCAGAGAAATCCCTACTCTACCTAAGGCAACAATACTATATCAAGGCCAACAAGGCAGACAAATTCCTAGCAAGACAGCTAAGAGAAAAACAGAAATCAATGGCAATCCTGAATGTCAAATACGCACAGGGAAAGGCACAAACACGCAACAGGGACATAGGGGGGGCCTTTAAGGCATTCTATCAAGATCTCTACGCAACAGAACACGCGGATGAGGAGCAGCAAGATAGGTTCCTAAAATCTCTACACATCCCAACAATATCGGAGGAGGACAAAAAGCTACTGGATTCCAGGATTACAGAAGAAGAAGTCCGCAGGGCAATAGTAGACCTCCCAACCACCAAGGCACCAGGCCCAGACGGCTTTACGGCCCCCTTTTTTTTTAATTTTATTGGTTTTTAGATCAAACCTTTAAAATATTACAACAAACACATAAGACAAACATTTAACACAACATTTAAACGAAATCATGATTCCAACATTATCCTTCTTCCTTCCAGTGACCTCTTATGCCAGCATACTCAGATAACACCTAAGGTCACTGAGTCAAATATGGCTTTACACAACCTCTTTAGCTCCCAGCCTATCAAGAGCATTTAGTCTCTCTTCAATTACTGCCAAGAAGGAAGTCAGGGGCAATATTAATTTCATATCCAAACCATTACACATAATCTGCCATGATTCCTCCGCACATATGGACTGATGGACATTATACCACTGGCTCATATGAATTGATCTTATGTCTTTTAGTGCTGGACAGAAAAGCACAAGATGCTTAAGTGACTCCAGATCTTTTTCACAAAGGCGACAGGTGGAATTAGCACCTACATTACATGGCCAATGACTGGTCCTCTCCTTTGTTTTGAAGGCATTTAACCGGAATAACATAAACAGTCTTCTTGCTTTCGAGTTTAGAGAGCAATTCAAATACTTTTGAGGCACGTTGAAGGCTCTTGCTTCGACCGGAGAGTCTTTCATGGCGCTAGCCGACTTTCGCTCACTACATGTGGAAATCCAGTCGGCACGCCAGAGCTTCTCCTTTGCTGCCGTTGGATTTGCTAGAAGAATTTCGATACTGATGTTATATAGTGCCAACAGATCTTCACAACGTTTCACCCACTGAGATAGAATGTCACACCCTTTTGCTGAAGCCTGGTGTAATATCTTGAATTGCAAGATTCCTTCCTCTATTCTGGATTTCCGAAATAAGGTTAGCTGATTCCAGCTGACTCGAGCATGCAAAGATATTAACGCCAGTTCGTATCTTATACAAGCAGTCGATACCCCAATCGGTAGACTTAACGCTTTCATCCAGAACATGTGCTCCAAGGATGCCCAATGCTTTGACGAACATCCAAACGCATTTTCCGCACTGTAAATCAGGATAGGTACCGCTTTCTGTTCATAAAAGTTACGCAGGGGGTACATCGAAAAACGCCTAAACTTTCTGTGTATCACTAGACCCTGACAAGCTAGCTGGCCACCTTTCCTCTTGGATTCTACTACCCAGGGCTCATCACAGATACTAGAATTCAGTATCATACCTAGGTACTTCACTCTTTTTGAAACCTTTAGCTGTTCTTGATCTAGTTTCCACACGTACTTTGTCGCATTTGCAGTTTGAGTCGTTCTTGAGTTCCCAAACACCAGTATTTCCATCTTTGCTGCGTTGATCTTGAGATTGTTCGAGCTTACATAACTTTGTACTGCGTCTAGTTTCCGTTGAAGGCCAATCGGGGTTACGTCTAAGATTACTAAATCGTCGGCATACAGCAGCCAACTTATCCGTGAAGAATTGAGTTTAGGTGGAAACGCTCTCACGGAATAGATAGCCTCGCCGATATCAGAAATGAAGAGACTAAAAATTGCTGCTGCCAACGGACATCCCTGTTTGACACCCTTGTGTGTCTTGATTTGTGCCGACAAGGAGCCTGATTGATCTAGGCGAATTGTAATGGAGGTATCTGTATGAAGCTCTTTAATCGCCGCTAAGAGACCCACTGGACAACCCCACTCCTCCATTTTCTGCCACAGCTTCTCACGATCAATCATGTCGAAGGCGCTAGAGAAATCAACGAAAGCTAGGTACACCTTCGTGTTTGATCGGAGGGCTTCCATCTTCAGTAGGTTTAGGACCAGCAGGTTCAATGAGCATCCGACCGATTTTACGAATCCCGCTTGTCTTTCGTCAACTCTCTTTGCTGTTATAGCCCAGTTGAGCAATTTGGTTTTCAGCAACGATGCATAAATCTTACCCAAGACATCCAGCAGCGCCACAGGTCGATAGTTTTTTGGTGATAATCTATCTCCTTTTTTGAATATGGGGACTATAATCCCAGTTTTCCATGAATTTGGCACTTGTTTTTGTGTATTAATTCTTCCAAATAGGTCGAAACAAAAATCAGTCCAGAGATCAGGGCACTGTTTAATCATGAAATTCGACAGGCCATCAGGGCCTGGTGCTCTGGAATTTTTAGCTCTCATGATTGCCTCTCGGATCTCATCCTTCGCAAAGTATAAATCCCATGGTACTGAATTATGTCTTGAAGTAGTAGGAACTAAATGTTTGTGGTATAAAGCAGAAAAATGCTGCACCCACTCAGATTCAGATATCAGACTTACTTGCAAAGCCTCTTGCGGTGTTTCCATTTGATTAATAGTTCGCCAGAACTCTCTACTGTTCTTAGTGATTAGGATCTTCAACATTGCCTCTGCGTCTTGCTGAAGCAATATACATTTGTGACTTTTTATCCAGTTTTTGTAAGATTGTTTGGTTATCCGATTATTTGCTATTATTTCATGGACTGGCCCTTGCTTGTTTTTCCGGATTTCAGCCCTCATCAGTCTTTTGCGCTGCATCACCAACAGGTCGAAGCGATGTTTCTTCTGGAAAGACCAGTTTTTCATCCCGATGTTTTTAGCTTTGAATTGAGACAGAATGGACGCGTATTCAATCTCCTCGGGAGTTGATCTAAATTGAGCGCATATGTTGGCCACGTCACTTTCATCCAGTCTCACCCGGAGTCGATTTGATTCCACCAGAACTTTTGATCTCCATTTTTGGTTTTGTTCCTCTTTTGAGTCACGGAATGTTAATTCCAACAAATCGTGGTCGCTGTTGCTCATGGTACGGATTTTCAAGGATTTTGCCCGCGCCTGCATGATATCTGAAGCAAAAATATAGTCAATGGTCGAAAATTGACATTCACGCCGCCACGTAGGCTGAGCTGGAATGTCTCCTTGTGTACATCCGTTTAGCATTGATAGACCTCTTACATTCAGTTCTTCTACCCAGGTATTCGCGAGTTGTCTCTTAATTGCGTTCTGTGGCTTGCAAATATCAACATTTAAGTCGCCACAAACTAACAAGCAACCCCCTTTGTTTGACTCCAGTAAATTGTCAATTATTAATGTCACCTGGTCGATGAACGAGTATGTTCCAGTCCGGTAATGGTTCCAGTAGAGATTAATTATATGGATTGCCTCCCTCACTTGTCGTATTGCGTTGCTTTTGCCAATCTCACAAACTTGAATGTAAGGCGTAACATTAGCGAAATTTAATAACCGGTAACCTGAAGATCGTTTGATCATCGTTAAGAGACCAGATATAGGGCGTCCCTTTTCTGCTTTGATAGCGGGGTTCAGCGCACACTCAAATTCAGAAGACACTGGCGTTTCACACAACCACGTTTCTTGCAGGCAAATCAATTGTAAATCATGCAGCCAATCATTTTTTAGCAGATGTATGAACCCTCGCGTGTTCCAGGAGGCAAAAGAACATAAGTGCACCGCGCTGGCCTTTAGGCATTAGCTGCGAGTATTAACGTTCAACGCCGAGGCCAACCACTTCCAGTCCTGCATCGTATCTCTATCCGATGGGCTATTTACCATTATCGGAGTAGTCATGTCTGCAGAGCCACCGTTGTTTATGGTGATTTTAATTTTCGCCATTGGACTTGTTCTCGCAATCTCTTCTTTATTGCCTGCGCTTACACTTCTTCGCGCAGAAACTGATGACCCCTCTTTAGGCGCCAGCTCATTCACGACAAGTTGCTCCTGCTGGATTTGTTCTCTGGATTCAGCTCTATTTAAGCTTTCTTTGTCCCCTAAATTACCTTTTTGTGTTAACTGAGCTTGGGCGGTTCCGTCTTTCATCACTACTTTTTTGCACCTTACAGGATCCGATACTTTATAAGTGTCGAAACCTAGAGACAATAGCTCCTCAACTGATTCCAAAATTATATTTGCGATTATATTGGAATTTATATGTAGGATCACCTTATCCGTGCGTAGCTCCTCCGGAAATTCAATAATACGCAGATCTTTAGAGCACAGGGATCGTAGCCTTGGCACATGATGAAGCAGCCTTAGCACATTTGATCGATTCAATATTAATTTTTCACCACATTCCAACCTCTCCAGCATCAATTAAATTGCAGGGCTTAACCCTACCGGTTGGGCTGATTCATGTCCGTTCCTGTCTTTAAGTTTGATCTCCTTCACCTCAGGCTGATGGTACTCGGTTTTCCGTGATCTGGGTAAATCATCAACCACCAGTGCAGCGGCCAGCTCACTTATTCCTTTTACGGCGTTTATCCTTATCAAAGGAGGCACACCTGTGCCACCAACGTTTTGACTCATTGTTGCCGCGCTTCTCGCCAGCCGCTCTCGTTTTTCTTGTAAGGTGACAAACTCCAGACTCTTAGGCCCTTGCTCCCCCTCTACAGCCTCTCCTACGGGTAATACTATCACACATACCCTGTCACGGGACTCCGATGTTATGATATTAGGTGGAGCTTGTTGCTTTCGCGGCAACTGGTCGTGAGAATTAGCAATGCCTACTACTGGCATTCTGAACTCACAATTCCTTCCTGAGTTTGAAGGCAACGTGACTGCTTTATGATCACACGGCACGACAAGAGGTATTACCACAGGGACCTCTTGAATCGGATCCTCATAAACTGATAATTCCAGTAGCTCCTGATCGTCCAGCTCGGATTCGTCTTGTAGAGCCTCGGATCGTGGCGTGATAGTTCCTGTCAAATCGACCTCAACTTGTTTATTCACCTTGATTGTGTCTGCTAATTTTAGACTAGATGTGATCGCTTTGTCGACCAGTTGGAACATGTTGATGTTGCGAAGAAATTTTCGGGCTCCCTTTTGTTTCGACTTCTTGCGAGCAGGCATGTTCTTTTCCTTTTTCGCTTGAGAGGGTTTTTTTTTTCTTACTTCCCCAGTGTTTTTATTTTTGGCTTCTACCAATATACCTCCAAAAATGGGGAATAGGCCTGCAGGCTTTGTCGTGTCAACAGCCGCTTCATTCAGATATTAATCATCAGCCACGGCCTGTTGTATAAACAGCGAGCCAGATGCTTGTTGACCGTCATGCAAGGCGGGGTTTGATATATTTTTAGCTTGCATGAACGCTGAATGGAACGAGCATTCCAGTGAGCATAGCTGGTCTTCGCCTTTTTCAGATTCTTCACTGATGTTCTTCGAATTTTCTTCACCAGGTGCCTCGTGGAAAGCGGCATCGTTAGTTGAACCTTTTGGCAAGCCAATTAATTCCATTTGCCGGCTTGTCGGGTTCAAGTTGGTTTGAGGGGACTGATCTTTCCTATGGGATAATGGCGTTTGCTGACCGATATGCTCTGTGGACGTTGCAATAGTGAATGGAAGTGGGAGAAGAGTCGACTGCTCATTCATATCCACGTGAGCCATGTTACTTGCTCTGCCCATCTCCTCTCCTTTTAGGTGTGTGTTTGGTTTGTGGAAGAGCGCCAACGCTTCTTTTGCAACCTCTGCAAACAGTTTTTTATCGATCATGTCATTCCGTTTGGCTTCATTAGCTGCTTCCATTCCTGCCAGTATATTTTGGTTTATCTCCTCTTGTTTTGACTCCTGGCCTCTGTGCATTAACTCTAGGTGAACGAGTTTTGAATTCACGAGAGCCAGCAGTGTTGTAACATCCTTCACATTTTCGTTTAATGTTTCATATTTAGTAAAAGGTGTCAGGGAGATTGCCATCGCGGATGTCAGGGCCATTAGTAGGTCATTCGATGGTACATGTACACACGGGGCTACAGATCCGCCACCAAAAATGTGCTGCGCATCGCGTGCAGATCGTGAGAGCCGAACGCGTTCTCTTATTTTTGGGAATGGACACGCCACAAACGATGAATCTCTTGACATAGGCTCGTCTGGCTTATCGCTATTTGAGTTTAGGCTTAACTGTGATTGATGTGTTTGATGTTGTCTCTCAACCTCATGACCTTCAGTAGAATGACAGGGCAATCTTTTCTGGGAGTGTACCACCTTATCCTCTGATGATTGTGCTGACTCATCAGAGGATCCAATTCTTAATTTTTTATAATTACCAGATCTCCATATATCTCTATTGTCATTCGTCATGGTTCTACATTGACTACTCTGGGAACATTTTTGTGTCACATTTGGATCTGGGGTAGCCATCACCGACAGATTGCATGAACGTGATTTATTTAAATCGATCAGATTTTGCAAGACCGCAGAAACCACCTCCAACGAGTTCCTTCTATCGTTACATTTTACATTATCACTTACCGCACCTAGGCTAAATTCACTTTGTAGTAATGTGTTTGGTGCTAGTAATGGCAAATAGGGATCCATTGTATCTAAGGGGGTAGCAGGAACAGTTTGTGATGTTAATGGAGCATTCATGACCACTCCTTGACCAGCTTGTGGCGTGCCATGCGAGTGCAAGTGCGTGGTTGCGTCATTCTGTCTCTCAGACTTCGTACATGCTTTGGTTACTTTCATCACTTTAGTCATGCCAACTTTCCGTGAGTCGAGAAAGACCGCGGATGGAGGATCTACCGCGTCAGCAAGGACAGTCAGTCTGCTATCCAGACATGCCTCTTCCAAGTCCAGCTGACGCTGCTGAGCCTCCGCGTCTGTGCCGTCATCACTCGCGGCCGCATCGGTCACAAGGCCGCCACGCCCACCTGCGTCATCGCTCGTGGCCGGAGTCGGCGCCACCGTAGAAGGCGCTCGGTCCACCACGGCACCCTCCCGCAGCGAACCTGCAAAGCCCGCACTCCCCTCACCATCTCCAGGCAGCGCCCACGGGTCCGCCGCGGTGGACGAAGGAGCAAGCGCATCACCCAGTATGTTATCCATCAACTTATTACCCGTCGTGTGATCAACGATGCCCATCCGAGTCGTGAACTCAGCGGGTTGGGTAAGATTAGGAGGCGGGGCGGAGATAAGGAAGCGGAGAAAGTAGATGAGTGTAGAAGCTCATTGGCTAGTAATGTCTCGCCCGGGGCGTCTTCAAAAACCTCTTCAACGAGCACAGCTGTCATATCCTCACAAGTTTCTAATAATGAGGAAAGTTGAATAGAATTGGCTCACCTGTTGTTGGCGGGCCCGCTTGACAGGGTGGTCCTCATATGTTGCCAAGCGTTTGACTTGGGCTCTCGTCCTCGAGGCTGGTGTAACTAGATCCATCAGGCCGAATTACAGTGACCCTGCGCCACTCGCCAAACAGCAAACAGTATAGTCCACAGCCCTTTGGTCCTCAGGGCTTAGCGCCGCAAGGGCACTGGAGGCGGCCTTATGTACCAGATGACCTAGGTCAGGTGACCTGACTCCTGGGTCAGTTGTTAAAGGTACAGGCACACGCACCTCTTCAATTCCCTCTTCCTCCTGGATAGAGTCACTCGCCACAGCAAACAGTATAGTCCACAGCCCTTTGGTCCTCGGGGCTTAGGCCCCCTTTTACAAAAAGTACAAGGACACACTAGCCCCAGTCCTGACAAGGTTAACACATTCAAGGACAGTGGAAACGTAACTCCATCAATGAATGAGGCAAAAGTCCTAGTGTTCCATAAAGCAGGTAAAGACCCTACTCTCCCGGGCTCGTATCGCCCAATAGCCCTGATAAATTTTGACGCAAAAATATATACCAGGATACTGGCGGCCCGATTATCCCCCTTCCTTCCGACCCTAATTGACACAGATCAATCAGGCTTCATCCCAGGCAGGCAAACACATGATAACCTCAGAAGAATTATCCACCTGGTAGAAAAAATAGGCATCACACATACACCAGCAATACTGCTTTCCCTGGACGCAGAGAAGGCCTTCGACCGGGTAGAATGGTCCATCCTATTTAAAACACTGAAACTCATGGGGTTCGGAGACCACTACATAAATATGGTCAGAGCCAACTATAACTCTCCATCGATAAGAATTGCAATAAACGGGGAAGTGACGGATAGGGTGGTGATATCAAGAGGCACGAAACAGGGATGCCCACTCTCCCCGCTCCTGTATGCCATCTTCCTAGAGCCTCTCCTAATCAAAATCAGGGAAACGGTAGGGGTAAAAGGGATCAAGATGGCGGGCAGGCAGCATAAAATTATTGCATACGCAGACGATATGCTGTTGGCATTGGAAGACCCTGGGAAATCGCTACCACACACCCTGAAAGTGTTGGAGGAATTTGGGGGGATCTCAGGCTTAAAAATTAATAGGAAAAAATCAGAGATCATGCTACTAGAGGGAGATAAGGGGACATTTGTAAGAGAAGCGGGCTCTCATGGGCTAAAAGTAGCAGAGGAGGGCATAAAGAACCTAGGGGTAACTCTCACACGAAAGGTTGACCTCATATATAAGAACAATTACCCACACTTATTGGCAAGAGTGAAGAAAGACCTAGACAGATGGTGCCCACTTAGGGTTTCATGGAGGGGCAGAATCCAATCGGTTAAAATGAACATCCTTCCCAGGTTGCTCTATTACTTTCACGCCCTCCCGGTAACAATCCCAGACTCCTTTTTTAAAGCTCTGTCCAAGGCCATATCGGCATACGTCTGGAACAGGAAACCCCCTAGGGTTGCCAGAGCTATCTTAACGGCACCAACCAGGGCAGGGGGTCTATCACTCCCACATTTTAAGAAATATTATCAAGCAGCACAACTTTGGGTCAGGGTGAAGGCCAGAGAATAATATGGGCACTACAAGACAGGGCGGTAGCTAGGATTCCCCTGGAGGACCTGCTGTGGAAACACAAACAATACAGACACCCGAATCTCAAAATCAGCGAAATTATGAGAGCCACCCTTAATGCCTGGGACGAACAAACCAAGAAGGGAACCATGACCACCCCACAAGCCCCCTTTACACCCATATGCAGGAATCCACACTTTCCCCCGGCACAAGAATCAGGGGGGTTTGAAAAATGGGAAGCAGCAGGGTGCAGGAAAATAGGAGAAATGTTCCAGGACAAAGAAATAAGAACATTTGAGGAATGTAAAAGAATGTGGACCCTGACAGACGCAGATAGGTATAAATGTGAGCAATTAAAACATTGGCTTTCCACACCAGAGGTATACCAGGCAGCCACGAGGGACCTAACATCATTTGAAAAATATATAATAACCAACTCAGGAGACAAAAAGCTGGTGTCAACATTATATCAATTTATCAATAAGAAGAAATCATATGGACATATATGAAGAGATAGGAAGGCACGTTAGGGGAAGGAATAACCAGACGGCAATGGGAAGAACTATGGGGGGGAATCCCAAAACTCACCAGGGCAGTCCAAACCAGAGAAATGTGGCTCAAAATAATCACGTAATGGCACTACACCCCAGCAAGGCTCAAATCTATGTACCTGGAAATGTTGGACTGCTGCTGGAGGGGGTGCCAGGAGGTCGGCACCTGGAGGCATATCTGGTGGGACTGTGGGGTGGTAAAGGGCTTCTGGAGAGATGTGCAAGCGGAAATGTCTAAAATCTTCCCAGAGGCGGACCAAATGGGGGAGCGGGTGTGGCTGTGCGGATTCAAAGACCCACAGGCCAAAAAATCCACAAAGCACAATGGAGAACTTTCATGGACCTGGTCATCATGGCATGGGCGACCATAGCCCAAAACTGGAAGAAACAAGACCCGCCATTGGTATTCACCTGGTTACAAAAAGTGTGGTCGCAAATGACAATGGAAAAGATAACGCACCAACTTCAGGATCAGAAGAATTCCTTCATGAAGGAATGGGGGACAGTGCTGGAATATTTAAAGTCAGACTACATGGAACAATGGTGCCCGCACAATATAAAAATCTCAGACATCTATGGCACGTAAATGCATTCCCGAAACAGAATCGATTGAGACCCAATCTTCGGGGGGGGGGGCCAGGGGGGTTGGAGAGGGAGTGTGAGGGATGAGATGAGAGTTTAATGTGTTGATGTTGTATATAAAAAAATAATACAAATATTTTTTTATTTTTTTAAAAAAACACCCAAGAAGGTGGTAGGAGCTGCTGATAAAAGCCATATGGAGTCAGACTCGGGAAACGACCACGCCCGACATGTAAGAAGATTCAATTCAACACTACAGCTAAGTCAATGCCTAGTCTGGGATACTGAATGGAAACCCTTATTGATATATCTTTATGTCCAGTTCATGAGTTCTGGATGACTACCACTATATAACACCCCTCTCTTAGAATCCCCCTGACCCCACTGAGCCAAGAAGTAGTTCTGTTTTGCAAGTTTAAAAGGTTTATTTGAAAAAAAATTAACAGTATATATATATCACACTTTTATAATGAATTAATAATTAATATCACACTTAAAACATGAGCTGTGATCAACAGTGAATAATGTCCTACTAGTAAACTGATTTGGTTACCCAGGAGTAGTATAAGGATGAGGTAGCACACTTGTGAATAGGAACAGAAGAATAAGGTGGTAGAGAATGCTTTATAGAAGTTCAGATGGATGCAATGTTGAATGAAAATGCAGTACAGAAAATACTCAATATGATTTCAACAAAACAATGTAATCACTTTTCTCTGGCAATCCACTCCCCCCCTTATGCAATGTAAGGAAATGAAGAGTAGCACACAGTTCTCAGACATGCAATCAAATGTAATTCAGTTCACCCCAGCAAGCTTAGACTACGGATAGAAGTTGAAACACAGGCCCAAAATGCTTTTATATGTGCTGGCAATGAAGTGAGGAATATGCTGAAAATGGTTTTAATTCCCTTTAGGAGGTTCAGGGTGAGTGAAAGATACTTGGGATGAGCTCAGGCTCCCTCTAACAATGCTCTAGGAGTAACTAGCAGGTTAAACGAATTTTTGGCAAAGGAAAGCAAGGAAGCTGCTGTTTTCACACGTGGCTGGATTTTTAACCAAATCGCGAATCGCGGCAAAATTCGCGAATGCGTGAATCACGATTACGGCAAATAGTATAAGGAGTAGCAAGTCTGTTCTAGGTTCGTTGAAAAGCTAAGATTCTAAGCTTTCAGAGGAAAGTTAAACCAAAGTTTCTAGCCCAAACGGTTCCAAAGATATGAACGATTTTGTAAAGGTCGTTTTTCGAATTTAAAGTAACTCAAATTGACAGGTGACAGCTTTTAAAAATGACAGGTGACAGCTATGCGGCTGCAGAATTGACAAGTGACAGTTAGGAGGCAGTTCTACTTAGATTAAATAGATTGAATTATATCACTGGAAACTAAGAGATTTGGTTTCACACCGTCCTAGCTGTACTCACAATGTATTTGGAAGGTCTAGGTCTCACGGATCGGGTCAAGATGGCTTCGGTTCTGGTTTCGCCCCGGACGGTCTCTGCGCACAGCGTCTGGTCTCTGCTCTGCTGGTCTGGTCTGACACTGCTCCTGGCCCGGCTCCTGGATCTCTGGGTACAGCGTCTGTGCACAGCTCCTGGATCTTTCTGCACAGCTTTCTCTGGACACAGCGCTGATCTGCACGGCTCCTGGATGCTGCTACCACTGTTAGGTTTGCTGGATGCTGAGGCCTGCTGAGAAGAGTTCTCAGTTTGTGGGTTTAGGCCCTTGCTTTGAGTTCTGAATCAAGTTCTTCGGAGTTTTAAAGTCTAAGTGTTGGATCTGGTATCTTCTGGATGTTGTGTGGTCCGGCAGAGCGTGTTACAGCAACTGGATTTGAATCCCTCTACCTGTCCCAGCAGTCTCTTTTTATGTGTTTTGAAAATGGGTGTGTGCCTGGGCCTAGCTAAGTCTGCCCCTCTCTACTTGTCATTGGCCCAATTCTCCCCTCTCCCATGATTGGGGGAAGGAAATGTGAGTCAGAGTGATGATGTAGGTTTTGTGGGTCAGAGGATCCTCCCCTGGTCAGTTTGCCCACAAATCTATATTTGCTTCAAATACATATTGCACAGATACACAGTTGTTTAAAATTACATGCACCCATCACATATCACATGAGGTATACTCTGTTCAAACTCTGCTGTTCCTGGGGGCTTGCATTCAGAAATGGCAACATTTTGCGCTTTTTAACTGGTTTTGCAATATCAGACATTAACCCAAATGTACACACATGTGCGCAAGGAGTATGGACATTAATTGATGAAGTGTCAGATTTTTAACATGGAGTGAGACCCTATTTTCCGCTAGCAACCCCCCAGATCATACCAACAGGTCCTAAAACCTCTTAAAATGTGGGCAGAAAAATCACAAGAATTATGGTATCATTTAGATAATTTTGACAAGTCCGCACCATGAGTTATACATCTTTCTTAAAATCATATTCTGGCCAACAGGGGTGTGTCTTCCCAGGTCACATGGTGGCGAAACCAGCCTATCCACTTTCTTTAAGCTCAGCCTGTCCTCAGAGGGGCTGCCCCTCCCCGTTTCTGCCAAGAGGAAGCCACTTTACGACCTCCCCTATAAACCATCTGCCTGAGTCAAGGAAGGGCTTTGTTCAAAAGGAAGCCATTTACGACCACCCTAATAAACCATCTGCCTGGGCCCAGGACAGGCCTTTGTTCCACTCCCTGTAGCTGCTCCACCCCTAATCTAATCAGAGAGGTGACAACTCCTTTTGGCAAGGGGAAGAGTGGCTGAGCAGGTTTTAACTCCTGTGGTGGTAGATGTCAGGCAGAATTCAGTTTCATTAAGCCAGGTTTCAGATAAAATGTCACTTTTTGTCCCCCAGTTTAAATCACTTACGATTTTTACATACACATTAAATAATTACTTCCTTCAAGTCATTTCAGAATATAGTTTTACATTGTATCCACCTCTTAGCAAGTCTTTCCTTGGTCTGGTTTTGTTTCATTTGTTCAGTTTTACACAAAAGTCTGGTGGTTTTAAAACGCCGGCTTTCTGATAGTGGTGAGTACTGGTAATGCAACCATTTTTGGGATTTAAGAAAATGAATTCCCCACAGTTCTAGGTTGCTTTTGGCAATTAGCATTGCCATTCCCAATAGTTTCAGGCTACTGTGTGGGTAGCCCAATGGTGGTTTTAGGCAGTGCCCTCCTGTGCTCACAACCTAGGCAAAAATGGGTGGCAGCCTATTCTTCATGAATTTCCCTGTGCATTTTCTGGGAAGTTCTGGCCATCATGATGTTTTCCATGCCAGTACTGCACAGTTTTCCTATTCTGGCGTACATGTGGGCTTTTTGGCCATCTTGGATTTTCTAAGCCCACAGCACCAAATGTTGCAGCATGATAGCTCAAACGTGGGTCAGGATACCCAACAGACAAGCATAGAGGTCCGCTTTCCAAGCTTGAAGAAGGATACTCAGACCTCGCATTTCATCATACCAATGGTCCTCGTAGATCCAGGGCAGCCATCGCGTATGCACGCAGTAAGGGCATACATTGATAGCGGGGCCATAGGAAACTATGTGGACTATGAATTGGCTTCCAGGATGAATCTACCTCTCTGCCGAAAAATCGCCTCAGATGTCATCACCACAGTCGATGGAACTGAAATTGCCTCTGGGCCTGTAACTCATTCCACCGCAGAGATGACACTATTGGGTCAGGATGGGCATCGAGAGACTATTGTGTTTGATCTAATCAAAGCCTCACAGTTCCAAATAATACTGGGGATACCTTGGTTGGAAACACATAATCCTTGTATTGATTGGCGAGAGAAGAGAATAACCTTCCCGGATTGTGCACAAACCTGTTACCCAAAGAAAAATCAGAACGCAGGCTTGGCCACAGTAACCACAGCAGTCATGCAACTACCTCCCGAATACCAAGAATTCCAGGATGTCCTCCAAAAGGAACAGGCAAACACCTTACCTCCTCACAGATCGTACGATTGTCAAATCGATCTCATACCCGGTGCACAACCCCCTTGTAGCAGGATCTATGCCCTTACGGAACCTGAGAACCTTCACCTACGACAATACTTAGACAGTACCTTTCCAATGGCTTTATTCGCCCATCCAAGTCCCCTGCATCTTCAGCTTTGTTCTTCGTACCCAAAAAGGAAGGTGACCTCAGAACATGCATAGACTACCGCGCCTTGAACCAGATAACTGTTAAGAACCGACACCCGTTGCCTCTGATCCCTGAACTACTAGACCAAGTGAAGGACGCTTGTATATACACTAAATTAGATCTCCGGGGGGCATACCATCTGGTACATGTAAAAGAGGGTGACGAATGGAAGACTGCTTTGTGCACTAAGTATGGGTTATTCGAATACCAGGTGATGCCTTTCGGGTTGTGCAATGCACCAGCAGCCTTCCAATACTTCATGAACGATGTCCTTTGTGAACTCATTGACGTTTGTGTTGTCATGTATATCGATGATATTCTAGTATACTCCTCTTCAGAATCTGACCATGTGAAGCATGTCCGAGCAGTCCTTGAGAAATTGCGCCAGCACAAACTATATGCAAAACTAGAAAAATTTGTATTTCATGCCACAGAAGTTGAATTCCTTGGGTTTATCCTGACCCCAAAGGGAGTCCGAATGGACTCACGAAAGGTGTACGCAATCCTTAAGTGGCCATCACCAAGTTCAGTTAAAGGAGTACAAAGCATGCTCGGCTTTGCCAATTTCTACCGCAGATTCATCCCAGATTTTTCACATGTCGTACATCCCATCACAGCACTCTTGCGAAAAAATAAACGCTTTATGTTGACTGAAGAAGCTGAAAATGCCTTCCAAGAGCTGAAAGCGAAATTCACGTCTGCACCTGTGTTAAAGCAACCGTGCCCTGAACTTCCATGCATAGTGGAATTTCTACCGCAGATTCATCCCAGATTTTTCACATGTCGTACATCCCATCACAGTACTCTTGCGAAAAAATAAACGCTTTATGTGGACTGAAGAAGCTGAAAATGCCTTCCAAGAGCTGAAAGCGAAATTCACGTCTGCACCTGTGTTAAAGCAACCGTGCCCTGAACTTCCATGCATAGTGGAAACTGATGCATCCAGTCTAGCCATGGGAGCTGTCCTGTCTCAAAAGGACCCTGAAACTGGCAAGCTTCACCCAGTAGCATTTTGGTCCAGAAAGTTCTCGGCACCCGAGTTAAACTATGCGGTTACCGTGAAACTGGGCAGCTTCACCCAGTAGCATTTTGGTCCAGAAAGTTGTCGGCACCCGAGTTAAACTATGCGGTTACCGACAAGGAGTTATTAGCCATTAAATCCTCCTTCAAGGCTTGGCGGCACTATCTTCTCGGTGCCAGGCACCGATCACCGGAACTTACAGTATTTAAAAACAGCCAAGGCCCAATCGTCACGTCAACTTCGATGGGCATTGTTCTTTGCTGAGTTCGATTTCGTGATAACCTATCGACCAGGTTGTAAGAATGGTAAAGCAGACGTCTTATCCCGAATCGGGATGGGAAAGGCAGAAGTGAACCCAGAACCAGTACCTATAATTTCCGAACAAAGGATTCTTGGCATGACTACTCTACAGACACTAGAGGACATTCAGATAAAGATCCAGCAACTCTTTGATCCTACAGCCCTGCAGGACTGGGTAAAGAAAGGCCCGGACTACTGTGTCACCAATGATCTGCCTTATTACCAAGGGCGGCTATTTCTGGCACACAAGGAACTACAAGAGCTAGTCATTTCCCGTTATCATGATACCCTAATGGAGGGGCACACAGGTATTGCAAAAACTGAAGCTAAAATTAAAAGACAATTCTGGTGGCCCACCTGGCGAAAGGATATTAAATAATTTGTGATGTCTCTGGACTCTTACAACCTTTAGACATTCCCCCTACACCATGGCACACCTTATCGTTAGACTTTATTACCGATCTACCTCCTTGTAATGGGTTTAACACCATTCTAGTTATTGTGGATCTTTTTTCCAAGATGGCCCACTTTATTCCTTTAAAAGGACTACCTTCAGCCTCAATCCTGGCCAAAGAATTCCTCGAAAACATTGTTCGCATCCATGGATTTCCGTCCGTGTTGGTCTCTGACTGGGGCAGTCAATTCATTTCACATTTCTGGAAGAAATGTTGTCATTTGGCGCAAATCGACATGAGATTATCGACCAGTCACCACCCCCAGACCGATGGTCAAACGGAGAGGACCAACCAGACTCTTGAACAATACCTGCGTTGTATGTTACATCAGACTGAGAGTAATTGGAAGGACATTCTTTGGATCGCCGAATATGCATAGAATAATTCAGTACTTTCTGGAACTGGACAAAGCCCCTTTTATACCCTATATGGGCATCACCCTCGAACCTCAGACCTTGACTCACCCCAACACTTAGAAATGCCCGCAGTGGACCATCTACACGCTACGATTACACAAGCCTTTAAGGAGGCAACTGCACATTTAAAACAGGCGAAGGAGAAATATAAGAAAGATGCTGATCGGCATAGAAGTGATACTCCACAGTACCAGATAGGGGACCAAGTATGGTTGGCCACAAAACACATACCTCTCATGGGAACGCGGACCTTTAACCCTAGATATTTGGGATCTTACTCTATTAAGGCCATTATCAACCCGGTGGCCGTCAAGTTGGACTTACCTGCTAATATGCAAATTCACCCCGTCTTTCATGTGTCACTTTTGAAGCCAGTGCAACCAGGGACAAGACTAACCAAGCCACCAGACCCCATCCTTATAGACGGGGAACCCGAATTTGAAGTTAAGAACATCCTGGGAACCTAGTGACCACGTGCATGCACCTCGATTGGTGAAAAGATTCCACCGAAATTTCCCAGACAAACCAAAACCACGGGGAAGAACGACTTTAGGAGGGGCCTTGGGGGGGAGTGCTGTCATGATGCCTACCCCCGGGGAACCAGACCAGGTCCAGCAACCCCAGAAGCAGGCATCAGGTTATTTTGAGCAAGCCCAAAAACCCCTGCTAGGGGCTGTTTGGGTGCGGTCTGGCGCCTATGGCGCCTGGCTCATATGGAGAGTCAGTCCTGGCGCCATAGGCGCCAGGCTCATAGAGTAGAACTTACCTGATGCAGACCATGCTGCAAGCTTACCTGATGCAGACCATGCTGCAGAGCTCCAAGCCAAATGAGGCTTGGAAGGGACTATTTTACCTAGGGACTATTTTTTACTCGGGTGGGGCTGGGGAGAAATACTTACCTGGGACTACTTTGGAGGCTATTTAAACCATGCCCGAAGAGCAGCACACGCTTCGCGTTATTCTGCATCCAGCAGCGTAACGCTCACCGTGTCTGCAAGCCTGCATCCAGTCTTCTGCCACGCCCGCCTCGAGTCTGCAGCTCCTAGAAAAAGGGAGGAACAGAAGGAGAAGAGGTTAGAATAAGAGCAAAACCTTCGATCCTTACCTGAATTCCGGATCCACCGCGCCTTCGAGCTGGAAGAAAGAAGCATTTTACATGCGCCGCCTTGCCTGCTGCAGTGCCGCGCTGAACTCACCGGCCTTCGCAGCATCCTCACGATCCACCGCATCCTTCTGCACGTTCCCGCCGCACTCTGGCACCTAAGGGGAACACAAGAACAGCAAAGGTGAGCCAAGGGAATAAACAGAGGCAATAGTAACTACCCCCATAGAGTTACCTGATTACCACCAGGGGTACTATTCCTCTTCACAGGTCGGCGCAGTCTCCATTGCATCCTCGCCGTACCCGGCCCCTAAGGGGAACAAAAGGACAACAAGGTGAGACGAAGAGACAAACAAGGGGAACTCTTCTCACCACAATAGACTTAACTAATTTTACTGCCGGAGGCATTATTCCCCGAACTTCATATTTTCTCTCCACACCTGAATAAGGGAGCAAGCCACAGGTTACATTCTGGCCTTATTTTATTGAACTGTGTAAGATAAGCCAAATCCTTACCTGAACTTCATCAGCTACCACGAGGAACTCTTCGCTGGGGTCAAGCTGCAAACTGCAAGGAATCGGACAAGAGTGAAAGTCAGACATGTGAACTCTTACGAACTACATACTTTTCAGAGTCAATATTGTTCTGGAACTCACCAATTCCTTTGAGCCAGTGAAGCAACTGGTTATCAACACGCCCCTGCGCTCAATGCAGGATGGAGAGCTCATCTTTTCAAACCATCAGGTGAGTCTATAAGAGGGGACATCAAAGGTGATCTGTGGGGAGAACAGCGGGGGCGGGGGGGATTTACGCTCAACCCCACGGGTGGTTAATTTCCTTTCTCCATTTACAGAAGAATATTTCATAGGGGCCAAGCAAACAAAGCTAGTTGGGCCTGTCCAGTCCGTCATCTCGGCCCTACATTCACACTGGTGGAGACCGCAGCTGTCCAGTTCAGATCGACGCCTCTGTGGGAGCCAGGTGAGCGTAACAGTGGGTCTTTGGAGGGATGGAGAGGCCCTTGAGGGCCATGTAGGTGATCGTGGCCTGGCTCCAGCCTGACATCTTGGAGGGCTCGGGACATGAGAGGCAGGAATCATGACATGAGGTCTAGTGCAGCCTTGATGGTGGGGTCAGCTCTGCTTCTGGCTGCGAATTCCTCTTTTGAGATGGTGGGGGGCATGGATAGGTATGCAATGTATTCTTCCGCTTCACAGACTAGCGAGTTGTCGTTGTTCGCCGTTGGGTGCTTTGATAGATAATCGGCTGGGTTGGCATCTCCCCCTGGTTTGTGTATGATGGTGTAATCGTATTCTTGGAGTCTTATGCCCCACCGTTCAATTCAGGGAGGCATTTCCGTTTTGGGGGTCCCGAATAGGGACAGTACCGCTTTGTGGTCTGTGACCAGTGTGAACTCTCGGCTAATCACAAAGCGGTGGAACTTTTCACAGGCCCACATGGTTGCCAGGCTTTCTCGTTCAGCCTGTGAGTAAGCCTTTTCAGTGGGGGATAGGGCTCTGCTGGCGTAGGCTACGACCACATGTCGGGTGCAGTCCTCTGGGTTGGTTTGGGCCAGGATGGCGCAGAGACATACTGGGCTGGCGTCGACCGTGATGATGGTGTCCCATTCGGGGTGGAAGTAGGCTAGTTGACGGTGGTTGGCTAGGCTTTCTTTGATGGTCTGGAAGGCTGTCTGGCACCGTGTATCCCAGATGAAGGGCGTGTCCTTTTTGATCAGAGCTCTTAGTGGGTCGGTGGTGCTGGCGTAGTTCTGGAGGTATCGGGCGCAGTATCCCGCCATCCCTAGGAATGATCTCAGTTCCGCTGTGTTTGTGGGGGTGTTAAGGTCGGCAGTGGCTTTTATTTTCTCTGGGTCGGCTGTGATGCCTCTGTCGGAGAATATGTGTCTGAAGAACCTTAAGCCTGTTTTGTTGATGTCGCATTTAGGTCCATTGAGTGTCAAGCCCGTGTCATGTAAGATCTTGCATATCGCAAGGAGCGCTTTGTCGTGTTGCTCTTGGGAACTTCCGAAGAAGAGGATGTCGTTGTTGTAATTTAAGGCGTTGACTTCCGATGATATCAATCTTCTGATAGTCTCTTGAAAGATCTCGGCCGCCGAGGATATGCCAAAGTTGAGGCGTTAATATCTGAATAGCCCCTCATGGGTGGCAAAGGTGGTTATTGGTCGAGAGGCCGGGTCTATGACGAGCTGGTGGTAACCTTGGTTAAGATCCAATTTGGAGAAGTGCATTGCTTGATTTAACCTGACAAGCATGTCTTCCAGACTGAGTCCAGGAGGCCTTTCCCTCTAGATGGCGGCATTGGGGATGCGCATGTCGACGCATATGCGCAGTCGCCCATTGTCTTTGGGGACAATTACAATGGGGGACACCCAGGGTGTGGGCCCATCGGCTTTCTCGATGATGTCATTCTGTAATAGGAGTTGCAGTTCCTTGGACACCTGTGCTTGGAGGTGGAACCCCACTTTGCGTGGGTGTTGTGGCACTTGTTTTATTGTGGGGTCAATATGTAGCGTGATGACAGAGTCTTTTAGCATCCCTACCCCTTCAAATAGCTTCGGGAAGCAGGTTTTGAGGGTTTCTTTGGAGATGGGCTGGTGCGCTATTGATTGTATTTCTTGCCTGTCTGATGGGTAGCCTTTGATAATTTCCATTGGTTCGTATTGTAGGTCAATCAGCGCCAAGGCTCTGGCTGTCCTGTAGCTGAGGAGGCATCGTCCCACTGAGGGTCTCTGTATGACGTGTATGGGTGTTGGCACAGTGAGTCCTCTGTGGGATAAGTCACATGGAAACTAGCCTTTGGATGCGAGGGGTAGTGCTGCACCTCATTGGAAGATGTGGGTTCTTGATTGGCGTAGCGGGTAGAGGTCTGCTTTTGTGTGGTGTAGTTCCTCATTCATCACGTTGACGGTAGCCCCCCTGTCAACAACTAACTGATTCTGTGTGTCACCCATTTGTACCGTCACTCTGGGGGCTGGTGTGTCATCGATGCCTGCACTGAGGTGTCTGATGTATTCCCTGTCATAGCCGTCCTGCAGATACAGTGTATATTGGTCCTCGGCAATTAGTGTCCTTGATGGAGAGTTGTTGTAGGGGTCGTAGTCAGGCATTGTGTTGGCTATGATGCCTTCTGGTTTTTGGGTTGTTGTATGGCCTCTTACGGAAACATCTTCAGGGGTACCAGTGTGTTGTTGGGGGTAGTGGTGGTAGTCATATAGTTTGTGTGGCTTCCTGTCGGGTTCAATTTGGAGGCTCGAGGGCTCTGACAGTGTCTGGGCGGGAGGTTGATGTTGTGGGGTAGGTTAACCCCCTTTCAAGCGGTTGCCAGTCATATTGTTCCCTTGGTTGTTCCATGTGTCATCCGGGGTTTTGGGTGGGTTGTTGTCGGAAGGATCCTGTTTCAGGGAGTTTCTCTTTGCACATGGCCTGGAAGTGATTTTCCTGGCCACAGCACATGCACCTCTGGCCAATTGCGGGGCATGGTCCTCAGTGGGGGTATTCAAGCCTGCATCGGTAACATTGTCTATCACTTTGGGGTCGTGGTTGGGGGTTTCTGAAGGGCTGTCGGCCTTGGAGGCCCTGGTATCTTGAGTATGGTGTGACAGCTGCGATGATGTCTCCCTTTTTTGGATTTTCATTGGCTGCAGCCTGGCCGTCTATTCGTTCATATACTCTTGCCAAGTCAAGGATTTCTTTGAGGGAGAGTGTTTTCTTCAGGAGGTGTTTCCTAAATAGTGATGATATGCATCCCTCTATTATTCGTAGTATGGCCTCGTCATCATTGAAGTTGGCAAAGTCACATTTCAGGATTTTCCTTTGCAGGCGGATTATAAATTCGCCAATGGACTTGTGAGGTAGTTGGGCGCATTGGTTGAAGGCGTAGCGCTCATAGTCTCTATTGGGTGTTACCACCAGTTTGCCGTTGATGGCTTCAAGGAGACGCTGATAGGTGGTTGTTTCCAGTGGTGGAATTGTCCTTATGATGTTCTTTATCTCTGTTCCAGCCACATTTGTGAATATGCTGAATTTGTTGGGGGGGGAGGTCCTGGGTTCATATGGCACCTACAAAGTCTTTGAATCTTCGACCCATTCCTCCCACCTTTGTCCGAGGTCAAATGGGTTGGGGCGTCTTATGAGGCTGGCGTGGGACGTGGGGTCTGCGTTGGCCACGGGCAGCGCCCTGACGTCAGCCGCTGGCTGTGCCTGATCAGTCATTGTCTCTCAGGTCGTGGTTCTTTGGCGTGTAGGTATGTGCGGGCTGTTGGCTTTCGCTGGTGGTGGCCGTGGAACTTTTCCGGGTCCTGGTTTGGGCTTGCATCTGCTCTTCGTTCTGTTGGGGTTGTTGGCGGTATTCCAAGTAGGCCACGGTTGGCGTGGCTTGTTGTAGCCCTTCCGTTGCATGGGGTTTGGTCATGGCCTTGCTAGTTCTCTCTGTTGCCATTGTGTGATTGGGTGGCGCCCTGATCAGTGGTAAGATTGCCCTGTTGGCAGTTTGCACTACTGGATCTTCGTGCTTTGTAGGGTTCATGCACTTGCTCTCTTGGCAGTGTGCTGTTTCTGGTGTTTCTCCACTAGGGCCCGGTGAGATTGCCCTTTTCTTTCTTTCCAATGTGTGCACTCTGGGTCACTTTTAATGTTGGCCTCCCACTGGAGCGCTTTTCCGTAGGGTACATATGCTAGGCCGCCCTCTATGCGAGCCTTGTGGTGCTATGGCGGTGTCTTGGGCTCGGGCCTGGGCGGCAGGCCTTCGCGGGCATTGGAGGGGGGGCGGGGCTCCTTACCGGTTTGTTGACTCCCCTCGCGTGCTGTCGTGGGCCTCTTTGGATCCTCCTTTCCTCCCACTGGCTGTCGGAGTCCTCCTGGACTATCTCGTCTGTGGCGCGGCTCCGCTTCGGCTGCTTCTGTTTGCCAGGTACCTGCTTTGCTGTGACACAGCCTTCCCGCGTGTTTGGGATGTGGGCCTCTTCACTTCTCCCTTACGTCTGCAGACCTGTGCTTCTGCAGCGCTGTAGCGTCACGTGGGCTGGCGGCGGGTTGCTCCTCGGTCCTTGTGGATGTCTGGGTGTTCTCTGGGGGCACCTGCTCGGCTCGTTTCCATCACGGCGGCCCTCCAGTGAGTTGCAGGGTGCAACTCTCCTCTGCAACAGACGATGATGGCTGCGATCTCCGTATTCTGCTGGGCTCCTCACCCGATCTGTAGCCCGCTGCAGGTGCAGTGGCAACTTCTGCACTTTGCTGGGTTCTTCGCCCGTCCTGCGGCACGTTGGGGGTGCAGCAGCAACTTTTCTGCTCTGCTGGGCTCTTCACCCGTCCTGCAGCACGGCGTGTGTGCGGCGGCCTCGTTGCCAGTTGTTGGCACTCAACATACGCCTCTTACTCTCACATGGCTCGCTCACAATAATCACAGCAGCCGTGTGTGGAGTCAACCTTCTCTTTATTGCTCCAACCGTTAACTGCCTAACTTTTCCTTTGTCCCTCCCCTTCCGCCCTCCTCCCACTCCCTCCCGCCCTGGCTTGCTCACCTTTCTTAAAGGGGCCACTTTCCTCTATTCACCCACAACAGGGATGTTTCCTGAACCTGGGATTGATTGTTATCAGTGTGTTGTTAAATTGTTTTCACGTTGCAGAATGAATTGCTGCAGTTGGGTAATAAAACAAACAAATGCAAACATTTTGAGGTGGTAAAGGCCAAGCTTTTTTGGACAAATTTATGCGAATTTATGTGAATTTATGCAGACGTTTCACACATCTTTATTAAAAAATAGATGGGGGATGGCGTAAGTGTATAGGTTAAGGCAGGGGAAAGTGTGGGTGGTACAGGGGGATCTCCCCTCCGAATTATGTTTTAAAATAAAGTGCAAACAGCCAAAAATAATTACAGTAAATAGACCGAAAATAAATCAGTCTTTTCCACCTCGAAATTCTTTTTTCAAATATTTCACGTACATCCATAGAAGCGTGCTATATGTGGACTGATGGCCCTGCAGAAAGTAGAATAGATTACATCTACGTGCCAAGCGGAGGAAATTGGGAATTGCTTACTTATATCATCAGAGTCTGTTGACTTAAGTGATCATAAGATATTGGCATTTAAGGTACGTTGGCCTCATTAGGAGATTCGCGTCAAAAACCAATCATTACCGGCATGGAGGCAATACCGCATCCGAGTAGCACTGACGCCGCTAACAGCGGCCGATTACGAGAATGTATGCATGCGCGTACCGGCATGCCGGTAACGTCAGTACCGGCATGCCGTTAACAACCCTCAAACCCCCTTTAGCGGCATCATGTAATGCGCTGAAACCCCCTCCGCCTGCGTCCACCCCTAAATAACGGGCACCGGCAATAACGGGTCCGGCAATAACGGGTCCGGCAATACCGGGCCCGTCAATACCGGAACCGGAAGTAACGTCATTGCGCCGGAACGGGAAATGCTACGGCGGCCATCTTGAAAAACACAATCCATTGCAATCCTCCGCACACAGGACCTATATCCACAAACCACCACTTACATCCCCAGCACAATGCCTAAGGCCATCAAGAAAGGTGCCTCCCGTCAGCGCAAGGTGTGCTTTTCGCAGGATGAATTGAATATGTTGGCAGACACTCTGGCCCCGAATGGTGATGTGGTCTTCGCAGCCGACCTCAGGCGACCTGCTCAAATCAAGAAAAAGGATATATGGGAGGAAGTGGCCAGAAAGGTCAGTGCGGTGGGCACCACCCCCCGCACCGTCAAAGACATGAAAAAGAGGTGGGATGACCTACGCCTCCGTGTGCGGAACATTCTATTGGCCAGTTGTACCCAGGGTCTAGCAACAGGCGGCGGGGCTAACTCCCCATCAAGCTCACCAGATGGGAGGAAACATGTGCCAGTACGATCGGCATGGAGGCCATTGAGGGAGTCGGAGACATGGAGCATGGAGTACCATCATCGGCAGATGGAGGTGAGTGTCCACACAAACCACTGGAATCCAAATGTAACAATGACATAAGCCAATGCATGGGCCATCACACACACATGGGCACACCCCTGTCTAGATGCTGTCCCCAGCACCGTCACATCAACATGCATGCAGAATGCCAATGCCATACCTGAGACACACCCCACAAACAGCTAAACGGCATGTATCACACTGCACACAGTCCACAACACAAAGGCATGTCACACAGCATACACCACCTTACACATGTGAGAACCTGAGGTATGCCTGAATAACCCCCCATATAGCAAGCAACCTGTATGTCACTACTCCAAGACAGCAAATCATCACATGCGTACAACTGCACTAATAGCAATGTCTGCATGATGCATGTACAACCATCACAGGAGGAGAGGCAATCCAAGAGGCCTGGAGCCCCCCAGAGGACACACCTGCATTGGGCCCCTCGGCAGATGTCCCATCCACTTTAACAGGCATCCGGGACGGAGAGTGGCGCATGGCCCAATTGAAGGGGCGGCAGCAGGAGCTCACAGGGCTCGTCAAGCAGTATGTTGCCGATGGTGCCTTAACAAGGCAGGAAGCACGTGAAAACACTGCAGCCATGACAAGGGCCATGGAGCCAAGTACCAGGCGGAGTTGCGAGGAGCTGTCAGCGGTGATGCAGGTCCTGGCCAGGAATGCCCAGGCCTTGGAGGCTCAGGGTCGTGCCCCAACATAGGAAAATGCGGGCACAGTGTCATCCACCAGCTCTACCCAAACAAGCCCCCTGCATAGGCCTTTACGCGCAACGCGCCACACTGATATGCAGCCCCCAGAGGCCGACAGAGGCTGCCTGTAGCAAGGGCAGCCTGCATGTGCAGACTCATATTGACTCATATTGCATAGCATGACTATGATTGCACACCATGTGTGGGGGAGTTGTGGGAGGAGGTTGTGGGGGAGTTGTGGGGTGAGGGGGAGGGGGTGTGTGGGGGATTTGTGGGGGAGAGGGAGCGGGGAGGGGGTGTGTGTGAGGTGGAGGGTCAATGCACTTTGTATATATCACCTGTTTAATACACCCATTGTGTACAAAAAAACACATGACTGGACATTGCTTATTGCGTATGTGTGCTTTATTGGTTTAAAGTGCACAGTGTTCCTGCACCCCCACACCCAGTGCCCAGAGTCCAACATCCATGGCACCCTCTGCATCCATGTGTCTTAGAAATATTGGCCTATCACAGACTGGCGCACAGCACGTCCCTCATGTGCATTGCCACCTGGCTGATGTGCAACCCCTTCTTCTTCATCATCTTCATCCTCACTTGGTGGTTGCTGGTCAATGTCAGGCGGAAGAGGCATGTTCCGTCGGATGCATATGTTGTGCAGCCTGGCACATACCACGATGATCTTGGTCACCTTCTCATGCCCATACAGGAGTGCCTCACCCGACCTGCTGAGGCAGCGAAACCGTGCCTTCAACAGGCCAAAGGTCTGCTCAATCACCACACGGGTACAGGTATGGGCCCGATTGTAGTACTCTTTGTGCCTGTTCTGCGGGTTCCGAACAGGGGTGAGGAGCCACGGCTTCAAGGGATAGCCAGCATCACCGGCATGGGAGAAAAATGAGGTATGTGTGAGTCCATTTCTACCATGACACCTGTACCTATCACTCTCATGCCTGCAGATATTTGTTGTTCACATGCACATGTCCCTGGATGTCTGCACACGTTTATTTGCCTCAGTGTGTGCTGTTCCATGGTCTACAGGTGTGGGTTGCGTCGTCCAGATGATGCAGGGTGTCCACTTCCATGCTGGTGCTCATGTACTGTGGATGCCTACCGCTGTTTTTGCAATCATATAGGTGATGTGGTGTGATCCGTATGTATTTTTACTAGCAGCATTGGCACAAGTTTGATCATGATTTGTCATTCATCGGTTATTATTCCCATGGTGACATGCAGCGCTACTGTGAGGGTGGGCTAGTGACAATCAATGTATTCGCTTGGTGGGATTGATTTGTGCACACTCATGGATGCATGCCCTGTGTTGTGCTTTGCTGCGGTCATGTACATTGTGCATACTCACAGCATGTTGCTGCATTGTGTTACAGAGGGTACGGTCTGATTATGTGCAGTGGACGTGTTGTCACCACCCCAATCTCACCCAGGTGGTGTGTGCATCTCCCCCCACCCCTTACACTGCCATGTGCCTGTCATGCAACTTACCAAGCAGCCAGGCACGTCGTCCAGCGTGTCGCTCCATCTAGCGTGGTATGATGGAGTTCCGCAGGACCATTGAATCATGAGTTGATCCGGGATATCGGGCACAACAATGTGTGATGAACTTTTTGGAGTCACATACCATCTGCACATTGATGGAGTGGTATAGCTTACGATTGCGGTACGCCACCTCCATGGCATGTGGGACCACCAATTCCACATGGGTGCAGTCGAGGGCACTGATATAATTTGGCATGCCTGCCAGTATATGGAAGCCAGTTTTAGTGTCAAAGATCTCCTGGGCAGTCCGTGGTAGGGATATGTAGTTGCTTGCATGCTTCAGGAGGGTATCCAGCACTTGGTTCAGCATATGTGAAAAAAAAGGTTGTGATATTCCATGCATTTGCCCCACTGTGTGCTGGTAGGTGCCTGTGGCCAGGAAGTGGAGCACAGACACTACCTTCAGTAGAAGGGGGATGGCGTGCGTATTTCAATCAGGCTGACAATTTCGTCGTGTATCATGTCCACAATGGTGGTGATGGTGTCCTGGTCCAGGAGGTACAGGGTGTGGATCTGCACAGGAGTTAGGTTGAAAGGACTGGCTCTGATGCGAGGGATTGGTGGCTGCCTGTGTGGTACCACTGGCTGCACTGGTGGGACTTGCTGGGCCTGTCTCACCCTCCTTCTCCTCCTGCGTCTCCTCTGTAGTGCTTGTTGTAGTTGTTGCTCATGGAGTAGCAATGCAAGCATGTCCTCCAGCCCCAATATCGCAACAGCAAGTGGGATCATTTTGGTGTGGGAAGGGGTGTGGTGTGTGGGTGTGCTCCTTTTGTGCTGGGCCATTGCCTCCACCTGTGCTGATTGTGTGCACCTGTGGCAGTTGGGAACACAGCACATTGCTATTAGCGGGTGATCCGCGATGCCAGTAATGCCGGCATCGCGGTATCCCTGATTAGCGCCTTCGAGATGCCGGTAGGTGCATGTCCGCGTGACTTGTGATGTCCTCCTGTTAGCGGCATCCCGGTATTCCCGGACCGAAGGGGCGCGTGACCACGCACATGCCGGTACGGGAGGGCACGGTCTCAGCGGTGGCGCTGATACAGGGATGTCTACTAGTAATAGGCCGGAGCGGTAAGCGGTGCCGGTGTTCCCTTACCGGCATCGTTTTACCATTATCGCAAATCTCGTAATGAGGCCCAAGGTGTATTTAAAATACAATCTGATTACCTTAGGGGAACAGTATGATATATCCGTCTGGGGAACAAAATAACTTGGACTGAGCGTCATATTGAGAAATTAAACTCTAGACTGCATAACGATCAAATCGTTATGAATGTACTGGAAAGTGAAAATATGAATATTGTGATTGGCTACTTGACAGATATGGCCAAACAATTTGGAGTAGTAAAACATTACAAAGAACAGCACAAACCATATTTGGACATTGCTTTTGCTGAAAAAAAGAGACAGCTACGTCAAAATAAAGCCAAATAAAGAGAATGCTTAGGCAGGGACAAATATCAGAGACATGTGGAAGGGCATACATGGTAACACTTTGCACTAGATATAAGAACTGTTTGCAAATGCATTGGCGCTGAATGAGAACTGAAAACTGGCTAACCATGTTTCACGTCCTTAGACAACAGGACAATACGCCTTTCCGGAGGGAATTAACAAACTTCCAGCACCCAAATATCAAGGATGAAGTCAACCCCATTAGTGTGGACGATAGAATCCCTTCATGGTAAATACACTTTCGTGGAATCCCCTGTATTAGACATGAGGTATGCACAGGAGAAATACGATCTTAGATTGACACTTGAGGAAATCCTTGAAGGTTCACAAGATAAAACCATCCAGGTTGCCTGACCCAGACAGGCTCTCTAACTTGGTAATTAAAATGTACCCGGAGCTCTGGGCCAGAATATTGCAACAACTTTACCTGATGAGTGGGAACATTCCTCAATCCTGGAGAAAGTCCATATTAACCTCAGTCTACAAGAAGGGCCCGAGGAACGATTCTGTAAATAATAGATTACTAGCTATGCTGGATGCCCCTGGTAAGCTCTTCTGTAGCTATTGGATGAACTGCATGGATGGGAAAATGATAAGCACCTTCTTCCACCACAGCAAACTGGCTTCAGAAAGGGAATGAGTATGATCCATAACATCTGGACAGTTCCAAATCTAATACGCAATGCATTAAGCTCTGCAACACCGCTCGTTACAGCATTCATAGATTACTTGAATGCATTTGATAGAATGGGGACGAGAGTGTGAGAACCCAAAGGGTGTCTCACTGCTCAATCCCTTGGGAACTGTCATCCAGGTGGCCAGGACACGGCCATCGCCTTTGGATCCATTTCCTGGGGGTGGGGTGGACCAGTCCAAGAGGATCACCTGGATGGGGGGGGTCGCTGGGGACTGGGAGTGGAGCACCCAGAGGAGAGACGCAGTATCCCTGTTCCCATTTTCCTGTTGAACACCCTCATTCCATTTTCTATCTTAAGAATGGTACCCCCTGCCCCCCCCCCCCCATTTCCTACACACACTCTGCTGCTTGGACAAAGCGCTTCAGGGAAAGACAGATTCACACACAGCCAGTCCGTTTGACATGTCCCAACATCACAGTCGATCATGGCGACTCACACCTGAATCCTGTTACCGTTCCCCACTGGGATAAAAGGCGGAGCATAAGAGCACCTGGAGAGCAAGCCGACAAGGGCAACCGAAGCAAGCAAGACCAGCAGAACGGAAGGGCAGGATATCCCGGGAAGGCGACGCAACCACGGAAGCAGAGCAGACGAGACCAGAAGTCGAATGAAAGGTTGTGGTCCTATCAGCTCCGGGGTGAAGATCACTGCAGAATCCCAAAGAGGCAACTCCCTGCTGCTGCGAAGATCATGGCGGTACCTCCTTCACGTGCAGTGTGAGGACTTGAAAGGTGGCGAGCAGTGCTGGGCCAAATGCCTTGACTAGACGGAAGTTCTTGATAAACGGTATCAGCCACTGCCGAGGAGTGAAATGGGAGACCGGCTTCTGTTGATAAATGAAAAGGACATTAACGTTTGAAGTGCTCCATGGGAAACCGCAAACTAAAGCACATTGTAGCAAGAATGAAGAATGCAGAGATTGTGCGTGTGAGAAAAGCCGCCAAAGAAATCTAAAGCACTTGAGAGTATAACTGAGAAAGGAGGAGAATAGTCAAAGTGGTCATACAAGGGTAAAGTCAAGGGTACAAGCCCTCCCTCGTACAGTCGAAAGTCTTTGACAAAAGGTGAAATGAAGTATAAAGCTAACTAAAAACTCGTGAGAGGAGGCCGGTATAAACTTTTGAACTGTATCCAGTATTGTGGGCTGCGCATAGAACGGCAGCCGTGAGAAAGAGAAGTATGATTGTTAAAGGAAATGCACTTCCTACAATATAACAGAGTTACTTAGCGAGACGCGATCGCCTATTGTAAGTCTTTGTATTGAACTGGCAAGTACTTTAAAGTGAAAGCGTGGAAGATTGCAAAGTAACAAGTGTGATGCTAGCAGTTTGAAGGTTCGCGACCGATCAAGGGAAGCCAGAACTGCCTACAGAGGAAGGTCTGAGCCCGTAGGAGGAGGACCTGAGTGAGTCGGTGTAGTGCACCAAATATTTGTTTAAAAAGACATTAAGAGCTCCTGAGTGTTATAAGCTAGTAGAACTGGTACAGTTAACTGAACTGTGATTTGAAGGCTACAGTGAACCCAACAGAGGGATGCCAAGTAAAAGCAAGAGTAAGGTGAATCCCGCATTTTGATAGAGTGGTGTAAAGACGAAGGTGAACCCAACAAAGGGGTATCACGAGAAAGCCTGGGAAGAGGGGAATCCCGCATGGTGAGAGCTTGGGAAAGGTTTTGTGATGCCAAGCAAAAAACCCTGATTCGAGGGATCCTGCCTTTTCTGAAGAAACTGCTTCCTGATGCCTATAGACTCAAAGGGTGCCCATAGTCATGCCACTGTTCCGCCCTGTCCCGTGATGTAACGTGGGAAAGGGAGTGCCCCAGTTCAGCTACCTGAACTACTGAAACCCTTTTGGACATTTCAGTTTGCACTACACTCTTTTGTTACACATATCATTGTCCCACACCCTTTTGTTATATAGAGTAAGGATTTGGTAATAGTTTTATTAGCATAGGCCATTTTGTTTTGACACGACACCCCTAGGCCAGCGTTTTCTTACATTGATGGTCATAGTTTACTCCCATCTTATGTTTAGGTTTAGATCAGATGTTTTTCTCACCCATATACTGTTCAATAAACACCCTTGGATTGTACTCCTTGTGTCTGTCGTACCTCTGATAACCATGCCTTCCATACAAGAGGCTTTGGGGTAAATTAGCCAAATGGGGAATAAGTCCTCCCGTACTCAATTTCATTGTACAATTTTACACAGGAACACCTGTTACAGTAAAGCTAAACCTGCAAGGGCGAATCAGCCAATAGGTACCCACTGTGATGGCCTTAAACAAGGGTGTGTGTTGTGTGTGTTGGCACCAATATTATTTATTTTATATATTGCTGATATGAAAGACAAATTTGAGGATTGTAACAACTATCTGGCTGTTATTCACAGATGACATTGTGCTGTTCGATAAAATGCCTACTGGCCTCCAGAGCTCCCTAATGGCCCTCAAGTGGTACTCTAGAGAGAACACCTTTAAAATAAACTGTACCAAATCTAAGATCATGACTGTGGGAAGCAGATGATTAATTAAAAATGTCAACTGGAAGCTGGAAGGCACATCTATAGAGTTGGTAGAATTGAATGTCTACCTTGGTACACTAATCACTCCCTCATTATCTACCAAATTGCAACAGCTTCACATTGTACCCAAGGCGCTGAGCAGATTTGGTCTAATCAAATCCTATGTGCAGACAAAGGGTTGTAATTCGATAGAACAAATGACTTATTTATAAAGCCAGTATTGCCCCAGTTGTATTATATGGGCTCGAGACATTTACAGGTGAGCAGTATAAATGGCTGAAAGTGCTCGAAGGTAAATTATGGAGGTGTAATCTAGGGTTACCTCAATCAACTCCGATTTAAGCAATACGCATGGAACTTGGGCTTATTTCTTTATCAACTTTAGTTAAAATAAAAAGAGGTTTGCTGCTAATAAAAATACTGATGACGGCAAATCTTCACTAAGTGGGTATATGACCCATGATAAGTTGGAAGCCCCCTCATCGATTACCTTGAGAGTATTGCATACATCATGTAAGGCATTCCATGAGTTGATTGGTTGGACCTCTGATGAACCACCTAGCACCAACATTAATATTGCAAGGAAAACTTTTACTGATAGTCTATGCACTGGACAGAGCAAATAATATTGATCAAAATCATCAATTGGTCCCTTCCCATCCCTGTTTTGAAGTCCTCTAATGTTATAAATTTGCCATTAGGAAATATGTCCTTAATTTTAAATTCCTCATCCGGATCCCATTTGTTTTGTATACTTGGGTCATATGTGGGTGCTATGCCTGGGAAGTTCCAAAGCGGGGCCTGGGCGTAGTAAGATGCCTTCACCCCAAGTCTCTGGAAGAGTTTGAATCATGCCTGTGCTGTCGTGCTAACCGGGTCAAATGGGCATTCATCCCTGTGCTTAACTTTAAATATGACTGACCTTATGTCGGTCGGGCGCGCTGCATGTTTTTCAAGACAGATGTGGGGCGAGGTGTCGTGTTCGTCATACCAATGTTTAACAAATTGGGCCTGCGCGACCAGGTAATACAATTCGAAGTCAGGAGCCGCTATGCCGCCCCTATTGTATGGTTCCACCATTTTCTGCCATTTCAGCCTGGCCGCGCCCCCACACCAGATAAATTCAACCGCCATTGATCGAAGGGTATCAAAAAATATGCCTACCAGGCCAAATCGGGATGTTAGTGACTATGTACAATAACTTAGGGAGGATGACCATTTTCAGTACAGCTACTCGGCCTATAAGTGAAATGGGGAGTTTAGCCCAAAATCGGAGCTTAGTGGCAATCGTAGTTAGTAGGGAGTCATGGTTATTAAAAAATAGGGATGTTCTGTCACCCGAGACGATAACCCCCAGGTATCTTATCTTGTCTGGGGACCACTTTAGACCGTGCGTGTTGTTTGGGCATCTGGGGGGCAGGGGTAAGAGGGAAAATTTCAGATTTAACTCGATTGGTCTTGTATCCCGAGTATACTGCGAATTTGTGTACTTCTTCCATCACTGGGCCCAAGTGTATGTCAGGTTCGCGGACGTACAAGAGGGTGTCATCCGCATACAGGGATATAGATTGGGTCAGGCCCGCCATCCATATACCCCTCCGTTTCTGATGTTCTCTAATTGCAGCAGCAACTGATTCCATGGTCAGGGCAAATAATATGGGGGAGAATGGGCAACCCTGTCTAGTGCCCCTCTTCAACTCAAACCAGTCTGACATAGTGTGGTTAGTCAACACCCTGGCTCCCGGGTTAGTGTATAACACCTTGACATAATTTTGGAAGCTCGGGCCCAGTCTGAATTTATTCAGCACCATGAACAGGTATGTCCATGACACAGAGTCAAACGCCTTTTCGGCATCTAGGGACACAGCAACTGCCTGAGCCTCTGGCTTGATCTGGGCCATTACCCCAAACAGCCTACGTAAGTTAAGCGCTGTAGATCTAGTGGGGATGAACCCGCATTGGTCGGGGTGTACCAATACTGGCATGTGTGGCAGGAGTCTATTGGCCAAAATCTTCGCAAATATCTTAGCATCACAATTTATAAGGGACAGGGGTCTATATGAGGACATATAATTGGGGGGACGCCTAGGCTTAGGAAGCACCGTGATTATAACCTCTCTTATAGATGGTGGCAACGTCCCTATCTCTGTGGCCTCCTCCCACATGGACAGTAATATCGGGGCAAGCTCGTCACTCAGTTCCTTGTACAATTCGATTCCCAGACCGTCTGAGCCAGGGGCCTTTCCATTGGCTAATGATTTGATTGCTTCCCTGACTTCCTCAATCGTAAGGGGTTGATCTAACAGTAACTTATTTTCAGCAATCAACTTTGGAAGCGGGATACTGTCTAAGTACGTTTCAATGTCATTGGGGGTTTCTTGATCATGATTAGCATATAGTTCTTTATAAAAGAGGGAAAACTCCCTATTATTACCCTCCTCACTAGTTTGCACTGTGCCGTCGCTAGCCACTATGCTAGAGATCAGTGTGCGGCCTCTATCAGCTTTCAGCAGGTTAGCTAGGGTGCGCCCCGCCTTGTTTCCTTCTCCATATTGGTGTGCCCTGATCGGAGTTGCCAAATAAAGCATTTCCCTGTTAGCAAGTTTATTGAAGGTTTGTAGATTACTATTAATATCCGCCAGGGTGTTGTCTTCATGTAAGGATGTGTACCGTTGCTCTAGCTCCCCCAACCGTTTCTCAACCTCCGCTAATTCCTTCCTGACCGCCTTCAATAGCCCAGTGGATTTAGAAATCAGGATACCCCGCACCCAGGTATTAAAAGTTTCCCATAATGTCGCAGGGCTGTTCACTGACTCCTTATTGGTTTCGAAAAAAAATTCTACCTCGGTATGCAATTCGTCTACCACTGCAGGGTCCTTTAAAATGTCAGAGGGCATCCTCCATCTTCTGCGCAGGGGTCTAAGGTTTCCTAGTGTGACATCTAACCCAACGGGGGAATGATCCGATAGAGTGCGGAGAAACATCTCACATCCCTTGATTTGGTGCAGGAGAGGGGCCGACACCAGCCAATAGTCGATACGGGACTCAGTGTCATGCACTGAAGAATAAAAGGAATACTGTCTCTTATGGGGATGCAATGCTCTCCAGTCATCCACCAGCTGCAGTTGCAAAATTATTTGTTGTAGAGTGTGTGCCGTTTTTGTGGGGTTCCTGTATGTGGAGGTGGAGCGATCTAGTTTTGTATCTAAGATGGTGTTAAAATCTCCTCCCCACAATATTCGCTCGCTCCCACACGCACCAATCTCATTCAGCACATTTGTGTAAAAATCAGGGTCGTCTACATTTGGCCCATACGTATTTATCAATAGCAATTCTTCCCCCATGACGTTGCCCCAGACCATAACATAGCGACCTATTGGGTCTATCTTACTCCTTACCAACTGGAACCCAAGTGATGGATGTATCAGGGTCAATACCCCTCTAGCCTGTGAGGAGTATTCCGTGCAGTACCTGTGCGTTCCCCACCCTTTCAAGAGCTCGGCATTAACCTTCTGCAGTGCGTGTGTTTCCTGCAGCATGACAATCTGAGGCTGATGCCGGGTAACATAAGCACCCACTTTACTCAATTTGGCTCGGTTGTTCAGCCCCCGGACATTCCAAGTAAGAAGTTTCAATTCAAGCCCTTGGGCCGTGTTAATAGAATTAGCCATGTCTGTATATCCAATTGGCATGTTTTACCTTGCTGTTATGTAGGAGAGTTCCATGTGCTGCAATGTCACCACGCATTTTAACTTGTGAGACTCCTCTAACTGAGTCCCAGTTCCCAAACTTCCCCCACTCCCTCCCGCCTTGCTCAATCATACAACATTTTAGTCCCCTGCCCACATTATCAACCCCAACATAACTCTGCTGCCCCACAACAAACAATCCCTGAAACATGTGGAACTTTCCTGAGGGTCACTAATCGAAGCCATCTGGCTCGCTCCAGACTGAGGGTCACAGCCCGGAAAAACAACATTTTGTTCAGTTCGTCACCAATGTGTAGCTTCCAATTTCTTTATTTTTTCACCATACGGCAGTTGGTCGAATTTTAACCTTCCCTTCTGCTCTGTTGGGTCTCGCCTCTCACCCCTCGGTTATGAATTTGCATTTTGATCTACCCCTCAATCGCCGATGGGTAACGGAATGGAAGACTCCACGTATGACAAAGCGTCTGTGGGGTTCTCAAAGAAGTGGGCCCGTCCTCCATGTTGTATTCTCATTTTCGCTGGAAAGATGAGGGCATGGGGCACATTTCGCATACGTAGCTGTCTTTTCACCCCTTCATATGATCTCCTTTGCATTTGCACGCTAGTCGAGAAGTCCGGATATATGTGGATTGTGTTCTCTTCATACCGTAGGGTACCTTTTTCTCTCGACAGCCGGAGTATAGTGTCCCTGTCACGATAATTTAGGAGGCGTGCAATTATAGTTCGAGGAGGGGGTCCTGGTTTCGGGAGCGGTGCCAGGGTGCGATGGGCTCTCTCGACCTGGAAGTGGTCCGAAAAGGAGTCGGCACCTAGGATGTCCTTCAGCAAGGCCTCGACCTGTTTCTCCATGGGGCCCTTCCCAAACTTTTCCGATACCCCAACAATCCGGATGTTGTTCCTCCGGGATCTTGACTCAAGGTCCTCACACTTGTTTTGGGTTTTATGCAATTCCGTTTGGAGGTGAGCTATATCCCGGCTGTGTTGCAGTATAGTGTCCTCACTTGCACTTATTTTCCGCCTCCGTGACACGAGTACTTTACTTTTCAACACGTGCCTTCAAGGATCCAATTGTCGCCACTATATCATCTAATTTGACGTTCATGGTCATGAATCCATTCTGCACCAGCGCTGCCAGGCGCTCCAGCGGGTCAGCCTCATGTCCATCTGGCGGGTGTACCTCCCCGCTACCCGCCCCCTGCGGCTGCGAGCTAGTAAAAGTGTCCATCGGGCCAATCTTTTTCCCACCTGCCCCCCTCTTCTCGGTGCGGACCATGTGGTGCGGCCTCCAGGAAGGGATGGACTGTGGTCTCCCACATATCTTTTGCTCCGTGCCCCACTGTGTGGCACATGTGTGGAGAAAATGTGTGTTTTTTATATTTGCCCCAAGTGTCTGACGAACAGCCAATGTGTAGGATTTAGGTGTACGACGTCTAGTTAATGGAGGCCTCCGTGGTTTCTACTTCTGAGTCCCGTGTCGCAGGGTTCGCCTGGGAGTCCCGCTATGCTTGGGCGTTAAGTGGCAGCTCCGCCGCAGGATTTGTGGTCACAGCCGATTTTTCCCCACTGAGGGATGTATGTCTCTTCCCTTGGATGTTGCTGGGTGGGACTCTATGTTCCCAGGGTGGTGCGGGGCGGCGATCTGGGGCTTTATAGGATTATTGTCCTTCGTGCCAGTTGGGAGTAGGCCGCAGTAGGCCTAGCTGTGGCCCCTGTTCCCCGTGTAGGGCCTCCCCGCATCGCGGTCAACACAGTCCTCCTCCCCTTGCCCCGGCCACTTACTTGGTACCCGCGGTGGGGGGGGGTGGTCCGCGTCCTCTGACGAGGGCCACAATCCGCCCTGGGCCCCTCCGCGAGGGCCGCGAGTCAGGGGCCAGGCCGCGCCACAGCCGTAGCCCGCCGATCGGTAGAAGGTCGCCCAAGCGAAGCCGCAGGCAGCTCTGCGGCGAGTCCAGGGGCGGAGTCAGGCCAAGCGGCCGTCTCAGTTCCGCAGCTGCGCGGCATTTCCAAGCTCCTCCAAACCTCTCTTGTGTGGCCCAGTCCCCCCGTGCGGGTCCTGGAGATTGTGCCCAGGCAGGGAACTGGTTCCGTCGTCTCCGGGCGTCCACCACCTCAATCACTCTCTCCCTCCCGGGCAGGATGTTGTGGGTCGTGCGGCGCTCCTCCCCCACCGCAGCCTTCTATCTGGTGTCGGCGGAGCCCTCAGGCGGCTCCGCAGGCCTCCGTCAACCGCCAAATCTTCAAGACGGAATATCTCAGCACCCCGGCTTCGATTTCGCACGGTGTTACACCAGTATGTGCAGTAAAGCTTCTGCTGCTAGGAAGTGGCTTAATTTCAAGTTTGGGACGCTGCTGACCGGATTCATTCTTAATAAGGATTTCTTCCGAGCTGGAGCTCCTGTGCTAGGCGGCCATCTTGGATGTGCGCAACAGCGCACCCGTCATTTTCCATTCTTAATGGTTTTTGTTTTGTGTCTTGTCCTTCGCCCCCTCACGTCTACGGGGCCAAGGCAGCACATTACAAATTGAATAAAGTAAAGTAAAAGTAAACTGTTATGTATTGTAGCACTCCCTCTTGTATTCAGTTAGAGACTGACCAAAACATGACCAGGACAAGACAAGGTAATTTACATACCTTTTCTCCAAGTACTGAGAAGAAGAAGATCGAATGAGGGATGCTGACTACTCCCTCATTAAAACTAGACAATACTGAGAAGAGGAGGCCCCACAGAGACATGAAGATCAGTGTTAGGAAAGATTTCCCTCAAGTGCAATTTTCCCTCCATTTATGAACCCCCCAAACTTTTTGCTATTGTTTGGCCTACCTAACCTGACTTTTTCCACCTTCAGCTGCACTCCTCTGGTCTTTTGCTCATTTGTTATGGGGAAACTGACACATCCTTCAGGCTGTCAGTACTGTGAAACTATGTTTCCCTTAGTCTTCGACTATGTTGCCATTTCTTGGTAACTTTTTATCTGTGTGCCAAGTACCTTCCAGTACCGCACATAGGGGTCCTTTTGTTTTATTGCCCTAGCCACCCTCTGAGGATTTTGTTGGTGTTTGTACAAGTGTGCCTAGGACGAACTGGTGGCAGCAGTTTACTTTTAAAGTATTTTTACTTCGTTTTTATGGACCATACTGCGTTTAGGCCGTTTGGCCTAGGACTGTGGCCAGTGCCGAAAATGGCAGTGCCACGAAGACTTTTGTTCTGTCCTTTGGCCATTTTTTCCCTTGGCCTTACCTCAGGTCGAGGTATTCCTTATTTGGGCATGCAGTCTACCGCAAAAAATGCATCTTTTGTGGGCTCCTGCATGTCACGTATGGTAGTGCCCAGGAAGATGGTTGGGACGGTCTGGTCCCAATCCACACTGCTGGTGCCAGTATGTCTGGTAGTCAGGAATGACTGGAACCACTGTGGGCCAGGATTGGCCCACGCCTGGCGCACATGGAAGAGAGCAGATCTTACATTGGCTATCGGACATTTGAGCACAAAACAAATCTTGGCTAAGAGAAGGGGCTCTGCATCCATGCCAGGTCGATCTACTGATGTTCACACCAAACTGCATAAGTAGCCAAGTATCCTTACCGATAGAGCAGACTCGAGGAACCGCCCGTGACGTTATAGGAAGGTTTGGCACCCTGACCCAGCTGTTGTCCCGTCAGACCCCTGCTTTTTCATTGAACCAAGAAGGCCTGCAAGGGCGCTTCGTCCCTTTGGAGTAGTGGGAACAACTACTCTCAGCACCTCCTACTTACCCTTGCAAAGAGCCTCTTCGGGAAGTGTTCCTGGGTCATCCACTGAATTGTCCAGCTCCAACCCAGGGCATCGCACAGGAATGCCGCCGTCCAGAGTTGAGACTCGAGACTTTGGGAATCGCTAGCTCGTTGTCCTAGGTACTCTGGGTCATGATTTATGAGAGTGCGCCCTTTCTTTTAACCAACTTACGGATCAAAGTCTTTCGATTGTACAGGGCGTTTGCTCGACCCTCACGTACGACCACTTTGAGTTCCTTTGTCGGCCTTCCTATGTCCTTCTGATTCCTGTAGTTTCTTAATATGGGGCTCGACCAGAGGCTCTCGAGTTAGCACCCAACTGGTGCTGTTTTCCCTCTACAGCTGGTCTCCCCCTCACACTTTCAACAGGTTATTTTAAAGTTCATTAGCTTTGTTCAAAACTTGCCACTTTGCGATTTTCACTCAACACAGCCCGGTGCCTATCGATTTTCCCCTCGACTCACTGGCTGTGATGAGCCGCTTGGCATTTGGCTTCTCTGGAGTCAAGGCCGGGACCATGGGCGCGGGAGTCTCCTCTGCTCCGCCTTACTGCATATGCTTGCAACGTGTACCGTTGACATCTGCAGCAGGTCACTTGCTTTATTGTACAGAGTTTCAGATTCCTCTCCACAAAGATTCCGTGGGCCTAGAGTGAAAAGGGCAGAGTCTCTTCTCTCCTTGCCACACTCTCGCCTCCCGCCGCCTTTTTCCTTCTCGTGAACTGCCGCCTTCTATTAGTCATTTCCTCGTGCTGCCTGTCATATCCATCTGGCTTGTTCTGTGCTCTCTGGCTCCACCTTTTATCCCTTTGGGGAAGGGAAAGGGCCGTCAGGTGTGGGTGGTTCTGATCAATTGCCTGACTTTGCCTGACCCTGGTATTGAGACATGTCAGGAAAACGACTCTAGTGTTAGTCCGTTGTGTTGTGTAAAAGTGTTCACAGTGGAAAAGGGAGGGGGCAGTGGTTTGGAATGTCCTACGTGAGAGGATAGGGAAAAGGTGTTAAAGGAAGGGGGATACCACGTCTCGCCCGTCGATGTCCCACTCCCACTGCCCAAGGACCCCCATCCAAGTGTTCCTCCCTCACTGGTCCACCCCCAGGAACTGGATCCAATAGCGATGGCCGTGTCCTGGCCACCTGGATGACAGATCCCCAGGGACTAGCTAGGGAGACACCTTTAGGTTTCTCACATAACCTTCCTCCATGCAATGTAGCCACATCTGTTTCACAGGGGAATCGGGAAAGAAAATCCACGTTTCCCTAGTCCTTTCTGTTAGGGAGAATTCTCTGTTAGGCTAATTTCCCAAACCTAGTGAGTCCCCAGCAGCTTTGCTGGATTTTTGGGGTTTAACTTTTTCTCCTGCTAAGAGTCAGACTCTTTTTCTCCCACTCTTAGACATGGTTTGAGATATTCTTTGACTGTGTAATGTGTTTAATTGGCTATAGGGTCTTTTACTCCATAGGGTTTCATGTATTTTTGGTAAGTGTGTTACACAGCACCCTCAGTGCAGTAACAGAGGGGTGTCATAGTGACCCCCAAACATAGACTCCATACCCTGGGACTGACTACTGTCTCCCAGGGCATGTAAAGTCACCATTGACTTTACTAGTCTTAAATTGGGAACAGAACCAGTACAAACCATCATATTGTGGAAGTACTGGTAGGGGTAATTAGATTGCCCCTGGGTCTGTTTTTCAAGGGGGCACAGTGCAGTCCCCCCTCGTCGAGTTTCTGGCTGGTGGCAGTGGTTACCACGCGAAATATTCCACCGGAATATTTCCTATGGTATTTTCCCATTCATTTTAAATGCACCACTTTTTGGTGCAATGATAAAGATACCGCTGGGTTATTTATATAATATTTATTCCCCGGTTGGGTCTTTTTGCCAGAACTCGGTTTTAAAATGGCATTTGTGTTCGCCTCTGTAACTCCAACCCAAGTCGAGCCCTTTGTTCCACTTTTTGGCGGGCTTCTCCACAGAAGCCTCCAAAAGTGGTGCCACTCTGGGTCTACAGGATGTGTGGGAGGGGGGTTTAGGCACCCTGGACTGAGTTGCCTCGAAAAGTCAAGTCACACTCTTGTGTGATTGGCCCAGTGGTGAGCCGCCTGGCTCACCACTTAGCATGTCTGAGTGACAGCTAGGACTGATGAATGGGGGTTTTCTGCATAAAAGCAGGGCTTTGGGCACTGGAACTTGAAAAGTCGCCACAGGACCAAAGAATCCGAAGAGGGAGAAGCTGAGCCGACCTGCAACGACGACACCACCGGTGGAGCCCTGCTGAACCGTCTCACCACTTTTCCCGACGACAGAGAAGATCTTCATTCCGAAGAGTCTTCTTCCTTTGACTGGTAGGGATAACCAGTTTGCCCGCCTTTTCACCTTCCCGGATCATCTTGTGGCCGCCTTGCGTGTGCAAGCACCCCGGCCACTGGGATACCACGATTTACCACTACCGCGAATAAAAGGGTAGTACCTTTTAACCGGAGAACTCCGCGGCTGGTTTCTTCCCTGGTAGTGCAATGACTTTCAACTTTCCTCCACGTCGAGATCTTCTCTTCCTCTGGACGATGCCGCGACTTGCATCCGCTGCCAGGAACAACTGCCCTCGCTGGAGGATCCGCTCCATTTTAAAGGTACTGTGTCCGTCTAGCCTCCCTTGCAACGGTCTGTACGGGGTGTCTATTATATCCTCGACTTACTACCTGGGCTGACCCTAGGCTGGCTAACTGAACTTTTCTGAGCTGAACTAATTCCTTTTTGAACTCTCTGCAAGACTTTTTCAAGCCTCTTAAACTGTGTGATCTTGGGCGCATTGGTGCTCTCTCTAAGAGGGAGCCTGGCCTCTGAACTTTTTGCTCACAAGTAGACTTTGACTTTCCTGCCTTGCTGGGTGCTTCTAAAGTATTAGTGTTGTGTGCTTTTATAATTTCTGCCTTTTCCCTCCCTTTTTTGATAATTTATTGGAGTGCCATCTTCAGTTAAACGCTCACCTCTGTCTGGAAATAAGTGGTGTTAACTAAGACTAGTCTAATAAGGAATAAGGGATGTATATATATTAATAGTGACTGTGGCCCTCATTACAAGTCAGGCGTTAAGGGTTTAACGGCGCCATCGGCGCCGTTAACCCTTAACGCCTGATTCACACTTTAACGCCTGCTTTTTGCAGGGGTTAAAGTCCAAAGCGCTAAGCGACCTTGGTGCTAATTACAAAAAAGGTAGCAGGCGCCCCTCTCTCGAAAGAACAAGGCATGATAACCTGTTCAGTGGTTATTAACCACATTGAGAGTTTGCAGCCATTGCTTTTTGCTCACTGTACCTTCACAGATGGGAAATATCCATTTGCATATCAGTCTTTGTCCCGCCCACAAGGGCAGTCCAGCACCGAAATGCTATGGCAATTCCTCTCTGAACAAGAGTACCATCAGCAACCCCATACACGTCTTTCAGCCTTGTTGGGCATCATCAGTGAGGTGAAGCTGAGCCTCTCTAAGCACAGTGAGCAGGGAGTCCACGTCTGGTTGCCCCCAGGAAACCTAGGGTGACCATCCAAGTTCCTTTCAAAAATACAAAAAAGGTAGCAGGCGCCCCTCTCTCGAAAGAACAAGGCATGATAACCTGTTCAGTGGTTATTAACCACATTGAGAGTTCGCAGCCATTGCTTTTTGTTCACTGTACCTTCACAGATGGGAAATATCCATTTGTATATCAGTCTTTGTCCCGCCCACAAGGACAGTCCAGCACCGAAATGCTATGGCAATTCCTCTCTGAACAAGAGTACCATCAGCAACCCCATACACGTGTTTCAGCCTTATTGGTTCCAAGTTCCTTTCAAAAATACAAAAAAGGTAGCAGGCGCCCCTCTCTCGAAAGAACAAGGCATGATAACCTGTTCAGTGGTTATTAACCACATTGAGAGTTCGCAGCCATTGCTTTTTGCTCACTGTACCTTCACAGATGGGAAATATCCATTTGCATATCAGTCTTTGACCCGCCCACAAGGGCAGTCCAGCACCGAAATGCTATGGCAATTCCTCTCTGAACAAGAGTACCATCAGCAACAGTGGCTGCGAACTCTCAAGTGGTTAATAACCGCTGAACAGGTTATCAAGTCTGTTCTTTCGAGAGAGGGGCGCCCGCTACCTTTGCAAAACTATTTTTCAAGGAACCAGGGATTGGTAACCCTAGGTCTCCTGGGGGCAACCAGACGTGGTCTCCCTCTCACTGTGCTTAGAGAGGCATCAGCTTCACCTCACTGATGATCCCCAACAAGGGTGAAACACGTGTATGGGGTTGCTGGTGGTACTCTCGTTCAGGTTGGAATTGCCATTGCATTTAGGTGCTGGACTGCCCCTGGGCAGGACAAAGACTGATATGCAAATGGATATTTCCCATCTGTGAAAGGCACAGTGAGTAAAAGCAGTGGCTGCGAACTCTCAAGTGGTTAATAACCGCTGAACAGGTTATCAAGTCTGTTCTTTCGAGAGAGGGGCGCCCGCTACCTTTGCAAAACTATTTTTCAAGGAACCTGGGATTGGTAACCCTAGGTCTCCTGGGGGCAACCAGACGTGGTCTCCCTCTCACTGTGCTTAGAGAGGCATCAGCTTCACCTCACTGATGATCCCCAACAAGGGTGAAACACGTGTATGGGGTTGCTGGTGGTACTCTCGTTCAGGTTGGAATTGCCATTGCATTTCGGTGCTGGACTGCCCCTGGGCAGGACAAAGACTGATATGCAAATGGATATTTCCCATCTGTGAAAGGCACAGTGAGTAAAAGCAGTGGCTGCGAACTCTCAAGTGGTTAATAACCGCTGAACAGGTTATCAAGTCTGTTCTTTCGAGAGAGGGGCGCCCGCTACCTTTGCAAAACTATTTTTCAAGGAACCTGGGATTGGTAACCCTAGGTCTCCTGGGGGCAACCAGACGTGGTCTCCCTCTCACTGTGCTTAGAGAGGCATCAGCTTCACCTCACTGATGATCCCCAACAAGGGTGAAACACGTGTATGGGGTTGCTGGTGGTACTCTCGTTCAGGTTGGAATTGCCATTGCATTTCGGTGCTGGACTGCCCCTGGGCAGGACAAAGACTGATATGCAAATGGATATTTCCCATCTGTGAAAGGCACAGTGAGTAAAAGCAGTGGCTGCGAACTCTCAAGTGGTTAATAACCGCTGAACAGGTTATCAAGTCTGTTCTTTCGAGAGAGGGGCGCCCGCTACCTTTGCAAAACTATTTTTCAAGGAACCTGGGATTGGTAACCCTAGGTCTCCTGGGGGCAACCAGACGTGGTCTCCCTCTCACTGTGCTTAGAGAGGCATCAGCTTCACCTCACTGATGATCCCCAACAAGGGTGAAACACGTGTATGGGGTTGCTGGTGGTACTCTCGTTCAGGTTGGAATTGCCATTGCATTTCGGTGCTGGACTGCCCCTGGGCAGGACAAAGACTGATATGCAAATGGATATTTCCCATCTGTGAAAGGCACAGTGAGTAAAAGCAGTGGCTGCGAACTCTCAAGTGGTTAATAACTGCTGAACAGGTTATCAAGTCTGTTCTTTCGAGAGAGGGGCGCCCGCTACCTTTGCAAAACTTGGTGCTAATTACGGCACCGTAATTTACGGTGCCGTAATTAGCGCCTTCCCCATCCCCATTATGCCCTATGGGGCAAAAATGGGAATGGGGAAGGGCAAATGGTGAATGGGGAATTACCGCCTCACTCACCTTGGAATGGGGCGGTAATTCCGCCATCCACCATGGCGGAATCCGGCATGGACCATGGTGCTTAAAGCACCATGGTCCTCCGCCTGACTTGTAATGAGGGCCTGTGCTTTGAACTTGCTTACAATAATAGTGCTGGAGTGTTTCTATAACTGTGTCTTTAAATAAATAATTATATACTTTGATACCAAAGCTCTGGTCAGTGCTTGCTTGTGCTACTGTATTTTGGTACCTATCTTGTATACTCTATATACTGTCTAACTCTTCTTGAGAGAAGTCTGGCTGCTCAGCCACAGCTACCAGGTAAATCTGGGTGGTACAGACTGCTTCCAATTGGGTTGACTGCCAACACCTGTAGTCCTAAGCCTTTTGCAGTGGTCCCTAAGGGAACTGCACAGGTTTCTGCCTAACACTTTCCTTCCGGTGCTGCACTGTAAACAATGCACATTTTCACAAGTTCAGTTTTGTTAAGAGCAGACCTCACACATGGTTTACAACGGTAGTGGATATTTCACTTTCTTTACTTTGGATTTCGCTTTGGATTTTCCTAGGAACATTTGGGGGAGAAAAAAACATTCAAAGGGCCTCATCATGACCCAGGCGCTAAGTGTTTAACGGCGCCCTAAAAGGCTGCGGCGCCGTTAAACACTTAGCGCCTAATTACGAGGTCCCTTTGCGGGACACGACCTTAACTGCTGGTTTTACCAGCCGTTAAAGTAGAGTGCCGCAAAGGGACCTTGGTGCTAAGTACGGTGCCGCAATTTGCGGCACCGTACTTAGCGCCTTCCCCATTCCCATTGAGCCCTATGGGACAAAAATGGGAATGGGGAAGGGCCCATGGTGAATGGGGAATTACCGCCCCGCCAACCTTGGAATGTGGCGGTAATTCCACTATTCACCATGGCGGACCCCGGCATGGACCATGGTGCTAATAGCACCATGGTTTAGCGCCGGGGTCGTAATGAGGCCCAAAGACTCTAAGGCTCCTCCCCCGCTGCCCAGTATCCCATTTACTGCTGTTGCACGTGCATTTTCGCAAGAGAAGTTTTGTTAAGAGCTGTTACCTGCAGGAACTCACACACCATTTACAACGGTACAAGCCTTATCTAACTGGAGCAGTTTTTACGGGGCTTCTACTGCTGGACTCTTAACTGTGTAATCTTTCCTCCTTAGGTAGTGGATATGTCACTGGCCCTCATTACGACCCTGGCGGAGAGGGGTTTACGCCAGCGTAATGCATGGCGTACCTCTCCGCCAGATTACGGCTTTCCGTAGCGCCATGGTGATTTTTACGCCCGGATTTTCCGGGCGGAAAAATCCATGGCGCTACGGGACCTCTTGTTAATTACGCCACCGTAATCTACGGTGGCGTAATTAACGCCTTCCCCACTCCCATTATACCCTATGGGGCAAAAATGGGAATGGGGAAGGGTAAATGGGGATTGGGGACTAACCGCCCCGCCAAGGTCGGAATGGGGCGGTGAGTCCGCCAACCCCCATGGCGGAGTTGGCAGCTCTGCGCCATGGACCATGGTGCAAATTGCACCATGGTCCTCCGCAGGGTCGTAATGAGGCCCACTTTGTTTACTTTGGATTTCGCTTTGGATTTACCTTCAAACATTTGGGGGAAAAAACTTTCAAACACCCTAAGGCTCCTCTCCCACCTCCCAGCATCCTTTTTACTGCTGATACACGCACATTTTCATACGCGCATTTTCACAAGAGCAGTTTTGTTAAGAGCAGTTACTGCGGGTAAGGTGGGAGAGCGGGGCCGACATATTATTTAAATCTTTTTTTTTGTTGTTTTGTTATTTAATTATTGTTTTGTTTTAGTGTATGTTCCCTCTTTATTGGGGAAAGAAGAGGCTTTTGTGAGGTTCGTATTTGTCTTTATCTAATCTGAAGTGTTCCTAATATTGAGTGCTTGGGCGTTTTTCATTTATGTCCTTTACTTTGAAAACAGTTATGCCTGCTGTCAAGGAACTTGTAGTGCAGGCCTCCCCTGCGCCCCACACTCCTAAATCCACAACAAAAATGATACATCTTGCACGTAGCAGTAAAACGGCTGCAAACACTTGTTTTGCCTCGTCTGCGGCGGATATCAGGAAGTTCTGTGCAGCGGGGCCTAAAAGAACTGAGCAGAAAGCCCTGCATACCCCTCTCCTTGACAAGTAACCAGTACTTATTAACCCAGCCCAGATGGGAGGAGCTGGCGGGACTGTTGATTTGACAGATACACCCGCCGACTCTTTAGTCCTAGCTGGTGCTCTATCATTTTTACCATTGTTGCAACAATTGGATACGAAGGAACGAATGAAAGGAGATTCAGTGGCGGAGATAGTATTACCAGAGTCCCCACTCAGTAAAAGGTGTGGGGTTGTGCGATTCCCGCCTGGTGAAAAGAACTTGGTCCTCGCCCAGAGTTGTGCTCAGGGGTTAGCACCGGGTTGGGAACTAGCACCTAATGCTAAATCGACAAGTTCCCTGATTATCATACAACACCTGGCGGTTCTAAATCAAGAAAATAGCAATGTTTTCCCTGATGGCCCAAAGTTCCTCCGTTTTATGTCTATCTTATACACAACCCACTCCAAGGCACAATTTGTCTACAAACGGGGTTCTAACCAAGTCTGGAGAAGGAGAACATGTGGTGGGGGTGGAAACATCTTTGCAGTTTATGAATGCAGCTTTGTTTGCTTTACTAGACTATACAAAACCTTGGATTCAAAAATAAATGCTCACTACGAATTATTAGCTCTTTTAGTAAAAGAGAAGCAGGTACAGGCTGCGGTCTGCCATAGAACGGCACAGACCGATAATAATAATAATATTATAATATTATAATAATATTATGATATAATAATATAATAATAAGATGACCTTCTAGTTTCGCAGTACTGCCCCCCCAACAGAGGTGGTTTCTTCTAGTCAGGAGGTTTTGTTAATAGATTGTTCTTCTGTTCAACAAGTACAACTTTTATATGACGAGAATCGGGGTAAAACCAATAATCTAGGCAGGGAAATTGTAGCCGCACCGAAGAAGAACAAACAAGCAGATCGCAGCTTACAAACTATTGTCAAAATCAAGGAGCCTATCTGCCAGAAGGGCTACCCCTGTTTAAAAAAAAAGAAGCAAAAACTAAAGCATGTGACACAGTCAGGATTAATTGATTTAGACATTCCCGTTGTTGATCTAGTCGGGGGTCACCAGGCAAAGATGATAAATAAATAGGCAACTAACTCTCATTATACTATTTTTGAGACCAAACGGAACATATCTACACTCATACAGCCCCAGAAAAAGACCAGAAATATGAGTGGAAATGTGGGTAGTAAGACAACAGGTTCTCGCCAGTTTATACGAAAACTGGCCTTGCCAAAAACACCTGTGGGTTGGCAAGAATGGCTATTGTGAATAAATATCGGAAGTGTAATCTGTCAAGGTCCATAAGCAATAATGGAGAGCCGCCCCGGTCCCAGATATTGCCATACAAGCCTTTGGATAGTCTAGTCACTTTGGGCCTCATTACGACCCTGGCGGAGGACCATGGTGCAATTTGCACCATGGTCCATGGCGCAGAGCTGCCAACTCCGCCATGGGGGTTGGCGGACTCACCGCCCCATTCCGACCTTGGCGGGGCGGTTAGTCCCCAATCCCCATTTACCCTTCCCCATTCCCATTTTTGCCCCATAGGGTATAATGGGAGTGGGGAAGGCGTTAATTACGCCACCGTAGATTACGGTGGCGTAATTAACAAGAGGTCCCGTAGCGCCATGGATTTTTCCGCCCGGAAAATCCGGGCGTAAAAATCACCATGGCGCTACGGAAAGCCGTAATCTGGCGGAGAGGTACGCCATGCATTACGCTGGCGTAAACCCCTCTCCGCCAGGGTCGTAATGAGGCCCTTTGAGTGAGCAGCAACAGAGTCTGTGCAACAATACAAAAAGGTCATACCAGCCCTTGCACCTCCATTACCATCGGGACCCATGATGCCTACTGCTGTGGGTTCTCTGCCGGCTTCTCCTGTAAAACAGCAAACACCAAGAGATGAAGAGATCTGGGCTAGTAAAGATAAAGTCTTAACACTTGAAGGATTGCGAAAGGAGATTGATCACTCTTTTCAGCGCTTGTTCTCAAATCCACAGTGCCTGGAGGAGGCAAGTAGACGCGGAATACAAGCTATGGCGCTGTTAGACCAGAAACAACCCTATAGTATGTATACTATGTATATTATGTTGGCCAGAAACCAATCGCATCATACGACAAACGTTGCAAACACAGAATCGTCAATGTAACCAGAGGGCATCCATTTTGTGAAATGTGCGCCATTTGCTTTTTTCGTTCTATGAAAACGCTTTGCAAAGTGTAGTCTATGCTTCTAGCTCATGCACGGTGCGAGGCCACGGCCTGCATGCCGAAAGACTAACACAGACAGGAATGTCAAACGATACAGAAATACATTGTTTTCCTCCCTCACAAAGTCCTTGGAGGCGAGCAGAAACTGCATCTAATCAGCGGCCCACATGCCGGCCTGTCTTGCAAACTCTGTAGCAATAGGCAGTTAAAGCATGAATTATATCCTTTTAGCGGTACTCCTTCAAAGAGACTGGTATTTTCTGCCTCAGAACTGTCTGACCCTTGGTTCATGAATAGAAACACATAGATAACGTGCTAAGGAATGTTTCTCGCCTACGAACATGATATCCTTGCTGAACTAAGAGCTTTATGTGCTCCATAACTAAAAGCTGTCTCTGCTACTATTACTAGAATAAGTATATTTAGACTGAATAGAGACTTGTCATAACGTGTCATAATTGTCATGATTGTCAATCACCGAACCCTAGCCTGAAAGATACATTATGAGCGGTTTGAATTGCCTTCAAAGATTGCATGTTATGTATATATATTGTTGCTTGAGCGTTGCTCGCTCTCTTGCATCTCACGAGGTCTGGGTTACACACGTTGCGAGACGTTAGACCCCAGTCGGCCAACTGAGAATACTTTGAAATAGACCAGACTTTTTTGGAAATCGAACCTCGTGTCTGTCGTGTCACTAGAGTATATGGTTATTGTGCCTTAGTTTCCATATGCGGTCTTTATACCCTAGCAAATATGGCTCCCAAATAGGGACCCTCCGCCTTTTGCTACATCGTATACGTTAAGTTTGAAGAAGGCAAAAACGAGTCGAGGACAAGGCCGTCAAGCCGTGATCGAAAGGTGTTCAGGGCGCCCCTGTAGAAGTGATGAGCGACTCCTTTGCAGATCTGTACATAGCCGATCCCTGATAGATGAGCAGCGTCCAGAGAGCATCGAGGCAAGGGTCCTGGAACGAGGCAGATTGAGCCAGACACGCAGTCACAACGATTCTTGGTTGCGTCTGTATACGGACGAATTGCGTCCTGAGTGACGAATTGATTGATCAGGGTAAGGATTGATTATGCCTGGGAAATTGTCTTCCAGCTTAGTGGGATTTTTCCACTGCGTTAGACAACCTTTGGAAACTGGCCAGGTCGCGCCACCCACAGGGTCGCCAGCATTTGAAATGTATGTAAAATACGGTATAGGGGCAATAGTGTTTAATGCGATTTGGCATAGGCAGACCAGACATGTATCAGACTTACAGTGGCCTAATGATGGGAGCTTTGAATAAGCACGTATAGAACACTTAGAATCAGTATTACTACGTAAGAAAGCCAGACCAGTGACGTTCGACGTCATGAGAGACTGGAGGAAGGAAGCTAATCTCCGTTTCAGAAGTAGGGAGAAACATGCACGCAGACATAACACGAACGTAGGGAAAGCACTAGAGCTTGATCAGCATCAACAGAGGACCTTAGGAAAATGGACAGGGCTTTCCTATTAGGTGTAGAGAAAATATATCCACAGCAGGATTTGCATACATCAGATGAGCTAATAAACAAAATCTTGAATGAGCGAAGAAATGTACATCAAAGTACTGACCCAGTTGCACCTCCTCCTTATGTACCTCCCATTCCCGTTGTTCCATCTGCACCAGTAGTAAGTTCCTCTCCCCCTGTGCTTGTGACATCATTTCCTCCACCGCCTTCAGAGCAGCTTTGGCAGGCAGTTCTACAGAGATGGGGACTACGCAAGGAAGCAGTAGAGTGACTCGTAGTACGGTTAGCAATGACAGAAAACAGGAGCTGAGAACTTGGGCAAAAACGTATATTGAAGGTGGCAATGAAGCAGCTGTGCAAAGTTCCATATCTGATCATAGAGGCCTTGGTGAACAGCAGGTATTGTTAGAATGCATGGGGCATTATCTTCTGAAAATATGGAGTGATTTGACTGATACAGTGGCACCACAAGAGTTGCGTGATTTTGTTGTTCTTTCTCATTTGCGAGATAATGCGACAAAAGTACTGGAACATGTAGGCGAATATTTGTGTTTAAGCACGAGCTTGATCAATTGCCTAGAGAAATATTGAAAGATAAACCTCATGTGTCATATGTCCAGCAGCGATTATTTCCGCCGTTGAAACCTGTTAGTGAAGAGATGAAAATTTGTACGCGAGATGCGCTTAGATGGATTTCAGATGCCGCCATTTTCCCCAATTGAAGTGCATGATACGTTTAGTCAGTATACACCAGAAATGCAGAGAAAGGTATTACAGGTCATGGTAGAGTATTTCCAATGTATGAAGAATAAGACATGTTGGGCCTCATTACAACCCTGGCGTTAAGGGGTTAACGGCGCCGCAAAAGGTGGCGGCGCCGTTAACCCCTTAACGCCTGATTACGAGGTCCCTTTGCGGGAAAATCCAACCCGCAAAGGGACCTTGGTGCTAAGTATGGTGCCGCAATTTGCGGCACCGTACTTAGCGCCTTCCCCATTCCTATTGAGCCCTGTGGGGCAAAAATGGGAATGGGGAAGGGCCCATGGTGAATGGGGAATTACTGCCCCGCCAACCTTGGAATGGGGCGGTAATTCCGCCATTCACCATGGCGGACCCCGGCATGGACCATGGTGCTAATAGCACCATGGTTTAGCGCCGGGGTCGTAATGAGGCCCGTTGTCCCGCTGATTTAATGACGATTTACAAAAGAACATTTTCGCCTGACACTGGAATTACTGCTTTTTCTCTTGATTTAGCTTTATTGCTCAGTAAACTAACAAATGTAGAAACACTTAGTTTGCAATTACCCATGAGGGAAGTGCCTCCCACGTTTGTCCCGAAAGTAGAAGTTGCTGCCTCCAGAGGAAATCCAGCGCACACGATAGAAGCCCATTATACTGCGCAGTTTATGCATGTCCTTTTTTCTAGACAAGAAGTAAATAACATCAGGCAGACGATCCCTGATATTAGGAAAAACCTGTCATGATTCTATAAAGAAATTGAATCTGTTTGAAATTCATCTGTTTTTACATTGAGTGATATTGATTTATTGTTTCCTGTGATCTTTCCTGTAGACATATGGAAACAGGTTAGAAATATAAATTACGCGGCTATATTAGGTGATACATGGGAGAATTTGACTAGAATTGATGGTGAGAGAAAGGCTGGAGGAAAAAACCGCGCAGGTCATGTTGGCTTTACCAGCGCGAATAGTAGAGAAATTGAAAAACTTGGTACCCGAGAAGAGAATAGTTTGAGATAAATTGACTGCTTTTTTACAGGACAAAGATGAAGGAGCGACAGATTATTTTAATCAATTTGAAGAAGTATTTGCAGATTTTAGTGGTCAAGACTTGAGTACTGAACCCAGGAAGAGATTGTTTGTGGATAAGTTTGTGCGAGGGTTGTTACCAAAAATTCAAAATTTAATAATGACATCTGAAAGTGCCTGGCAAGCAAAAACACAAAGTGAAGTATTACACATGGCCCAGTATTATGAGAACAGAGTGAATGCAGAGAAGGACAAAGAAATAAGGGACAAGGGGAATTTGAAAACAAGAGTATTGGTGCAGCTAGTAGCAAACAATAATAGAGGTGGCAGGAACGCACAACCCAGAGTCCAATTTTCTAACATGCAGGGCGGTCCACTAGGGATTAATCAATGTACCTATTGTAGACAAGAAGGTCATTGGCGAGCACAGTGCCTACAGATCCCGAATGGAAATGGGACTTTCCTGAGAAGACAGAATAGAGGTCGCCCAGGAACACTAGGACAGAATAGAAACCAAAGAGCTCCACAATTTCAGAATAACCAGGGAAATCAGCGAAACAGCACAAGTGATGGAAATGTTTTTGACAATCAGTCCAATGCATATTACACTGGCGACTTTACATCTGACGATGTATTGTTTTACTAGGACAGCCCAAGACAGGGGTTGGAACCAGTATCTATTTCCGTAGACCAGAAAGGGCCCTACGTAGAAAAGAAGGTTGGGAATAGGGAATACATTTTTCTAGTGGACACAGGTGCACAAAAATGTTCCATTGACCTTCAGCAGGTTCCAGATATACCACTGTCAGGGCAGAACAATGTCTCAGTAGGGTTCTCAGGTACACCAGTAATTAGTCCAGTGTAACAATCAGTACCTATAACACTAGGTCCATTCACTGAGTATTGCCCATTTCTTTTGATGAAAAATCGTGGTGAAAATTTGTTGGGATTAAATTGGTTGAAGAAATTGAATGCGGTTATTTATTGTTCTCCTGATGGAGTGTATTTGACAATACCGCCACAAAAGACTCCTGTATCACATTTTTTATCTAAACCACTACCGACTGAATTGAGTAAAGTACCGGCTTGTATATGGGCAGTGAACGACAATGATGTTGGTTCTTTAAAAGTAGAGCCAGTGAAAATTGTTTTGAAAGAAGGAATTACATTGCCACGTATTCCGCAATATAAAATTTCGGCCGAAGGGGAGAAAGCATTGAAATGCATTGTGTCGGATTTGATTAAAAGAAACGTAATTGAAGAAATTTCTGGTAGCACTTGCAATAGTCCGATTCTTCCTGTTTACAAGAAAGGAGGTAATGACATACCATACCGTTTCATAATAGTAGATGGTAGATTTGAAGAATGCATTTTTCAGCATTCCAGTTCATCCAGATAACATATATTTATTTGCTTTTACTCTAGGAGGACGTTCATTTACATTCACACGGATTCCGCAGTGTTACACTGAAAGTCTGAGTTTTTACAGTAGAGCATTAAAAGAACAACTAGACATGCTAGAACTACCAGCAGGTTGTGTTTTGTTACAATACATAGACGATTTATTGATAGCAGCAGACACAGAAGAAATTTGTAAAGAAAGTACAGTTGCACTATTGACACATTTAGCAGCGCATGGACACAAAGCTTCACTAAAGAAATTCAAGTATTGTCGAAAGGAAGTGACCTACTTGGGCTACCTCCTTTCAAAGGAGAGAAGAAGATTAACACCAGAAAGGATAGAAAGCATCTCTGATATGCCTATTCCAAATACGCAGAAAGAAGTCAGTGCTTTAATTGGCATGGCTTCATATTGTAGGCAGTGGATCGCAAATTTCTCTATGATTGTGAAAACAATAGTGGCATTGACAAGGAAAGATGTTACCTTACCTTTGCCATGGAACATGGAATGTCAAGAAGCATTTGACCTGCTCAAAGCTGCATTATGCTCAGCTCCAGTTTTGGGCACACCAAATTATGACAAGAGTTTAAAGTTATTTGTGCATGAAAACAATGGTTGTGCTTTGGCTGTTTTGACTCAGGAACAAGGAGGGAGAAATAGACCTTGCGGCTACTTCTCTTCCGCATTGGATCCTGTTGCATGCGCTGTGCCACGCTGCTTGCGAGCTGTTGCTGCAGCCGCTGCGTCAGTAAAACAAACCGAGGTTATGGTTTTAGGTCACGCTTTAACCATCATGGTGCCCCATGCATTGGACGTTCTTTTAAATAGAACGCAGACACAATACCTCAGATCAGCCAGATTAACAAGGTGCAAAATAGTTCTATTTGCACCACATATCCAAATTATGAGGTGCTGCGCTTTAAATCCGGCTGAGTTAATGCCCCCTCCCAATGAAAAAGGGGGTGAAAAAGAATTCCCCCATGATTGTTTAATGGTTACTGATCAAGAAACAAAAGGAAGAATTGATCTAACTGATACCCCACAGAAAGAGCCAGATGGAGAAGTGTTTTGTGACGGTTCGTGTTTTAAATTACCTGATGGTTCATCAACTGCTGCTTATGTCATCACTACACATTGTAGAAAGTAAAGAATCCCATACAACTCAGCACAAGCCGCAGAGATAATAGTGTTAACCAGAGCATGTGAAATTTCTGCAAACCTAAATGTAAACATACTTCTGAGGCTTGTGAAATCTGCTTAGATCACATGCATAGATACATTTTCTTATATATTCCTACACACAATAGCCCGCTGCCACAGGGTGCGTATGGAGGGTACCCCTTTCCAATTTTGTCCTAAGTGCAAACGCAAGTACCCTTGGGTTGACAGACACACTACCTGTAACCTCTGCTTGACAAGGGACCACCCCGAGGCGAACTGCAGAGTGTGTAGTCGGTTTAAACCGAAGACTCTAAAGGACCGTTCGATCAAACGTTGGGCCCACCACGCCAGGCAACAAGAGGCCATGGAAGCGGAGGGCGCCTTCAGTGATGGCAGTGACGCCATCCTATCGGACGGCGAGGTCAACGTGGCGTCGAGAGACAGCCAAGCGCAAGTCCCCGACCTCGGAAGGTTGTCTGGCAGGGCAGCTATGGGAAACACCCCCGGTGACACAAGCGCTACCCACAACGCATCCACTAGGCACTTGAAGTCCAACCGAGACTCTGCGCGCGCTTCGAGCTCTCGGAGAGAGGCACGCAGAGAACGGTCCACCGAATCGGTATCCTCTGGGGGTTCGCGATCGCCGCATGACACCAGGCAACCATCCACTGTTGCCATGAGTGCCTTGCTCTCTAAAGTAACGGAGGTTCGATCGTCAGGAGACGAAGACCACCACCATCCCCAGGTCGCACTCCATGAGTCGGCATCAGCAGACCGCATAACGGCTGCTCCCGTGCCCCAACCTCCACTCGCTAAGGAAAGGGACACTACCCCCGAATCTCGAGCTCCGAAAAGGTGAAAACACCGGTTAAGCATTCTTCCAGTCACGGGGAGGGGGGGCAAACAGCAGAAAAAGCATTCTAAGCCTTTATCTGCACCACAGACACATAAAGACAAGTCACAATCTTCCGAAAAAATATCCAAGACCCCTGCACAAGGCCATAGGTCCAGTCAGGATATAGCAGGGAAACACTCCCAGTAGAAGGTTTTCCCCAGCTCTAAAGAATGGTCAAGCAAGGATATAGACAGAGTTATGTCTAGAATGTCATCCCTAGCAGACTTCTATGCCAAAAATCCACAACACTTCCTCGCCTATACCCCTAACGGGGCAACACCCTCGGGGTCAAAAGAGCCGCAACCCCCTGGTAAAAAACCTCGATTTGAGGCGCCAACGCAAAGTAGGTCTTCTGACCTTTACCACGTTCAGTCATACTCTCAATATGATGAGGATCCATCATTTAACGAGGATCCAGAATTGGCCACGTTGGACGTGCATACTGGAATGGATTACTATGGGGATGACGAGGGCCAAGAGGAGGACGAAGATGACACAGAAGTCTACAGAGTAGACTCCCCAGTAGACGAGGAATTAGTGGGAGAGAAGAGACCGGTTGCCCATGCCATCCTATTCTCAAGTCAATACAAATGAGAATAGACCCTTCCCTTCTCAATCCCAATCTCACCAGGGCAGTAAACCCCAGGATTGAAAAACCGTTCAGGGCAGCCCAATCAGACCCACTCTACATAAGGGGGCAACTGAATCTGGACTCCCTGGTAGTGACTAATACCCGAAAGAGGGCAGGAACACCCTTATCTTTGTCTGAAGCTCCCCCCGACAAGGAGAGCAAGATGATCTATGGTTTGGGAAGGAAGGTAGCCTCCACTTCCGCCTACCAGGCAAGGATTGCCAACTCCACCACCCTACTGGCGAGTTACAACTGCCATCAGTGGGAAGAAGTTGCGGCGCTCATAGACTCCACCCGGGAACCTTTAAAGAGCTAGTTGGCGCAGGATGCGTCGGAGGGAAGAGCCGTGTCCGGTTGCATCCTTAAGGCAACCTTTGATGCCGCGGATAACGCCGGCAGACTGATAGCAGAGAGCACTGTTATCAAAAGACATGCTTGGTTAAGACAATCTGGGTTTAAACCCGAGACACAAGCATCTTTAATAGACAAACCGGTGGAGAACGATCTACTGTTTGGTAAGGCGGTAGAGGATGCCTTAAAAAATGCAAAAGATGAATACGAGGCTCTCAAATCCCTGGGCCAGTTAACTAACAAACTCCCCCAGTTAAAGAGGGAATGGCAATTTTTGTCGCCCACACGGCCAAAACTCACAAAGATGCTCCAACTATTCCCAGGGGCAGGGTACACCATGGAATAACAACAACCAGCAGTCTACCCAAGGTTATGGCAGGGGTAACAAGAGGGGACGTGGTAAGGGTAGAGGCAGCCGCAATAGAGGCGGCGGCACGCCTCCCGCAAAGCAGTGACGTTCCGTTCAGGCTCCCTTCTCACACATCCCCAGTAGGGGGACGCATTTCCAACTTCACCCAAGCTTGGGAAGGGATCACATCAGACAGATGGGTGCTGTCCACAGTGTCCGCAGGATACTGAATAGAACTGTTAGAGCGTCCCCGAAACCACCCTCCACGTCAAAAAGTACATTCATTAGACCACCAGAAGATCCTCCTCGAAGAGATCGCCAATATTCTAGCAAAGGACGCAATAGAACTCGTCCCGGGACAACAGGTAAACAAGGGTATTTATTCAACTTACTTCCTTGTGCCAAAAAAAGATTTGACAATGCGCCCAGTATTGGACTTACGGCCTGCAAACAAGTATGTCAAGCCCCAAAAGTTTCGCATGGCTACTCTCCAAGAGGTAATCCCCCTCCTAAAAAAGATGCCTATTTTCATATTTCCATGTTCCCAGCGCACAGAAGATTCTTGCGCTTCAAGGTGGACAGTCAGCACTACCAGTTCAAGGTACTAGCCTCGGCTCCAAGGGTATTCACCAAATTACTGGCGGTGGCGGCTGCACACTTACGCAGGGAGGCAATCCCAGTGTACCCTAACCTGGACGACTGGCTAATCATGGGGGAGACCCCAGTAATTTGCAGATCAAATATTCAAAGAACTATCGACCTCCTCTTCGAATTGGGTTTCTCCATAAACGTGAAAAAGTCAAGTCTGGTGCCAACCACCTCCAAACAGTTCCTAGAAGCTGTCCTAAACACACAAGAAGGGTTGGCCTTCACATCAGAGGAAAGAATTGGGAATCTAATGCTGCAAATTGCGCTATATCTGGCCGGTCGCCAGCTAACGGTGCGCAAAGCGATGCATTTGCTGGGCATGATGGAGTCATGTATTTACCTAGTCCCCCACGCGCGTCTGCGCATGCGTTCCATGCAAGAATGGTTGGCGAAATAGTGGTCTCAGGCAAGTGGTCAGTGGGACGATCTAGTGGTTGTTTCGCCAACACTTGTACAAAGTCTTCACTGGTGGACAAGAGAAAACCTGTCAAAGGGGAAACCCTTTTACGATCCCAAGATACAGGCTGTAGTCACAACAGACGCATCCCTGTCAGGGTGGGGAGCACACCTTCTCCACCACACAGCTCAGGGTCTCTGGTCTCACTCAGTGGCCAAGAATCATATCAAACTGCTAGAGCTTCTGGCAGTATTCAGAGCACTTCAAGCGGTCAAGCCCTACCTGTTAAACCTGTCAGTGCAGATCCTGACAGACAGCACAACAGCAGTGTTTTACCTGAACAAGCAAGGAGGGACTTGTTCGCCAAATCTGTCCGAGCTTGCCCAGAAAATGTGGATATGGGCACTCAGACGGAACATCTATATGTCATCTCAACATGCTCCAGGGGATCTCAATTCTCTGGCGGACGCTTTGAGCAGGGATCCCCTCCCACAAGAACACGAATGGTGTCTACACAGAGAAATCATAGAAGATCTCTTCTCTCAGTGGGTTTTCCCCACTATAGACCTATTCGCCACAAGCGAAAACAGACAGTGCCCAGGATTCGCATCCAGGTTCCCCCGACCACACTCCCAGGGGAACGCCCTGTGGATGAACTGGTCAGGGATGTTTGCGTACGCTTTTCCACCAACCCCCCTCATCGGGAAGGTGGTCATCAAGATGCACAGGGAATCGATGACGCTCGTCCTAGTTGCTCCCATGTGGGAGAGGCAACCGTGGTTCCCACACTTACGCAGACTAGCGGTGTGCAAACCCATCAAGCTCCCGTGCTGGTACAACCTACTGTCCCAGCACCAAGGTCAGACAGTACATCCTCAACCCAACTCAATTAACCTGGCAGCATGGCTCCTGAGGTCATAGAGTTTGGATATCTCAATTTACCTCAGAGATGTATGGACATCCTAAAAGAATCTAGGAAGCCAAACACGAGGTATTGGTACTTTGGCAAATGGAAAAGATTAGTTATCTGGTGCCAGAATAAGCAAATCAACCCAGTTGATTGCACTCCTTCCACTATAGTCACCTACATGCTCCACCTGCTGGACGCAGGGTTGGTATTTAATTCACTGAAGGTACACCTGGCAGCTATGTCATCTTACACCACCTCGCATAACAAAGTATTGTGGTGGAAAGTACCAGTGGTTAAAGCCTTCATGAAAGGAGTGAAAGGAGTGGGACCTTAATGTGGTGTTTGCTAAACTCATGGGCCCTCCCTTCGAGCCCATGCATAAGAGCAGTCTCAAACACCTGACATATAAAACTGCCTTCTTGGTAGCCATTACGTCTATAAGAAGGGTCAGTGAAATTCAGGCTCTGTCAGTGCAGGATCCTTTCTTTCCTGTCCATAAAGATAAACTGGTTTTACGAACACACCCTAGGTTCTCACCTAAGTTTATTTCCAAGTTCCACGTGAACCAGTCCATCGAGCTTCCGGCTTTCTTCCAGGACCCACAAAGCTCGGCTGAGGTGAAACTACACACCTTAGATGTGCGTAGGGCAGTCCTATACTATGTAGACAAAACCAGACCGCTAAGAAAAACAGACCAACTGTTTGTCTCCGTAGCTACAGGCAAAGAGGGGGATTGCGTCTCTAAAGGTGCCATCTCTAAGTGGATTATAAACTGTATCCAGCTGTGTTACTCCCTTTCTGAAAAAACTCTGCCTTTCACGCCAAGAGCCCACTCTACAAGAGGCATTGGGGCCACTCTGGCTTTTATTGCAAATGTACACCATTTGCAAACCAGCTACCTGGAGCTCTATTCACACTTTTACTCAGCACTACTGCATTGAAACCCATTCCAAGACAGATACTCAAGTGGGACAAGCGGTTCTAAGACATTTATTTGCACATGGCCCTTCTCACATCCCACCTCCTTCTTCTAACACTGCTTGCTAATCTATGCACAGCATGTGATCTAAGCAGATTCCACAAGCCTCAGAATGGATACATTACTCACCGTAATCGTATTTCTGATGTTTGTATCTGCTTAGATTCACATGCGACCCGCCCTTCCTCCCCTCTGCGAGAAGGCGCCTGGATGCTTGCAGTCTTATCTTTCTATCTATCTGCTTGGATAATCTGTACTCACGCTACTCCTCATGCTACCTCATGTCAGAAAAAATACAATCTGAGGGTCCTAGACGTGTGAGGGATCATGGGTACAGTGGACGTCACACTAGGGATAGTATTACTAGCACGCCCTGTGTCAACGCCCATTTTCGAGTTTCGAAAAAACAAACTGTAATACTCTGCAGCTTCCACTAGATGTCGACCTATGCACAGCATGTGAATCTAAGCAGATACAAGGATCAGAAATATGATTACGGTGAGTAATGTATCCCATGCTGACAGTCAGTATGCATTTGGTGTGGTAAACAATTTTGGTCGACTATGGGCTGAAAAGGGTTTCCTGACATCACACGGAACTAAAATCTAACTTGGCACTTTGATAGTGAGACTGTTGTCTGCACTTGCGCTTCCCATACGATTAGCAATAATGAAATGTGAAGCACATAAAAAAGTAACATGTAACGTTAGAAAGGGAAATGCATTTGCAGACAGAATTGCGAAACAAACTGCCACTGATATGCACACAGAAATGTACGTTGAAAAAATGAAAGACATAACCTGCATGGTAGAAAAAAATGGGATTGCCACAGTTAAGGAAATGCAAGCAGAAGCTACTGCAGATGAAATAAAAGCATGGTCTGAGGGTCCAGCAGAATTAGACTTTGAAGGTTGTTGGGTGGACAAAGAGAACAAAAGATGGATGTTGCCAAATGCCTACATAATGGCGATGGTCACTATGGCCCACAGTCCAACACACATATGCTAAGAAAATGATTCAACATCTAGATACAGTATGGCAGAATCCACACATTAGAAAAACTGCTGACAGATTGGTTCAAAACTGCATGACTTGTTTACAACATAACATTGGAAAGGGAACAGCGACACCAGTTGGAGGTTTTGCCCCCTCCTCAATGCCATTTGAAGTCATCCATTTTGATTTCATAGAAATGGAAGGGTGCCAAAACTATAAATATGTCCTCGTAGTGGTCTGCGCATTTAGCAAATGGGTAGAGGCCTATCCCTTGAAAGATTGTACAGCTATGTCCACAGCTAAAGTTATGCTAAAAGAGTACTTTTCTCGTTTTGGACTACCCCGTGTCATATGGTCAGATAACGGCCCGCACTTTATTGCAGCTGTGATATTACAAATTTGTGCTGGTCTCCAAATTGACAAACGATTCCATTCATCGCCAGTTCTCTGCCAGAAGTGCTTCCTATGCCCGAGAAAGGGCCTGGGGAGATTGCAACAAAGATCAAAAGGTCAAAGGTGCCTCAACCTTGTCCGACTACTGCCGCATCATCACTCATTGCATCACATGCTGGCACTGATCCTGCATCTGGAAATGAGAGTGCATTGTTCATCGATCATACTGTACCTGGAGCCATAAGGTACAATCTACATTCACAAAACCAGAAGTGATCTGTTTTGTCTTGCCTCTATTCCAAACATGGATGAAGTGGGAAACAGAGGCCTAGGGAAATGGAGCGTATGAGCTGTATCAAGCTGCATCAAATTGAAAGCTTTGACACGCGGTTTCCCAGTGCTTCCATTGAAAGGTGAAGGACCAGTGCGATCCTGTGGAGAGAAGCGAGGGGGCATATGGTACCAACACAATTGATGCTTGCTCCTGCCTTTTTTGGAGCCCTGTGCAAAATCACATCAGCTTGCTGCCATTTATTAAGCAGGCTAGCCTGAACTGACCTGAACGCTTTGCTGTTAACGTGTGTTGCTGTGGAGAACTTTTCCGCAATGGACATTGAAAACTTTTCCTGAGATAAACATTACAGACAATGCCTACACTCACTCCTGCTCCCTCCTGCACCAACGCTGTTGATATAGTAGAAATAGAGACTAAGCTTGTGCCTAGAAAAACTTGGTTCGGAAAAAGAATATGCAAATGATTATGAAACCGCTTTGCATTTTGATTACGCTGATCCCTATATACTGGTATCTGGAAACTGTACATCCTTTGAACTCTCTTTTGCATGCTACCAATGCTCCTACTACAAGCAGCCCAGTTCATGTGCTCTCTTACACTCTCCCCTCACAAGAAGTGAAACATAGAAAAGGTTATGAAAATAATACATTGCTACTGATTATGAATATGACCCATGCTATCTTGAATAGGTCCAACTGTAGGGTCTTCCCCCATTTACCCCAGCATGGTGGAAAAGGAATGGGTTGGTATGTACATCCCTTGCCACTTAATACTGCATGTTATGCATCATTGAGAGCGTTATTTTATGGAAAATGGATCGACAGTGATACTGGTCAGTTTGATGGAACAAACATAGATGAGTTTGAAAGGGTGGTATTGGAACCGGTGGGTTGCTCCATATTTGCAAGCGCAAGCAAAATAAACATGGTAACAACGAATCCAGTAGATAGCCTCTCTAGGCCTTACAAATCCCTAATCGCTTTTAACATGGCTCCAGTAGGAAACAAAAATGCTGTGCCTCCCTCCTATACTATTAATCACAGTCAACGTTCTGTCCCATGTTGCTTACGGAAAAAGGGCTCCTATCCTGTAGGAACATTTACTAGATGCATGAATACTGGCAAGAAGAGAAACTTTGGCAAGAAGAGAAACCATTAGAAGGTTCTGTTTATTTTGTATGTGGAGATCAGGCCTATCCATGGTTACCTAAGACGTGGGAAGGGACCTGTTATTTGGGTCTACTTTTTCCTGGTGTAATTCTTTCCAAAACTTCTGAAATATCAAAACTATCCAGATCCAGGCCACAACGAGATGATACCGCAGGACTGATTGCAGGCGAAATAGCAAAGTCATTCATACCATTTTGGGGACAAGCAATAAATTCATGGAATATAAGGAAACTGTCCAGGGTGTTAGAAAAAACAATAAATGGAACTACAGAAATACTCTATAATATGACACTAGAAGAAAAAGAAGTTAGATTAATGACACTTCAGAATAGAATGGTCCTTGATATAATTTTGGCTGATCGTGGGGGAATGCAAAATCGTGGGGTCAGCATGCTGTTTATTCGTAAGTGACTCCTCCCCCACGATATTTGAAGCAATCAAGAAATTGCATGTCCTGAGTTCTGATATTCGTGTCCCCACAGGTGGTTGGAATCTGAATATAAGTTCATGGTTTTGGGAACTGATGCGATCATGGGGATGGAAACTAATTGCAATTTTGGTCACGATATTTGGAATCCTCATGTTCTGCTGTTGTTGCATACAATGCCTGCCAATCCTTTGCTACCAAATTACAAATTATTGTGTTCACGCAATCAAAACGAAACCTCCTCGCATATTAAATGAAGGTGCTCCCCACAAAAATTATACAATTAAAGAATATATGGCAATTAATATTTCTGATGATGATTATAGTAGTATGCATAGTTCAGAATTAGACACGTGGTCAGATGAAGATGCGATGTATGGATGTGCTCTTGGCGTACGGCCAAAAGGGGGGTTTGTTAGACCAGAAATGACCCTATAGTATGTATAGTATGTATATTATGTTGGCCAGAAACCAATCGCATCATGTGACAAACATCGCAAACACAGAATCGTCAATGTAACCAGAGGGCGTCCATTTTGTGAAATGTCCGCCATTTGTTTTTTTCTTTCTGTGAAAACGCTTTGCAAAATGTATTCTATGCTTCTAGCTCATGCACGGTGCGAGGCCACGGCCTGCATGCTGAAAAACTAACACAGACAGGAATGTCAAACGATACAGAAATACATTGTTTTCCTCCCTCACAAAGTCCTTGGAAGCAAGCAGAAACTGCATCTAATCAGCGGCCTAGGTGCCGGCCTGTCTTGCAAACTCTGTAGCAATAGGCAGTTAAAGCATGAATTATATTCTTTTGCGGTACTCCTTCGCGGAGACTGGTATTTTCTGCCTCAGAACTGTCTGACCCTTGGTTCATGAATAGAAACACATAGATAACGTGCTAAGGAATGTTTCTCTCCTACGAACATGATATCCTTGCTGAACTAAGAGCTTTATGTTCTCCATAACAAAAAGCTGTCTCTGCTACTGTTGCTAGAATAAGTATTTCAAAGGCATTGTGTCCTCCGACGTATTCCTTATCTTTGATAATACGTTTCCAGCTTGCTGGCCTTGGAAATTTTTTCTGTAGAGGGCGCTGCGCGTCGACGTCCGCTGAGTCGATGTCCCTCGACGGCCACCGTATCAGCGCTGACGTCAGCATGCCCATAAATAGCCAAGCGCGGCGTCCGTTGCTCAGTTCCGTTTTTCCGTGCTTCGTGGGGCCTCGGAACATCGTTGCTCAGTTCAGTCAGATAACCTAATCTACATCTACTCGAATATACCAACTCGTTCTCGATGGCATCTTCATCAGAACCGACAATGCTGCGATCCAGCTTCAAAAAATGTCGAGACTGCGGTAAAAAAATGTCGATAACGGATCCACACAGGATCTGATTGTGGTGCTTGGGAGCCGAGCACCATTGTTCGGAGTGTGAGGACTGTATGTCCATGACGGCGAAAGCCTTGAAGGAGCGCAAGGGGAAGCTCTAAAGAGGTAAGTCAGTCAAAACCTCCTCGAAAGTTTCTTTGGCCGAGTCGAGGCATTCGTCTCCTCGCCGTCGAAAACATTCCCATTCTAGATCTCGAAGTAGCTCCCACCATTCGTCGAGATCAAGACACTCAAAGGAGAGACGTCGAAGATCCCCTTCCTCGTCGTCTTCTGTTTCCCCAGAAAGGGTCTCCTGCCCCACAAAACACAGCTCTCAGGCTGAGTGGGAGGAATTCAGGAAGAAAATGTTAAGTGTCTTCGAGAAAGCGGCCTCGACCCCCTCGTAGACAGCTGAGGGTTATACCCCGGGTGAAAAACCCAAAAAATCAAAATGCCGCGAGTCGCAGCACCCAGCGAAACATTCCACCCAAGCGCGCCACGGGCCATTGGGTTAGAAGGCACCGTCTTCGACGCCGTCGTCGAAGATCCCTTCGACGCATGGATCGACGCCATCGACGCCGTTGTCAAACGGTTCTTCGACACATCGGTCGATCGACTCGACGCCATCGTCGACGCCGACATAGATGCCGATGAAAGAGAAGACCACGGCTACTTGACAGCCAACGGTGATTCCAAGAGCCTCCGGCACAACGCCGTTCTTGGCGCCTTCGAAGCCTGTCAAATCGGCGTCGATGACATCAACGTTTTCTCGCCCAATAATGACGAGTTTGGCTCCTTTTGCCTTAGAAATGGGTTTTATACCATTTCAGAGGTCAGAGTACCCTGGATTATCTTCAAGGTTGAAAGACCTACAGGAGTCATTACATGAGGCAAGTGGGCTGGACACTTCCGCAGAAGTGGATTTTGTTAAGCCAGACCTAGGGGAACATGCCGAAACACCCTATAGAACCCTGATGGCAAGAATTATTGAATTCATGGGTTGGTCTGCGCCTTCGCCTGTTTTTCAACAGGATGACCTGACAGACATATTAGACAAAGGTCCACAGGAGGATCCTGTGGTCCCCTTCCATACAGCCCTACAAAGAAAGATTGCATCTAACTGGGAAACTCCTGAAGTTATCCCTGCTGTCAATAAGATTATCAGCGAAATGTAGGGTAGCTGCAAGTGACCCTGAATACTTATCGAAACACCCGACTCCAGAGAGCCTGGTGGTCCAAGCAGCAACTTCATCAAGCAGCAGGACCGCTTACCCCACTGTCCCACAGGATAGAGATGACAAGAGGTATGATTCTATGGCAAAGAAAGTCTTCTCTGCTTGTAGTATGGCGTTGAAGTCCATCAATGCCACCTGTACGCTGGCCAGGTTCAGTCACACACTGTGGGAGTGTGCTTCATCAGCGGCTGACTGCATACCCGAAGGAGAGGAAAAGGAAGCCTTCCTTAACATTATTAAAGATGGCAAAGATGCCATGTGCGAGTCACTTCAAACTGGCATCGATTCCGCTGACAGTATCAGCAGGGCCATGGCGGCAAGTACAACAATCCGCAGGCATGCGTGGTTGCGAAAGTTTGGCTATGCTCCAGATGTACAGGCCAGACTTTTGAATATGCTCTTTGACGGCCCTTCATTATTCGGAAAAAAGGCTGATGACAGTCTGGAAAAGTGGCAGACATCTAAAGCAGCAGCAAAATCTTTAGGAGCTGCTATCCGCCAAACTCCTTTTCGCCCCTCAGGAACCTCTGGGAGAGGAAAGTCCTTTCGCTATTATTCCGCATTCGGGAAAGGCAGAGGACAGCCGGCTCAAAGAGGCCAAAGGAGATCCACCCGAGGTGGACGGGTCAAAAGTACTAAGGCCGCAGCAGCAGCAGGTGCCTCTTTACCCTCGGCATCTGCATCAGCCGCCCCCAAACCACTCTGAGGTCTTTTCACACAAGACACCTGTAGGGGGCAGGTTAACTCACCATCTGACGGAATGGCAGGCTATTACGCCAGATGCTTGGGCATTGGAGACAGTTGCCCAGAGTTACTGCCTACCCTTTCTACACATCCCTCAGTCATCCACCGGGGGAACAGCTCTCTAAAAGTTCCAGATCCGCTCCTCTTGCAGGAAATTATAGACCTGCTAGAGAAAGGTGCCATAGAACCGGTACCTGTAGCGGACAGGAACAAGGGCTGGTACTCCCCCTACTTTCTCATACCAAAGAAGGACGGAGGACTGAGACCCATCCTGGACTTACGAGAATTGAACAAGTTCCTCAGGAAGGACAAGTTCAAGATGGTAACTCTCTCTCAGATCCTTCAGGCCCTCCAGCTCCAGGACTGGCTGGTATCTCTGGACCTTCAGGATGCTTATTTCCATGTGCCAATCCATCTCAAACACAGGAAATACCTGAGGTTCGCAATTGGCGACTCTCAATATCAATTTCGAGTTCTGCCATTTGGGCTGACCTCCGCCCCGAGGATCTTCACCAAGCTAATGTCGGTAGTGGCTGCGAGTCTAAGGAGGGAAGGGATCCATGTCTACCCCTACCTGTACGATTGGCTGATCAGGGCTGTATCTTCAGGACAAGCTCAGACCCAGCTAGATTATGTCTGCCACTTCCTTCACAAACTGGGCTTCTCCATCAATTTAAAGAAGTCACAGATGATACCATCATAGAAACTCCAGTTCATTGGATCGGTTCTGGACACTTCCCTGGGAAAAGCCTCGCCACCAGAGGTGAGGGCTCAAGATATTCTGCAGATGGTCAACAAGTTTCAAAATGCCCAACGTCTCCCAGCCTTCGAGGTTGCTAGGCCTCATGGCATCCTGCATCTTCCTTGTTCCAGAAGCTCGCCTGAGAATGAGATCTCCTCAGTGGGCACTGAGAACTCAGTGGTCGCAATTCTCAGGGAGAATGACAGATCTCCTCCGGATTCCGGACAAGGTAGCCCGCGACCTTCAATGGTGGGCCTATCCAGAGAACATCTTGAAAGGAGAACTGTTTTGGCAACCATGGCCGACTTCAATCAGCGGTTGTTGGTCTCCATCGGAGTCCAGACTACACATCAACCTATTGGAGCTGAGAGCGATCAGACTAGCGCTGAAAGCTTTCCTGCCATCAGTACAGGGGAGACATGTCCTGATAATGACGGACAACACGGTGGCCATGCACTACCTCAACAAAAGAGGAGGCGTAGGGTCACTGCCACTGTGCAGAGAGGCAATGCAGCTCTGGTTTTGGGCAATTCAGGAAGGAATCTCTCTATCGGCAGTCCACCTAGCCGGAGGGAAGAACTTGACAGCGGATGCTCTGAGCAGGCAGAGCACAGTCTCCCACGAGTGGGAGCTAGCTCAGGAAGTCCTTCAAGAGATCTTCACCCTTTGGGGAACCCCTCAGGTGGATCTGTTCGCCACAAGCACCAACAGGAAGTGCAATCTGTTCTGTTCAAGGGAATTTCCCCCGAGAGGAGCTCTAGGAGACGCGTTCGTAGTGGACTGGATGTTTCCACTCCTTTACGCGTTTCCACCAGTCCCTGTTATTCCTCAAATAATCAGGAGGTTGAGAAGATTCCGGAAGACCATGATCCTAATTGCCCCGGACTGGGCCGGGAGAATGTGGTACCCGGACCTTCTAGATATGTCCATCTGCCCTCCAATCCGTCTTCCACTCAAAGAGAATCTTCTCTTGCAGAAGGGAGGTAAAGTTCTCCATCCAGACATCAGAACCCTCAACCTTCACGCTTGGCTTCTGAAAGGGTGAGGTACAAGGATTGGGATCTTCCTGATGACATCATGGACGTGTTGCTTTCAGCCAGAAGGCCAGCAACAAAGTCTTTATACCACTGCCGTTGGAACAAATTTTGCAGCTGGTGTAGAGAAGGGAATATCGACTCTTTTATATGTGGTACACCAACGGTGTTATCGTTTCTACTCTACTTGACAAATCTGGCCTTCAAGTTGGCACTGTAAAAGGCTATCTCGCAGCGCTTTCAATCTTCAAGCGCACTGCGGAGGAACCATCATATTTCAAACTACCTCTAGTGATACAATTTCTCAAGAGATTAACTAATGTTTATCCTCCAAAGCCATTCCAAGTTCCCTTATGGGACTTAAATTTAGTCTTAAACTTCCTAATGGGCACTCCATTCGAACCACTTCACTCTTGTTCGCTGAGATTTCTCACGCTTAAAACTGTCCTATTGGTAGCACTAACATCTGCTAGGAGGGTGAGCGAGCTACAATCTCTCTCCTGTAAACCCCCACATACAATTTTCCACAAGGACAAAGTTGTCCTACAGGTGAAGCCTAATTTCCTCCCAAAGGTGGTTTCTGAATTTCATATTACTCAGAAAATTACCTTACCTTCGTTCTACCCTCCTCCCCATCCGGGGAAAGAGGAAGAAAGGCTACATAGGCTGGACCTAAGGCGAGCTCTAAGCTTTTACATGAGCAGAATGGCTAGGATCAGGCAAGCAGACCAACTGTTTGTAGGATATTCAGGTCACAAGTTGGGATTACCCATAACAAAACAAACCATTTCCAGGTGGATTATTTTGGCCATTCTGGAATGTTACAAACTGGCAGGGAAAGAGCCACCCCAAAATCTTAGGGCTCATTCAACCAGGGGTATCGCAGCCTCTTCGGCCCTCCAAAGAGGGGTACCGGTCAGAGATATATGTGCGGCTGCCACATGGTCGTCCGCACATACATTCACACAATTTTACAACCTGGATTCCTCCACTAGTGAAGAGACCAGATTTGGCAAAGCGTATTACATTCGGTCCATCCCTAAAGGAATACATGACATTCTTACTCTCACCTCCAATAACATGCCACTGCTATGGGAGTCTATCAAAGATAAGGAATACGTCGGAGGACACAATCCCTTCGAAGAACAAGTTACTTCTTACCTTGTAACGTTCTTTCGATGGGATGTTCCTCCGACGTATTCCTTATTGCCCCTCCCATCCATCCCCGCAGTAATACTTCCCTTTTGGTTGCAGCTTATGCTCCTTCAAGGTCAATAACCAATTCAGGCATGACTTTTCTTATGCTACAAAACGGAACTGAGCAACGGACGCCGCGCGTGGCTATTTATGGGCATGGCGACGTTGGCGCCGATACAGTGGCCGTCGAGGGACATCGACTCGGCGGACGTCGACGCGCAGCGCCCTCTACAGAAAAAATTTCCCAGGTCAGCAAGCTGGAAACGTATTATCAAAGATAAGGAATACGTCGGAGGAACATCCCATCGAAAGAACGTTACAAGGTAAGAAGTAACTTGTTCATTTAGACTGAATAGAGACTTGTCATAACGTGTCATAATTGTCATGATTGTCAATCACCGAACCCTAGCCTAAAAGATACATTATGGGCGGTTTGAATTGCCTTCAAAGATTGCATGTTATGTATATATATTGTTGCTTGTGCGTTGCTCGCTCTCTTGCGTCTCACGAGGTCTGGGTACACACGTTGCGAGACGTTAGATCCCAGTCGGCCGACTGAGAATACTTTGAAATAAACCAAACTTGTTTGGAAATCGAACCTTGTGTCTGTCGTGTCACTAGAGTATATGGTTATTGTGCCTTAGTTTCCATATGCAGTCTTTATGGCCTAGCAGCGCAGCCAGGAGCTGGGTTTTTGAGACACAGCGCTCTTTCAGTGGGGAACCTGAACAGCAGAAAAATCAGAGACATGGGATTGACCGGAAAAACCTGACCCATTTAATACTGCAATGTCGCACTCATCCGTTTCCCGAATACGATGTAAATAGTCAGTCAGTGATTAATATCCTAGGTTATACCTACCCTTGAGGACCTCTCCACGACTGGCTTAGAGCAAATTGAATTCCTACATGATAAGTATCGCTCCGTGGTTAAGTTGTGGTTCCGTTCCGCTCTACTCAGAAATGCTCTTTGGCTGGCTAGGGTCGAGCTATACAACTTAGATTTTCTGTTGATTAAACAGTCCTCCTTTGACCACCAACATGTTCCCAATTATGGGAACCAATTACCTTTGATGAGAGGTATTGATGCTAAGCTTACTATCTGTTTGGGCCAGGAGTCTGGGCCTAATGAGAACCTTGGTGTATTTGGTGTGGCTGGAGCCTATTTGAATAAATGTTAACAATGAACTCAATCTCATAGGTTCTCATTGGCCTCATGCAACACACATGGTTTTAAACATCTTACATCATCAAAGACAACTTGTTGCAGGAGTATGATATTAAGCTCTTTCAGGAAATATGGCTGACTGTTCCACCAGTGTGGGATCAGCATGTTATTACTCTGGTCCCGGCCAACCTTCCTAACCGTGGCCGCCCTATGGCTGGCTTGATGGTAGCAGTTAAAAGTACTTCCAACTTGACATTAACACCTTAGGCTTCACCGAACAGCTATGTGCAGATGGTTAAGATTGGATATGGAAAACACTATATAGCAGTCGTTAACGCCTATTGGAACCACGCCGGTATTTCCGATGATGCTTTTATTAAAAGCTTGGAATCTCTTCTGGATCTGATAATGTTGGACCCTGCATGCCAGCTTACTATTCTAGCAGGCAATTTCAATATTAAATGTGTAGTTCGCCCTCCCCACTGCCTGCTATCTAGTGCTATAAGATGGAATGCTTTGATGAAGGAGCGGAATTTACATATACTAAACAGGGCGGTTGAGGGGGATATTCCCCCCGGTACATACTTGGCACAGAGGTGCACAAACTGCCTCACTTGACTATGTGTACACTGACTGCAGACTATTTGATTGTATTACTCACTTTCAAATTAAGTCACAAGCTGTCAGTGATCACGATATTTTGGAGGTGCTGTGGTCCTGGGCCTATTCAGGCAGAAAGCCTAATCGCTCTTTTGCTACCGACCTGGTTCTTAATAGTGCTCACAACAGGGTTTTTTGGACACCAGGACTCCTGAATGACTTTAATCAGAGTCTGTTACGGACAGCTGCCCTATTGTACGTTGAAGTAATGAGTATTTTTAAAACAACTAAAAATGTACGAGGTAAATACAGTCACCCTAAATTGCACATCTTTGATCCCGAAGTAGCCCAGATGAAAGCTAACTATCGAGCAGATAAAAGGAAAGCTTGCTACCTTCCGTTAGTACTTAAACTAATATGGTTAAAATCTATTAAGTTCAGATTTAAAAACTGGCTAAAAGCAAGACGTATCATAACCCTGAAGCGTGATGCAGAAAGTATGCTGGAGGCTCTAGGTTCAAAAAGTTCTGCTCGGATATGGGAGTTTCTAAATAAAGTTCATGATCAGGGAAATTCGATCGCCCAAGTAACCCCAGTTCCTGAAGAAGTCTCGATTTCCTTTTATAAAACGCTATATACTGCGGCCCCCCAGTCGTGGGATTTAAAGGCAAGCGATACTATATGTTCCGGACATCTAGCTTTTGATCTAGAAGATATGGGCATCATTA